>NC_082596.1:42501601-43147315 GCF_030936135.1 Gavia stellata
AAAACCAGAAATGTCATCTCTGTTATCCTGCCGTTTCTTTCATCAATCATGCGCATTTGTGATAACACTAGTTGACTTCTTCAGCAGGGTTCAAACAACACGGCGATCCTCTAATTTCATTATTTACAATGAAGTTATAAACTGCACTTTACTCAGATGACAGGATAAGGTTGTTACAAAAAGGCTTAGTCTTTAGCCTTCTAGCATCCATAATGCCATGATGGCATAGGAACAGCATGGATAAATTTATGTGACCCCATTTCCTGGTACAAGAGTAAAAACTGTCAAGGGATGGAAAAAAGTGTTGCCAGATTGCATCCCTGTCCAATAAAGAGAGCTAGTCAGCATTTTTTTTTTTTGTAAAAGTGTCTCGAAGAGAAAATACGTTTCTCAAAATGACTGGAGGGGAGAGGTAATATTAGTTTTTCTATAACATTTTGGTCTACCACTGTTTATAAGCAAGCGTTTAGTTCCTAAGTTTTGATTTGTGGTCAGAATTCTGGTTTAGATCAGTTCAAAATTAACTTGCGTGAGCACAGTGCTCAGTGGAGGATATGGTCAGGATTGCTTGGTCCACGGGGGAAGGAAACGGCATGAAGACCCTACCCTACAGTTCCTATGCCACAGCTCAGGTGCAAATATTTTAAAAAGGGACCAAACTCAAAGCAAGTGTTTAAACACAATTTTTAAATGTTTTGTTGTGATCACTGCCTTTTCAGATTTTTTTTTTCCTTCCAGAATTTGTCACTCCACAAACATTTTTAAAGGGTATTTTTGCATTTTTCACAATTTAGGGTTAATAGATTTGTTAAAGTATAAGAGTTTTTTGTTGTTTTATAGAAACTCTGATTTTCTGATCTACTGGAAAACCTCGTCTTCCTCAAAGCAACTAAAAAGGATCATGTTTTGCTCAGGTCACAAACTGTATTCCTTCAGTAGCTGTTGAAATTAAAAGACTATCTAAGTGAGTTAAAGACATCCTCCTACGGTGCCTTTTCTGTACTGAGCAGCACTGAACAGAATTTTAATGCTGACTGTAATGTAAAATGAAAAAAATTAATTCTAATGACTTTTTCTCCCAAATGAAAGTATGTGCATATGAGAGTGGCACATTTCTCCCAGTTTAGATGTTTTCCAAAAATCAACAAACTGTTTCACAAAGAATCTGCTTTGAATTTCAAAGACGTTGATGGAGAGGAGAGGACTGGATACCATGTGGTTTTGCATAAAGCCGGTTGAACACTCTTTAAGAAAAATAAATCTATGTCATAAAGAATTTCTGCCCATGAAAAAGGTATAAATTTCTGGCCATTTCTGAATTTGATTTGTGTCCCAGACAATTGCTAGGTTTAATATGTTGATTTTGATGGACAGGGTTTTTTTCCTAAACATATTTTAACAATGCCACCCAGTATCCTGGTAGCCAAATAAAACTCTAGAAACAAAATCATTGAGTGAGATAAAGCAACACATCCATCATCACTTGCTCATCCCCTGAATGACAGTTTTGTACCTGGGCAAATATTTCCTTGCAGCCAAATTATTTAACCCACCAGAATTCCAATTTCCCCTGTCTCCGGAACAGCTAATAACGTGGCTAATTCAAATTAATTTTCACTAACCACATTAACACTTCAATTTGGTTTCAGAATAACTTCAGATAGTTATGTGTGAGCTTCCAAAAATTACTACTTATTACTGTAAAACAATATTTGCATGGCATGAGGCAATTGCCTTGAATTGAACTGGATACGATTATCATACACAGTCATTAGGAAACACAGCTGCAAGTAATAATGTTAATATGAACTGAAACAATAGATGCTACATTCAACAGCCACTGTGTATTTAAACTTATTTTCTTTTCTGCAAGACAGCAATGCCACAACAAGATGCAAGGTCTTTTCACTATGGTGACATTGGTGCGATGTGGGAGTTCAGATTCCAAACTTCTCATCACAACCTTCCTAGAGTTATTTATGATCACAGGAAAACTCAGGACCTCTGGAGGTCATCTAGTGCAATTTCCTCCTCAAGTAGTGTCAGTTATGAATGAAATCAGACCAGGTCACTGAGGGGTTTATCGTGTTTTTTCTACATTGATTAAATACAGTGTGTATAAACTTAAAGAAGAGAGAAACTAACCTAATTGAAAAGTCAAATTCTAACAAACTAAAAAAACCCCAAACCCAGCAAATCATGCCAAAACTTTAAAAGCATCAATTCATATTAAAAAGGGATGTTCTTTCGTGGCTGCTGCCTCTGAAATAATTTTGTCGTGATGCCAATTGCCGTTACCTTACTGGCAGCAATGGCAGGTCCTTTGCTGTCTGGGGCCTGAGGTGAAGATTTTAACTATTTTTTCTAGGCTGTCCAGGATCAACCACAGATAAGATGAAGCTGAGTCCTGTGTTTTTTGGGAAAACAGCTAAAGTGAAGCTCATGAAAAGAGAATGAAGGGAGAAAATTACATCAGAAGTGCAGCACTTTGAAAGCTTCTAGTAGCACTAATTCAGTGTATGGCTGTCCTGACACTATTCAAATCCATGCCAATTAGGGATGGACCAGATCAGAAACACATAATCCCCACAATGCTTGTTTTGTAGAGTGTTGGCATCTGGGATATGAACCTGTGGTGGTTTGGGGCTGGGGGGGTTTCTAGGAGGTGCGCCCTTTCCTACTTTGGCCAGAACTGACCCGGACTGGCCAATCTTGCAAAGTCAACAACAACAGAAGCGTTTAATTTCTGGCACTGTGACCTGAGAACTTACCAGGCTCCGTTACGGGCTATTAGCAACTTAATTCAAAACCTGAATTTCCAGTTTTAGCTCTCATTTGCCCTTTGGCCTTAAATCCAAATGCCTGTCCAGCTCTAATCGAGACCAAAATTGTAGCTCTTTTCTAAACCTTTCCGTACGTTATTCGCTCCTAAAATACAAGCTGTAGCTTGCTAAACTTGCAGTAATGCTGCTGGTTAAAATGTATGTTAGCTGTTTGCTCTTCAGTCCTCCAGGGTAAGCTGATCCTACAGCATTCACCCTGGGGTTTACAAGCACAGCCTTCTTTTGTCTGCCCTTGATGGAGTCCCGCAGCTTTGCACAGCTCCAGCAAGAACGCAGCATGTGCCAACTAACTGTTTCCCCTTTCCTCCATTTCACTGCATGTGGTAAATATGTAAGTCTCCTTCTTGAGGGTGTTGCGTTCTGTATTGTAAGAAGGCATAGAAATAAGTCTCACTTCAGCCTGAAGCATTTCTTTCAGGTACAATAACACATCTAGAAGTCAGGCTCTCAGAGCCTGGCAAAAAGCATCTTTGTGATTTTCACAGTTCTCTCTCAGTAGCTACCGATGCACAGTTAGTCCTGATTGTCCAGGCACCAGGCATTAAAATGCTACCCTGCGTGCAGATGCTTGCCTTGGGCAAACAGCGTGCATCACCCAACCTGCGTTCTGCTGGTGAGTCTGACCAGTGAGAACCACCCGCATCATCACTGAGCCAACAGATAAAATCCCATGCTGTCCCCCTTGTCCCCAGGGAAAGGGGCAGCCAGACATGGGAAGCTCAGCGAAAGCTCTTGGCAGAGACAGTAACACTAGTGCAGAGTGGCTCTCGGGCCATCCAGCTACACACTTTCTGAAGAATCAAGCACGCCTCTGGGGAGAGGTGGGAAGAACAAGTGCCATACTTTTCTCCTCAGCACATCCATATGACAGAGGAAGAGATTTTTCTGTTAGCTCTCACTTCACTTTCTTAGCAGGCTGCAGCTGTGGTAATGAGTTGATTGCAAGGTGAAAGAGGTGCCTAAGAGCTTTTGAAAAATCTCAGCGAGCGCTTATCTGCACAACCTTAAATATGTGGCCCAAGGTCATGGGGCCACCAAGCCAGCAGACTTCCTCTGGAATCACCTATGAACCACACTCATCAAGCTCCTTTTCTGGGGAGGTACATGAATGAGTGCTACGCACTGTTAGGGTGAAACCATAGTGATCCTGGAGAAAGCTTTTTCCTACAGCAAGAGCCAGCTCCTTGTTTCATTTTGTGTTAGAAAATACATGTTCTTCTAGCTGGAGAAAACAGTTAGAAAGTAGTGTGGTAGTAGAAATGAGTAATAAATTGTGTTCATTTGTCAAAAAGTGGAGCTTGCTGTTTCCTTGGAAACTGAACATTTTGTGGGTTTATGGTATTGTACTCAGCAGAGACTTGCTGAGACCTGTGTACGTATGTACACGGCCACAAAGGCCAGGCTGTCTTGGCTGAAGGTTTCAGTTTCTATCACACATTTGGTAAACTACAGCTGAAAGGATTTCTCTGACTGGGCAATTCGGAGAGCATAATGGTGGGAAATCTTTCTTTCAGCAAAAATAAGTGCAGCTAAAGGAAGAGAAAATTATTTGAAATCTTGCCTGCTTATGAACTTTGTCTTTTATTTTATTGCAGAATGGAACTATGGTCAGAATCCAGGTTTGGTAGTTTTGTGATCCTCCAAGTGGCAAATATGCCAGCCAAACCTGCTCCTTTCATCTCTGGACAGAAACAAAACCTAAGACTTAGTAATTACAGCATAACTATACTGCACATAAGTAAGACAAAGTATTATTCTCATTGAAGCACTATTTAAGAAACTAGAAAATCATAAAATCCTTAAAGTCAGGGACAGGACCACAACAGCTTGCAGAAATAACATCCTGCCACACTTCAGCTCCTCGAGGACTTCAGACTCGTAGCATTTTCCTTATAAAACCCCTTCACTTCCAGTTATCAAACAAGACGGATCTAGCCTATGGATTAAGCATTTACTCAGAACTACTTCCACCTCTAAGGACGTAACACCTAAAGAGCTGTCATCAACACTTGTCACCAAATATTCACTACACTCAGAGCTAGAAATACATTTCAGCTTTAACAAGGGCCAGCAGCAGTTTGGGAACATTTCTCCTGGCACAAAAGCACATTTCCCCAGCAGCTGAGCAACCCATGGTGTCAAATAGTTTTTCCAGGCACCATGTTAAAGGCTGAAAAATACAATTTTGTTTTCTATTAGTTTTGGTGCATTGCTCCTCCATGCAGTGTTTCAGTCAGGTCTGCAGGAAGATTGTGAGCTGGAGGTTTCAGTAAAATGAAGATTTAAAGCCTCAGGGGCAAAGCATATAGTTAAAGGATGAGACAAGGGAATCATATACTCAATAAAGAGGAAAAAAGCAAAACCAAAATTAATTTCTCTTCTCCTTTTCACTAAGCTTTTGATGTCCCAATCCTTGGCACGTTATTTCTGGCCAAGCGGTTTGTCACTGCTCCCCCAGAGGCTATAGTCACAACAGGCCGGGTGTAAAGATTTGGGGGAAAAATAATGAGAATTCTCTCAGATCCAATCCAAACATAACTGTCACCTTTTACACTACATGTAGGAGAAAGAGGGATTCCAGCTTCCAGCTGCAAAACTGGAGAACAGATGTTTCAGCTACAGTGTGGACACAGGTGCGAGGACTTAAAACTAGAAAACAATAAAGTTTAAAGGGAACATTTGTCCAAGTAAATTGGGGACAGGGGGGAGGTTGGTAGACAACAGATTTCTGACATCCTGGAAAATTCTTGAAAATGACACTGTGTTTATCAGGGCTTTAAAATTAGTTACTGCATTTTCACAACAAACTTACCACCATTTTGAGGGTGATATATTATTGTTAGCTTATGCTAGCTATCCTGGAAGAACTACACAACTTACCGAAAGCCAGGGCCAGCGGCAGTGCTCTGGGATTACCACACAGCTCTGCCCGTTCAGCGAGACTGGCCAATGCTTCATGAAAGCACGGTCTCCCTCCTTCCAGCCAGATGTCACCTGAGCAGCCTGTCAGGAGCTACGTGGAGGGAGGGCTTGGTGACAGCTCTAACACCTGAGAACAAGAAATCTATGAAGCTTTTAATGCTCTCTCCCCTTCCACCAAAAACCAGCCAGACCACAGCTGGGAGGAACTGTGACTTTATTTAAGGGAAAATCAATGGCTTTCAGCTGGGTTTCATTTCTAAGGCTGTCCTCTCAAGGGAGTTAACTAGAAACATGCTTGGAAATCAAAGTGAAGAGTCTTGTGTAGGTCCCTGTAATGACAGGGACGGTAATCGTCACCAAGCCCCAAGGGTGAGCAGTGCTCTAAGGTGCTCCCCACATGGGAGGAGTAGTGATGGCACTAACAGTGCCCACCCAAAACCACGCACACTGCTTTTCTAGTCCTTCTCTCACCAGCAAGCATTGCCAGAGCAAGAGAGACTCTACCACACACCACTGCAGCAGAGGAGGAGACTTCCCTGGGTATTTGACAGTGCTCCAAACTGGAAAAGACATGGAAAAACCAAAAATCCCTACAAAGAGGTTTTTAACCAGAGTAAATAAATAAATCGATCAGCATCTAAAGAAAAGATGAGTTTACTTTTTTCCTCCAGGCGGGCATTCAGAAGACTCACTGGGCTGAGTAACAAAATTTCCCTTTCCTCTAAATGCAGCATTGAATTTCATGATATAAAGCTTCACATTCTTCCTTCTTGTGGCTAACTCTGTAGGGCATTAAATTGGTTAACAGTCCCTGACAGCAATCCTTGCATTGCAGGTGGCACAGAAATGTCGATTTTAATTTAGCATTGTACAGGCAATAAAAATTCAAAGCTCATGTATGGGAGGAAATTTTAGAAGCCTTTCCTGAGGAAAGAATCAACAAAACTTCTGTGTGAATGGATAGTGTCAAGGTGTGTAATACTGCCCTGAAAATCAGTCTCGACTGTATAAATTTATTATGTATGTATAAATATTATGTACGTTTAGACATGCACACACACACATTTATTTCCAACATTAAGGTCATCATGTTGCAGAAATTTACATTTCCAAGGCTGATTTAATCCTCTTTATACTGTTTTTGTCAAGCCTCACAATGTCTTTCAGAAGTTGTCAGTGCTGGCTGAACTGTGTTGTTGAACCAGTTTCCAAGACAAATTCAAATGTTCCTGCAGAAGAGGAAAACTGAGATTCAAAGCCAGCTTCTAAATTGCAAGATAATAGGTATTTCTTTTCATAAATAGTCTGAACATTACCACCAGAGGAGAAAACAGAAGGGGACCTGATAACCTATGCTAACATTTTGGACCATCCCCTCATGCCACATTTGGCTGAGGACAATCATCAAAATCGCGAAGTGGAATGAGTCAGGTTTCCACCATGTAGGCAGTCTTTTTTCTAAAACACTGCAGGTCAGAAGACTCTTTAGTAGATGGTTTTAGGCCATCTCAGACTTGCATTGCAGAGCGCTATAGAAAATCTGTCTCAGCACTTGATCTCAGGAATCCAAACCCGGGTGACCCTCAGCACCTCTGGGTGCTAGTGCTACCGTGAAATGAGTAACACAGACCCCGTTCATTAGTTCTTTGATGCACAGAACAGGACTTTTCCCATCAGTTTAAGTGGTTTAATCATGTGCATAAGACATTTTGTCACCCAATGCAGTAAAAAACAGTAATAATGAAGATTGGTGCCTGTTGTGTGAGATGATGTGGCTTTAGGCTTGCTTGCTACCACATGCTTACCTGAGCTCTGGGATGCCAGGAGTATCTGTTTTAATTACGCTTTCTTTTTTGATAGCAACTTATTTTCTTTTATCAGCTTTTCTAGAAGAGCAAATGGGTTTTCTTTCTCTTTGTGCTGCTCCTTCTTGCCTGATGTCTCCTCCTCTCCTGGCTCAAGGCCCTCCCATGAGGGCTGACATCAGTTCGCATCCAATAGGGATTTTTGTCCCAACTCTTCAGCCTCCCCAGTCTTCACTGGTGCAGCAGGCAGGCTGCGTGGCATGAGGTTGAGCGGGTGCTGTAGACAGTACACCCACAGCACTGGGTGGAAAGCTCTGAGCCACACATATCTTCCCTCTTTCACTGGGCAAATGGGCAGCATCTCCAGCCCTGCTTTTAGCTTCATGTGACTGAATATCACAACCTATGTGAAGGCTTTTGTCAGTCTTGCAGATCTCTCCCCTTTCTCCTTCCAGCCATAAATCCAAGATGTCACGGTTTGGAGTTCCTTTCTTTTCAGCAACGAATTTACAAAAGCTCTTTTCTTTTTCCTGACAGTGACTCAGCCCTAGGGAAATAAAATAGCACAAGTAGACTTTGAAAACTAATTTTCAAAGGACCTTAAAACCATGATGTGCAGCAGATTTTTTGCATTTTTTAGTTGTTCTTTGCGTGCTTCTGGGCTTTGCTCTTTACAGGGTAAAAGACTTGGTTTGCAAGTGAGATACATGTCTGCAAACTTCGCATCCTCAGGTGGGAAACTTCCAAATATGAATCTTGGGGCTACTCCAGAAAGTCCCTTTCTGTATGTCCTGCTCAGCTTGGGGAGCTTCATAGCATGCCAGTAACATTAAGCAATGAAGAGCTCATTTATGCCTTGCTGAAGGCACCTCAGCTTTACAATCTGGAGAGTGAGGCTGGCAGAATTTATTGAGTCTTTGTATAAGTGTGTTGGTCTCCTGGTTTAGCTTTTCTGTTTGGTTGTTTCTGAATGGGTACAAAAAGTCAGATGGACTAGAAAAGCGGAAAAAAGTACATCACACACCTTCCTGCAATTTAAGTGGAGGCAGCATCTGATAATAAAGATTACTGCTTAATGAGTTGCATCTAACATGCACTTGTATCTGTGAGTGCCTCAGCTTAGGGCTTGAGTATCAAACCAGTGGCTCAAAATCATGCAAACAAACAGACCGTGTTTGTAAACATGGTTTATTATCCCATTGTGCAAAGTGATTACTACATTACACAGATGACCAGATGCATTCATGAGTGAGCATCCCAGTCTGGACATTTCATTTCAACACAGTGCAAACTGACAGCCTTAATTCTGACCTTACATTAGTTCACATGGATTTTGTCAGTGCACATCCTGATTCATATCACTGACAGCAGAAAGAAGCTCTAGACTCACTACTTTCTTTCTAATGCTTTTAAAAGGTTTGTGCAAAGTGCTTGCAGAGCAAGCGGGCAAGATTTTCTTTGGGATTCATTAAAAACCTGCATCTCAGTTCTGTGTCTCCAGGGAGACTGTGCATGGACCACCAAATCTACCTTGTTTTGTAACCTACTGTGAAACAGGATGAGTACCTAGCGGTCACGGGGAGAAATAAACAGCTTCCACTCTCGAGTTCACTTTATTTAAAAGAGCAGCAAGACCTAGAAGGCCTGCTTGTCAAAAGCCAAACCCCAGGATGTCTGTTTTCCAAGTGGTACTTTTCAAAATCAAGACACTTCACCACTGAATGAAGTAACCCTGCAGCAGCCTGAACTCTTTAAAATACACTGTTGAGTGCTTGGGGAGAAATGTTCATTCCCTGCTGGTATAAGCTGGTCTAACCCTAGCAAAGCAGCAAACATGGAAAAGGCAAAACCTTTTTCTCTCTGAAAGCTCAGCCTAAACACCAAACAAAAATCTACTCGGAGGCAAAGCTCTGAAGAAAATGGGTTTTACCCGGATGTTAACAAAAAAGCTTCCTGCCCGCAACAAAATGAACATCACGAAACTAGCAGTAATAATTTCTTTCAAGATTTTACCCTACTTGCAGACCAAGAAATTCAGCTGGTAAAACTGATGTGTTAGACAAGGACTCCTGCCATCATTTACATAATATTGTGCCTAAGATGACCGTTAACAAAAGCAGCAGTAGAAAGATTCAAGTAGATGCATGGAGCAGATATTTATAAACTGGAGAGCCAAAAATGCAACTGCCATGGCATTGCATTTATTATTTATGCTTTATGTGCTTTATTTTATTTTAATATTGCTTTATGTTTTACGAAACACAACATTTATTTTACTACTTCATCACGCAGGGCCATCTGCCTGCAGTAGCACAGGACTGCCTGCATTATGGACCTAAAAGGCGTGTTTGAACCCTGCCTTACACGTAGGCACTGAAATGCTTTAATAAACTCTAAAAAAAAAAAAATCTCGGGTAGATTTCTCCTGAGTCCGGCCTCCCTCTGAGGTAACGACCAGAAACAAGGTGCTCGGGGCAGAAGCTGCGGTACAGAGGCTCAGGAGCGGAGGGATGGCGCCTACCTGCCCCCCCGGCGCTCCCCCCGTGCCGGCCGTGAGCGTCCCTCCAGCTCCTCCTCGCGGATGCTGCCGCGCTGCAGCCCCCCAGCCCCGCGGCCGGGCCGGGCCCCCCGCTCACCCGGGGGCTGCCCCGGCCCCCCGGTGCCCCCGCAGCACATACACGCAGCCCGGGGGCGGCCCTCCTAGTTAGCACCGGCACCCCCGCTCGCGGGGCGGGGGGCTTCTCCTGTGCTGAACGTTTTGCCCACGGAGCTTTAGTGAGGGCTGGAGTCCGGGAGCTGCTAGCGAGCACATCTGTGTTTATCAGAGATTTGCACAACTGCCGTACCGCCAAGGACCCAGGGGTCACCTTGCTGCTTTACAGCTGTGAAACAGCTGTACAGGCATCAACAAGGAGGGAAAGGGAAGGTGGGGAGGCGCAGGCATGGCAGGTCTCCCTTCCCTCACCTGCCAGGGGTGGGCAGGGTGTCCCCGGGAGGGCCGCACTGGCGCTGCGGAGCTGGGGTGTCCTTCGTGGGCCATGGAGCACTGACCTGCCGCCCGGGGAGCTGCAGTTATTCATAGGCAGGGCTTTCCTCACACAGGCACCCTCTGCTTTGTCACCTATGGTCTCACCAAAGTAGTTCTCTTTCTGTGCTCCTCAGGCCAAAAGGGGCTCATCCTCCCTCCTGTCAAGCAGCCTTTAAAGGGCTCCCAGCGACTTCAGTATTATTCAAGTAGAGACTTAAACGCCTTCATGAATAAGTCTCCGAGTGGGTGCTGAGCTGATTTACCTGCGTGCCTGCAGAGGTGGCGGGCACCATAGAAAAGAGCTTTAGAAGCCCTCTTTGCAAATTGCCCTTTCAATCACCTCCCTCTAGCATTAATAAGATAAAATTAGGCTAAATACAATGTATCTGCAAGGACAGATACAGCAAGCTTTATCTAGGTTTTTTAGGTCAGGCCAGGTTGGTTCAGTGGTGACCACACAAGACTTCTGAAACCACAGACACAAAAAGTTATTTAAAATTGAAAGGTGCGTTTAACTGTTTTTGACAAAGTTCTCAGAAAATTTGGGTAAGAAGGTGAGATTGGGCATTGGAAATATGAGATAAATTGATTTCTTCAAAGGTGAAAGGTTCAAAGACAAGCTTCAGGGGGGCTCACTGGCACGAAGGCTTTTATTCCCCTCCCACTGCACAGTTATGCAGAATAAATAGGTAACCTGCACAACCCAAACAACACCCACTCATACATACGGCTGAATGTACAAACCCTGGTGCTGTATTTGGAAGGGGGCTTGTCTTTTTAACTCTATCTATTGGTGAAACACAATATCCTTCCTCCCCTCTGCAACTCTTGCCCTGTTTATACCTCTGGGCTATCTCAGCTACTAAAACACAGATGCTGTGTAAATAACACCAAATAAGTTAGAAGTTTACCTAAAGGCACTGGATCCACAGAGACAGATCTTTATGCCTCTGGCTAATTAACCACTTGAATTCAGTGGCAATATTCAGAGTGTGTAACGCCAAGCTTAAGCGTAAGTCTTTATTAGAGCAGGGCCTTGGGTGGCCAGGCATGTTATATAAATGTACTAAATAAACTTTTAGCCCACTAAGAAAGACATTAAATACCACTGTTTCACTGAACACGTACTGAGTGCTTTACAATAGAAAGATGACAATAACATAGTGGTGGAAAAGAAGAAGGCATTGACCTTAAATGTCTGTGAGAATCTGCATATAAGTCCATGACCTGCAGCTTCTGAAGAAAACAGTATTGCAAACACAGGGCAAAATAAGCTAAACTCTGGAATCAGCAAAATAGAGATTAAATGCTTGAAAAGACAAAAAGCCTGTGCTGGCAGTACAAAGGGAACAAGCTGGACAATAATCAGACTTCAGCTTGGCCAATATAGAAAACCGTTACTGGAGTCTGGTACAACCTGTGAGAGACAAGTTTTCCAATCCCCTTTTTTAATAATTAGAGGGATTCAGGACTCACATAACAGAAGATAATTTTTTTTTCGGTGAGGCCAACAGAGAAATATTAACATTGACATTGTTTGCAGCTTGACTGCTAAGTGAAAAGTTCATGAAGTAGTGAACTTCATCTGCAAATTCAAGCTGTTGTGCACCATCATAACTAGGTAATATTTTCCAAATTGCTTGAACTGCGTGAGCAACTCCAAAGCAAGCTTCTGTTAAAGAGAATCACCTGGAACAATTTTTCTTCCGTAGGCCTTAAATAAGTGCTAGACATTCATATCAATTCACTTGGTGATGCTTATTCAATATCTCATTCCTCTTTCATGAACAGGGCTCCTGGCCCAAATTGTGTGCGTGCTCTCTGCGAGACCAGTCTTAGATAACTGCAGACAAAAACCCTTCCTCATCAACGTCATCATGGACTAAAATAAAGTTGTATGCCATCAGCATAAAGTGATAAGAACTAACAAGTGAAAGGAGACAGCTCCGAGGAGGAATAGTATTTAAAAAGGGGAGAGAACAAAAGTCATCAAATAGATGCTCATGGAAAACCAGACTGAATCAGCGAGGCAAAGGACGTCTCCACAGGTACAGACCGCAGGCCATTTATTTAGATGAGAGCAGAAATCACCCTGACGGCCTTAGGCCAAGATGCTTGTGGTCCATTTCACAACACACACGGTTTTGCTGATGAAATAAGCCAAGTAGACATACACATTTCTGATTTATTAACCTTAAAGGGAATTTACAGTTCTAAAGATCTTTCACTCCCTCAAATGCACGTCCCTCACTCTCTCCTTCACACTGGCTGATTTCTTTCTCTGCACAGAATAGGTAGGAAAACAGTGTTTCTGGATATGATTTTAAGGATTACAGTAGTCTCATTATTGTAACTTCTCAAATATAATCTCAGATATGCTTCAGTTTGATGTCATTAACAATAGCTGTTCAAACAGCACATGCTAGTATAATAACCTAATCCATGACAACAAGAAGAAAACAAATTTCCACCAGGAACAGTGAGAAATGAACACTCTAGATGGGTTGCTGAAGCTACAGCCAGCTCAGAGCTTCACCTAAGGGAATGTAGGTAGAAATAAAATGGAGATATATTCATGTGTCATGTTTAGCTGACAAAGTAACCCTTCCTTTGTAACGTAATGAAAAGGTCACCATCACATCTGAGTTAGGTATTCTGTGATTTCACACGGGCAGACACAGGTCATTTTCACCTGGATATATACTACCTACCTTCTACAATGTTCCCCATTATGGGAACAAACTTGCTAGCGTTGAAAAGAAACAGGCTGTTTATAATTCGATAGGCCCATACCAGGGGTGAGCTGCTGCTTTCCACTTCTAGCCGCAGAATGCTACTTTGCTGAGCATCACTGCGTGAGTCGTTGGTCAGGCCTTTTGCAGCCAGAAGACAGATTATCGGAGACTGAGCATTTGGTGAGGATTTACTGAAAGCATAAGGATGATGAATAAATATTACTTAATGGCTGTCTCATTGCTTGGCACTCTTTCATGCAAGTCTAGAGCTGGTCAAAGAAATGTGTTAGCCCAATTGGATTGGCAGGTGGGAGTGGGAGGGAAGATGGAGACCAGAACTGAACGAAGGAAAAATACAACAGAATATCTTCTTTCCTTTTTAATTTTCACATAGCAAAAGAACAACAACAAAACCCAACTCCAGATAAACATTTTTTAGGTCAGCCTTCAAGGTTTTTCTCAGGCAAAAGAAAAATCAATGTTTCAGTTGTGTTACTTTCTTGTTATCCTTTCTTTTAAACGTAGATCAATTTTAAATGAAAACAGTGCTCTCTTGAAAGGAAAATGATAAACTGTTTATCTAGAAAATGTCAAGCTAAATAGGCTGATATTTTTCATTATTAAAATGTCTAAATGAATGCATCTGCTTTTTGGTATTCTCCCACATTTTTTTCAACTAGAACTATTAATCCAAGTTCAGAAACAACTAGTGCCACTGATATGTGCACTACTCTTCTCCAGGGTGAAAGGGGTGCGTGCCAGAGCCTGAGGGCTCAAGAGCCCCATAGCTGAGGCCACCCCTGGCTCCTGGGGGGCTGCCCACGAGCAGACGTCTGTGCACAACAAGCCACTGTGACCCTCAGTCTTGGTGTGGAAAAAGGCAATGAGAAGGTGGAAACAGAGCACGGCTGCTTTCAAACTATTTATTTCTCTTTTTAAAGCTATCAGGAAGTGGAAGGAACATAAAAATCCCTACCTTAACTGTGACTCCAGAGCTGCTAAAACAACTTTGCTTTGGATAATAAGCTGTTGTTAGGGCCAGAATTAACAGCAGATCAGGCCCATCAATTTTTTTTTTTTTCTATGTCTCTCTCCCACCCATGCCTAACCCTTCATTTCAGCTTCTGCATCACCTGCAGTAACATTTTCCCTCAGCATCAAACCAATAGTGTCCCTTCTCCTTGCATGCTGGAGAGCACATAGCAGCTTGTGCAGATCAAATCACCTGCACTGGATCAGATCACACAGCCCTTTTTAGACAACAGAATTGCCACCCACCTCCCATCTCCTACAGGATAAGGAGGTTCTCAATCTTTCCTATGGGGGCAACAAAGCAAAAAACCCCATGAGAAGAGGGAGAAGGCTTGCCAGAACAGACCTCTGCTACTTCTGTAGGAAGCTTGAGAGACTGCACTTGCCTGATTTTTCTTAACTCACATATGTGCTAAATTCCTGAAGGTCCATCCCACCTTCCTCACTACCTACAAGAAATGTCTCAAACCCCTTCTCTTTCTATTGATTTCAGTAGGAATGGGTCCATTTGGCAGCACTAAGGGATGGATACTCTGGATCTCCATGTTGTCTCATGGACCAAGCACAACACTTGTGAATCTGTGCAACTATATTTCTTCACTTCAAAAAAAAAGAAGGTTCAAATCATGGACTTGCACACTAATTGAGCACTGCAGCTGCCTTTAATTCTGACATTCAGTTAACACTGACAAATTAGTTGAGTTCTTGCAATTTATATGAGGTTTCATCAGAATATAGTCCAATATTCAATTAGGAACCTTTGGGGGGGGGAAGGTGCTATGCAGATCTTTGAACACTGTGATCAATGTATTAAAGACCAGAGAGCCTTTGAAGTCGAGCTGTTCTAATTAATCTACTTTATTTTGCATTTTGCCTGCCTCAGAAAAATATTCTTTCACTTCCAGTCTATTCCCAGTATTGATAACTGATCCTGCCCCAGCATGGAGGGACTAGATAAGCTGCTCTCTCGAGATGGCACTCAACCCTTCATTTCTGAGATACTCTAAGGAATGAGCTAACCTCTGAGCAGCAACCTGCAAACAAAACTGGAACATATTTGCCTCTTTTGCAAATGCATCCTGATTATCCTAGGCTTATAGGCATAAGCAATCCTTAGACTTATCTGCTTTCCTTAAAGCACTTACTGTTGTTGTACCAGCCAAGCCTTGGTCTACTGCAACATGCTAGACTGGGAATCCATTACAGCACAACCACTAAATATATGCTAGGAGTAGCAGATGTGCCCAGTGGCTTGGGAAAAGTAGATGTTATGTTTCATTATGTGACATAGTTAAAAAGGAAGCAGAAACAAAATCACGTATGCAATTAATGAAGGGTGGGAAACTTTAATTAGATGTAAGTACATAATATTAAGTAACTGTTTTGCTCAGATGAAACAATTTTCTGAATTCAAATCACTGCTAAACCTGAACACTCTGTCTCGATCCTACACTTCATAATACTTAGATTCAGAGTTTAGATCATCAGGGTCAGAGTGTCTGAAATCAGATTCAAATATCTCCAGAGTGGAGTACAAATAAATGGTTTAAACTTGCAGCCTTCTGTGGTGAGGGTTATCATCCTTTGACCCTGAAGAGAGAGCAATTACCAGAAGCCCTTGGCAATTATGAAATGCAGGATGATGTTACTTCACCATTGCAGGCTTCGGATAACACTAAATATACCTACATGGCATTACAGTAATGGGATCCCCAAATTGTGTCCCATGCTGTACTTGCAGCCCTCAAACTTTTCCTGTGCAGCCAACGTATGAGAGAAGGAAGGAAGGGAGCACACACAGCCCCAGCGCCTGCAGTCTCCCAAAGCTCACATCCCCCCTCCTCTTCCCCCTCTGTGTAGGGGCTGGGCACACCAACAACACTCAAGTTAGGAGTCTGAGGACATGAAACAGTGGCCTGTGCACAAATATATGGGTTGTCACTGGCTTCTGTGTGTAAGGCCTAAGGGATGCTTCTCCAGGGCATCGGTTAGCTCAGACAGTACACCTGGAATGGAATAAGTGAAACTGGTACATCAGCATTTTTGCCTCACCATCACCACGGATGGTGGGTAGTTTGCCCTTGTTGAAACACTGCAGGGGCATATTGTGCTTAGTGTGGGACCTAGCATACAAATGAAATGGTACTCCCCATCCAACTCCCTTGTTATTTTCTCCAGCTTTCCCTGATTTTCCCTGGTCTGCACATGCTTGAGAGCTGTGCAACTGGATATTGAGCAAAGGTGGTAAGAATGACTGTTGGATTCTGCTTTGGCCACTGAGCACAACTAGTTTTGCCCTTGTGCTTGATAAGACTAAGTGCTTTTAGAAAAAAACAGTGTGTGATTATGCTATTATTTGAAGGACTGTAGTCCAGCCTCTCAAATGCAAAGTGCAAAGCTTTGATTGTACAGGCAAACTTACCTTTGACACTACATACTCTCAAGTGCTTTACCTTGCAGCCCTATCACTCATTCAATGGAGGTTTTAATGGAATCTTATTAAACATCAAAAAGTATTGGCACCCGAGGACAAATAGCTCAACAAATGTAAATGAAAATAAGTAAATAAGGAGAGATGTTAGTAAGAATAGTACTCTTCAGCACATTGTCCTTCTCCTGTCTAGGTTTTAGGGTTTTAGGGTGTCATTACACATGTTGTGTTTGCAGCCATGTACTTAATTGCAAGATTTTGCTAGTAATTGACAACAAGATTCTCTTCCGCAATAAAAAATTCATCTGATAGATCTGTAAGATTTATGGAGACTTTAAAGCTTAAAACAGAACAGAAGTCATCTTGAACTGATGCAAAATTCCCAGGACAACAGAGTAAGCCATGGTTATAGTATAATTTTAACTAGCTCTCACTGTATTTTTAAAACATACACAGACATGAATACTGTATATTCTATGATAATCATTTACTTTTAGAGATATCTAACACTAACCAAGTGGCCAGGAGCACTGCAATGTACCAATAATGAATTATCTTTAAGCAGTATTTTGCATCTAAATGATGCCAATGTGCTTTATAGGTTAAATACTTGGCCGTTTTAACTCCATTGCAGTCTGAATGATTTCAGAAGATCTACACTTGTATACATGAGTGAAGGATGCAATGACACTTTTTTTCATGCACATTGACATTCAGCCATGAATGAACAGCTGTCTACTAGCTAACAACACTGCTTCATGTGGCTTCAGATAATAATTGTCTGATCAAAACCTGGAGGGAAATGAGATAGACCCGAATCATAAATTGAGCCTGTATGAAGCTGTCTGGGACCAATTAGTAGCACAATTATTGATTCCCATACTGGAGCACATAAGACAATTACTTACCTCTTGATTTTTTCCCTATATATCTGTCCAAGAACAGACATTTTTTGTGTACAGACTTGTTGCTGTGTCCTTTTGACCCCTAATCATTACCAGTCCCATCATCAAACACTTCATGGTGGCAGTGAGATTCCCCCCATGTAGTTCCTTTGCATATCACAGTCCTGATATTCCTCCCACATGTGGCAGAAATCTCACAAGAGTTCAGGTAAAAAAAAAAAAACAACACAAATAAAAGTGATTCAGAACCTTGTGATTAATCTTCAAGCTTTTTATCTAGGATGGGGCAGCTAGCTTGAGTCAATTATTAATTACTCACATCTGTTTCTGCGATAGGTGGGCCTGCCAGAGCTCTCCAACGCTTGGATCCAGAAGGAAACTTTCCCATGTTCATGGGTGCTTGGCTCCGGTGTTTTGTTTGGGTTTATGCCATCTTTCCTTTCTCTGACAGAATGTTTTTGCATTTAAAAATAGAAAACTCCATCTGCTGTATGGGAAACCGAATTGCAGCTAATGTCAATGTATTTCTCTTGTCCATGCTCAGGGAGGGGATTGCCATTAAGAAAGTACTGTCACAGACCTATAAAGATCCAGACAGGCTGTTTGTTTCTCTCCAACTGCTTTCCACTAAAATGTAGTAACAACAGAAGAAAAGCAGTTGGTCCTGCCATGAGCCCCATGAAGGTGGAGTTGTTTCCATGCAAGTAACCCACTGGGACCCGTATTGTCCCAGGGGTGCACGGTCAGGCAGGTCTGTGGAGTGACTCCCACTGACTGCAGGAAGCTCTGGATCAGGACCGAAGGCTCTGCACAACTTTCCCGATGACCCCGGTTTTCCACAGCGCTCGGCATGGCCCCAGTGCTCCCACAGATCTGCCAGTGAGCTTACAGCCTGCAGCAGGCTCCTGCAAAGCCCTGAGCAGAGGCTGGGCCATCCTCTGCAGGAAGGCATGGGACTCCCAAACACTGGCTGGAGGAGACAAGCAGAGCACTGCAGGAAAACATAAGGCTATTTAAGGGACGGCATCACAAAAAATTAGAGATTTCCACTTCGAACAGCCAGTTCCCCAATGGAATACAGATCCTACCCCATGACAGCATGCATACTTTGGAGATTCACTTATAGCAACTGCTCATTAATTTGTCTAAATATTTTCCATTTTATGCGCTCCCAGTCTCTCCGACTCCTTTCCTGCAGAGGTGGGCATGACACTGCTGGGAGCTGGGGAGGCTGGTGGCAAGCAGCAAGGTGGCCGTGACCATGCGGCAGAGCGGGACAGCCTCTCCCCTGCCCCAGGCAGGCAGTGGTGCCTGGCACAGGGGGTCAAGGAGCTGCTAGAAGGAGGTGACATCCTGGGATTACCTGGGAAGTCAGCAGCATGCGGGGCATCAGGAAAAAAAGCCTGATGTTTCAGGGGTAATATCCTCACAACAAATTTGTTAAAAAAAAGAAAAATACCCTAAAAAGTTCACTTTTATAATACAGAACTACAGAAAGACCCCACAGGAGTAATTCCATCTGAAACTAAAGAAACCAGTAACTCTATCTGAGACCAACTGGGAAAAAGACCTTAAGCAAACATATGACGAAAAGGGAATCTGAAGCTCACAGCTTATTTTGCTCTGGGGTTTCAGAAACCTACCTAATGCGGCTGATATTTGGAACCTGCAATACTTAAGAGATTTCAGATAAAACAGCAAAATACAATCAGTGAACTTTATCCATTTGTCAAAATGTCAAAGTTGCTTTTTAATGAATTCCTGACACTGCAGCATTTGTCTGGACCTTCCAGTGCCTTAAGATCTACTCCTGATGTTTTTCTTCTGGTGCATATCAGGGAAAGGATGAGGGAAACTCTACTTGTGTCAGTGGGCTCACAGGGTTTTGAGTGTTGTGATCCCCAGTTAAAAAGCATTAATTGCCGCTGCCTGAGTTATCTCACTGAGTTCACAAAGGCTGTTCTCGTGTCTCACATATGTCTGAATGCTCTGATTTAATGTCAGAGCACACAGCCCTTAATCTGATCGAACTCATCATAGGGGTCACAATACGACACTCTCAGAGCCATCCTGGCAACCCAGTGGGTCACTGTGCACTCACTACTTTCAAAAGTCAAATACCCAGCTACAAGACCATGAGATACACTCATAAAGCAATTTTTATTTTTGGGGGGCAGTAGCTTGCTCAAATGCTGCTCAAGCTGTATTGCTTTTTGTTGGTCACTGTTCCAGAATTCATTGTCAGGAGACAGCATCTGAGGATTCAGAGTTTTCAAAGATTTATTAAGCAACCTGGGAAAAAAGCCAACAGAGCTAATTAATAACATTTAAAATAGATTCCAGAAAAAAATACTGCCCTGATACAAGAATAGCATCTCCAAACTGTTTTTAGACACAGGATCCATCCCTGCCAATTAGACTGTGTTTGATAATTTGGAGAATAAAATTGTTTTGTGATCCTTTAAGATTAATATCTTATACACAGACGAACGAGCTATACTCTGATGTCTGCTCTCATGTCAAGCTGTCAGATAAAGTGCTGAAGTAGAAATAAAACAAATACCAGATTTCCCTTTTTGTCTGGCTTTAAGAAAAGTATACTGAGCACCCCAAATAAATCCCCACTATGTTACTTTTCTTAAAATAAGATTAGTGAGAAAATAGTTTATCACATGAAAAATTCCTCTTCCACCATAGATTAGTTGGCAGGTCCTGATAGAGAGACTGGAGACATTCCTTTTATCTGATGGAAAAATCTTTCTTCCTGGACTGAGCTATGGCAGCTTTATTCATTAGTATTTTCTTTCTTTTTCTGTTGAAAAATGGCGGTGGGTGAAGGAAGCAGACTATCTTTGGTAGGACATTATTAAACTAGACATTGGGAAGCTGCAGTTTGCTGCTTCCCACCGGCTGGGAAAATGACTGAAAGCCACACTTCCACTGACATAAATTTCCTGAACAAGATGGGGCATCATCTCTCTGTGCCACAGTTCATGGTACGGAAAATAAGGGTCAAGTATTTAATCACTTTAAAGGAGACATGAAAGAATGACACTAATTGACTTACCCAGGTAAAATACAGATACCCATTAACAAATTATAAAAAGGATTTATGTCTCTGAATTGCGCCTCTTCAGCCAAGCAAAAGTGTAGCTTGTAGTAAGCAGAACATTTACCACCTTGTACTGAAAAATATTTTATCACCTGCACAGTGAGAAACAAAGAGACAGAAACCCATGCTTGGAGGGTTAACTTCCCTAGGATGAAAGGAGGTTGGTGCCTTTGTGATCTACAAGCGTTTCTGTTGGGTGTTTGTTCAGTCATTAGTACGATCGCTGTTCTGATCTTCACAGTACCACACAGTATCACAGAATCACAGAATCACTACGGTTGGAAAAGACCTGTAAGATCATCAAGTCCAACCTGGAAAAAAAAACCAAAACAAAACAAAAAAAAACCCCCACAACCACCACACAACAACAACAAGCCACAACCCACCCAACACCACACAGCACCATGTCCATCAAGCTACATCCCACAATGCCACATCCACACGCTCCTTGAATACCTCCAGGGAGGGTGACTCTACCACCTCCCTGGGCAGCCTATTCCACAAATACCACAAATAATATTAACAATAAGCAGTCTCACAAACAATTTGGACAACCACGTGCCTGCTGAAGATTCAGAGAGATCAGATTTTTAGGAATAGGCACATAGTATATTGCAGGGTTTACATTTCTTTTCAAAATGCAAGACTAGGGATTATCAGGCCCTGAGCCTTTAAAGGCATGAGTCAAAATAAGCAAAGACAGAACAGAGGAAAGCAGCACATTTGTCAAGTCATTGTAGCGCAATATCACTTCTGACTACTGTGTTGAGAAACTGTGGATAAAGAGTTTTCTTTGACTAGGCAAAACAACGTATACTTTCAGTTACAGCCTACCTTAGTGGTAGATGATAGATGTTGGAACCTTCTTCCTTTGGTTTCTGCACTAGCGATAAGTGATATCCCACTAAGTGATATCCCTATTATGTAGTTCTCACTACCAACACCTTCCCATCAAGAACAAGACTGTGGCAGGTTCTTCCAACAGTTATTCCTTGTGCCGTCTTCATACCTTTGTCAATAGCTTTTCCTTAAAACAGCCTGAGAGATCCAAAAACTCAGGACACGGTGCGAGTTGTCAATGCACACGTACCTCGAGCAGTAACTGTAGCATTGCTCTGCCATTGCTGTGCTGACTATTAAGCATCCAGCCTGGGTGATACACATGTGAAATCTCCAGATGTACAACGTAGTGCTTTGATGATCTTCCTGACGAGAACTGCCAAATTAACACACTATTAATGATTTAGTCTGGTGCTTGCACACCAAACTGAAATTGCACAGCTTATGAGGAAAACTAGATCAAGACTAATGTCTCAAATTTCTTATTTAGGGAAACCTTCCAAAAGTTTCCAGAGGATAGGTTGATATTTTCCTTCTTTTTTCATATGAGGAAAGGTTGCAAGACCTGGGACTCATCTCAGAGAACAGAAGACTCAGGGGCATCTTATCAATGTGTATAAATACCTGATGGGAGCAAATGAAGATGAGGGAGCCAGACTATTCTCAGTAGTGACTACTGACACGACAAGAGGTAATTGACACAAATCAGAACACGTGATATTCCAGCTGCGCACAAGAAAACAATTTTTTACTGGAAGGGCGGTCAAACACTAGCACAGGTTGCCCAAAGGAGTTGTCAAGTCTCCATCCTTGGAGGTATTCAAAACCTGATTGGACATAGTCCTGGGCAACCTGCTCTGGATGACCCTGCTTGAAGTGGGGAGGTGAATTAGATGACCTCCAGAAGTCCCTTCAACCTCAACCATTCTGTAATTCTATGTTCATCACAAAACAAAATCTATGTATTCCAGAATATCATACAGCAACCACAGTCAGTCATCTACTAAACCTCTGAAATATAAGAGAAAAAATATAGTGTTATTGTGGACGTGAAATACAAATGGTGGATTATGCAAATTGGTATTTGTTGTAGGTGTTGATGGAAACATTTTAAATTTATTCCAGGGTTGTGGTAATTTGCCTTGGAAATCTAACTCTCTTTGGAACCTCACAATTAGCATATCAGGAAATTACTCCGCTTCTCAGGCCCAGAAAGAGTTGTGGTCGCCCATTAGAAATCAGATGACTTCCTGCAAAAGGGTGTAATAGAGTACTGAATGGTCAGTAACATGACTAGGCTGCAGGTATTCTGATGGATCATGCTTCACATGCGATTCATGCTAAAAGCTAAAAATTGAGAACAAGAGAAAGAAAACATGGATTTTCCTGACACCCTATTTCATCCGTCATTGCTGAAAATAACTCCATGTTTTCAGTCAAAACTAATGAAGAAGGCTGAATATTCAACAAAGTTGAGGTAACTAAGTAACATGTCTAAGGATTTTGGGCTCTGTTCCTGCGAACACTCCAACTGGTAATTACTTTTCTTCTAATAGTTTCAGTACCACTGGTCATACTAATTATTTGCATGACTGGAAGCATAAGTCAAGATACAGTCTATTAGTAAGGTGACCCTGAAGGCCCAGACTCACCAGATAGGGATGGAGACCAAGAAGGAATTTGGTTAATGTGATTTGAATCTTCATGATATAATTCAATAAAATGAATCATGAATATAACTTCATTATATAGTTCACATTAAAATGTGAAACTACAGCCAATAAATGCAGTTCATTTGAAAATTTATGTCCTACCAAACCGGATTCTAGAGTAAGGCTAAGTCAGCATCTTCTTAATGTCCTTTCCATCACACCTCAAATCCACAGATATCCCTTTTTTCTTGTTAAAAAACAACATGGGTCACATTCTTGGCTGAATTCAGTAATACGATGTAGAGTTACAACCACTAATTCTCTGACCCAGAAGAGCAGCTCTGGAACAGAATATACACATTTTATGAGGAAAATGAAACAGAAACAGGTTAAATTACAAAAAAAAAATAAAGTTCCCACAAACAGTAGTTCTTCACTTTTACTGATTCATTTATGTCATCTACATAAAAAAATTTGCAAATGGTAAGTGAAATGCGGCATCTGGCTGGGAGCTAAACTGTTTTTTTAATAGATCTCAGAAAGATGTCTCTTACAAAGCAAGATATTCAACTCTCTTATCTTACACTGAATAATTAACTTCAGTAGTGACAAACTGCTTCCAAATGAATAAGCTTTTGATAGGAAACTCTATCAAATTTCGGTGGAAATCTGATCATGGGAAAATTGCTTATGGAAAGAAATGGCTCAACACTTGATGCATCCCTTAAAAACAAGGATTCCTTGGTATTATGTCATTTAATAAAGATTTTGCAAACAATAAAAGTCCCAAATGTTACTCATACTAAGCAGTTTTGATCACTTGTGGTTTTCATCTGATTAAAATGTATTAAAATTGGCATAGAGGTATTTAAATTTTTCTAGAGTTAGAACTGTAGTCCAGTTTATTTTTTTGTATTTCAATCTGGTTTTTTACTTCAAATTTGTATTTCAATTTATGCTAGACAGTAAATGACATGCCTAGGAAAAACTGAAACTAATAAATTTTTAGTTTTGTTTTGCATGAAACATCTGCCTTTTTAATTTTTTCCCCATTATGGAATCTATTTCTTCTCCTGTGTCCCTTCTCCCCACTCATTACAAGTAGTAATGATGGGCCATTTTCTATGCAGGCAACCAGCAGAAGTTTCATCATTTTGCAATACACAGCAGCTACTATTGCTCTTAATAGGTAAGACTTAGGGCTAAGCACTTTTGCAGCTCTGGTCATTTCCTTTAGTTGCCTAATTAGCTAAAGAACTCTTTGGAAAGGCATGCACTTCTCAGACTGAGTGGAAAAGGAATTATTGATGAAATGTTAGGAGTATTGATGGGATGCGTGAAAGTAATTGAAAAGGAAATGCCTTCTAATTAAATACCTGGTTTAGGATTTGAAAATGTACGATGGCCTAGATAGGACATTGATCTGAGAAGATTGCTCCTACAGAGTACCATGTACTGCAGGAGATGCTTTTGGGACAGGAAAGAAACCATTTATCCTTTAAGAATTTCAAATTGCCAAGCTATAAAGAATCCCTTCCCCATTCTCCTCCTGCCTTTTTCAGTGCCCATCTGCCCCCACGTAAAAACTTCCCATATTAAAGAACAAGCTTAACATGTCAAAATCCCCTGAATGTTTCCAAAAACCATAGGAAAAAATCCCAAATGTATTTCACACTTAATCTGAAAGGGATGAGATTACCCTTGTACATGACCTCCTTCCCTTCTCACCTAGAGAAGACAGTGCACTGCACCGTAAGAAACCCCGAGGCTCTTGGCCCAGGCTGCCAGGCTCTGGGCTTGGCAGCTGCCTTTTAGACAGGCTGGAGGGGAGTGCATCATACGGGAAGGAAAACAGGAAAATTTCCCTGGGAAAATTGCCTTGTTTCTGCTGAACTAATCCACAAACTGACACGATGCTACAGGATGTTTTGATTTCTTCCATACTGGCTTTTCCTGACAGAAAAAAAAGAAATACGAAATGTTCCTCTGCAAATTTCCTTGTGACTGTATTCCAGATCTTATGCAGCAGCATGTTTCTTGTCAAATCCTAAGAGTTAAAGCGAAGAGATCTAAACAGTCTGGCAATCCATAGTTTATGTTTGGCTGATGTTAAAATGGGTTCTGGACATCTCTTGACAGTTTTGCTCAAAGCATTCAGTGAATTGCTAGAGATGTCCTGACATAAGGCAATGTTGTTCCAGTGCAGGAACTCAAAGTAAACCCTCTGCCCTTAGGCAGCTCGCCCTTTAACCAGGAGCACCAGGGGCAACAGCCACATCACCAGCCTCTCTGTATGGTTTCTTTCTGCATTGGGGCAAGCACTCGCCTGCAAGCACAGGTTACCTATATATGCCATTTATCTGGAGCTGAGCAGATGGACAAAAGGTTTGTCCAGGATCTGCCACGTTCACTAAATAATTCAACAAACTAGTTTTTCTTTAGGCTGCTACCTGAAGCTACAGGTATTTTGGGTTTGAGCACAGCACTCTTTGATTGGGTTCATTAAGTTCTTACTGTTCAACTGACCTTGACATTTTTTTGTTGTTGTTGTTGTTGTGGGGCTTTTTTTAACATAAGTAGCATGATGAATTATTTTTTCCTCCAATTAATATAAAGAAAGTCTCAAATGTTTAAATACAGGCCTGCTCCATCAAGACTGCTTTGAGGAAATAAACTGTTATTTGATTTCCTGGTGGGATTAGTTCTTGTCAAATACATTTTTAATGCACTTCTGGTATCTAATGAATTATGTAGTATGCCCCTTTTTCTTCTGTCAAATGAGGTTTGGAAGAAATCAGGTCAAGTCCAATGGCAAAAAATGACATAGTATTCTGAAATAACCCCTAGTCTGAGGGAAAGAACCATTCTGATGGAAACTAATTCCTGAAGAAACAAAGGAAAATATTACGAACAAGCCAGGCCCCCCCTATTTTTGTGGCCACCATCAACAAAAAAGGTTCTTCTAATAAGGCAGAGGCCAAGTACAATTTTTACAGGCCTTAAAGAAAGAAAGGTAGTGAAAGCCAGGTTCGTAACAATCAAAAGGTTATTCGTCCCTTAGTGCATAGCAGGCCTGTGGCACTCCTAGACAGGGGATGCTGAGGAGGTGGGAAGCTTATGTGAGTATAAGTAGAGCCTGGACACACACCTTGAAGAGAGATCCATTGCCAGTTACTAAATAGAAAAATCACAGGACACTCAGGAAATTCCCCAAGCTCAAAACGCTCAGATGCTGGAAGAGTAGTAGGAGAAAAGTTGTATGTCCTTGTCCTGTTCCTCTGCCCTGGGCACCCATTGTCGTCACTGTGAGACACAAAAAGTAACTTAGACAGCTCCCTGTTCTAAATCGCTACGGTTATTCTTGTGTTCTCATCATTATTAAATGGTAAAATCCTAAAACAAAAGAAAAATTGCCAAAGTTACTTTTGTTGTTTGGTCATATGTCCAAACCCCAAACCAAATCTTTTTAAGAAATGGTTGACTAATATTTCTGTGGAATAGCACTGTTAATGCAGGTGGGTATATGTTGTTCAACATAAGATGTGGGGATGACTTCTAACATTCCCCTCCCCTTAGGTTTGCTTCTGTGGTGCTGACACACTGATTTACTCCAGGATGAGTGAAAGATGCTCTGGCTAGAACTGAGATTAAATATTTATATTCAGGAAAGCAATTCAACTTATGACAAATTTTCTGAGGCTTATCAGTTCTTTTTCTTTCTTTTACAGTACTATAACATTTTGGCTATTGCCATTAAAAACTGAGCAGGTACATAATTTCTAATTAAACTTCGACCACCATCACATTTGTTCCATTTTAAAAAATCGGTCATTTGTAATTTTCCTGACAAGAATCCAATTAACAGTTTTGAATTGCCTTGAGCTAATACCATTCTCAAAGTCCTGTATACCTACTTGCTCTATTTTGATTGGGATAACTGGCCTTTCCAGATCAGACTTGGAAGATTATTTGTCATGTGGGTTTTACACTTAATTAAATATCAGATACATGTTTTTTTGACTGAAGCAATTTGAGCTCAAATATTCCCTAGGGGATTCTGCAGAAGAAAATTGTTCTTCTACTTCCCACTTCCAATATATTGATTTTTTCCAAATTTTCAGTTACTAAGATAACCAAGGATGTCACACACCCCTTGAAGGAAGAAAAAAGGACAAGTTCTTTCAAACACAGGACTTTTTTTTTTTCCACCAACACTACTGCTTTTCCATTTTTTTTTTCCTGAAGAGCTATCATTAATCACTGACTAATGCGAAAGGCTTTAGTTAATCAAAACCTACCTTGACACAATGTCTGAAATTTACCTGTTAATATATTATCTCCTATAGTTACTTTGCTCTTCTTCCAGTCCAGTCATGCTCTTCAATCCAAATCCCCTCTGTGTGACTCAGAACTGGAACATGAATTTGGCTTCTCCACCTCTCAGGAAAGTGGCCTTGTCAGCAGTTTAGACAGTCTGGAAACAGGTTTCTCTTGATTTCTTCTTTTGGAGCTCTTCCCTTGGTTACACTCAATTAAATATTAATTGTCCTCAGAGAAACAAATGGGGAGAGGGTGACTTCTACTGGGTGAAAGTGGGAAAGTCATGTTCCAGTCCCTGCTCTGACGAGTATGTAATTACATGTGCAAAACAGAGAAGGTTTTTTTACAGGGAAAAAAGACCCTTCTGCGGCACCCCTAGGTGCAACAATACAGCTTTTCACCAGTTTGTCTCTCACCGGAAATGTTTTCCCTAAGAAAAGAACTGGAAGGTACAGACACAGCATTATTAGTGTGCCTCCCTGGGCTTTTTCTGCAGAACTAAGCATATTCTGAGAGTGTTTATTTTTAGACAAGCCCTGTACACAAGATGCAGGGGCAGAGGTGTGGGCTAAGCCACAAGCTAGCAAAACTGGAATAGTTTATTACATGTACAGAATTTGTGAGCAGCCCATTCAAGGTCCCAGGCACATATGGCTTTATCACCCCGTGTGAGTAGCAGCCCTTCACCACCACCAAGTAAAAGGACACTCACTGCCGGCTCACTGTGCACATGGCAACTGGGCAGGGAACTTCATGCATGAGAGATGAGATGAGATGGGGTTTCTTTACCAGCACTACAAGCAAAGCCACGGATGTCTTTATCAGATCTGACCTTAGTCTCTCAGAAAAGGGACTGAGAATTGCAAGACATCTGGACAACAGATGTGGAATGCAATCCACCCTTGCCTACTGCATTTGTACCGTTTCAAACCGAGCAAAGCTCAGGGGCACAAATCATTGTTGTAAATGACTACAGAAAGTGAAGGATAACTGGGACTCAGGACCCACCTCCAGATGGGCAAGGAGACATACAGCATCAGACAAACAAGAGGACGTGGGAGTGAATCTGAAAATTAACATAAAAGAAGGAAAAATTTGTTACTGTAATAAGCAGTAAATTGGGATTACTACTATCTATTTCAGTATTTTTGGACAAACCTTGCAAAAGTGGTAGTTATTCACACTGTTTGTACTTTTGTGTGTTTCTTGGCTTCTTGCTTCCCCTGGTGGCACAGGTGCAAAACTCCTGTGACATGAGCTTTCTTTGGGGATGCTTGGAAATTCATGCAGTGACATGGGTGGGAGGAAGACCTGCTGCCTGTCACACGGGGGTGGCTGGGAGTGAGGAGAGTTTCACCAATGCAGCATGGAGAATTGTGACAATTCAGCAAGCTAAACTGAACACAGAGTAAAAGTTAGGACCTGAAATAGGACGGCATTTCTAACCTCACTGGGTTGGAAATCCTGGCCTTTTGTTTCTTTTAAGTAGGCACTCAAGCCACAGTAAGAAAACAATAGCCCATCTTTCTAGGTGCTATCTAACCATGCATAGAGGGCTCTGCTTCAAAGAGATAACAGTGGAAACAGGAGATAAATGATGGATAACAGAAAACGCACCAATGAACTCCAGCTGACTCAAATTTTCCACATAGCACTTTTTCACTGATTTGGAATACTTTTATTTTTAATTTAGCAGATCGGCTTGGCCTCCCAAGAACTGAAACAGAACTTCAAAACAAGTTAAAATGCTTCAGTTTGACATTTTGAATTTTTTTCACTTTTTTCATTCTGAAATATTCTGTTCAAATTTTTTTTTTTGCTTGGCATTGGGTAGACATCAAGATAATTTCGGGAAACACAAGTCCTTATTATCCCTGTCCTCCTAAAATGACCTGAAAAGCCTTTTTCAGGCAGAAACTGAATTTTGTTTTGTCTTTGGTGAGTACACTTTAAAAGCTTTGGTTTCGGTTAACTTCACTATTTTTTTTTCTTTTTTTTTTTTTTAATTTAAGTTAAGCTACGGAACTAAAAACTCAATGGCTTACAGAGCTACAAACTAAGATGACCATGCTTTAGTACGCCATAAATCAGCAGTAGCAGCCCATCAGTGTTGATTGCTTTGCAGGCATCACAGAAGCAATTAGCTTTCAGGAGAGCTTAGAAGGAGAGCAATGCAGTGACTACCGGGATTTTGGCATGGAAAAGTGTGAGGGAACTGGATGGGAGTTTAGATGGAGGGAAGGATCATCAGGAAAGCAGAGAAAAGGCTGGTTATTTTTACCCTGGAGAAAGGGATTGCATCAAGCTGAACTGCCACAGACTTGACAAGGCGTCCGGTGGGCAGGAACCCTGCAGTGTCCTTTTCTGTTCCAGCTCACTCATGCACGAATGAAATCTGCCAGAAAGAGCAGCAGACCATGGGCACTTCTCCTCTCCTCGCCTGGCCTCGCCTCACCCTGACTTCACCAAGAAGATGCCAGGGCCACATTGTGCCCCTGGTAGCCCAGGAGTCACAGCTCAGCCACCCACGGGTAAAAACAAATCCGCACCTACAACGATAGAGTCAGAAAGCACTGAGGCTTTTTCAGTTCCTCCTTCCCATCAATCCCATGGCATATTTGTATCTCAAAGCAAAGCCCCAACATGTTATGTTGCAAGAGGAAGGCAACATCACGGTCAGGATCCAGAGACAAATGCGGACCTTCTTGTCACACGACACCTGAGCACAGGGAAGTTAGAGGAGGTAAATGGATTATTAGGGCCTGCCTCTACACAGTATCTCTGTTCTCTAATAGCCTGTGTGTGCTGTCACCGATACCTGCCCTTCTGAGGAAGACAAGACCTTGAAAGGACTTGAAATTAATAAGTCCACAGATACTGTTTAAGAAGATGAACATAATTTTGGTAACTCTTATAACAATTTGATGCAGGTATACGCAGAAAAATGCACAGTTTAAGTACAACCACAGCTTTTGCAGCTGTGTAATCAACTGTGGCTACTCACAGTGAAAAAGCAGCCAAGTCCTGTTGTATGACACCAGTGAAAGTCAAGCTTCATTCTTTGCACACAGGCTACTTCACAGGGTGAGGTGATGGCTGAATGTCCTAGGGAATTTGGCTTCTCCAGCTTCTCTGGAGACCTTCTGGCTGAGGCAGGAAGGGCTGCTCTGACTTGTAAAAATTGGTTTTCCTGCTGCCTGGCAGTTTATTTTGAAGCCTTTCCTGAGGACAGCTGGCTCCATCACAAATAGCAGCTGCAGTAGAAGAGGACAAACTTAGCTCCTCTTGCCGCTGTGTTTACTGCTGCCACAAGTGCTGTAGCTGATATGGCTACAGCCGGTGGGGTTGTCTTCTCTTGAGAAGGAACAAACCATGAGGCAGAAATCAGAGAAAGAAAAAGTAATGACTGAGCAATTTGTTGTGCTAGAATAACCTAGACCTGAGCTCCATCACCACTGATGCCTTCACTAAGTGCCCTTGGAGCCTCCAACTGAAAATGCATAAACATAGATCTCATGAAATGTGGCATTTTTATGATTCTTCAGGAGGAGATGGTGTGGAAATTAAGAAATAGGAATTAGTGAAGGAAGGATAATTTAATCTGCCCATCATCTGAAAATGCAACATTAGTTAAATATTACTAATAATTTAGATTGTTCTCTGCGTTGAAAGGCTATTATTTATGGGTTATCATTTGTGTGCTAAAAGACTATTCTGAAGAAAATAAGACTACATATGCTAAGATAGTAAGGAGGAGAACTGGTCTTACAGGCTATATCCTTACCTAATAGTATTTAGGTCTGGGAAATACTGAACACAGTATTAAAAAAACAATTTAATCCCACACCTGTTTCTGAATTTTGTGGTCTGTGGTCCTGGATCCTCAGGTGATGCAAAGGATGCCACAGAACTGCACACAGGTGTTCTTAGGATGTGGTCAGGTACTAAAATCCTATTTGTAGCGCCTGAGTACAAATCCTATTTTGTATTGTAAAAATACAATTTGTATTTGTAAAATCCTATTTTGTACTGCCTATTTGTGCTCCCTGAGAGGGAGAGGCTGTACAGCATCACACCTTTGTCCTGCTCCAGTTAGGATTAAAAGCATTTTCGTTATGGGTACTTCTTCCCTTAGAAAGACAGATAGTAGAACATGAAATACCACCTGGGTCAAATATGCTGCCCTGGACAGTGACTGTAAGTAGATAGACCATGTATTTCTTAACTGACTGAAAGATGTTGAAGAATGGCCTCAGGATGGGAATCTTGGTGAAGTTGTCCAGGGACTTCAGTGGACATCAGGTCACACACCAGCAGACATAACCTTGTGCTGTGTGTTCTCTTGACCACTTAGAGGCTACATTTTGTAATGGATCTCGTCCTGAATAAACTTCCAATTTCTAAAACAATGACCTAAACAGCTTGAAAAGAGCCCAGGACAGAAATGATATTCATTGTCTTAATGATCATTTTTGTGAAGAGAGATATTGAGTTTATAAGCATAGTCTGGTTAGAGTCACTATATGTATCTACCTCCATTTTCTTTTGTGAGGCTGGATTTTTGTTAGAGCTGTTTTAGATCAGGTCCATGTGATACAATGCTGACTCTGGTAGAGACCATGACATACTCCTGTCTCTAGGCTGCTGCTCACTTTTTGCAGGGGAGAGGGGAGCCTGAAAGTTCTTGGTTTATCATACAATTAAATTTTTGTTGATATCCTGAAATATTATTGTTATGATCCTCTCCAAATACAAAAATCACCTAAAGAAACCATTTCATCTTCAGCTGGGACCACGTTAATAGCCCTCTCAATCTTCATCTGTAGGAGTGTATTACAGATACAAGCATGTGGCAGGCAAAAAGTAGTTCCTGGGATGAGGACACAGATTACAGGGAGAACGGACTGCATGAGTGTGCATGGGAAGAAGTGGGCAAAAGAGCTGCACTGCAGCTCGAGGAGGTGTGTACTGAAGTTAAATTCAGCTGGCAACTCAAAGATTTGTTTGACAAGGCAGCTCTGGATGTGTTCCTTGCTTTGGGACTAATCACTGCAGAGAGTTTAGCAATGTTTGTGGCCATATCCTAAAAGGTACCTATTTACAAAACTTTATAAATAGAAGATTTATGGGGCAGGGTTACAGGGACCATCGCTCCTTCATTAGTACTAATGCAGAGCGTGTTCCCCATTCATTCAGGAAGGAGTGGCCGTGATCCTCTGTGGCCTTGTTCATCCCCATTTTGTGGCCATGCACCCAGTCCTGACCCCCTGGCAGAACTTCAGGGCAAATGGTCTCGCAGAGCAACTGCTGGAAGAGAGAATCCAGGACCAACACCATAATCTGGACTTGGACAAGATCCTGCTCTAGTGATGTCCATGCAGTTACTTCAAACTTACTCATGAAGGAGAAGAATTTCCCAGAGGTGTGCAGTTGTACTGTTAGCTGCAAACTGGACAAGACATACAGCAATCTCTCAGGCAGAAGTATCTCGCATAAACATGTGAGATCCTGGAAAGGCTTTACGGACGGTAGAGCAGGGAGGAAAATAGATCAGAAGAAGGGGCAACAAATACTGATCTATTAACAGCTGATTTATTAACCTCATTGTACTTTTCAATTTGCCAAGCAGGAACACATTTCTATCTTCATGCTTTCATTTACAAACCTATTATTGAACAATTAATACTTTAAAGGAGTGCCATATTAAAAATATTACGTTTGTATAAAGTCTTCAAGATAAGTCCGTTGTGTTTTGGATGTCAGAGTATGGTAGTCAGCAACTTTGCAAGTGCTGTAGCTACAAACGTATGCAGTTGAAACAATTACTGCTTTTTATAACAGTAACAGAAGCTTAGACTTATTTTAGCAGGCATACTTTCGGTTTTAATTTTCATTAGTCTGGAAAAATTATCATTAGTGTAGTAGGATTTCATGCTGTTCATTAAATGTAAATAAAATATCATGTATACAGAAGGAATCTTTTCCTCCTCACAAACAATGCTAAAATGATGAGCAAATCTGAAATGAGGCCTTAATGCACAAAAGCCTAGGCTTCAAAATTCTACTTCTCAGAGCATTATTAACAGCATTTTCTCCTTCTTGTCACATGCAGCTCCCTATTTCTGTTTTCTTAACCAGTGAGTTGGATTATTGAAGCCCTTCCATGTGCAAGCCAATGTTCACACTCATTGCTAATCAAAATAGCACTTCAACATGTTCCAAGAACCCCCAGAAGAGATGAGGTTTCAAGGCCCATATGTCTGCAGAGTTCAATGCACTGGAAATAAATCTTACATCAGTTGGGTGTATTTCCCCTGAAACAGCTGTATGTATTTATTTTACAGAAACCTTTGATTGACCCAAGTTATGGAAACATTTACAAGGTAGGTAGTAGGGACCAATTCAGACAAACTACTGAATATATCATCTTCCTTGATGACCTGGTCAAGAAACGCTGTTTCAACTCTTTCAGAAGCTACGGAATCAACAATACCATGACTAGAATTAAACCCGAAATGGAAAATACGTTAACCCTCGCCCTGAAGAAGGCTAACAAAGAATTTTTAAAATGTGATCCAGCAGAAGTTCTTCACTGAAGAACTGAGCTCCCCAGTGCTCCTCATGGATCATGGAACCACCTCTCAACTCTGCCAGCTGGTGAGCATGTGCTCGTGGCGCTGAAGAAACCGACAGCAAAGCCTCCTGCCGGGGTGGGTGACTCTTGCACCCACCGCTCCCCCCATAGGAGGTGGAGGACGGGCAGCACAGGACTCCGTGCTGCCCTTGCATCTGCAGTGTCCTCTGAGAGACTTTTTCCCTTTCGCAGGGGGGTGGGTCTGAGGGTGGTGCAGGGCTGCCCTGTGGTGGTGGTGGCAGCAGGAGTGCTCGGCCCTGGTGCCTGGTGGGTAGGCACAACACAGTGCCCTTTTTTGATCCATCTCGGTCCTGCCCAAATGTAATCTGCCAGCAAGAGCAGCAGGGCACAGGATCCGATCCTCTCCTCTCCTCTCCTCTCCTCTCCTCTCCTCTCCTCGCCTCGCCTCGCCTCGCCTCGCCTCGCCTCGCCTCGCCTCCACCATGAAGGCACCGGGGCCACATTGCATCCCCAGCAGCTCAGGAGTCACAGCTCAGCCTCCCACTGGTAAAAATAAATCTGCACCTACAATGATAGAGTCAGAAAGGACTGACAGGACCATAAAGGCAGGAATAGATGTGATTCTGTTCCCTTTTCTTTGGGAAATACAATGTAAAAGGAATTGTTCATAGCACAGAAGAGAAAACTCTTGCTGGCAATGACTACAGGATTGCTTTGGCCCCTTCTAAACATGTGCGATAACCTCTGAGAGCCGCAGGTTTACACAGATTTACAGGGCCCCTTTGCAGGGATGGAGAGGCAGCCCCAAGGTAGCTGTCATGTAGCCATTTCCAAAACCTGAGCAGCAGCATCCCCCACTGCCCCTTTCTGGCAGCCCAGGTTTAGAGGCAAAACACGCTCCCTCAGGCAGAGCCGCCGAGCCGGCTGGGACTCTGCTGTTTCCAGGACTTGCGTCCCTTTCTGTAAAACACCACACTGGGTGGTCTGGTTTGATCCCTTTGCACTGAGCCAACCTGGACTGCTGTGCTCTCTGGTGGGCAGTGCAGGGGGAAAAAAACACAAAGGCACAAGACTAGATCACTTCTAGGGCCTAGGTGGTTTTGTCTTTTCTTGGTTTGTTTTTTTTTTCCCTCTTAAATTATCTCAGGGGAAATATGACCCTTTTTAAGAAGTGACAATATCTTTTTGTCTAAAGCTATTTGTAAGAAATGTTTGCTGCATATTTGGGATTCAGATAATAGAAGCCAGCGTTAGGATTGCCAACTGACATGAACAAAAAAGGGGGACTTTGCCTCTTTATTAAGGGAGCAGGTTAAAGAGCTAAAAATTGTGATTCTTGTGACCTTGCCAGGGTGTCTACTTACCTTTCTAGAAGCAGAGCTTCAACAAGTGCAAAATTAAGACTGAAAAATTTGGAGTGGTATTTTCCTCCGGACACACATTTTCTCTCAAACACAGGTGCATGTTTCTTATCTGGGGCCACCCTTGTGCATCATGGAAACATTTCTTATAGTTAGAGTGGTGTTCAAAGTGTTGAAAGGTGAGCAGCAGAGTCTGTTACACACCTGGGCTTCTTGTTCTTCTCAGCCTTCTTGGATTTTTTCAATTGCTGACCCCTGACAGCTCTTTTCCTCTCTTTCTTCTTTTCTTGTCTGGTTGGCTTTCACTCCCCTCTTCACAGGTTTGTTTTATCTTTCTGTTTATTTGGTTTTTGTTTCCCTCAGAAGGGCCTGCAAACCTTTCCATGCAATAGTATTTTTAGTTAGGCAAAGCCATGATAAACTTGAATCAATTCTTCTTTAAATCAAAGCTAACTCATTCTACCTTCTTGCCTCTGACAAGCTCTCCAGTTGTTCAAGGCATAGGAGTGAGTCTACTTTGCTTTCTCGAGTGACTGCAGGCAAAGCTACAGGCATCTACAATGAAAATGTAGAAGCTAACAGGTGGCAAGGGACTACCTGGAGTAGTAAGCTACTGTTTGCCAAATTTCTACCTTAGTTCTTAAAAACAGAGCACTTGGATTGGTTTGCATTATCCACATTTTGTGCAGTCCACCACACCAAATTAGGCTCCGTGGAGCTCTGATGAACTAGGATCTCAGCTCAACTTTTCTGAAGTTGGCAGCTACTGACAGGACAGCTCAGCTGAGCAATTTCTAAGGGGATCATCGCACAAAATGCGATGGTAAACCTGCACCAGCCTTACTCTGAACTTTTGCAGAGCTGCAGACTGATGGGTGCCGTTGCTTGCCCTTTCAGAGGATTTTAATCTACAGACAGAATGAAGTCCTTTCTTAAAAGACACAAATGCACAGAATCTTCTCTGAAGCAGATCACCTGTTTCTTGCTTTTGAACACAATTTTCACATGAGGATGTGACAGTTAATGGGAGGAGGCTATTCAGCCTAGAGCATGAGCTCCAAGAGATGCTGGGAAAGGAGAGCAAGGAAGGGCTTGACAACGTCTTTCTGACAGGATTTCTTCTGCTGTCCCAAGAAATATTTCTGTGGATATCCCTTTAGCAGCAGTACCACCTTCTGAGGTGGGAGGCTTTTCTTTTGAAATCTGTCTTTTCTATGTGACATCTTGTAGGTATTTCATTTGATTCAGCACATGCCTAATGCACTTCACAAAAAATCTTTCCATTTTTCCTTATGATGTATCATCCTGGGGGAGAAACCCCACAAACCCACAACAGATCTAATGCCAGGAAGAGGCACTATTTGTACTTTGTTTCTGCTGGATCCTGTGTCCACAGTGGAGAGAGTTATGTCTCAGCATGCGAATTTCTAGCTGAGAGAAGGAAAGCCACTGCTTATGCAGAATCACGCACTGGCCTGCTTTGTGAAGACATGGTATACACCGCAGCAGATTTCTTTTCTGCTCCCAGTGAGGAGAAGACTGTATACATTCCAGCCTCAGCTTTACATCAGAAACTATCCTCATGTATGAGACAAGTTGTCACAGTATTTGTGGATCTGACATAATTCTGCTGTTTCAGCTTCCATCACTGTATCTCCCCCTGCTCCCTGGAGGAGGACGAACAGAGATGATGCTCCGTCTTGAAGTGCTTCAGCCTAATGCTCCCTACCTGCATGGCCACTTCACTCTTCCAAATGTAGCTCTAGAAAGCAAAAGCATGTGCAGCAAAGTGACTTCTTGAAAGTGAAAAACAACTAAAGCAAAAACCACCTGAAGCCCTACACCAGTTTTCTTCTGGACCCTCAGATGCCCTGTTTTCTGCTATGTATGCTATGCTGAATGGAAAGGATCTGGAAAAGGACATGTCAGCCAGCAGGCTTCAGAATTCAGAGCCAAGGCCCTGAGGCTTCAGCTCATCTTGAAGAGTAGACCATTCCTGCACTGAGAAGCAGGGGCCAAACAGAGGCCATGGGACAAGCAGGGCCGAGAGAACAACACTCAGTGTCCAGTCCCACCAGAAATGATGTTGAGGTAAAAGCACCATTCTCAAAGCATCTGCTTGATGTGCAAGTGAAGGGCAGATGCAGAACAGCAGCCATGACATTTGCTTTGTGAATCCTGTCACTCTGAAGGTGTGGGAAGCCTTCCAGCAGGAAAACACAGCCGTCAAGTCTCGAGCCCTCAGCAACTCTCTCTTTTTGCACAGGTGCCCACCAGGAACACACTAAGAAATAGGACCAGAAGCCCCAGCCTGCAACAGTCCTCGGTCCATCCTCATACCTGTGGAGCTGGTGATGGGTGCTGGTGAATCCTCGTCTGAAGGACTGAGAGGGCCAGCCATCTCCTCCCTAAAGTTTTCCGTGCAGTTCTCAAGAAGAAACTCCACCAGCACCTTCACCTGCACACATCAAACCATTGTTTTCAATCCAGGTGGCTGAAAACAGACCAAGCAGCCTTTCCCATTCCTGACCCTTGCTTTTGTGCAGAAAGCTGCAGCTGTGGGGCTGCTCTTCCAGGAAGCTACTTCACGAGCATTTGCTCAAGAGAGGAGGCAGTGAGGTATTTCTGAACAGCAAAGCTCTGACGGGCCCAGAAAGCTGTGAACGGCTGGTGAATACAGCGTACCTGCTCAGTCACCACCACTAGTGCTTCCAGTGGGAGGAGCAGGTGGTCCTTGGGTGGGCTTAGCAGATTTGGCCCAACACAGATGGCAAGGTTGCTGGCAGTCATCCGGCTGGTTGCAGAATTTTGGCCGATGTCGTGGAGCAGGGACAGCAACCACTTGAGGAGGAGGAGGTTGGCTGCAGGCAACCTGTTGGCTACCCTGAGGGAACAAGAACATGATGTTAATAAACGAGACGTTGTCAAAAAATGTCGCCCAGGCTTTCCTAAGGCAGGTGGAAGCCAGAAGCAGTGTTGCTAGCTTTCCAGGTGACCTCAGCCAGCTTTCAGTGCTCCCGCAGTTCAGGAAGGCAGCATGGCATTGCTTCACATCTCCTGACTTCACCCAAGCCCACCTCAAAGGAAAGCTCCCTTGTCACACCTGGTCTGCAACAGAGGGATGACCTTCGCTGAGATACTGCCACCTCTCTTCCCTTCTGACAGGAGTTGCCTTGTGGAGCAACCTCCAGTGCCTTCAGGAAGTGCTCCAACTAGAGAAATGCTTCTCTGTGCCACTACCCCCTGAAAATCACCTTCAGGGTGATGGCCAGCAGGTGTGCAGGCTGGCTTCCCAGGTGGACATCCCCCCTTGCAAGCCTGAATATCCCCTTGGCGGATGGTCCTTGCTCCTGCAGGGGACACAGGAGGACAGTTGTTTGGCTGAAGACAGGTCCTGGGGCAGGTGAACCTTCCTCAGCAACAGAATCATGTGTGGATGACTCTGATTTCACTGGGCAGGATCAAGGGGTGGCTAGCAGGCCACAACTCCCTGGTATGTTCATGTCTTTCTTGTTCTGAGGCTTAAGTATTGTCTAGTTTGATCCTGTTCTACCTGATCTAACCCGATCCTCTTTCACTAAGGGTACATCTTCTTTGCTCCAGACTTTCCCCCTGGTCTTCAGGGTGTGGGATTTCTGAAGGCTGGTCTTGCTAGGACCGTCATTCCCCATGATGACTGGCAGAATCTAGATCAGCCTAAAGTACTGGCATAGCCTCATGAAGGCCAAGAGAGTTTTAAGTCAGAGCAAAATAAATTCATAAATGTATGATGGGTTCTTGTGGCAACAGGGAACCTGGCATGGCAACTTTGAGTTGCCTCTTCCTGCATTCGGTCCCGTCTTCCAGTGTTCAGCAGGGATGGTCTTTCACAAAACACTAGAAAGCAAACTAGCAATGTAATGAATTGTAATGTCATGTTTTGTTGACTTTCATATGTCAACAGAATTAGTTGAATTTTCACATAGACAATATGTGGAGATAAAGGCCAGAAATTTTATATGACATTGCTTGTCATGGAAGTTTTAGAAATGTAGGGGGAAAATGCATATTTTTTATTTTATATATCGCGGTTCCCCTTTTTATTCCTACAAGCTATTAAAAGACGTTCAAACAGTCTCATTTTTCATCTGAATATCACACCTCTTCATAGTGCTGATGTTACGTGTAACATCCGATCAGGTTTTACTCTCACATACATTATTAGATAGTAGATAGCATAGATTATCAGAGAGTATATCATAGATTATCTGCATTAATTGTGCTAACACCTGTAAAAGGAGTTTGCATTTAGCATTTCAGCCAAAAGATAAAGATCAAATCTATCTATTGAACTCAATGGGCTATTGGTCAGCAGATTTAATTTACCGTGTTCAAAAAAGAAAATGTATATGAGAAAGGCATATTCTATCTTGTCTACTACAATACATGTTTTAGGAGTTGAAAAGATAAATAATCCATCCCCTCCCCCCAAAAAAAGAATATTAGAGAAAAAAAGATTCAACTTCTAGAGCAACAGGGCTTTTAATAGCCAAGTAAATTTCCCTATATTATTTCTATTCAATAACCTATTTTGTCTGACATTCTGCTTCTACCTGGTACCAATATGGGACTCTTACAGGAAAAATTAAACAAACCAAAAACTTGTTGTGCAGCCGTGTTTGCTATGCTTCCCATGCTGTGCTATGGAAGATGTAGAATTCCTCTCTAATCCAGAACTTTCCACTTACGTCCAAAAACATATGGAGTATTGTTACTTGACAATCTACAGGAGCTTCTCTCATGCACAGAAAAACCTGTGACAATAGACAGAATGGCTGGCAACTCTGCTTCAAAGACAAGAAAGGCTGTGATTAAGGTTCCCTGTGCAGCCTTCATGAAGCCTCTTTCTCTGTGCACTTTTTATGCCATTGTCTGTCATTACATGCTCATACACACTTCCTTTCACAGGCCAGGAGTGCACTCTGTGCCTCGGACGAGCAGTGATCACTGACAGAGGACTTACTTTGTGTTTTGCGCTTCCCACATTACTCAGCATGCATCCCACATTTACTGCATCACACAAAATCAGAGAGCACCTCTTCTCTAAACACTCCAGTCTGATCTCTGCACCAGATTTCTTATCTCATCCATCCTCAGCCCTACCTTCTGGTCTTCTAATCTTAGTCTCAATTTTCTCTGCCAGGCTCAGTTTTATCTGATCTCCAACTCCCATACGCCCATTCCAGGTTGATCGACATTGCAGTTGCTTCTGCAGATACAGCCTTTGTTAACATAGCCAAGCTAGCTTTGAAGTAATTAACATAAGTAGCATTAAGAGTGAAACTGGCACTGAAAACCTGCTAAGACACTGAGTAAACACTTAGTAGCCACCTTGGGCTGAACCCCATGACATCACAGTGTTCAATGCTGATATGGCACTGCAATGTCTGTGTGCTGCCTCTCCCACTTCCAGTGCCAACCGCTCCCAGCCTCCCTCTCCACGTCTATTTTCTCTTTGAATGATCAGATCAGCTTCGGTCTCCTCTCTATACAACCCGGGGATTTCTTTTTCCTCAGTGCTGCCTGGATGTTGCCATGGGAGGCCCTGAGACATCCTTGTCTAGACAGCAGCAGAAATGGCAGTAATATTGCTATTCACCTCTGTGCCTCTGAAACAGCTCTGATTCCCCTTTACATCAGGGTTTCCATTTTGTCTCAAGAGCAGAAACTTTGACCTGTTCAGTCCAGGTAATATTCACATGTGCTGGGCCCCAGACATTAGCTGAAAGTCAAACCCCAAGTTGTTGTGTGACCTCACCTTGACATTTTGTGGGACGCCAATGCAGAAAGCAGATGATTGCAAGAGCCCATCCACCAGAGGAGAAGAGCAATATCTGTGACTGGTTCCAAACCCGCAGCTCTGAGTGTTGCCCAGCTAAAAAACACATGCAGGGACCTTCTGCAAAAATGCAATGCCAATGGGAAAACTTGGTGCAAGTGAACACATGATAATCAACATCACTGCAGTAAATGCTTATATGCAGGATGACATAAGCTCATTTTACGTTTGCTTACCCAGGGTTTTCTGTGTCAAAAATAATACCAAAATACAAGATTTTCTTCAGCTTTTTCATAAAGTTTAATTTCAGTCTCCAGCTTTTATTACTTTGCAATTAGTCATGCGTGTTGCTTTCATAAAAGCAATATCCAGGGAGAAAAACTCCCTAAATAATCCCTAATTTAGTTTCTCAGAAGGAATTTGGCAACGACCTCAGATGATTAAGTGGTGATTAAGTAGCTGCCTAAAACTGAGAAGCAAGATGCTGCTCCGCGGCCTCCTAAGCTTTCCGGTGAAGAGCTGAGACTTGTGTTATCCCTATCACCCAGGGAGGAAGTCAAGCTGCTGCATGGTGCATGGTGGAAGTAAGACTCCACACTTCCCTTACCTTGCAATCTTGCGAATGCGAAGTATGTTTGGCTCCATGTTTTATTGTTTTCACTCTCACCCTGTAGGGAGCCCTCAGGCCTTATGCCTTTTCCCTGCCATGTGTTACTGCACAGCCGGGGCCAACGCAGTTCAAGGAGAAGCTACTAGCCTGGTGGGTTGCCTGAGCCTATTCCCACCAGAAGACTGACTTGAAAAGTTTCCATCAATCTGTTTATCAGATCTGGGATTCAATTAGCACTTTCATCTGAAGTATCTGCTTCACTCAAAACTGGGTTTTGTTTATGTTTTTTTGTGGTTAGAAAAGTTTTTGGCAGGTTTCAGCCAAGCTTTGAGGGAAATTTTTTCAGAAGCTTCTAGCCAGATATACATACATATGTCTAAACCTGCTGGTTTGGGTTTTTTTGGGAGGAAACTGATAACAATGTTTGCATTCAGCAATACACTGCGTGGGTTGAGGGTATGGGGCTTTCCCATCAATTTTTATTCCCACAAAATATATTTTTCTCCATCTGTAATTTGCAAGTTGATATGCTGTTAACTGTATTGAGGTTCCTGTTGTTTGCTCCAGTTTGTGCTTGACTTAATGTACACAGCTGGGCCTCCTGGATTTCCCCTGTCAAACTGAGCAGGACTCTGTCAGGCATGGGCTCCAGCTGCATGGGTAAGGCAATGAGTGAGGTCAGAAACTTCTTCACAAGAGAAATGCAGGGTCTACCTAAAGACTAACTTACCCATACTTAATGAACTGCATGACACAAAACCTCCTCTGCCTCATGAAACCAAGTTTCTTCCTTTCCAAATTGCAGGGGACCAGCTGACAAAAAGTACTCCCACCAGAGACCAAAAGAGGAGAAAAGTAACCCAAGCCAGCTGTGTGCATGCAATCACGATATCCTGCGGAGCCTGGGAGCTATCTGCAAGGCCTTTTTTAGTTATGATGTAGTTAGTATTGATGTTTCATCAGCTCCGTGATACATATTAGGAAGTTTTAACTTACTACTGAAAGTGTATTAAATGCTATGATGTAATAGTTACTTAATAACTGCATGATGTGAGAAGTTATTTACCATCTCAGGCACAAGGTAATACCGACAGAATTACATGCTTACCCAGAAAAGGAATTCTACTAACAGTTAAATGCTCAAATATCTGTTTATGATTTTCAGCGTTCTGCCTATTCACTGGCAATTAGTTTTTTAATTGCTAAACATTAGCTAGCTGCTTTCACACTATGAACTCCCTCTGCAGGGAGATAAAGGTTTCATATACAATAGGACAGAAAATCTAAACACAACATATAATGAGGACACCATTCATTTATAGCAATCTCAGACTCAGTTTCTTTAATTCTCTGTGCATGAACTTTACCTATGCAGGTTGTTTCTGTCTTTAAGCAAGGAAAACATTGATCTGAGAAGGAAGTAATAAAAGAAGAAGTAATCACATTTCAATGGCCATGGAATATGAAAGATTTACATATGCTACGTAATCAGACATCAAGCACCTAAGCGCCAAATAAATAAGCTCCTACACCATTTTGTCTGACTGTTCTGTTTTTAATCCCGATAGACTTCATAAGGAAAATCCTTGTGGCCTTGGTTTCTCTGTTGAACTCAGGAACAAAGATGCTGTACTGAAGCCAGTTATAATTGTGACTTTTTCCACGGCTACCAAACCTGCCAGGCCACTAGACACATGTCAGCAGCAACATCTACTAGATAGCATTTAAGTGAGTGTAATTGATAGGAAAATATTCTCAAGCATGTGTGCTAGCTCTCTCAGGAAACCTTACTCCCTTATTCTCATCTGGGATGAGAATGATGCTTGTTCGCTGCTGTGCCTTCTGCACCCCGGGCTGGGTGGGCCAGCGAGCAGACACATCCCGCGGGCAGGGGGAGGCAGGTCGGCTGCGAGAAAGGCAGCAAGCAGGGAGGCTGGGGCCAGGGGCACGGCCAGGGTCCGTCACTTCAGCAGTGACTTCTATGGGTTTCGTGGCAGAAAGGAGCCCTGGGGTTTCCAGGCAGATTGAATGAATGAGTCTGAGTTTAGTTCAGTTACTTTTGGAAATGACGTTCAAAGAGAAGCTGTTTTGCTCTTTCTTTGGAGGTTAGAGGTGTAGAAAAGAGAGAGCAAAACTGGAAGAAATGGACCCAGTCTGCAAAACCTACTGAGGAAGGTCCACTTTATTTTTATATCTTTTTCACTTAGCATGCTTTACCAAGCAGATGGGAGGGGTTTTGCTCTAGTTTAGACTTTGTATCCGAAAACCCAACCTGTGGAGACTGAGAATCTTTTGGCTGATCCCTTCAGAAAAGAAGTGGTACAGCTCTACCTCAAAGTTCTGGCTGATGCAGGATCCCTCACAAATGATTTAAATACTTTTTGCATAAAAATGTGAGGAAAGATATTGAGGCAGCAGGTGGGTAAATTTTTCCTTAGGGACGTGGTATAATATGAGTGGAATTCATTTCAACTGACATTAGCTATGTAAGAGCTAGCTTGTCTTCTGGGTTGCCTGTATAGTCAATAGAGAAAAACAAGTTGCTTGAGAGAACAATTCACTTTATTTTATGAGCAGATAAATGCAATCCATAGGTTTCACTCTGCTTCCACTGACTATAGATAGAGCCTAAATACTAGGTGAGATGAATCCCATACAAGCTGCCTCAACTTGAAAAACATACATGGATTTGATACAGCTCTCCAAAATACAAGTTGCATCATGAGGTGCCTTCAAATCAGGCTGCAGAGTGGTGAATGCAGGCATGTTACTGCATTTTTTTAAAAATATGCAGTCATGCTTCCTGGATAACTGAGTGCAAGATCCCTGCCCATTATAAAATGTATATGCTTAACTGCCTCTGTAATATATGAAGCTCTCAGTCCTGACTGTCTCTTGCTATCCACAAAATGCTTGGCTTTAATATAAAGCAAATAAGTGCCATTTGTCTCTGAAACAGTCTTCCATTCCCACAAAGCAGCAATGGCCCTTGGAATTACTGCTAGGCAATTTGGGAGCTGTGTGAAAGGGAGCAAAGAAAAACACTCCTTACAGCTGCAATCAGCCACGATGCTTTCAAGCAGCTCAACCCAACAGCAACTTTCAGCCCAGCCCTTCCCATCCCCCTAACAATATCTACCCAGATACCACTACACTCTTCTGCCGTGGGCTTTTCTCATCCCCTGGCTCTCCCACTGCAATTTTCATCCGCTATTAACTTAGTGGCAATGCTGACAAAGCCCTGTGCTGAACAACTCCCTCTTGGCATGGGGGACCCTCCTCCCAATGCTCCGTTCCCCAGCTGCTTTGAAATGACAAAAATTAGAGACCTGGCTGAACCACACACAAAGAATTCCAGCAGTTTGGGGGCCTCAAAGTGGAAAATATTTCAACAAGACTGTGCTACATCTCAAAAGCATACTAAACACAAATGACTTTCCATAACACAACAGCACTGATAGTCTTGCCTGAGTTGGTCTTCTCTGCCTGAGACCCATCACCATCACTTAATACGAATGAGAAAGTTATAAAACATCAAAATCACACTTTCCAAACTCAGATTCTGTTCTGATTGAATGTGGCATAAATCTGAAGTAATTTCATTGCTGTAATTATTCTAGGTTCAAGGCCGTGTAATAGGGAATAAAATATATTCCAGCAAGCACTACTAGTCCTCACTTTAACAACACATTTTAATTTTATGGAGAATTTCAACTAATGTAATTTAAAGAGGAAGATGGAAGTAGAATGTAGAAACAAGTCACTTTCAAATGAATGCATATATAATGGCTCCCTGTGAAGCAGCTTGCAAGCAATGCAATTCCTTATCCAGAACAGGGTTATTTTTTTAATTTTAGCTAATGTTGATAAAATACCATTTTAGTGACTGTGAAAGAAATTTAACAGTTGATTCATTTTTAATGTGATTAATTATTCCAGTATTTCTTAAGTTTGTTATGTTAGATTCTGATTTCACTTACATTTTGTTTTCCACTATTTTAATTTCATTAGCCCCAAAGAAATTATTCCAGATTTTTGTCAGGATAACTTGGAACAAAAATAGACCTTATATAATTTTAAAAAATCATTAAAAAGTGCATAATACAACTGTTAGTCACACCTCCTTTTATTTATTCTGAAAACAGGAAAAACCTAGCAACTCCAGGGAGCTGAACAGCATGCAAAGCGGGATTTAAACACTACTAAAATGCAGGTCTGAATAGGTGACTTTAATGCGAATCATTTTCTCCTTTATTGGGTAAACTGTTGAACAGCCAGACCAAGAGCAGCCATCAGGACAAGTCTGTTCAAAAGAGGCTTCCAGGAGGCTGGGTTAAGGCTTGATCTTCAACCCTGGAATGACATCATTCCGTTAGAATCTTAAAAGATGAAAGGTTAAGTCATAAATATTTATAAACAAGGACTGAGCGTAGTGAGTGCTTTGACATGTGCCTGATTCTGCAGCCTGCATTTACAGCTCTGAGACACATCAGCTATTCAGCTAGGGACCTCCCTCGCCTCAGCAAAGGTGCTGAGCTGAGCCTCCACAAGTAAGACTTGCTTTCTCAGGAGTGAATAACTCTTTTCTCAGGAGTGAGTAAGTCTCTCCAAAATGTCCAGATGGCAACGTTACCTAGGTAACATTCTAGAGTGATGCTATATTTGCAAGGTGCCCATGGCAAGGGATATGTGGAGAGACATCTGTGTTTCAGTGATACTTCACCAATAGTTAGAATTATCAGCAATAACTACACAGGAAAAATAATTTTCCCTCATGGATATAGCTTATCACATCTCTCACTGATAATATATTGCCATCCAGATGTCACTAAATGAATATTCTAGATGCAATCTGAACATCCCTACACCTCTCACAAATTAGTGATGTCCTGTAAGGGCTCAGGAAGTGAAGCGTGGTTAAGTCAGATGAGAAATGCAAAGAGCTCAGTTATGATCACAAAGCTCCAGTGACTGATTTCAGACCCATGAAACACACCTGACAGACAAGAACACAGTGAGAACTTGGGCTGGACCACAGGAGGAGACTTTCTCAAAGAGCCAGAAATGTCCAGCCACACTTGAATTTGCTCAGTAAAGCATATAACACAATTTCTAAGCTCGTGGTCTCTATATTAGCAGTTTAGAGCTCTGTGATTTTTCAGTGTATTGGTTAACAGCCACATGACATTCTGGATTTCTAAACCCCAAAATGTTTTGCTGCCATATTATTTCATGATATATATATTTATGTATATATACACATAGAGACATTTCTCTGACTCAGAGCACATAAAATAAGACTGCAATTATATATTACTGTAAGACATGTGAAGAACAGAGTAAGTGAGCCACAGAATTGGTTGTGCAGGCTTACTAAAGCAACTTATGCAACCCAGGCAAACAGGGGAGTAATGGTGATGTGGCAGCTGTCTGTAACAGCTCAGTGAGTTCAGGACAGGCAGGCAGCAGCAAGTGGTTTGCACCTTGTAGGTACAACCACCAGAAACAAACATCTCACCCTTGCTTGAAAGTGAACTGTTCAAATATGACCAGCTGTTAACACACATTATTTAAAATACGTATTTCTGCAGCTAGAAGCTATACCATGCATGCTCTAAGGCTTGCAAAGTGTCTGAAGCTATTAATGAGCATCGCTGCAAAAAAAAAGGGAAGACTTCTGCTTCCACTAGCAGAGTTACTCTGCTAGAGGCAATTCTCTGGTAGCCCCTCTGGCAGGATACAGTTCCTTAGTGCCGGGAGAACAGGAAAGGATCAGACCTTAAGGAACTAGTTCATGCATAGGATCAGTCTGCCCTCGAGTGTGAACGTCTGGGATGTTCCAGCAATTGCTAACACAGAGCCACTCCAATGCATAAACTAATCTGTTCCACTTCTCTGATAGGTAGTTTTCAAAACACTGAACTTTTGTAGGTATTTGAAGTTCAGCCCATTCTTGGAAGTAATACTAAATTTTGTCTAGTTCAGCATAGTGTCTTCACTGCACAACACTGTTTGAAGCAGGTTTAGTGATACTGCTACTATAAATAGTTTATGAAATAATTGGCACAGGTCCCCTTTTCTGGTTTCTGGTCTGACCTCCAGTTACTCAACTTAGATTTATTTCTGTTACTGGATTTCTCTAGCACTTCCATTTCCCATCAAATAGAGCTCTTACATACACCATTAACAACAGAGCGCTAGTTATGTTGCATGAGGAAAGTACATTTATTGAACTATGGTAACAAAAACACATTCAGTTTACATCTTCAGTCATTTTAGCATCTGTCTTTACTGTAGTCCCATTAATTCAGTCTGTGATTCTTTCATTTTTGCTAATCCTTCTGCTCCTTGTGAAGGGTTTTAGCATTCACCACAGTACTGGACTGTTAATGTACCCATCTTTTCACTGTTTTCAATCTACCTCAACTACCAGATGCTTCAGAGGATATTTCCACTAACGGATTCCATTAGTATTGACTGTTTCCCACATCAGATGTTTAATGTGCACTCTCAGATTTAGTCATGTGTTTTCTTGAACAAGATCCGTTATTGTCCTTGCTTGTATTGCAAAAAGCCAGATTAGTAATGTTTCTCACTTCACAGATTACTGAATCTTTTTGATGAACTGTGCTGTTTGTAGTCTAATAACTGTAAGTTTTTATTTATTAAGAATCTTGGAGAATTCTGAATGGTACAAGACAAAGGGTTTTCTCTGACTTGCTCCAGCATCTCTTGCCTGCCCTGTGGAGCAAGTCTAAATACACAATGAATGGAAACATCAGTTATTGTCTGTATAATACATACATATATAGAAAGAGATCTCTGAAGCTCCGACTAAACCAGTTTTGGCTTAGGCAATGTAGTGTGACAAATTTACACATGGACATTTGCTTTAAACACTTTCTGGACAAATTCACCTCTGTTGAGCTCCATCACCACTATGTTAAAGTGCTTGTTAAGATTGCATGTAGCTTTCTGGTGATTGTGTTGATGGATGATAGCTTTCTAGTGTGCGAAGAGATCGAGTGCCTAGGGCTGATTCTTTCACATGTGTTAGCTTTTTTTTTTTTGACCATGATGTTTTGTTCATATGCCAGTATCTTAGCAACAGCAGACAGTCTGATTCAAGTAAGTTCACTGTTTCCTCCCTGGGAAATTAATACAATGGTGACATCCCAGTTTAATCTTCTATTCTACTGCCTTTTGGGGTATAGGAGATCAATTTATTCAGTGTTGTGCACTACAAAGCAACAGCTCTGGGAGCAATCAGCCAGCCCAGAAAGGGTCTAAATAATGTTGCTATGATAGGGTAAGCAATCATTAAACCAGAAATATAGTGTCAGTAACACATAGCTCTTTGGCAGACTGGTAAGTTTGCAACCTAGGGGTTTTAATATCCTAAAATTAGGGACCAACAATAACAAGGTAACCTGCATTTGATGAAATTCAGCCCAATATCTTAAAGTGCATCTGCAAGAAATTAGAAGTTCATGGAAAAGTTATATTACTTAGGCTACAGTGGAAGAGAAATAAACTCTGTGGGAGATATACCTGTACAGCAGTAGGACTGCAGTCACATTTGGCAAAGTACTATTTGAATTGTTTGGAAGACAGAAATCATATCTCTCTCTCTCTCTCTCCACATATTTTGTGCTTAAGCAAAGATTAGAAACCAAGCATAAGGCTCCGTTTCCTTCTGACACTGCTGGCTCTTCCATTTAAGGGTATCTTTTACTGTGTGGGAAGGCACTGCTAAAGTTAAATGGAAGAATAACATGACCTATTTTAACTGCTTGTTCCTAGATGTCAATCTAAATGTTTAGCATTAAAAAAAAGTGAGAGTTGAGCAGTATAGCTAGATAAGCTTGTCTTTAGGGTCCTGCTTTAAAAAAAAGGTTTTCCCTACCTCTTTGTCATCAATATCCAAAAGTTCAAGGTTATGCTGTAAGGTATGCATTGAAAGCCCAGTTCTGCAGCCCCTATTTACAAGAGCAGTCCTGAGGAAGAAAGCTGAACAGTATCTGTGAGTGGTGCTGGTCTCATGTACACAAAATAGGCAAAAAACCCTAGGTATTGATTCCAGGCTGATAGGTTCTTGTTCAAACAGGAATATAGTGTATAATGCACTTTTAATATCTGAACAGCACTGTCAGTCTGTCTCCACCTCTCCCTGTTCAGATTTTCCAGATACGTCTAGAGTCTGGAGCCACATAGTTGGTTGTACTCAGTTTCTAACACACCCTAACAGTTTTGTGCGAGTTTCAACAACAGTACACGTCTCTGATGTTAATACAAGAATCCGGCTGGTTAGAGACTTGCAGAGTATGTGCTAACCAACCACAGCAGACTTGTATGGGAACCTGAGCAGCATCAGCCACATGAAAACTAGTCTCTCTCCTTCCGAAACTACAACACACATTTCACAGATCCCTGGCTGTTAATTTGCTTCAAAACTCAACATTTGCACACCGTGATTGACGAGCAATCACAAGAGACCTTCCCAGTGCACTGGCAACATTTTAAAATTGGAAATCTGAAGAATTAAATGCATTCTTGGTCATGAGACCACACACTGAAGAAAGGATTAGCATGAGATGCAAAGTGTTTTAACAGGGGTGGTTGTATATAGATTTTAACTTTCAGAGAAGTGTCTTGCTCTCCAGGAAACATTCACAGGAGGCAAAAGGTGGGATTTGTGGGGAAATCCTTACTGCATTGGATTCAATGTGCTTGAGGCCTTGGCTCTCTAAGTGCCTTGGAAGACTTCCAATTTATTCCAGAGCAGCATTGTCGTTAGCAGAAAATTAGCCAAATTTTGTTTGCAGACAGTCATTCTTAGGAGTAAAAGTCAGATTAACATGGGGCAAGTGCAGAAAAACAACTAGGACAATAGCAAAAAAAGGAATAAATTTTTATGAGGAATAAAAAAAAATTTTTTTTCCAATATACTTCAAAGCTCTTTAATGTCAAAATACATGTATCAGTCAACAGTATTTTCTTTGCCTGACCAGGAAAAATTGTTTAAGGCATCAAATTTCAGTCTATCAAAAAATATTTGTACTCTTATTGCTCACAAGAATATTAATATTAAAAATCTATATTCCTATTCTGGAATATTTTGTGAGGATCATAACTGCATGTAAAGATGAAATGCTGGACTGCAATGTTCAAACAAAATTTAGTTGTTTTGGAACAATTTTTCAACTAATATCTAAAGATACTTCGAAAAAACATCCACTTGGCTGATGCAATCCCTGCATGTAGTTCTACTCTGGTTAAGAGAATATTTTATTTGAATACATAAATATGCTTTTTCATGGGCATGAGAACATTGCCTCATGTCTGAGAGCACATTTTTTGCTTCTGCAGGGAATGAGAGTCTGAGTTTGTGCCACTCCTATCCTCAATCTACTGTTTCCAAAAATCTCCATGGAACAACATGTTCACATTCAAAAAATGACAAAGGAAGGCAGCCAACTCTTTTTGAGCCTCTTTTTGAGGCAAAGGCAAACAAGAACCCTTTCATTTACAGATGTTTCACTGATGTGAAGATACTAAGATAGTGCACAGTTTTCTTTTATAAATGGGGAGCAAGGCACTGCCTACACAATACTAGTAAAAACCAAAAGGACACCATTCTTAACAGAGCCCCATAATTAGGCATGCATTACAGTAACAATATTAGTACAAGCAGAGGATGGCATTTTTAACAGAGTGGCCATTACTTACTTAGGAATGTTTCAGCAAAATGTTTGTCACAACTTCTAATGATACCTACAGAGACAAATATTTTCCCATAAATACTTGAGAACAGCACACACTGCTACTTTACACTCTTCATCCTTCAGCTAACATCCTCCTCTCTTCCCACTGCTCCTTTTCATCTGCTTAGTCTTACACCTAGAAAAGTATTAAAAGGACAAAACAGCAATTATTCTTTCGGTTATGTCTTCCTGGGTAGTCTTTAAATCTCATCTGTAATCTCCTAATTTTCCTAATTAAAGTCATAAAACTTCATTATTTAAAAAACATATTTTGCAAATTAAGTATTCTAATCAGGATCATATTAGAAAAATAGCCAGAGATAAACATAAATATTTCATACAGTCAGGACCAAAACTAGCATTATTAGTATTGTTAACAGCAAGGTAAACCAGTGAGGACTTGATTAGGGGAGTCAGAAGATAAGAGATGAGATACAGGCGTGGCTGAAGGGTAAAGCCAAAAGCAACTAATTACCATGTGTTTCAAGGAGAGAATTATAATGTGATTAAGCTTGTGATCATTTAATCTCACTTCTTCCTTTGTAAATATGCCCTTGGAACTCTTTATAATGAGTATGAAACCCATTGTGGAATATAGAGAAGAGCAGAATGGAAACTTTAACTACAGCCTCTTCTTTAACCATTAACTGGATCTCTGTCATACTGATCATCTTCAGTTCACATCAAAATTGATGGGCAATGACAGAGCTATGGATACATGCTGTGTAATCAGGCGTTCTGAAGGGAACATGGACAGGTGTTTCTGTTATGGCACTGCAAATAGAGTCAAAGCATCTATTTGATGACAGTCAAATATTACCACCTAAAGCCCTGTCAGCTGTCCCTGGAAACAGAGTGAAATCCAAACGCAGGCACCAGCTCTGGATACTGAGCTGCTGGACACCTAGACCTACAGCAGCTCTTCCAGTTCATAATTGTTCTAAGCCCCGTGGGCCATTTGCACTGGAAATCCTGATCACTATAGAAGATCTGGGGCCATCCCACATGGAGGAGTACTCCAAACTACATGGAACCAGAGACCTTTGCTAGTGCAGGCAGAGTATTCACTCAACCCCTGTGCAATTCTTATAAAAGACATTTCACGCATAACTAGTAAATGACCAAGTAAAAACAGAGATATCTCAATGCTAAAGAAATCCTTATGATGAGCAAAGAGACCAGCCAGTAGCCATCAGACCTATTGGTCTTGGCAAGTTAAGAATGAAACATCGGCACTTCCCCTTTGAAAAGTACGTGGTGCACAAGCACCAGCTTCTGGCTGCAAACAAGTCTTCCTTTGTGTTTCTCCTGGCATTAGCCGGCATGTGAGTTGGATCTCCAGCCTACCTCAGCAGTCATATTAAGAGTAAACTAGGATCAGTGAAGTCATCATGCCAGTTCCTCTCTCTCACCTTCTCAGATACCCCTACGGTAATTTCTGAATGTGTCTTCTGTTTGCTGCACCACACGATTCACGCTGGCTGTCCCCACATTGCCTGAATCCTCCTTGTGCCTGAATTCCCTTATGTGGTGAGCCCGTGTTTGCTTCAGACTCAAGCCAATCTCAATTAATGTAGAGGCTGCGTGAAGACCTGGAGAGCGTGCACTTAAATGCAGAGCTGATGTCTGTGCTAACCTGATACACCTACTTTGAGAGGGATGCCAGACCACTAGGGAAGTGGAATTCAGGCTCAGGAAAGAATTAAACCCATTGTCAATATTTAGAATAAAAATTCTGTATAATGAGGACAGACTTGCTCACAGAAAATATTGTCGATATAATAGAAAAATCCTGTACACAAACTATACATCACTGGATCAGTTTAATGTAATAGTTATGTTTAAGTCATTGTTGCTTACATGAAAGTGAAAAGAACAAAATTTTCTCAAATAGTTGGCAAGCTAGTACCTGTAGAAATATCACCTCCCCCCAAATAATCTCACAAATACTCTCATTACTTTTCACAGAACACAAGAATGGAAACTAAATAATATTGATTCATCCACTTTTTGAATGGGAAGGCAACCCCTTCTTAAAAACAAGATCCTCTCACATAAAATTTGTTTCCCAGTCACCCTGATGCTACTTTCCAGTTGGCAGAATAGCAGCAGTGGCAGCAGCGTAAAGATAGAAGCTACGAGATACTCAAAGGGGCCAAAGGAAATGCAGAGGCCAATTTTCATCAAATCTCAGTGCCAGCTGGCTGTCTATTGTCTCTAGGCACACAGAAATTCAAGGTGAGCACAGACTGGTATGCAGCAGCCAAGGGAAGCAATTTTGTGCAGGCTAGTTTAACATTCCTACACTTAATGACCTTCTCATTAAAGCCAAGACTATCAAGTTTATTACTCAGTTAAGAAGTCTACAGAATAAAGAAAATAAACCTTAGAAGTAGTAGAAGGCATATTAACTGTTATACTATTATCCCTGTCTACAGTCTCATGCAATATTTTTAGATTTTGTAGCAATGGAAACTCTGGATAGTAAATTACTTAAAGTAATTTTAACTGACATATACAGGATGGACACTTGTCCTCAGCTTTTGACTAATAATGCATATAAAAATAAGCATCTTCTACTTAATACTTTTGCTTGATATTGTTCTGTAATGTTCACTACTAGATCGATTGGATGATGAATGGTTACTGAGATCAGTGAAACTGAGTAATTACCAGTAACATCTGGGTTCCCCTAAAATAACCTAGTAAGGTCTCCATTTCAGTTTCCTCTAAATCCCAAAGCTAGACTGTTGGCCGGTTAAAGGTTATAGGTTATAAAAGTTTGTAAGTATTAAGTATTAGAAGTATTACAGTATTAAGTATCAAAAGTTATAGGTTGAGTATAATTTTGAAACAACTACTGTAAAATCATGAACTTTTCAACAGTGTCCTCCACAATCAAAGGTAAAAATATTGACTTTATTTCAACATTTGTTATCCAAATGAAGCCAGCACCTCAGTAAACTAGAGTAAACTTCCCTGAAGGTGGTGATGTAAAGCAAGCTTAAAAGAAAAAAAAAAAATTAAGACCAGAGCAGAGGACGTAAAAAAATTGTTCATTGCCACAAACCAGAGAGCTGCTTCAGGGAATAATGCAGATTGTCCAAGATCCTGAACTTTCAAAACAAATTTTTCCCTGAATTCTGTTACATTACCCCTTCATAAAAAGTTCCTAGGCAAAGTCTGCTGGGAGGCTTTGGGACAGTATCCTCTCCCCTTCTCTGCAGAGGAGTAGCCACAACCAGGAGGCACTTGCCACTTGGGTGTTTCTCATCAAGCCCAAAGCACGAGTATCCTGCAACCAGGTGTTCATTTTGAGGGCTGAGGCCAGGAATGCTGAACTAGCCTAGACTTCACAACTGTCTTCTTTAAATGGATTAACTGTGGGAAGACCTATGTTTTATTACTTCCTTTTGAGGTAACCTCAGATGTTCAAAGAAGAGCTCAGGCACTTTTATTAAGGGTATTAGCACTCTTTCAAAAGCTATTTTGAAGCTGCGTAGGTGGCAGTTTCACAACATAAGACTTCAGAGACAATACTTAGGAGCCTTAAGGTGTTCTTGACCCTCACTCCCAGCCCGTGGCATGACATCCAGTTCCTCAGAACGTAGCAACTTCAGTCAGGAAAAAATCAATTTCGCCATCCAAAAGAGCAATGTAACACTCAATCTCCGTGCCGTGCCCCATGCTTTCTGTTTGTTTTGCCAGGTTAGTTTTCAGATAGATGAGTTCCCTGGACTAGCTCCCTGCATGGCTTCACTTACATGAGCCTGCACAGAGGTGGTGGGAACACACAGTTGGGGACAGCATGTTGCAGGGAGAGCAGGCAGTCTGGGGCTTGCACCAAGTTAAAGAGCTCAGGTAGGCAGCACCACACAGGGACATAAAACTCCTTTAACTCTGGCTTAGTTCACTGCCCCAGTTTGTAGGAGAGCTCCATGAATAGCTGTGCTGGTACAACTGAGGGAAGAAGAGCAGTGTGGGGCTAGAAGTGAGCAGGCGCAGGTGGAAACTGAGGAGCAAAAATCCCTTCAGCTGGATTGCCACTAAACTACTGAGCAATTGATAGTATTCAGTGTCATTTCTGAAGCCTTCTGCAGTGCTGGAAGCTGAGAATATGCTATCTTGTTTTGGGTGGACAGGAAATCTGTGAATTATTGTGACAGCTCTGAGAGGTGCCTCTGTAAACCAGCACGGTGTTAAAATGAAGTTCTGCCTAGCTGAGGGGATTTTACCACCACAACCCTTTCTAGAAGAGTCTGCTAGAATCCATCAGCAATTAAATCTCTCAGGCGATATATAATAGAGTTTTAACGGAGACTCTCCTCAAAGCTGTGAAATATGATATTTCACTGCCTTGTACTTACATAGTCATCTATTCCTTTATAAATTTAACGGGATTTCACCCTAATGGGTATTTCCAATTCATATGTAAATGCTGTTCTAATTTGATTGCATTTTTACTCACTTTACAGACTTGAAGATTTTGCATTTAAGACCAGAAATTACTACCAGGTCATTTAATATAATCTCTTTATCTTGGACTTTACTCCACGCTAAGCTAAGTAATTTATTTGATCGAAGTGTAGGTTGTGCTTGACAGCTGCCACTAACTCCCTTAATATTCCTTCAGCTCATTCCTTCAGTGTCTCCCCTAATGTTTTATCATTGTCACAGCAGCTTCCTTACTGTCACCAGCAGAATTTTCTCCTTTTCCTGATTTTTGTAACACTCTCAGACTGCTCTGTACAGCTTCAATGCAATTCAGCCTGTGCTGGAGTGCTGGGCATTTCCTAAGCTGAAATGCCAGTGCACTGTGGTTCAGATTCTCCACAGCCTTGGAGCTCGGTTACCACTGAAATAACATTTAACTCCCAAGCTGCTTACAATCCAAACAAAAGGATTTCTCTGCACAGCATCCAAAACCGACAAAGTTACAAGCGCTTCAGCTTTTTGCACCAAGATCAAATATAAAAAAAACCCTCCCTCCTCATATTTCCTGTGATTGCAGTCTCCTGCATACTGTATCGCTTAGGCTGTATCTACAGAGCCTCTTTTTATGTGTCACATAAGCTTTTACAGATAAGCTCGCTCTTCTAATCCTCTAAGGGTTCCATACAAATTCAGTCTTTTCCCTTCTAAACTTCTTAATTTCTTACTTATTCAGAAGATATTTCTACACTTGACTTCTTAAAGACTTTTTAATTTCCTTGGAGATACAATAATTCTTTTGCAGAATAGCTGTTAAGCTCTGTACCAAACTGGCCTATTAACAAATTTGTGCCTCAACAGTAGTAGAATTCTACCTTTTCCCATTAACCTAAACCAGGTTTGACTGTACCCGTAAGGTGGCATAAGGTCTTGAAAGAGAACATTAAAACTTTTGCAGACAGTTGAGTGCTGATCTGATTTATAAACACGGTGTCTGTTAAAATTTGTTCCAAACATTTTGGCAAAACAGCTTTGTATCAGATCAAGCAGCAGGTGCCTGTATCAGAATTCCGCAGACCACCCACAGGTTCTTTCAGGCCCCTTCTCATTCCCTTCCCACTCCTTTACTCCTGAGCTCACAGCACCTGGCTGCGGCTGCTCTTCTGCAAATGCAGGCTTGGACCATGCTCTTTCTTCCTGGAGCCTCACCATAGTCAGCTCTCTCTCTGTCACACTTTGCATGCCACTTTGCATCTGTCTTTCGCCTTGGATGCCCTCTCTTGGACCAGGCTCTTCTGCTTTCCTTTAGGCCTTTTCCTGAATCACAGGTATTGCATTTAGTAATCTTGGCATTGCCACTAAGCCAGAACCAAGCCCTAGCACAGAGCCAGACTTGCTGTAAGCAGCATTCCCTGGATGCAGCTCAGTGCACTGAGATACTCATGGGAGTGAGCAGGCAGGATGGCAAAGCAATCTCTCCTGGCAATCAGACAGTAAGGAGCTTTGCTATATCGCTGCTGGCTGAACATCTCCCTGTTGGCGTTAAGTGGACCTGGAGCAATGCAGGAGACAGGCTCTGAACAGCACATACCAGAGGACCATGAATGTCCATGACAGCTCTAGTTCTGGCAGTGTGACCTGCTGCAAGCTCCAGGAGCTGGATCCTATCCTGGTGAGGAATACAGACTTAATTCCCGCAGGCACCGCAGATTATGGCCCCTTCCCATATTTGGATTTGGATCCATTTCTTCTCCACTAAAGAAAAGGAGCACACTGCTATGGGGAGGAAACCTTCGAGAAAAGCTGGGCTATAGGTACCTAGGGACTCTTCAGTTCCTACAGGACCTCAAGACAGATCCAGGATCAAGGCCAGATAAGAAATTCACTCTGTGGGACCTTTCCTAACATAGTTGTTTTCCCTTCTTCTCTTCTGGGGATGCAGCCAGGCCTTAGGCATTGAACCAACAGAGTGATCTAACACAACAACCAGGATGCCTCACCTCCAGCAGTGCCCAGGCCTGCTGTCTTCACCGTGCTCCAGACCCATCCTGCAGCTGGTCTCATGCTTTTAACAACTGGCTCATTTAACTTGTACCGCATATGCTTCAGCATGGGTCTTGCCAACTACGAAAAACTGAGCTCCAGTGCCTACAGACAGAGGTAAAGGTGTTAGCCTGTCTGTTCCACAGGAGACCATGCTGAATAAAATTGAGCAAGACTTCACACAGCCTCTCTCAGTGAGTTCCAAAATTGCCCCAAGAATACATGTTACTTCAGATGGCAAATCCACAGCAGTGCGAGGGCATGGAAGACACTGCAGTAGGGCTGAGAAGAAACGGAGAAGTGGATTTTCATGCTCTTTCCAGTGGTGGGTTGTTCTTTGGCAGCCATGGGAAGTCATGTGGCGACTACACAATTTTTGTTTTTTACAAATAAACATAAAGGTGGTCTGGCAAGGTGAACAGACACCAAAAGTCATCTAATCAAGGTCCTGCAGCAGCCATGGAGTCCTTCTGTACATATCTTACTACCTCACTGTCATATTCTACGCTACATGTGCAACCCCTACAGCTGGAGCTTTACATGCCTCTCCCATGCAAACCTCTGAGCACTCACTTCATGCTCGGGTTGAGGTACAGTGGGTAGTAAAAAGCGTGGTAGAAGCCTTAGCCCACACCTATTTGGGATACACTCTAAAATAGAGACATTCATCCATCTTCTTTGCCCTGTTTAGTCCACCTTCATGCTTCACACATCTTTTAGTAATCTGCTTTTATTTTACATACTAATTTAAACAAAGCCCTACACAAATATCCTTGAGTTCAATACGTCTCCGCACAACTCTCGCGAGGCTCTCAGCCCTGCAGAGCCAGCCAGGATATAAGAAAGAACTAGCTATAACTGGGACTGCTGCTGCAAATAAGATTGGGTGAGGTGGTGTTACAAGCAAAATTACCAGGCAAGAACAGGAAATTTAAGAAGAAAAGCAAGGAGAGGGAAAGAAGGAAGAACCCAATTATAAAAACCCAACAACAACTATTCATAGCTCCCCATACACACAATGCACCGATCAAATGCTCAATGCAAGGGAAGTTACCCCACGCTACAAAAGACTCTACACTCAATAGTAAGTACGGGCCTCCCTCATGGACTACCTTCCCAGCTCTGACAAGCAAGTGAAGTGGCTGCAGCTGGTGCTGGCACTTGTACAGCAGGTTCCCCTCGGGTACTTTGGTCCCATCCAACAGCCATCTGCTCCTTCTTGGCCTCTCAGAAGCACAGACACAACAGATCTTTTTCACGTGCTGCGGATCAAACTCAGCTCTGACCCTGAGGGACTCCCCGTGTTTTCCACAGACACACTGCAGCTGCAGACACAAAAAAGGAATGCTCAGGGAGGTTGTCCGTGAGTGGCTTCATAAAGCATCAGGGTTAGGCAGGAGTCAGAGAGAAACAACCAGCAACACAGCACTTCTGTTGCTGCCGACAGACCCTGTTAACCTGCTCGCATGGCTGGAGCTGTGGAAGGTGTGGGCATCGCCTGCTCCTCCACAGCAGTCAGCACTGACGCTGGCAAAGCAGCTATGGTGATATACTACACTGTAAAGTATTGTTGACAAAAAGCTGCCTGCATGGACAAGGATGGAAGCTCACTAGGTTATACATTCTTGCTACAGACTCTGCAAGTCAGAGACACCAAACCCCTGGTGCTCAGGCATGCTCCCCACACAGCCATAGCATAAACCGGGGCTTTCTGTATGGCCACAGCTCTCTCCTTCTTGACTCCCCTGGCAATGGCCAGGGGTTACTAGTACCTACACAGCCCTCCTCACTTGCTCCCTGGGGATCCCCACCGGGTGCTCAGGACATCTCTGTTAATGCCTTTTCCATACCGGCAAGCAGCCCCTTCATTTGTTGACTTCCCGAACTCGAAGTACAATCCTTCTGCCAAAGTCACCACCACTTGACTCATGAATGTCATGGGGAACAGACTGCTATATTGTATTGCCACTCCATCATGCACAGCCTCTGCTAGATGAATTTAACAGAAAGCAGTGTATTTCACTCCCAGCACACTGCACCCCATTCAAGAAGCTCTGCCAAGCCCTTCTACAGTGACTGTTTCTGTGGAAGGCTAAAGAGACATATCACTTTTAGCACATCAGTGTGTTGTTTGGGTTCTCAAGGTCAAATGAAGCTGACTCCTAAGATGGCAGCTGACACAGCTCCCATAGGGATGTGTGTAACACCAGACTTGCATCCAGGTTGGAGCACCTTTTTTTCACTCAGTTAAGGAACACTTTAGTATTAGAGATGGATGTAATTTTCCTGCCAAAAACACAAGTATGTTTGTTTAAAAACTTGGTTTGATTCAGGCAAAACTATTTTTTTTTTCAAATGTATCAAATTATTCAGCCCACTATTACTTAAAGTGTACAAAAGAATAGTTTCATATTTTCAAAAGGAGCATCTCCATTAAATTTTTACCTCACCCCTCATGCAAAGGGATAAACCTCCTTTTGCTAGGAATGAACCGAGACAACTTTTTCTTTTCAAGTTTATTTACATCTTGTGTCTACATCATAGTCTCTGGAAAGCCATCTTACAGCTTGAAGCTATAAAGAAAACCTTGCCTAAACTCCCTTTATGCCATCTGCCAGGAGCACTTTGCAAAGATCTCTGTGGTGTTCTGGAGCCCAGCTGATGTCAACAGCACCCTGGATAAACATGAGGATCCCGATCTAGGGATCTTAGGAAAACAGCACAGGAGGTGCCAGACCCAGACCTTAAAAAATTTATATTGGTAGTTACGGAATAAGATTATTACAGAGAAAGAGGATTCCAGCGTATTGTCTATAGGTTATGTGACTGTACTCAGTAATAAACACTGCTTACTTTCAAACCTGGCACAGATGGTACATACAGTATCACTGAAATAAAGAACCCTCTGTGCAGTGTCCTCTTCACAGTTTACATTACTGTTAATATTTACTGCAGGCATAGAAACGTTAGCAGCAAGTAGTAAATCCATCATATTCCTATGACTCTGTAAGGTCTTTGCAAACTTCAGTGGGGTGAAAAGCCTAGTATTTTACTTTCTTCCCATTAAGTAAGAAACCAGTTCAGAAAGTTGCAGGTTTTCCTCCTTCTCCTGGGTTTCCTCCACCAGCAGTTTAAAATTCCTGTTTACTGAACACACATAAACCGTTACTGATAGCATCAGGCAGCACAGCTGCTAAGCACTTTGCCCAGCATTTTTTAAAAGGGGACATATTACAAGCATGCCTGGATGTTAGTCTTACGTTCATTGCTCATTACAGACACAAATTTAATCTTTTTCCAACACCAACCCTGTGTTGCTGCATAGCTTCTTACCATTAATTATTACTATATGAAATGCTGAATCGTGAAATCAAAATTAAGGAAAGTGATCAGTGTATCCTCCCAAGCCCCCTTTCTGCCAGACAAGCGACTGCATAGAAAAAAAACTTGCATCTTAAAGAGAAAGGGAAGCTGGAAAACATGGACATTCTAGTTGTTGCCTAACAGCATATAAAGTTAAATCCCAGCATAGCTAAGAGTAAAATCCAACTCTTCTGAATCCCATTTCAAATGCAATGCTTTCTCTTCCTACCATCCTTTCTTTCGATTGCAGGCCCTGCAGATACATGTACACGTTGGAGAGGGCGTGATCCTGCGGTACACTTGGTATGTAACCATGTCATTGAAGATGCCATTAAAATGGAGATGCAGAGATGATATGGCAACTTCCGTTTGCAAGGGCAGTCTTAATTTTGGTCTTTCCTAGTTTTCTCATTCTTAATTATGTAAGTTTAACACTTTAAAAAAAAAACCAAACCACAAGATCCCCGGAAAATAGTTACATTGCATGATCCCTAGCAATTACTTCTTTCCAGAGTTATTAGCAGGGTCTGTTTCTAGAACGTGTATATCGACAGACAAGAATACTGCTTGAGTAAAAGAACACGTAATTAATTCAAACAACGCTGAATTAATTTCATTCTTTTGTTTGTGATGTAACTCACTCAAAAACTACCAGAGAGAATTAGAAAAGGAACAGAAAAAAAAGAAAATCAGCGACTTTTCCTGGTTTCCGCCCCAGATGTCCATCCTGGTGACAAACACGCAGTTTCACACTCCCCCAAACCAACTGAGGTGCAAACAGAAAGTATAAATTAAGACAGGTAGGCCTTTTTAGCACATCACTTGGCTGGGAAAACGGTTGGATTTGCTTCACTTTATGGAATGAAAGGAAATCTTAACCTCAAGCCCCTTTCCCGCAGGCTGTGGCACAAAGGGGCTGAGGCTCCCGAGGTTCCCTAACCAGCATGTGAAAAACGAGAGACGCTCAGCGCTTATGCTCAGAGCCATTAACGGCAGATCTTCAGAAATTAAGCGGCAATTTATGCAAACAGCAATTTCCGAGGGAAAGCTCCTTCCCGGCCTGTCGAGCCGTCTTCCGAGCGGCCTCCGGCTGCCGCCGCAGGACCCGCGGGCGGCCGCGCTGCCAGGAGCGGGCAGGGGCGGCTGCAGCAGACCCGCCGCGGCCCTCGCGCACCTGCTGCCTAGGAGGAGATGAAGCAAAAAACCCCAAACCCACACATTTCAGCAGAACCAGCAGCCGAAGAGCCCTGTGCGCTATCAGGCATGCCCACAGTGGGGAAGGAGGGGATGCCCCAACCCCTCGCCGGCTGGGTTACACCGCGCACAGGACGGCGGGGCCCGCCGCGCCGCGCTCGCCGAGAGGGCGGTGGGACATGCTCAGTGCGAGCGGCGGGCCCCGCCTCCGCCTGACCCGGATACAGACGGCGCTGCCTCCCCGCTGGCCCGCTGGGGAGCGTGGAGCCGGGCCGGCCCCGCCGCCGCGGCAACAGAGGGAAGGGAGCGGAGCAGTGCGCGCCGGCGGCGCCATGGGGCTGTGGTGAGCGCCCGGCACCGCTACCCGCCCTCCCTGCCGTGCCCCACCTGCCGTGCCCCCCCCCGCGGCCATGGCCCCCATGGGGATCCGCCTCTCGCCGCTCGGCATGGCCGTGTTCTGCCTGCTGGGGCTGGGCGTCCTCTACCACCTCTACTCCGGCTTCCTGGCCGGCCGCTTCGCTTTCTTCATGCTAAGCGAGCCGGCGGCCGGCGGGCCCGAGACCCCCCGCGGCTCCGCGCCCGCTGGCGCCGTGGACCTGCGGGAGCTGCTGGCCGTGTCCGTCCTGGCCGCTGTCAGGGGCGGGGAGGAGGTGAAGCGGGTCCGCGAGGGCAACGTCCTCAACGCCAAGGCGAAGGGGAAGACGCGGGAGGGGGCCGAGGAGCAGCTGACGACCGGCGACCTCCTCTCCAACCGCAGGATGTTCTACCTGCTGAAGGGCGCCTTCCCCGCCGTGCAGGTGGGTACCGGGCCCCCTCCCGTAAGGCGGGGCGGGCGCGGGCGGGCTGCTGCGGGCCCGGGGTCGGGCGACCCCCCGGTGTAGAGCTCCAGCGCTAGGCTGCTCCTTACCGGCCGCCTGAGGCGAGCCGCCGGGCTCCCGCGCCGCAAGGGCTCGGCCGCTTGCGGGGAGACACGTGTCACCGCTCCGTTTTGTAAGCGCCGACGGGAAATACTGCCCTTATTTTGCATTTTTCCTTTTCCCCTCCTGCTGATTCTGTGGCAGTGCCACCTCATGACTTGTGGCCGTGGGTGTTGGGTTGCAGGGGAAGGAGTTGGATTGCATATAAGCGAAGCCATGCGAGATGAAACTATACGTTTGAAATGATGTGGACACGAGGGGGAAAAACACCGAGTGTAAACATTGTGAATTACGCTGTCTCTGGTTAAGGATGAAGGCAATCTCATAGCGCCAGTTCTGCATATGTTTATGATGCTGAGATTAGCAATGCTGTTAGTTTCTCAAATTGTCCTTCCTGCCTTAATTTCTAGGGAGAGCCAGGAGCGAGGAGAAGGGTTTGAGAATTTGAGGTTTAGGAACGTAGTGTTATAAAATCTGAGGTTTTAGCTCTTGTGACTTTGGGACAGCAGATAAGCTAACATTAGGGATCGCTGCCTACGTGGGCAAAAGGAATTTACTTGCCTTTCAGAGGTGTACACCTCCCTCTGCTCTCATTTGCCTCCGAAATGTGCCTAACACTTAAGGTTGCTCCCAAACCGGAACCACACTTCGAAGCTTTTTGGTTGTTGTCAGCTTTGTTTCCACTTTTGCTTTAGTAAATGGGAACTTCTCTTCAGTCTCTTGATGTTAATTTCCTTAGCTTTTTACAGTCGTTTGAAATGGATGGAAAACCCTAAGTTTGGATTTCAAACGTGATGATTGCATGCTTTTCCTGGACAGGTTAAGAGAAAAAGTAGTGTAGTTAAGTTTATTTTTTTGGTTACATTTAGTTATGACTCAGTGAGTTTTCAATGGCTGTTCTGGAAGTTCCTTGGGGGGTGGGGGGTTTGTTGTTTGGGGGTTTTTTTAAGTATTGTAGAGAACACCTTGAATGTGAAATCTGAAGGAAACACCAAATTCTTCAATATCTGAAATAAACTTGATATGTGACTAATCTTCCTCTACAGAAAGATTGTGAAGGTTGTGTTCTGAAGATGGCTGATTGTTTGTCAATGGCAAGCCACCTTCACAGGCCCTACGTTAAAGGAAGAAAAAGTATTGTCCCCTGTTCTTTTTTGCTATTCAGTGTCCTCACGGAGCTTGGCGTTACAGCACACCTGTATCACTGCTTGAAACCTGCATACTTTCTCCCCTTGCTGAGATGGAGGAACTTCATTAGTTTAGATAGGAGAGTTGTCCGTAGTTCTAGAGAAAGCTGTGAGTTTGGTTTGTGTTTGAAAAGCTCAGTGAACTGTATTGCCTGTTCCATGTCTGTGGTCACGTGCGTAAACTGTGCTCCGGTGCCCGGGATGCATAGCAGTGACAGCCTGACTTGTGCGTCTTCCTCTCACAGGGCATTAACTTTGAACATCTACTTTTAAAAAACTTTGGGTACTCCTTTTTATTTTCCTTACAGTTGACTTGTGCTGCTAGTCTTTAAAAAATAGACGGTACTTTCTAAAGTGCAGATGTGTTCTCAAACACAGTATGAAGACAAAAATATGTGTGTACATCTGTGGAACTGGAAAAAAATCAGGCGTGTGTCTTTTTTTTTTTTTTTTTCTTTTTTCCCTCTCCCACCCCCCTTCGATTGAGCTTGAGCATTGAGGATGACTAGGAAGAGTTTGTTTGACAAATCTTTCAGCTGATCTAGAGTTATTCAATCTGACAGATCAGCTCTGGGATATTTAGTAGTCTGAGTACATGATCTGGATAATAACAGCTTATCTCACGCACCGTTTAAAAAATATCCACTAAGCTGTATGTACTGATAAGACATGCTGTCTCTTAAAGTCTATACTTTGATGAAGGTGTATTCATACAGATTTGTCCAAACCAAAATAAAAACTTTGTTTTACTATATACATGTGGCACTATACACTTCTGAGGTGTGAAGACAAGGTCTTAGTCTGCAAATCCTTCATGTGTACCTTCAGCACAACACATCCAAAACTGCTACTGTTTCATAGAACAGACCTGCTGCAGTTTTAGTGTGAATATGGGGATTATAGAGGATTTCCTCAGACACCTTTCATGTGAGGCAGTATAAGACTGCATCTTCTAAGAAGCATCGTACTTTATACCTCTAGCCTTATCCCCATGTACAGAGGGATGCTGCAGAATAAAAAAAAATGCTGAAGTCAAATAAAACCCCTCTTCTTTTCTTGCTAGAGAAGATGCTGCTAACAAAAGCTATCAAACAAAAACTGAAAGAACTCCAAGAGTAGACTTATGCACAGTGCTGATTTGCTCACATTGTGGAGTCATTTAGCCTAAAAGGGGTACCTCAACATTTAAATTGGTGCCAAATGCAGCAGCCAGGAAAAAAACCAAACCAGCACAAAAACTGGGTGCCAAAATATGTCTATAACGCAAAGGAAATGATCCATTAATTATCCAAGAATAGCTATGGCTTTCCAATGTTTAAATGTAACCAGGGGGAGAAGTCATTTGGCTGAAATAAACTTGTCAGTGAGCAGCCTTGGATTCCCTGTATTGTGCTGCTGGACATAATAAGGGAAGGCATGCAAACAGTCTGTCTGAAACAGATCCTCTCTTAAGGTGCGGTTATTAAGAGAAGATGTAAGAATTAGGTTTCTCACTTGCGGAAGCTGAAATAAATCTGGAGTCTTACAATGCTGACAGTTGTGATTTATAAAAAAGCTTTCAAAATCTGAGGGGAGGAAGAGAGAAAAAAACAACCATGTTTTGCCTTTGTCCTTTCATTTTAGTAAAGGTATTGTCTTTACAGAGGAAGAGGAACTCCACTGCTTACATCACCTGCTCTATTTGATATAAGTAGATGTATTTGCACCTCACAGCTAGGTTAGGTAAGACTGAAGAGGGAGCAGATCAACTCTGTTTTATCACTGTGTAGTAGATGGAATGGTGTTGAGTGTTGTTGTTATATCCCTCAGAAATAGGTGTGAGAAAGATAGGGGAGGAAGGGGCAAATCAGTTATTTCTAACTCAGGTATTATCCAGTATTGTCTGATCACGCTCAACATCCAGCAATAAATATTTGCAACGCATCTTCTATGAAATGCGTTTGTGCAGTTGATGTTAAAATATATGCAGTGGTTTCTCTTGATAAAGTCCTCAACTGCAGTTACAGGCTTGAGGTGTTTCCTGCTGCTGCACTACCAGTGTGTTGTTCTCATCTATTTGTTTGTCATGCTGAGAACAAGTTAAAGCTCTAATCCAGCTATAATCATCCCCTCTACTCCTTTTCTTTTTTTTTTTTTTTATCTTATTTATTTTTTCTGGGTTACTTCATTGCTTTCCTGGTTGGTTCTTCATGCAGTCCCATTTATTCCTTGTGCTAGCACAGTAGTGGTGTGATAGGAAGGACTGGGATGGGAATCAGGTGAGGGTATTAAGGAGATGCTCGAGCCAGCCCTGCTGCTGGTGGGAGAGGGGGCTGGAGAAGCAGTGTTTCCAAATCCAGTTAGAGACTGGCCAGAAACAGTAGTATGTTCTGCCCAGAGGAGCTTCTCTGTTTGAAGAGATGATCTCATGATACCAGGGCTTCAGCAGCATTACCTGGTAGAAGAGCTGCTCTCTCAGTGCCATGCATCGGGGTCTTCAGTTTTTCTAATGCCGCTTGTCCAGGGGTCAGTGTCAGGAGCTTGATATCTGAATGTATCCAAGGTAAAAATGTAAAATAAAGATGATTTAGGAATACCCTGGTTCACTTCATGTTATGGCCCTACCAACAGCCTGTGTCAGCACATCTGAAGGAGCAGCCCTACTTGCAGGGAGGGCTGCCTCACAAAGGCAGGAGTGATTGACAGAGGAAGATGTGTTCCTTAAACTAGCACTTTGGCCAAAGTCCCTCTGTCCTCTGACTATGAAAAAGCCAATTTTAAAGTGACCCACACAATTCTGCTATTTTGCTTCTGCACTATACTAGCATTATTTTCACAGGATGCAGACTTTAGTCTTATTTGCCAGAATGAATTCTGCCCTATACTCTCATTTTCAGCTGTTTGGGCTTATTTTTGACCAGTGCATTGATTTATGTTCTATATTTGCACCAGCTATATGTCTTGTTTTCTAGGGTAAATACTGAATAGAGAAATATCCTTTGTTTCTTGTTTGGTTTATTGTGACTGTGATGTAAATCAAGTCTTCCTCTGTCCCAGTCTTCCTCTTCGAGCATCTTTTTATCAGTCTTGCCACTGCTCTGAATCCAAACGTTCTTCTGTCTCGTTCCCAGTTAAAACAGATGATAAATACCTCATTTCAAGTTTGTGCATGATAATGCTGGAATTGGGTGTCAGTGTTTGGAATGGACATTTAAGAACATGTCAGTTTTACTTTTAATGATATTTCCTTCTAAATTAATTCCACTTTTTGAAGATCAACGTCTCCTAGCACTCCTTCTTTTATCAAGCTACCTGAAGTACTTTCTAGGTTTAAACCTGCTGTTTACAAGCTTCTGACCACAGTGCCAACTATCGTACTTAGAAAGCTGGAATTTCATCTGAGATGGCAAGCTCTTCATCTGATACAGATTCTGTGGGAAAGATAGATATGTTGAAGAAGTAGGTTTAAAAAACAAAGTGCTACTTAAACTTCAGAAGGATTTCAGTGCTTTGCTGAATAAGTTCACTAATTTGTTTGTCTCTTTGTGTTGGGAGAATGGCATCCTCAGGTCTTAGGGTTTTTAACAAAATTAGCATTCTTCTGACCTGGATGATCTTAGCAACTGCCAACAGGTTTCTAAGTAAAGCAAAAAGTGTGAATGTTAATTGAAATCTCATTAATAGGTGTTGTCTGGAGATGTGTCTCTTAACATGGGTTTTAACAGATGCTAGATGACTTATGCTGTCTCTCTACCTAAAATGAAATTAAAGCCTGTAACTTTATGGTAATGAGTTCTGTGATTATCTTTTCAGATGTAATTACAAGCAGTTCATTTGGCTTGTGTGTATACTGGGGGTGTTTAATCTGTCAGCTGAGCATCTGAAGGTTTGAGTTTCTTAGTAGTGTAGCCGCTCACAAACAGTGAAAGTTTTCTTGGTGTTATTTATTGTGTTGGTAGACTTCTAATTGGCCTTATTTGGCTGTTTTCTGAAAAAGAAAAGTAGCATTGCAACTCTTATGACAAGCTAGTCATCCCTTTCTCTTTGCTAGACTTGCATATGTACAGAATTCTAATGGAGAATTTTGCCATCTACTGAAACTACTTGTGAGCTAATGACTTTATTACTTTTCCTAGTTTTAAATTCTAGTTGTTTCAACAGATTACTGGTGTAAACTGTGTGAAATTTGTGATCCATGCTGATTCCCTCTGTTGCATTTTTGTTGTTTTCACCAACTTCTATTCATCATAATTCAGTAGAAGCAGAGTTGTCATCTGATACGTCTTCACCATTTATGAAAACCTGTTTGTTTCACTCTGCTTCCTGCTGGCTTAATGACCAAAGCCATATAACAAGTTTTGATAAGCACTAATCGAGCTTTTTGACATTTAGGCTTGTCCATATTCTTTGCACATCCTGTCATCTTGTTCCTGCATGAAGTGACTTGTTGTTGTCATTAAAAATAAATGAAGATGTAGTTCATGGTAGAGGAGAGCTTCTGTCTGTCTGGACTTTTGTGCCTTGAAAAATGCAAGCATCCTTTATCTGTGTCGTGGCATTATTATAGAAGTATTTGTTGTTTTCATTTCAAATTAATTACAACATGAGACCAGCATTTTTAATACCTTTTATTATTTTATATATTAATATATTTTTATACCCTACACATTTGTATACAAATACATTTTTATTATACTTTATTACCTTTTAACAAGCTATTTATATAGAGAACCATGTGATTCAGTAAGATCCTCTCTCTCTCTTTTCATAACAAAATCTACCCTGCTAAAACTCTTTCTAAACTGGACCCTAGCAAGAGCAACCTTTTTGAAAGGCATGAAGAAGATCACCTGCAAAAGCTCATTTTTTCCTTTCTAATATGTTGTGGTAATCTAAGAAGGAAAAGAACCCTTTCAAAAGGAAGCAGCTAGCTTTAAAAATGTCAGTGTAGTGAATAAAACTAGAATTTTTGACTCTGCCAGCAAGGCTACTATTCAAATTGTTTGAAGCTTAAAGGCATTTTAAACTTAGAAAAAGAAATGATATTTTGATTTCCGAGTCTGCGTTCTTTTCAGTGTCAAGTAATACAAGCTTTCGGGAAGCAGCTTTCATTCATACAGAAAACTGTTACTCGCTGCCCCCAAATTCAAAAGTTGGAAGGTAGCGATCGTGAGTGGTCCTGGCTGCAGGTGACCTGTCTTGGTGTGAATGCGAGTCCTTCCTTCTGTAGCAGATTCTGGAACCCTGTTTTGTAACGAGGGTAAGTTAGATCCCTTCCTCGGTTATTGGAAATACCGTTCTTTGACTGCTTCTTGCTCTCCTGGAGCGCGCTCTCCTGTTGTGCATATTTATACATCCTGACTTGTCGAGTGGGTGCTTACATTCAGAGGTTTTGGCATCTGATTCCTTCACACGATTTGTGTACATACAGGTGCTGTGAGAAGATGAGACAGCTTTCACCTCTGATACATTTGAGGGAAAAAACAGCGAGAAACTGAGCAAATGGAGGTAAAACAGTCTGACTTGCAGTGTAGTGGGTGTAAAGGCACATCGCTCTTCGGAGCAGCGCAGTGGCAGTGGTTGGAGGGGTGAGGTATGAGGTTTGGCCAGTAAGTGGGGGAAAGCTCAAAAGCTGCTGGCTGAACTGCTCTCCCCTGACTTGTGACATCTCTGGAGCACAGTCAAATAACAGCAAATCAAGTACAGTCTTGTGCAGCCACCTAGTAGGTCAGTATGCCTTTCAAGGTGCATAGTTGTGGGTATCCTCTTACTGGTTGCTCTGGACATTAGTTCAGAGGGTGCATATAGTGATAAAATATCTTCCACTGCCCACAGGGGACATCTCTCAGTCAGCCAGTAAGAGGGTATCAGAATCATTGTTGGTTTATTGTTTGTAAATGTTTGCATTTACTTATTTACTTCTGTCCCTCCACTCCTTTCCTCCATCTCCTGTCACATGAATACAAATGACAAAGTTAAGTTTGAATCTTGGGTAATGCTTACATTGCCTAATCACTGATGAAGTGGGTGTGTATGTCACACAGAGTTAGTGCCCTAACCAAACAGAAAAGCAAAGTCGAACATCTGTTAATGTTTTACTAATGTTCCCCTGTGCATGCTTTTTTGTCTTGGCCTCCAGCCTTTTCATTTCCATGGTCCCATTCAAATCAATAGACTTATCCATTGAATCGTAGAATCATGGAATAGTTTGGGTTAGGAGGGATCTTTAAAGGTCATCTAGTACAACACCCCTGCAATGAGCAGGGACTTCTTCAACTAGATCACGTTGCTCAGAGCCCTGGACAATCTGACCTTGAATGTTTCCAGGGATAAGGCATCTACCACCTCTCTGCGCAACCTGTTCAAGTCTCTGTTCTTGAAATGTAATACATGGAACACTCTTATATTCATATTCTGACTAGTGAATATTATCATCTGTTGTTACCTAAACTGAGGGTGTGTGTGTTTTGTTTTCTTTTTACCTTGAGTAACTTAATTAGTGTTTCTTCTTTATAGAATAGAATCATAGAATCGTTCAGGTTGGAAAAGACCTTTAAGACCATCAAGTCCAACCATAAACCTAACCCTGCCAAGCCCACCACTAAACTATGGCCCTAAGTGCCTCATCCACACATCTTTTAAAAACCTCCAGGGATGGGGACTCAACCATCTCCATGGGCAGCCTTTTCCAATGTCTGACAACTCTTTCACTGAAGAAGTTTTTCCTAATATCCAATCTAAACCTCCCCTGGCACAACATGTGGCCGTTTGCTCTTGTCTTGTCACTTGGGAGAACAGACGAACACCCACCTCTCTACAGCTTCCTTTCAGGTAGATTTAGAGAACGAGAAGGTCTCCCCTCAGCCTCCTCTTCTCCAGGCTAAATAACCCCAGTTCCCTCAGCTGCTCCTCATAAGACTTGTGCTCCAGACCCTCACCAGCTTTGTCCCCGTTCTCTGGACACACTCCAGCACCTCAATGTCCTTCTTGTAGTGAGGGGCCCAAAACTGAACACAGTATTCGAGGTGCGGCCTCGCCAGTGCCAAGTACAGGGGCACGATCCCCTCCCTGCTCCTGCTGGCCACACTGTTTCTGATACAGGCCAGGATGCCATTGGCCTTTTTGGCCACCTGGGCACACTGCTGGCTCATATTCAGCCGGCTGTCAATCAGCACCCCCAGGACGTTTTCTGCCATGCAGCTTTCCAGCCACTCTTCCCCAAGCCTGTAGCATTGTATGGGGTTGTTGTGACCCGCCACTTGTCCTTGTTGAACCTCATACAGTTGGCCTCGGCCCATCGATCCAGCCTGTCTGAATCTCTCTGCAGAGCCTTCCTACCCTCAAGCAGATCAACACTCCCTCCCAACTTGGTGTCGCCTGCAAACTTACTGAGGGTGCACTCGATCCCCTCCTCCAGATCATTGACAAAGATATTAAACAAGGCTGGCCCTGATACTGAGCCCTGGGGAACACCACTTGTGACCAGCTGCCAACTGGATTTAACTCCATTCACCACAACCCTTTGGGCCCGGCCATCCAGCTAGTGTTTTACCCAGCCAAGAGTGCACCCATCCAAGCCGCGAGCAGTCATTTTCTCCAGGAGAATGCTGTGGGAAACAGTGTCAAAGGCTTTACTAAAGTCTAGGTAGACTACATCCACAGCCTTTCCCTCATCCACTAAGTGGGTCACCTTGTCAGAGAAGGAAATCGGGTTGGTCAAGCATGCCCTGCCTTTCATAAACCCATGCTGACTGGGCCTGATGGCCTGGTTGTCCTGTACGTGCCACATAATGGCACTCAAGATGATCTTCTCTGACACCGAGGTCAGGCTGACAGGCCTGTAGTTCCCCGGATCCTTCTTCCGGCCCTTCTTGAAGATGGGTGTCACATTTGCTAACCTCCAGTCTGCTGGGACCTCCCTGGTTAGCCAGGACTGCTGGTAGATGATGGAAAGTGGCTTGGTGAGCACTTCCACCAGCTCCCTCAGTACCCTTGGGTGGATCCCATCCAGTCCCATAGACCTGTGGGTGTCTGAGTGGCGTAGCAGGTCACTAACCATTTCCCCTTGGATTGTGGGGGCTTCATTCAGGTCCCTGTCCCTACCTTCCAGCTCAGGGGTCTGGGTACCCAGAGAACAACTGGTCTTACTATTAAAGACTGAGGCAAAGAAGGCATTAAGTACCTCAACCTTTTCCTCACCCTTTGTCACTATGTTTCCCCCTCCATGTCCAGTAAAGGATGAAGATTCTCCTTAGCCCTCCTTTTGTTGCTAATGTATTTTTAGACACATTTTTTGTTGTTTTTTACAGCAGTTGCCAGGTTAAGTTCTAGTTGGGCTTTGGCCCTTCTAATTTTCTCCCTGCAAAAACCTCACAACATCCTTGTAGTCCTCCTGAGTTGCCTGCCCCTTCTTCCAAAGGCCATAAACTCTCTTCTTTTTCGTGAGTTCCATCTAAAGTTCTCTGTTCAGCCAGGCCGGTCTTCTTCCCCACCAGCTCATCTTTCCACACATGGGGACGGCCTGCTCCTGCGCCTTTAAGACTTCCTTCTTGAAGAGTGTCCAGCCTTCCTGGACAACTTTGCCCCTCAGGACTGCCTCCCAAGGGACTCTGTCCACCAGGCTCCTAAACAGGCCAAAGTCAGCCCTCCAGAAGTCCAAGGTAGCAGTTCTGCTGACCCCCCTCTTTACTTCTCTGACAATCGAAAACTCTCTGATTTCAAGATCACTGTGCCCATGATGTCCTCCCACCGTCACATCCCCCACAAGTCCTTCTCTGTTCAGAAACAACAGGTCCAGTGGGGCGCCTTCCCTAGACGGCTCACTCACCAGCTGTGTCAGGAAGTTATCTTCCGCACACTCCAGGAACCTCCTGGAGTGTTTCCTCTCTGCTGTATTGTATTTCCAGCAGACATCTGGTAAGTTGAAGTCCCCCACAAGAACAAGGGCTAGTGATCGTGAGGCTTCTCCCAGCTGCTTATAGAATATTTCATCTGTCTCCTCATCCTGGCTGGGTATAATACAGGTGGGATAGTATTTGTAGTGTTCTCGTTTTGTTTTCTATTCTAATAAAACAGCACTGAGATTTGTATTTGAGAGGACTTAATTATCAGATGGGGATATTGACACTCTCAGGAATAAAGAGCTGTGCTACCTCATCTTCTTTCAAGATACTGGATTATTTGCATATTAAAATACAAAATGAGTATTGGGATGGGTAAGGAAGTGAGGAAGGAGGGGGAGTAATAAATTTAAATAAAATTCACATACCACCAAACACTTTCTAAGAAAAGCATTGCATTTTCATGTACTGATGTTTATTTTTTAAAAAAAGCATTTATGTATTTGAACAGAAACTTCTATTTAATTTTTTAGCATATATTTTCTTCAGTTTAATATATCTTTAATGGGTGAATTCAAAGGCAAAAGTACAGCTGTGTCCTACTCTTTCAAGCCAGGAAAAAGCCTGAGTTTGTTCACCTCGCCATGAACAGCTAGCTAGTATTCAAGTAGGTTTGTTGGGTGATGAGCTGCCACATAAACATCATGAAGTTCTGGTAGGGAGTAGCCCAACACAGGACCATGAGCCACTGAGAGGTTCCCTGAAGTCTTTATGTGGTTGGAACTGTTAGCTGTTTTTTCAGAGAACTGCATTTATCCACATGGGTTTGTAGTACACTCCTGAGTTGCTTCCCGTGTCTCTGAGCAGATCTGTGTTCCAATCACCAACATGCCAGAGGAGAGTGCTTGCTGTGCAATGGGTTTCCGAAGGCTGGGAGCACCTGTGTGTTTCGGAAGGCACACCATGTGTTGATCCTGATGTTGCCGTTGAAACTCTGCTGCTGGCTCCCACAAGCAGCATCCCTCATCCATTACGGGATTCCTGCACCTCACAGACTCATTTTGAGGAAGCTTTGTGCTGGTGAGATGCAGCCAGACTGCCTCATTTATGAAATAATTTTTTTGTTGACCTTTCAGTAGTAGTGCGTTCACTGATTTGCATATATTTTATTAAATCTCTGTGTTTGATGCAGTTCTTTGTGAGGAGGGCTTTCCCTTCAAGCATGACTGGGGAAGATTGCTGAAATGTAGTTAAACTCAGTGTCAGTGGGCAGCATACTGAGACGAGCTTTTACAGCTTACAGCTGTTAGGTGGCTAACCCCAAATAACTATTTATTTCTGTCTTAAGCTTGTTGTCTCAAGTTCTTGCATGATGGGTTGCTATCTAAATCTGACTCTTAGGAGGAGGCAAAGTTGTGTATGTGATAGCAAGTATGGAAACTTTATGATTATTTACACTAACATAGCACTTTAATTGACTCAGAGTGTCTTGCTGGAACAAGCTCTGTTGTCTGAAACATTTGGCATTATGATTGTCTTTCTACCATAGCTACTCCTAATTTGTGAGTGAAGACTTGGGAATGCAGTCAACTACATACTCAAATCGCTACAGAAAAGCTTGAAATGTAAGGTCATGGCCTCTGGAGGCTTCCAGCAAATAAGAATGACAAGTAGGACTGGAACATCATATTAACACAAAGGCATATTTTCTGGGTATATTCTCATGCATTAAAAAAAAGGGGGGAGGGAAGAGAAGTTCCTAGTGTTAAGGGTTGGTGATCCTCTCTGACAGCTATGTCTTGCGAAAACTATAATGTAGCTTCCTAACAACAAATACACTTAATAACTGCATGTGGTGGAATGGCTATGAATTTCTACTTGAACTGTGACTTGCGGAATATTCAGCCAAGGCTACAGAGCAAATGGTCATGAATGGTAATCCAGTTGATTTTGGGGTTTGTTTTTTTTTTTTTTGTTTGATTGGGTTTTTTTCCTCCAGACGGCTCTGCAACTTCATCACTATTATCTTTTTTCCCCTTTTTTCTTTTTTTTTTCTGGCAGACTAATCATGGCTGTTGAGAGAGACTCCTCACAAGCATTATAAATGCTGCAGCATCATGGCCGCCACTACAAAATTTAAACTAGTAAGACGTCTTTCTCTGAAAACAATACCTTTCAGATAGTTTCTGTTTTTTAATTTTAGTGTACTGTAACAACAGGTTTAACAAGATACTGTTGCTTTTGAGGATTGGTTCCAACCTGCTAACTTTTTGGAGGCCTCTTCCTTATGTTGAGGAAATGGTGTTTCTTTATGGTGGTGCGTAATATGCTGTAGCAGAACTTAAATTGCCCAAGGGCTGCTTTGAGGCTGCCAAATCTGTGGGACTAGTCATCTTGACTTTGCAGGACTGTTTTCCCTAGGGGAAAACACAAGTGTCAGGTTTATTGTACAGTGACAGATATTTAATTTGTAAATGTCACGGCAACTTCAAGGACTCTGTGTTTGGCATACAGTGCTTCAAATACTAGTGTTATGTGAGAAGACAGCTATGATGTATGGCTGGAGTTGCTGCAGTTCTGCTTGCTTTCTTTTTTTGAATTCTCTTGGAGAGGATGTCCCATAACACTTCGCTAATAATCTGTTACAGTTGAGGTGATGTCTTTTCTTGTCATCATGTGAATTATGTAAAAATCCTGGTGATAAGAAGTCTGTAACATTCAAACATAATCTGATTATTTCTTTATTTTCATTGTTTTCAGTGTCACTTGCCTATGATGTCTGTAATAACAAGTTCTTTTAGTCAAAGAGGATTTATCTGCTTTAGCAGTCAGATATCTGAATCTGAGCTAGCAGTCTCGATTCCATCTGTAGCAAGTAAAGGGAAATCAGTGGTTCTAGGTTGTAGACACATTGCGTTCTATACGTACCTACTATTTTGCCTTGACTGGACATCAGAGCTAGTCAGTTTGGCATCCCTTTAGAGTTGTATTAGAGGAAGCCACCTTTCAAAGTTAGGAAGAATAAAAAAGTTTGCATTCCTAATACACTGAAATGTCCTAAAAGTCCAGGTAGGTTACACTCAACTTCAGACATACAACCAACACATTTAAGCCACAATCATCATCATCCTACTGAGTAATTGGTGGAGTGATGCATTTCTGAAGGGTTCACACAGGCTGAAGCTTGAAAGACACAGTAGCAATGATTTCTTTTTTTATTGGTAGTAGAGGGAGCATAGAAACACTAGTCTTCTAATGTAACTGAGGTGCTACAAGTAAATGGGATGAATTTGTTTAAATTTCTGTTATCACTACTTATGTCCAGTTGCATTACAGCTCTCCTATAAACCATGTCTGCAGTTGTAGTAAGCTGGTATGGATGGGTTAAGGCAGGTTGATCCATATTTCCCAAGTAGTTCTTCCTGCCAGGTTATGTGATGTTTTGTAACATGAAAGATCATTACGTAGTCTTTTTTGTGCTAACTGCATCTCTTGTGATCCAAAAATATCTTACTACTGCAGTCACAATGACATTGTCTTGGGTTTTGCAGAACGTTCTTCCATTCAACAGATGGGGACTGTGTGCTCCACTACTGGACCAAACTCTGTTTGGCATACTGAAATGCCCTCTGGTCCAGAATAAAATTCATTAGGTTAGGCAGCAAGTGACAATAGGCTTAAATGTGACCTTTGACTGCTGTTTATAAATGTTCTTCATGGGCCTTCTTAGGTCCTTAGCCCAACCTACCCTAAAGACAGATATGGAATGTTATTAACTTGTTCATAAAATAACATTCATCTGACAGTTGTGTAATGATTACATGCAGTTGAACTGCTTAAATTGCTAGTTGTAACTCAGTATCAGAAGCAGGAATACAAACTAGGATTTCTACTCCCCCAAGTTATACCACAGTCTGCAAAACCTTTGTGGCTAAAATATCTGTACATTTCAATCTGCATCTACTGATCTGTGTAAATGGAATATTAGACCCCTACTAAATCTGTATACCACATGATTCTCCAAAGTCAAATGTTCTGCTTGTATTCTTTGAAGCAACTGCTTTTAACTTCTGGTTTGAAAAAACTGCAATTCATGCTGTGAGAACATTCAGTAGGAAGAGCTACAGCCAAAGAAACAGTGTCCAGCTGTGGTGTGGTTCGCAGTAAAATTCTGGATTGTGGTTTTCCATTGCTTTTCGCATAACGGTAATAGCTTATGAGTTGCTGAAAAATTACAAATTCATGCACTTTTAGCTGGAGGTGAAGGAAGAAAGAAAAGATACGAGCAAACCTGTATTTTTCCTGAGTACCACAGTTACTGTATCTGGTAAGTTAATGCAACTACTTTTGTTGTTTTATAGATAAACTCGGAAGAGCGTGTTGATACAGCTGATCAGGAGCCAGCCTCTTGGGATCGCAGTATTCCTGAAGACATAAAACAAAAAATACAGCCTAAAGAGGTTCCAGCAGAAAGTGTTACTGTCTGGATCGATCCGTTAGATGCTACACAAGAATACACAGGTAGCTGATTCTTGTTGACAAATCATGTGTGTAATTCTGATGTCTGCCTTTTATACTGGAGACTAAATCGTAAGTATTTAAAATGGCATCTCTTGTTTAAGTGTGTTATGCCAAAAGCTAGTGTGATTTAATTGAACAAATTGCATAATGAAATCTCTATAGTTATCAGGCGGTAGCATTTACTTTTATATATACCAACTCTGAAATGACTGGTATTCCTTGCACCTAAGTAATTGCTAAAATAAATGGTAACTCTGCTTTTATGAATTCTGCTGGAATTACACTTCTTTATTTCAGTTATTACTGTGGCAACACTAAATAGCTCAGAATATTTTTTGTTTGTTTATTTAAAGGGAATAGTAAGTGAATATCCTATTTAACTTGATATAAAAAATTTTTGTTACAGTTTTTCAAAAAAGCATGCATAATTCAATCTGCCCTTTTTCAAATGTTTTAAGATGTCACATAAGCAGTTCAAGACAATCCAACTAAAATTCTTGCTGATAAGTACTGCAGAACAAAGAAAAATGGGGATTTTTTTGCGAATATTCTATTGACGCAGTCACCTTTTCAGGTGAATGTTCTTTGGTATGAGCTTTGAACCAATAGAGGATAGGAGGTGGACAGAGAAGAGAGACTATGGGGCACATATTTCCATGAAAATACATGCTGCATAAAACACAGCTGTTAGCATCTACTGAACAGGAAAAATTGCTGGAAAACGGATAAGTCTTTAAACTCTTTTGAAAACTGCATTTTAAGATGCAACAAAGTTACATAATTGTAAGAGGAAGAATATAGACTAGTCTTCATAGAACAACATTTCTATAATGTCAGGTCTGCTTTTTTTTTTGTGTTCTTGGTATCTGTCTGTAAACTTGCTCATTTTCTCATCTTGCCTGCAGAGGATCTTCGACAGTATGTCACGACAATGGTTTGCGTGGCTGTAAATGGTAAACCAGTAATAGGAGTGATACACAAGCCGTTCTCAGCATATACAGGTACCTTTATGCCTTCACATATTTCCAGCATCTTCAGTCATAGCGTTAATTAAAATTTGATGTTTGAGAGAATATCTGTAGGTATAAATGAGAAAATAGTACCTGGGGCAAAAGAGCGCTGCTGCAGACCTCAGAATTAGAGCTGCAAATGTGTTCTGTGCTATGAAACCACAAAGAAAAATGCTGCCCTTATTTAACATAGAAATGATGCATTTAAAAGAAACTAACTGAAAATCTGTTTAAGAATTAAGATCCCTTCAATTGGAGTGCTTATAGCAAACCAAAGAAAGTGAAACCTACACATACTGACCAGTCTTATGTGTGCTGTTAGTCTTGAGCAGAAGAGTGCTTTGCTTATTCAGCAGAAGAACTTAGGTCCGTGATATTATACCCAGGAGCTGGTGTTTGTTAAGTGTGAATAGCAAAGATAGATTAAAGATCTTGACGGCAACTGTTTGTATGTAACAGGCAAGACTGTCTAGCATAGCCTTAGTGATTATCTGACATGCTTTTAATGCCACAACTCTGCACTAGTTAATTCTTTACTATTAATGATGTATCAGTGAGAATGGCTGCAGGTTTGGCAATATGTATGCACTTCTGAAAGCTTCAAAGTAGGTTTAGTATTCACGTCTTACATACTATATATTTGGAACAAGAACTTCTGTTCTCATTTTGCCTTAGGCAATACTGACCTCTAGAGTTGTGAAGTTATGCAGTAGCTCTGGCACAGAAACTAAGACTGAATAAATGTATTTTTTTGTTTGTTCTCTTTTTTTGCCTACTGAACACTCAATATTTTGTGCTAAATATTTTACTGTCTTTAAATATGAATTTAATTTCCAGTCATTTAAGTATGTGCTGTATTCCAATATGCTTTAAGAATCTTGGGGGTTTTTGGAAGGTATTTTTCTAAGTATCAACATCTATCTGAAGAAATGTTTTTTTAGCACTGTAATTTTGAGAATTTATCTCCTTTAATAATAGCAAAGTGTGGAACATTCAGACATGGCATCAGATGAGATGCAATTAATTATGTCATTCTATGTGAAGAGTATTAATTTCCCAAGCTGGAAATACCAATATGTTGTGAGTAGGATTGTTCCTAATACTACCACACAAATAGAAAGCAATAAAGGGCAGTCAGCATTGTTATTACACATAACTGAGTCTGTTGCCATACAATCTGGCCCTCTACTGAGGTGAAATTGCTGGTTAGTCTGCTAAGTAAATGTCAAATTAATGGTTAGGGAATGCCACCTACCAAGATTGGCTTTGAACCTCATGATGAAACAAGTGGGAGGTTGTGTATTCCAAATCCAGTCCTCCGAAACACCATCAAATGTTTTCCTTTGTATTACTAGCCTCCTGAGCTATTTTCTTCCTTAGCATTACTATCTTTCTGAACAAAATGACTCAATAACATTTTTGCTATCTGCTCTGAAAGGTGGTGGGGCTTTTTCTTATAAAAATGTTGTTTGAGGAAAGACTGGATCTATTTCCGGCTCAGAGACATCCTTTTAACTTCGGTGGCTTTCCAACTGCAAAAATATTACTACTTGGGATTTTTCCCTCTTACTCTGTGTTTTGGAAGCATCACACAAAAATAGTCAGGCATGGGATAATGCCATATGCACAAAAGGTGGCGAGGGGGGCTGTTTCTCTTTCTCTTCCACTTGTGTACATGTGTGGGCATGCACCCCTTCCTTCTGTCAGCCCTAACTTTCTCTTTTACAGTAGGGAGGGAAATTAAGTCAGAGGCATCAGTTCCATTTGCTCAGATAAGTATCCTTTTATCTTTACACTTAACAGAGATTGCCTTTTGTAAATCTTAGCAGAATTTGTGTTTCTTTTGTAGCCTGGGCAATGGTGGATGGCGGGTCAAACATAAAAGCTCGTTCCTCCTACAATGAGAAAACTCCCAGGATTATTGTGTCCCGCTCCCATGCAGGAAAAGTTGAGCAGGTTGCACGGCAGACATTTGGAAATAAGACTGTGATAATCCCCGCTGGTGGAGCAGGTTTGGTTCCTTAAGCATTCTATCCATTTGATTGCTTCTGAATGATTTAACGGGACAGCTGTTGTTAGACAAAAGGTTATAACTGTGGCATCTCCTCTTTTTCCTCTTACCTATTGTTCTTCACATCCCTAAAACCAAGCACTTGACAATAGGGATACAGTTTCTCCTGTGTATAGAAACCTACATGCATGCTTAGTTTAGGCTTCAGGCTATTCACAAATTAGTATGTTAGTGAATCTAAGCCTGGACCAGCGATGCTGTTGTGGTCCTTTCACTGAACACACTGATGTGTGTTCACTGAAGGCACTGATACCTCTGTGCAGGAAAAAGCGTTGTGTGACCAAATACAGAATCATGGAAGAGAATCTGTTGGTTGTTAGTTAACTAATAGTATGTTTAATTAAACAATGTTTCAAGAAAAAGCCATTAAAGTTTGGTACTATTTCTTGCATTTATGTCTAAAGAGAAAACTAGTGTCACTGAAGTCCAGTTTTATCAGCCTGATATTCAGTCCAAAGAGGTTTTAGCTTACTTTTTGTAACCTTACACAATATGCTTTTGCGTGTTACTGACAGAATGCAAATACGTGAGGTACTAGTGTGAAGCAATAGCTGTTTCAAAGTCTCAGAAAAGCCATGCAAAATTTGAATATTACGGAAGTGTATCTTTCTGTGTCTTTAATATGGAAAGCTAGAGCTCCCTTACAGATTATTTAGTTAAGATCTTGCATAGGTTCTTGACAATGAATCTAAATGAGTTTTCTTATGATAAAGGAAGTGAAAGTATAACTGATTATAGTAGATCTTCTCCAGGGCTTGACTCTGTATAAGAAGATAAAGAAAGGAGCAATTTAATGAAACAAGGATATTTGTTGAACAGTTGAAAAATTGAAAAAATTCCATAAAAGAGAGAATATTATTTTGAGCAATAACTTTGTACTGCATAATGTAGGATAAAGGGGAATGCTCTGGGCTGAGTTGCTTTATTGAAGAATGGTATATGCATCTTCCTTCTATTGTAATAAAAAGTGAGGGGAAAAAAAATGGTAGACTTTGGCATAATACAGAGATTCAGAAATAAGTGAGTGAATGTAAGAGCAAAACTATATTCGAGTTTCTGGTATCGTTTTTTTAATGTGTCTCTAGATAAGTCTATGTAGCATATTTGTAAAGGCTATCTAAAAATAATGTGTCCCAAATACCCAAGGCTTTAATTGGGGTGCAGTGGAAAAATCTTGGGGGGGGGCAGGCACAGGGTTTCTTTTTTCAAACTTTGTCTGTCTTCTGACCTGTAGAGAAAGTTTATTGGTGCCTCCGCCGTTATACTAGATGGCATGATATAATTAATGACATCACTTTCTTAAATCTTCCATGTGCATATTATTAACACTTACTAGTAGATTCTTCCTTTGTGATGAACAGGAAAACTTGGTTTAACTTTTTTTTAACTTCTGCCCATTTTTTCTAGGTTATAAAGTGTTGGCCCTCCTTGATGTGGCTGAAAAGAATCAAGAAGAAGCTGATGTGTATATCCATGTCACCTACATTAAGAAGTGGGACATATGTGCTGGAAATGCAGTGTTGAGAGCATTGGGTGGCCATATGACTACCCTGACTGGTGAAGAAATTAGTTACACTGGCTCAGACGGCAATGAGGGAGGACTTATAGCCAGTATCAACATGAACCATAAAGCACTAATTGAAAAACTTCCAGATCTGGAAAAAACATCACACAAATAAACTTGACTGATGGAGAAATACAAGTCATGCTTTTGTAGCCTCCAAATGCTCTGTCTGAAGAAGCAGGTGTGAAAACCTGCTGGGAAAGATGCACAGCAAAGCAGATTGGTGTGGGTTTGGGGACTATATCATGCATTGGGTTTCTTCAGTGGTGGTATTTATAAAAGAATAAAATAATAATAATCAGAAGTAGGAAGGGGACTGACTGCCTCACACCTCAGTTTCCATGTTTTATTTTTTTCAGCCTGTTTTCATGCAGTTCTTATACTCACGGTGCATATACAGTATGTATTTGTGAATGTAAGTGAACTAAAGAAAAATCCAAATTGATTCATAAAATAACCTAAGTAGTTCTCACAGGAACTTCTTGGAACCTTTTACATCTTGTTACTGTAGTTGTAGCAACTCCATAATGAATTAGGTATGAAAAAATGTTGATTTGTATAGGCATCTGATAACTCTATAAACAATTTAGCAGGAAACGTGACCTTGTGTTCTGTATCCCCTGAACAGAAAGCGCAAGGTTGACACAAATTTATATGCAGCAACAGTTTATCTTTGACAGTGTGGCACTCCTTTTGCTTTTTAAGAGGAAAAAAAGAAATGTTCTGTACTATTTTGACTTCTTTCCTGAAGATGTAAACCAGTTTAGTTCAGATAGGTTGTGAATATCAGTGTTTTATTAAACAGTGTAATTATTTCCATACACCTTTTTAAAAGAAGGCAACGTTTCCTTGTATAGTTTTTAACAGTTACTTCTTGTCCTTGATTTCTGCGTACAGTGTTGAAGATGCACGCTAGATTTTTCTCTAATGTAGGATTTGTTCATCGTTTGGTGTTTGTGCCTATAGAAGCAGCCTTTTCCTTCAGTACCTTTTTTTTTGGTTTTTGTTTTTTGGGGTTTTTTTCCCCCCATTGGACAGAGTCGTATGGAATGAGTTTAAAAGAAATCGTAAGTTGATTGGTTGTTTCTATTTACAAGATGAGATATAAACCAGCAATTTTTATACAACCCCAGAAATAACTTTATATCTTCTTAGGTTAAGGCGTGCTCTTTCCTTCAGAAAGCTCTTGAGCCATCCCAAACTGCTTGTGGTTACTTGGTTTGTGGAAATTTACATAGAGACCATTTGAACTTGAATCTGTTTAAGCAAGTTTGAAGAACATGTGGCGCTTGAAGTACAGCAGGGTCTGCAAAACTTCACTGAAAAATGTGCTTTGTCAATCCAGTATACACAGAACAGAACATGGGCCCTTTGATATCAAATGATGATTTGTTGTACCTCTAAAATGTGGCTTTTATCTGCAAAAATGTAACCATGTGTATTGTAGTTCTCTGCACCCCTCTGAAGGGTATCAGAAGGTTAAAATGTACCTGTTATTTGAATTATCAGTAGATAAGCTTCCCATCTTTCCTCAAGAGAGCTAAAATTCTTAGTTAATACAGATGTTTACTCTTCAAAGTTTATTCAGTATAAGCTTAGGCTGTTTAAAGCAAATTCTTAATTACTTTCATTTTAACTTCTTTCATATTGCTATTCTGATTAAAAAGAGGTTTTTCTCCTTATGTCAGTAGTAGAGCATGTCTAGATACCTCTTTTGACTTCTAGCTAATGTTCACATTTCCAAAAGACCTCCTCAGATGTTGCGTAACTACAGATACAGACTTTTATTTTGTAAACTTGCTGGCAAAGTAGACTGAAGTTTAGTCCTACTAGCCTTTTGGTACGGGTAGGTTTTTTTTTAGATAACTGTTTTTCCAAAATTGACACTATTGCTGCTGTTTGAAAATAGGTTTTACACATGTAGATAATACACAAAGCAACTTAACTTCCAATTTTTAAATTTAGTAAACTACTGTATGCTATGACAAATAAGTGAATATGCCCTTTTTGGAAAGGGGCTGATCTATTTTGAAAAACTTGTTGAGCTTCCAAACCTCAGTGAAGAATAAAAATCCAGATATTTATCAAGGCTTTAATAATATTTTGCAAGAAGACTGCAACTTTTTTTCCTTCAGGCTGACTTAAATGACTTAAAGCCTAATAAAAAAAAGCAGCTCTTTTGTTTATTAGTTAAAGAACACGGATTAAAATTTAAATATGAGAAACAGCTGTAGTTAGCCTAGTATAAAAACCTAATTGTGTTACAGAGGTTGAATGCACAATATTTAAAGAGACAATTAAGACAAAGTCTGTGGCAGGTTGTGGTTTTGGATTCAGGTTGAAATCATGTGTAAACTTACCTTGTGAAAATGTGACTGCTTTTATTTTGGGTACAATTCTATCACTTCCTTGCATAAGCTGTTATCAGACTTAGCTTTTGTGTGAGAGGTGAAAAATAAGATGTTACATATTGTACAAGGGCTTCCTTGCATCTTAGTTGAAGGTATAGAGCAGTAAACAGAAGTGTATTTGCCTAAATTACTTTTCCTTAGGAATGTGAGGTACAAAGAAGAGCTTGAGCCCTCCTTTCCTTCCTCCCATATGCTCCCATTAGGAAGACATGTGCTTGTTTAGACCCATTTGTATCCTAAATTGCTATGTTGCAATGGATCCCAGTGTTCAATACCTTTCACTGTGGACCCTTATTGGCCCAATCTCACTTCTTGTGAAAATGAAGAAAAGGAGAGAGTGAGGTGCCCAGTTAATTACTTCAGGTACAGCCTGAGCTCATACAGCTTTCCCCCAGCTAAGGCCTAAGGAGGTGCTTGGGGTCTCCCAGTGTAGTTTAAAGAGCAGCTGCTCTGATATGAGAATAGGTAAGCACCTGGTGAATACCGGTTTCTGATGCCATTTTACAATAAATGCAACTCTTATTCAGACCAGCAAGTATTCAGAAGTGCTTGCTTAGTGCACATGTGCCAGCACACTTTGATATTTGTTTGTATAGTGTTAACACTCAGTATATCCTATTTCTTTGACTATGTTTACACTCCATTCTAAAATATTTTGCTGTTCTGGCTCCAATACTTGTTTGGTCTGAGCTGTGTGGATGTGACTTAAGCGTACGCCCAGAGGAAATCATACCATACCCACATCTTGCTGCTGGGCTAGAACATTGTTCTTTACGGTCTAGCCTTTTCCACATAAAACTGTCATACAGTTATTAGGGAAGCTACTTAAAACAATTGCACGGTGTAGGTGGGTCCTACAAAAGTATGTCTTCTCTAAAAATTTTAATTAAAAATAATTCACAGTATCATTCTCACTCCAAACAAGGGAAGTAAGAGATTGTGTTGGTTTAGCATTGGTTTTTGAATAGTGGATTTTTTTTGTTTGAGTGGCTGTTATGATTAAGGTAATTGGAAGTGCAATTATTCTAAGGCCATACGTATTTTCTCTTTTTCATTCTGCTAAAAGGAGTGGACGGTAGCATAGATGGTACCTAGTACTGTACCAAGAGTCCTAAGTTGCATTCCTTGAATGAATGGTTTCTAAATAAATGGACACAGAAATAAAAGGGTTGAATATTGTTACTGGTTTTGAGTTTAACCCATTTGCCAGATGTTTACAGATGGATTTATATAAGTGTTGATTTTCCTGATCTACAGAGCACGTAATAATAATGAAAAAAGCCAAGACAGTGTACTCAGATGGTGAATTAACCATATAGGTGAAGCTGAGAGGTCATCTAGTGATGTTTCATATGCTTGCTTTTGCAGTCACTAGAGTGGACAGATTTTCAAATTGGCATCAGGTGTGAGAAGAGTGTTTTTTAAATAGACAGTGGTTGGAGATCAGAGGTATGTAGGGGAGTCAGCACTGGAGTTCATATCTACTTTTTGTTTATAAACAAATGTACCCCATCATCTTTGTAACATCCTCTTATCTCTTGGAGTTGTACAACAGCGGTGCAATACTGTATACTCCTGTTTTAACAGTGTAAAGCAAGGAGTTTGCATCCCCTAAGAGTCGTGCAATGAGAAGTGACTGAGAGTTGTGCTGGGCCTCGTCTGTGTTATGCCAGCTGAGGCTGGCTGCTTCATTGCCTTGTGGATGTTGTTCCAGTTGCAGTTTCTCTGATGGCAAATCTGCTTTTCTAGCCTACTGTCTCTCCAGTTAGGCCCAATCCCTTCATGGATCTGTTTTCTTAAGTAAAGTAGAGAAGTGGAGAGGAAAGAAGCAGATGGTTGTGCTGGAGAAGTTGTAACACAGAACACTTATTTCCATTTCTTGATTTAAATTATATTGATAGTTCATTTCTCTTGTGCTTCAGGGGTTAAATAACCGTACAGTTAAGATTTAATGGACCACAGATAAATGCCTGCATGATTTTAAGCCCAAGCAGAATGCAGGTGGAGGAGACGGCCGCTAACCACAGAAAGCCTGGATGGATGGCTTCCTTTCAGGCCACTCATGCTGAGCCTTTTTTCATTGCTTTATTGTAGAGATTTAGGCCCTTTCACGCAAACAATTACAGATTTCACTTTGCCAAAATATCATTCATAATCTGAATTCTGCTATCCTCAATGATAAATCTGTGCTATATCCAATTCACTGTAAAGTAACTTGCTGAGACAAAACTGTAGTAACTCTGAGGACTCAAAGATTGCTTGACTTTTGAACCACACCTTCTATATGGCAGCTTTTATAATGAAGTGCTAGCACCTGCTGTGAGTGTCTTCCCACCCCATGAGCAGGTCATGCCACTCATGGGTCGTACTGAGAAGCTGTTGAAGCCTTATACTTCATGGTTTTCAGATGCCACACCAACTCTTTCAGCTCCTTTCTCAGAGGTTCAGAAGTGCTTGTCTGGTTTCCTTCTGAAGTTCCCAGAGGCTCCAGAGGGAGCCAGTAATTAGCGGCCACTTTTCCCTCTTTGCTGTTCCTCATCTCTGTTCCTTCCTGATCCTTGCTCCTTTCTTAGTCCATGTGGACAAGAAGAAGAGAGATCGGAGGTGGAGGCAGTCCCAGAATGAGAGGGCCACAGCAGCAAACTATCCCATTTATCTTGAAGCTGTTAAAGTTTGGGACCAAGGTCTAAGGTGCTGATCCTACCAAAAGTGTGATAGATGCCAACAATGTAAAGGGAACTTGAAAAGAGGTTCATGTGATTAGTGGTACTGAACATGCAGAAAAGGTGCAAATGGACTAAGGAGAAGTTAAACTGGCTTAAAAAGGAGAAGAAAACAACTTTTCAGTGTAATGTTGCAAGCATTCAGCATTTCTGTTCCTCTGGGTGCAGAGCTTCGTTACATATGAAAGAGGCTCCATTGGCCCTCTGTGAAAGGCCTGATTTTGTTGAAGTCAGTAGCAGCATTCCCACTGAATTCAGTGTGAGCAGAAGCAAGCCAGATAAAACACGAACAGTAAATTAAGCTAAGTTCTGAAGAGCTCTGCTACTGCCAATAGAGCAAACAACCTGGCTTGTGTTAAAGTCGCCTCTGGCAGCTTCAGTCTACATTACTAGAGAACTTGGAAACATCATCCCAGTGTCTCGAGGTCCTAAGTCTTTTATAGTCTATGGCTGATAGAGCCAACTTTCAGATAATATTGTTTTCAACCCCGATTGTTCTGTATTTGTAATTCACATTTCTTTTTTCTCTCCAAAGGACCAGCAACACTCTGGCATTTTTCCTGTTGTCCCACCAAATTGTATTAGCATTTTCCAATTGTATGCCAAATTGAAATAACAATTCTATAAATAAATCCTCTGAAAATACTGGTCTGTGAGGGTGTTTTCCTATATCTTGTCTTTCTGTTAGGTATTTATTGTTTCTTTGTGCACCAGATATCTTTTTTTCTTTTTGCGGTAATGCATGTCAGACTGCTTCAGCTGTGCTATGTCCATCGTGTGTGCAGGACTTTCTGCTTGAGGGATTATCGTTATTGACAGGTCCAGACAAGTTAATGATAAATGTAATCCAAGATCTTCACTGTTTCTGCTTTCATATGTGTGTTTTATTGTGAAAGTTGGTGGATTTTTGTGGTGGAAAATGAGTGCTTAGAAATCCCCTGTATAGTATTTTTCCTTGGATCTGAAGAAGCTTTCCTTCCAACATCATCTCCAAGACTTCCTAATTACATTACTTGATTCTGCTTGAGTCTCTTTTTTTCCGTGATTTTCTAGTAACCTGCCAAACTCTACCATTACTAGCCCTTTTACTAATAATGGGCTACTCTTCATAAATTGAAACCATGGAATAAGTTGAAAGATGCTTTAATATCCCACATCAATATGGCATGTTGGGCTGTTCTTGGGTGCAGCTTCAAATACGGTTGTTGTCACCCCTACCACTATGTGCAAGGCTGGATGTACAATGAAGTCACGTCATCCTGGCAATGCTGGCCTTCATGTGCTTTGCTGATTCCCATCTTTCCCCAGCTATGAACTGAAATTGCCAAGCAGCTTCTGTGCCGGCACGGTCCAGTCGGTACTCACAAAAGCTATGTTTTAGTATGCTTAAAACTCTGCTCTGGCACTGATTTGTACACACTTCTGAATGCTTTCAGACTCCAGAACAGGGTGGCTGCATGTGGACTGCTCATCGAGAAGTGTCTTGAGTTCACACAGACTACTGAACTGTGCCTAGGAAATAGTTTGGGCTGGAGTTGGTTTGCTTAGGCCAAAAACATGCATAGGATCATGCCGTAGTACCGAGCAGTGAGCTGTGGAGTCCGGCATCATTCTGGACTATATAACTGATTTGTATGGACATAGGCAATATATGCCACAGAAATTGTACGTGGATGTTTTGAAAACCCTTGTTGATCATGTGTGATCTAACCAGATACTCAGTGTGGAGTATTTGGCAGTAATTTGGAGAGAGAAGTGTCTGTTTGGATGCTCTGAAGAGTATTTTGGAGAAGGAACAACCCAGAGGAGCAGGGGGCTGGTGTGTGTGTTTGTGTTTATTTATCAGTGACACTGTCGTTTTTCCAGCTGCCTTTGATGACACTGTCTGTGCAGCAACCGGGACAGCCCAAGTGGCAGGGTTGTCTGAGGAAAGCATAGCATGTGTCTAGTTGCTGTTTCATGTGACTAATCTGTGGACTAGCTGATTCCTACGGCCAGTTTGGGAATTTTGCTGCGCTGAAAATACTGTCTTTTCAAGTACACTGATTAGGAAAATATAAAAATTGCATTTTACTGTGGGTCATGTCAAGGCACGCGAAGGGCAAAAGCACAAGTACGGTGACACTTGGACAACAAAGGAAATTACAGAAGTTGAGTGAATTAACAGCTCGTAGCTGGCTTGTTAAAAACGATTGTATCCTTTGGGAGGCCCGAAGGACTGAGTTGTAGGCTAATACCTGCTCTGTGCTGTCAGCTATTTACATGAGGCTCTCAAGCTTTCATTTCTCCCCCTTGAGCTATCACTGCAGTATGGCGTAAGAACTGGCTCACCAGCAGTGCTTCTTCTAGGCTCTGAGTGCTGCCGTGTTATACTGGTATCACACCAAAGACTCAACCCATGCTTGGATGTGGAGAAGACACCAACTGACCACCAACACTAGTCCCAGTGGCAGCCTCCAGCCTCATCTCTGTCTGACCAGGGCTCAGCTTTGCCTGGGCCACAGAACCTGCCCCAGGGCTGGCATTTTTGCAGGTTTCCTTATTCAGAGCAGTGTGACAGGTAACAAGCTGTGTACAAAAACTAAACAGCCCGCAGTGGCATCCTGCTCCTCAGCAACATAAACCCAATTTGTGGCTCCCTTTTGTCTGTAGGATCAGCTCCTCACATATATTGTGTTCTACACCTTGTTTTCATTTTCTTCTTTCAGGTGGTCATGTTGTCCATATGCTATTCATAAATGCAGGCTAAAATCATTAAAAACACCGTAAGTTCAGTTCAAGTCATGCATGCCTAAGAGCCGTTTGCACATTTCTTTCTTTGTACGATAGACTGTCCGAGTAGACTTCTTGTCTGTTGGCACACAGACATCCTACACACTAGTTTAATGTCTGAAGGCTTTTCAGTCATAGTCCCCAACTCCAAACGTCTGTTCACTTGTAGTGCTACAATAATTAAACTCTCTTTTTCAGGATAACACTGCACAGCACTGTATTAACTTGGTCTGGACCCTAGCTCGGTTGCTTAAAGGCATTCTAGGAGTCTCCATCAGCCAAAGAGGAGAATTTCTCATCCCCAGGGAAAGGGCTGAACTCCCACTGCTGAGGATGGAAGTTCGACCTGGTGCCACGGGTGGGTACAGGAGCCGTGAAAGCACAGGCAGGCAGCTGGGAAGGGGCTGTGGGAGTGCTTAGCACTCAGGCCAGGCTAACTGGAGTGGGTGCCCATCACCTCTGCTGTGGGCCTAGATTGGTGATCCTTTTTTTGTCACACATCTTAAGTAAAATGACTCCAAATTACAGGAATTCTTCCAAATTAAGTGGCATGATCTAAATTAAAAGCACAACAAGCATTATGCTAATCTATAGTAATTTTGTTAGGGCAATGGACTGACAGGAAACTACACAGATTTGGCTTTTACATTTTAAAACCACATATTTTTCTTCCAAAGGGATATACTTATTATAGAGTTAAGAATGCATCAAGTTTGCACTCCTCTCATCTGAACTCCACCCAGGCTGGGTGGGTCCGGTGTCTTTGTATTTGCAGAGAGGACATAACACAGTGCACACTCTATTTCTGCAAGGGGATAGTGTTCAACTAAAATAAATAAAGGGGATCAAATACATATGAATTTTGTACTAGGGGAAAGGCAAGTGTTTTAACCTACTTCCCACAATTTTCTGAAATCTTAGTACCTGAATCTGTTGGAAATACTTGCATCAACAGCAATTATTTTAGCAAAAGAAAAGTACCCCTTGTATGTAATGTTTTCTACAGGACCGAACTGACACCGATCTGCTTGCTATTCTGATAAGATCCTAATCTTGTCTTACAGAATATTTTATGCAGGTGTAACAACGGCTTTTGGGACCTAAATTGCACACTCTACCCTAATAGATTTAGACCAAGAGAACTATGTAAGCCAGAATAACTTTCCGCACGGACACTTGGATCTGGAATACTAAAGGGGAAAAAAAGCAGAGGCCTGTAGAGGGCTCTGTCTTTTCATGAATGTGCTGAAGAGCCAGAAAATAATATGAAAACTCTGTTCCTTAGCTACTTTGGGAGATGAAAAAGAATTAAAAGAAGAAAGCTAGTGTTATGTTTTAAAAAAAGAAAAGAAAGCATTTTCTGTTTCTTTGGACAGCAGTCCTCAGTATAAATTGAAAAGCTTTGAATCACTGAATCTTTCTTGGTCTGTGTTTATCACAGGCACTTTCTGCAATACTGACTGTCTGAATTGGGACTAGGCTGAGCTTTGCTGTCTGTCTGTCTTCTGACTGCAGGGGTGGGCTGGGGGTGGCGGTTCATTGTTCCACTCACTAAGTGGGGTCATCAGAAAAAAATCCTTGCTAACACCCTCTGGATTTCTGTTTCCACATCTAACATTTTCACCTGTGGAAATTGCGTAAGTGCAAACAAAGTCCTATGGAAGTAATCTCCCCGGTGGGGTACCTGTTGGGACAATGCCTGTTGCTGCCTCCAGATTGGCACCATTTCTGTTGGGAAGAAAGGATCAGTTTTCCTCAGGCCACATCTGCTGAGTCACTTGAAAAAGGAAAATAAGAATAGTTACCACCCATTTTTGAAACTCCACATCTGAGGATTCAGCCTTCTTATTAAAATTGCAGTCAAGGGGGGAAAAGTACAGGAATAGTTCCTAAATTCTATCACCGTGATCACTTGTGGGAATGCGATTTGAATTTCTGTGGCTTGAATCACATGTCCAGGACACTGGGAGGAGAAAAAGAGGGACAGATCTAACTGGAAATGAAATTGAGATTACTTTATATCATAGAATCATAGAACAGTTTGGGTTGGAAGGGTCCTTTAAAGGTTATCTAGTCCAAGCCCCCTGCAATGAGCAGGGACATCTTCAACTAGATCAGGTTGCTCAGAGCCCTGTACAACCTGACCTTGAATGTTTCCAGGGATGGGGCATCTACCACCTCTCTGGGCAACCTGTTCCAGTGTTTCACCACCCTCACTGTAAAAAATTTCTTCCTTATATCTAATCTGAATCTTACCCTCTTTTAGTTTAAAACCATTACCCCTTGTCCTGTCACTACAGGTCCTACTAAAAAGTTTGTCCTCATCTTTCTTATAAGCCTCTTTAAGTATTGAAAGGCCCCAATAAGGTCTGCCTGGAGCCTTCTCTTCTCCAGGCTGAACAATTCCAACTCTCTCAGCCTGCCCTCAAAGGAGAGGCGTTCCATCCCTCTGATCACTTTTGTGGCCCTCCTCTGGACCCGTTCCAACAGGTCCATGTCTTTCCTGTACTGAGGACTCCAGAGCTGGATGCAGTACTCCACATGGGGTCTCACCAGAGCAGAGTAGAGGGGCAGAATCACCTCCCTTGACCTGCTAGCCATGCTTCTTTTGGTGCAGCCCAGGATACAGTTGGCTTTCTGGGCTGCGAGTGCATGTTATCAGCTCATGTCCAGTTTTTCATCCATCGTTACCCCCAAGTCCCTCTCAGCAGGGCTGCTCCCATTTCCTTCATCCCCCAGCCTGTGTTGATACTGGGGGTTGCTCCGAACCAGGTGCAGGACCTTGCACTTGGCCTTGTTGAACGTCATGAAGTTCACATGGACCCGCTTCTTGAGCTTGTCCAGGTCCCTCTGGATGGCGTCCCGTCCCTCAGGCGTGTCAGCCGCACCACTCAGCTTGGTGTTGCCTGCAAACTTGCTGAGGGTGCACTTGATCCCACTGTCTATGTCATTGATGAAGATATTAAATAATACTGGTCCCAATACAGATCCCTGAGGGACACCACTCATCACTGATCTCCATCAACTGAGCCATTGACCACCACCCCCTGGATGAAACCATGCAACCAATTCCTCATCCACCAAACAGTCCACCCATCAAATCCTTATCTCCAATTTAGAGAGAAGGATGTTGTGGGGGACCATGTCAAAGGCCTTACAGAAGTCCAGATAGATGGTATCCATAGCTCTTCCTTTGTCTGCTGATGTAGTCACTTCATCATAGATCACCCAGGTCAAATATTTAGACTGCAAATTTCTTATCAAAATGAGATGAAAAATCATGATGATGACATGTTGACAGCCAAGATGAAAAATTCTATCGCTGGTATTTCGTAAAACTTACTTTTAAGCTAAACCAGAAAAATGGCATAGCTGAGCTACTTAGGGTTTGGTTTGGGTTTTTTTTTTCACTTGAACTAACATCCATTAACACAGAAATTAATTAAAAATACAAAGTTCAGTCTTGTATGCATCAATATTTCAGTAGCATATTGTAAATATGTAATAGACAAAGCACAGGGAATTTGCTTGAAATGATAATGAACAATTAATGTTTCAAAGATGTTTTCAGCGTTGGAGGACACACACTCATCTGTATTTGTCTGCCCTCATCTGTATTTGTCTGCCCTGCCCTAGTTTGTGAGTGACCCTATCAAAAAAGGGGACAAATAATATCAAATAAAGACTTTTAGGATTAGCAGTGCAGTCTTTGCAGCATCTCTAGAAATGTTGTTCTCTTCATGGAAAAATCTTATATTTCACTATATTAAATATTAAAATTCTTGACAATAACAGACTATTCCCATGTCTTCCCTTTTTTAACCGTCAAGGGGTTTGGGGTTTTTTTTACCTTTTCAAAGACAAAGATCTGAGCAATATTACAAATATCGTATTCTGTGCCTTTTGTTAACACTTCTGCCTTCAACGAGTATGGAATAAAAAAGGGCAAGGGACTACCTGAGATCAATGTGATCATATGCTTCTTGTTTTAAGTGGTAATGTAGTGGTTTGTAGTAATTCTTTAAAATGTCTGCCTTACCAATAAATAATTTAAAATACAGAGACTCAGCATCTTGGTGTTGGCAATCTTCTGCCTAGATAGTAATTAGAGAGACTTGAGCTTCTCCTATGTCACCGTTACGGTGTCCTTGGTTATGGAGTGGATGGAACATCTCAGGTCTGAGGCACTTGAGATGATGGGTTGCATCCATTTCCCACTGCCTCAGTACAGCCATTTTTTCCCAAAAAAATTTTGAGCACTAGCCAAAGGGCATAACTATATTGCATTAGGTAGAAATTTGGGTCATCCTTTGTGTAAGGACATGAGGTGGGCTCAGACCCTGTTTCCTCGTTGTACCCTTAAGTGTAAACCCTTGCTATTTATGCAGGTGACAGTAGTTTTGCTTCAGGATTTTTTCATGTCTTGAAGACTCTCCAAGGTATTTTATGATGGGGGATGATTTAAATCTAGACTGTGATATTCAACTGATTGCTACAGTGGAAGGTTTGTGAGTCTTTAATGACAACTGCAAATACTTGAACCCTTTGAAAACCCTTCCAGGGTGGATTCCCACAGAAGTCCCTCAAAAGAAAATTCAGGATGGGAATTTAAAGGAAAACGAAATTATAAAGTTCCAGGTTTTGTCTCAGAGGTATGACTGTGTTTTTGGCAAGAATAATTTTCCCTTCTTTGTGTGGATGGTAGAATCGGTGTATTTCTGAGCATTTTTATCAATAAAGCTGTTAGACATCTGAAACTTCGGAAACAATGCTGCTTTTCTATTTTCTCTTAGAGCCCTTGGGGACTTCAAATACTTTGCACATAAAAAGGAAAGGGAACAAGTCTGTGGAACAATCTGTGAAAGTAGATTTGAAGACAAAATCTGTTTTCAGTTTTTCTCTTGTTGTGAGGCATTAAATGATTTATATCTGATCTAAAAATCAAAACCTTTCCAAATTGCCACTTCCTCTCTTTTCTTCTAAGTTCATGATACATGCTTGCATCCTAGTAATCAGAAAGTTGTGCTGGGAGAGGATTAACTGGGAAAGGATTGGGCTGATGTTAGGTGAACTTGAACAGTCTCAGCTCCTTCCTCCAGTGCTATAGACAGTAGAGCGGAGGCAGGAGTGCATTTATCTAGAAGTACAGCATGTCCTCCACTTTGCACCGAAAGGACTAAATTGCAGGGAATTAGCAGCTCTTCCTCTTTGTGGCTGTATGCCTGGAATCTGGGACTGACTTGGCTTGTGTGCTCAGGAAGCAATTGGTTCTCCCCTGCCTGCATTTTGATTTAGAAAATTTTGAATTACATTTAGAAAATTCCTTTTAGAGCGCAGTATAATGTCAACTTCAAAAACGAGCATGAATTTACACCTATGTCAATCTTACTAAGTTCATTGCTGTGCCCTGGCAATGAGGTTAAGCTTTGCCTACATTTTTACTGTTGCAATTCACTCTTTTTGAGAGTGCTAAGGTATCACACAGTCACTCAAAAAGTGCTAAAGAGAAGTGTCAAAAAGATGATGTTCCAATGCTTTTCTTTTTTTCTTGTGAGGTGAAGGAATGATCCTTTTTATAGAAAAGTAAGCTTGTGGTGGACATCATAATATGAGCCAGTAACACTGTCTCATTGCAAAAAAGGCAGAACACATGCCAGATGTATCATGGCCAGTAGATCAAGGGAAATCATTACTGACCTTGGTGACAGTGAGACCATACCCAAACACTTTGCCCAGCATTGCCCCCCACCTTCCTGCAAGAGAGCTGCGGAGAAACTGGAGAGTCTCCAGCAGGAGACTGCTAAGAAGGTCGGGGTCCTGGAGCACACAATGTACCAGGGAAGTCTCAGGGGGAGGGTGGGCTCGTTTAGCATGCAGAAGAGAAGGCTGAGGGGCAATTTAATAGCAGCTTGAAGCGTAGATACAAAGATATCAGGGTTACGCTCTTCTTGGCAGTGGCAGATGGTGTAACAAACGGCATTCATAAAAACTTCTTCATTATGAGGGTAGTATGTGTTGGGAGAGGTTGTGGAGTCTCCAGACTTGGAGGTTTTCAAGATCTGGCTAGACAAAGCCACAAGCAACCAGATCTAGAGCTGGTGACAATCGTGCTTGAGCAACCTCCTAGGAGGTTGGACTAGTGACCTTTAGAAATCCCTTCCTCCCAACATTTCCTGAGCATGTGAGATTAAGCTTAAAAAGTTCCAACTAGTTGTGGGGAAAGCCCTCTGTCAGGGCTTTTGGGTCCCTTAGTATTATAGAAGGTTTCGCATGGTTAGAGCACAGGTCTCACAGCCTTCTTTAAAGCCGTGAGCGTTCAGCATTTCTGCAAATCATGGGTCAGATCAGCAGAGGATGACTGTGGAAGTAGACATCTGTAGCTTAATGCAAGGCAAAAAGAGGTCTGAATTAAAACTTCACAGGAGACCTGAATTTCAGGATGGTTTAGTGATTTTTCATTGGATTACTCTTTGCCTTGTTCACTGTTTTTTTCTAAAATGCAAATTTCTCATCAGTTATTTAAATAGTGCCTAGTAGTTCAGAAGAACATGAGTAGGAGCAGTATACATGAACTTCAGCCTTTTACAGAAATAGGCCCTTTACTGACAGTCTCTGTATAACTGAGTTACTTCCATAAACTGTAGCTCAGCCAAGACAAGCAGGGCAAACAAATTAGCGAGAAAGGAGAACAGGCAAAACTGGGACTATTTAAAAATTCAGCTGTTTCTTAGTGGAAAAGAATGGAATTTAATAGACCTTTTTGTGCTATGCAGAGTATACGTCCCCGGAAGAATAGCTCCAGTTGTTCAGGCACAGGCTTAAGAAGGAAAATGTGGTTTGTCCCTGCAGTTGAGAAGCTGCAAGGCTAACTTTTATTGGGGTATTTGCTTTGTTTATTCTTTCTCTATTTCTATGAGGCAGATGTAAAAACCTTCAGGAAAATGCCCTCAGAAATATCCCCAAAGGCTTCAGGTGAACTCCTAGCCACTTAGAGGAAAGGATGGCTTCAGACGTCTCCTTTTCCTTTTGCTTGTTACATCTCCTTCCCTCCATCCCTTACCCTAACCTTGGCACCAGGCGCTGCTCTGCTGTGGATTCAGCTATTATTGCCACAGCAGACTAAGCCCATCTGACCACATCTGCTGCTGCTGCCCTTTTCTGCCTTCTTGCTGCCTCGAGCACTCGCTTGACCCTGTGCAGAGCTGTTTAAGCTCTCTAAGGCAACACAACAACTCACCTGACAAAATATAGGGAAATGTTTCAGCTCAGGGCCAGGCAGTCACTCGGAAGGAGGATGCAGGAGGCAGCAGCTGAATTGCTCTTGCTTGCCACGAAATTGCCTGTGTGACTTTGACCCACTGTCGCTTTGTGCTTGTAGCTCCTGAAATGCAATTGTATGATCATATTCTTTCTCTATTTCCAGTGAAGTGAAGAAGCAATGTATAGCTCTTCTGGCACCTATGTTATATCAGTCTTGGAAAATGTTTCACCTTCATATTGCTTGACAGAAGAGTTCAGTATACTAACAAATAGGAAATGACCATAGATCATCTTTATAGCTTCATAACTAGTCTCATAAAAAGACTTATGGAAGATGCTTGTGTGAGGAGGCTTCTGCAACCCCCACACCGTGCTGCTCTTGAAAAATCCCAGGCTGGCTGTCTGCCTCTTGTTCTGTTGTTTCAAGTTTTGGATTGTGATCTGACAGCATCGGTGTCCAAAGTATCAGAGAAAGGAGCTTGGACAGCCCATCTCTCAGCTTCTGCTGTAACATTGATATGATCCTGGGTACTGACGAAATGTTAAGTAAGTTCTGACTTTCATAGAGAATTCAAAACATGAATGCAATGGGTTGCAATTCTAGAGATTCAGATTCCTGCCTCTACTTTGTCTGTGACTTTGGGCAAGTTTGCTACCCAGTACAACCAGCAGTAGTTTCCCGTTCACCTCTCCCAACTCTGCCACAATCAGGGTCCCCACATTTTGTCAGAATATTTTCTACATTTTACTATTGCTGATTGTGTTCAAATCCTTATCCCTTTGTCCTGTGACAGTCAATTTTAAGTGCTAGTTTTAAATCCATCCATATACTGTCAGTGTGCAGAGTACCCTCCCGACAACTCCTTATATACAGATCAGTCCAAAAAGGAACTTTACCATAGGACAGCTTGACAGGAATCTCCCAAAATTACCGCCTTTCAGTTAAGAGAGCATTAAACCAGAGTATTTCTGATGTCCCAGATTTGTTCATTTCTGATTAGGGTGTACAAAGATGTCCGCTGTATTTTCTCAATCTCATTTCGCACCACGCAATGTTAAAAATCAAGCCTCTTCTCCTCCCCTTTCGCAGCAGTGAATGATTTCTTTAGCCAGGAACGACAGCTGCCTCACCTGTTGCACGGGCAATGCAAATCACTGACTGGCCCATTCTGCGTTCTCAGGATGTTGTTCAGGATTGGTAACTGCGCCACATTCTTCTCCATCTGCCTCAGATCTGTGCCCACACTAGGGCTTAAGCAAGGAAGGAAAATTGTGAGCAGCAACAGCTGAAACAGCACATCTTATTTTGTAAACACTGTGTCTAGTGCAGATAAAACAAAAAAAAACCCGTGTGAAAATGGAAGATGTAGAAGAGTAAGACATTAAGAAATGGTCTACAGAGTGACAAAACCATTTTATAAATCACTGTAATAAAGGCAATAAAATTTCAGAGATTCACTGGTCAATGGTTTTAAAACTGATGCAGCTCCATTTTTAATTATGTACTTACTTGCATTATTAAAAATACCAATATATTATGTTTCCTGAGATACAGTAATAATTAACTTTTAGGCTATGGTCATATGCATTGTCTGGAGACATAAAATACTTTGAGATTAATAAGAGAAGTTTGATTTAATAAATTATAGAGAATCTGCCCCCAGAAAAGAATTGCAGTGTCAGAGTCAGAAAAAAGCAATTAAATTAAAATACCATTTTTTACATTTAAAAAAAATAAATAAAGGTTTTACAAATGCATCATTGAATTACCTAAAATTTAACACTGTCTTCTAGCAACAACATAAAATAAGCAGACACTGTTTGCCAATATGTATGTTTGGAGTTGTGTTTAATTAAAGTATTCTTAGTCATCAGGTTTTACTCTGCCTTCCATCTGTGTGTTGTTGGGGTTCTCCCTATAAAGAAGAGTTAGTTGTTTGAATGACTTAACTGTGACTCTCTGCCCCTGGAAAACATTGGCTTGTAATCCTGGGATCTGGTTTCCTTATATGAAACGGAAATTGCACACCTGGATGGACCTAAACACTTCAGCGTAGACCCTGGAAAAGGCTCTCTGGGGCTGCCTCCCTTCTTTTTCTACTTACAGCTTTGACACAGAGCTGAGCAGAGGGGCCTATCTGCTGCACGCAGTGGCACCAGGGCAGAGACCCCCGAGCGGTTGTCCCACCGCGCTGGTCCAGCCGTCCCCCCACGACAGCACAGCAACATGCCGAAGCGGGATGTCACACAGTTGTACTCGACTGGGCTCCGCAGCAGCGGCATGCAGGTAGGGCAGTGCCCAAATCAACAAGCCCCACAATGGCAATGGTGCTCCTTTCAGACCCAGATATGCCTGGGTGCAAGGCGGGGGGTGCTGAAGACCCCCACCTGCAGTGCAAACCCTTCTCCCCACCATTCTTCCTCTTCCACACAGCTGCGAGCCTGAAGTCTGGAAGTACAGTAATAGGAAGATTTTTAAAAACCTGCTTTGAAGTGCAATACAGAGTGACAGAAATAGTTTTGAAACAGGTGGAACATGGGAATAAAAATGAATGACTGTAATGAAATGATGAATACTATTGAAACTGTTCTTGATAATCATCCCTAATTTCTTTTTTTCTCATTAAAATTCTTTAATAAACAGAAGTACAAACCTCCTCCGTTCCTTGCTATATTGCTGCCTGACTGGTGAGCTATCAAACTCTGCCACAGAGGGGAAGTAGAGTATCACTGTAAATCCACGTCAGTGCAAAGCAACAGCTCCTGCTTTCCCATAGAGTTAAAGCCTTGTCAGTAAAAGCTGAAATACTGAACTTTTTCCTGCACCAAACTTTTTTTATTTAAAGAAAGAAAATAAAAAGCTTGCTTTTCTGTATTGTAAACCTTAAATTTTGCAGTATTTCTCTTTCCTTAGCATTTGTTATGAATGAGGACAAACTACTTGGATACAGGATGCTCCCAGGTTGATTCTTTTGGTCTGTAATGTACTGCTTGTATTCAGAAGAATTTCCCTAGCCTTCTGCTGCGGTGTCAGGATTATGACTTAAAATGACTAATGTTATTTTAGAAGGTACTGATTAACTGTTAAGCAGGTGCCTTTTCACTGGAATGGCTGATGAGGAAAGCAGAAGTTTAACGTCAGTGGAACAGAAGCATCATTAATATCTAAGGAGCATTTATTCGTGTAAGTCACTCACACTAACAGGCCCGCAAATGTGACTGCATTATTGCATGATGTTTCTTACAGTCAGATCTTTGGGTAAATGTTTTCTAGAACAGACATTTGCAGAGGTGAACTTGACCCTGACCAAGCTCTCTCCATACAGAACTTCTAAAGAAAACTTTGAGGTCTCAGGGGAACCTGAAAGTTCCTGTGGCCTGGGCCATGGGCGAAGGGGATGTAACAGTATTGGGCACTAGGTATGCACAAGCTTGTTGCTTTTGCTTTCTAATGTTTGTGTGTGCACGCTTCAGAGAGATTGAAAATCATCTGGGATGTTAACAGTCTGGAAGGCTGCAATGTGCTTGCATGGAGCTGTTTTGCCTTTTGCAAAGAAGAGACTGCAAATGCATATATGGCAAGAGGGGTGAATAGTGAAGATAAAAATTACAGAAGTTATTTCAAGCAGTCTCTGCTACAAAGAAGCTTAATTTGGAAACTAGGTCCTACTAACGCCATCAGATTTACTGATGTCATCAGATTAATATTCTCACTCTTTTAGAATTACAAGTGCAGTGACACGGAAACCTAATAATAGCCCCGCTGCCTCTGTAGGGACCGTAGTGTGCTCTCAAAATCAGTGCTGCAGCCCAAAGAAAATCTCATGTGGAAACCTGTCCCCACTGAAGTGAGTGGGAGGGACTGGTTGTTGCACAGATGTTAACGTGGCAGGACACTGTCCTCTGATTCAGGCATGCTGCTTAGGGGTTTGCTAACAGGCAGCAAAAGCTTTTTTGAAACTTCTGTTTTATAATTTGCTGTCTGGTGAAGGCTAATGTGAAAAGCCCAATGTTGATCTGGGTAAGGCATTAATTACTTTGTTGCTTCTTCCTGGCTCGCAACAAATTGAGGAGAGCTTTGAGAGCCCAAGGAGCAAGAAATTCATCTTAAAAGAAAGAAAGGAGTTAGAACACAGCATCTGCAATAGCGAGCCAGCAGATGGACTGTACTCCAGCCCTCGAGCCTCCCAGGGCTGTACCACCCATGTTCCTGGTTTGAGCTGGATTCTCCTCCCAGGCAGGATACAGGACACTGTCTGGTGGAAGACCTGAGCACCTGGTAGGGACTGAGGTCTTCCATCTCCCATGCAAGAAGCAGGTTCTCTTCCTGTAATCCCCATAGTAGCTTGAGTGATTTGTCACTGTAGCATCCAGTGAAAACCTATGGGCATCTTAGTTGCTGACCCGTAAGCCTCAGGGATATTAAGCTAACCTTTTTTGCTCCCATTAACTGGCTCTCTTTCCATTGCTGTAATGAGTACATTTAGCCCATGTTCACAGCTCTCTCAAGGGTATTTCCCAGGATGACGTGTATTTCTTCAGCAGGCTCCACTATAGCACTGATGTTGCGGCTCCCTTCACATGTGGAAATTGGTCATCCATGGCAACACAACGCTCAGCAAAAACGAGTTTCCCTGCCAGGATAGAGTGCTCGGCATCATCTCCTTGTACGGGAAGAGCACTGGGGCCTGTGCCACTGGCATCACCATGCACATATCCACACTTGCACCCTGGCAAGCCCAGCCTGTCTTTGCTGGCTGTCTGGTTACTTCCAGGAATTTCTGGGGCTCCATTTCATTCCCCATGCAACCTTGTAAGTGAACCAGACTGAACTGTGCTTACAGCTTGCCTGCTGCTGACAGCTGCATGTTGCCCATTTCCCCATATTTCACAAAAGTTCTGTAGAATAAGGACTGCCAGCTAGAAAAGAAAGGGAAAAACCGTCATCACCCATATTCTTCAGAGAAGAATCACAGGAACCTCTGTGCCAGGAGATATGCCCTGTTCAGCCAGAGAAACTTACGTTCAGCTTATTTACTTTCCTGGAGGAGATAGATTAAGACAAGTAATCTCCATCCCAAAGCTTCTTTTCCTTTGCTAGGGTACAAAAGAAAACTCCTGAAAATACAGGTGTTTACTATTGGAAAGGCTCCCAGGGGCACACCTAAACTTTTGATAGCAGAAGTGCTAAATGCTTTCATAATGACTGTAACTGAAAGGCAACTACAGGCTTCTCTAACGATCAACACCCACTTTCTTCTTTATTTAGAAGCCTAATTGTAGTATACCAGATGCATGTTCCACCTAGAAGCCCACCTATGACTATTAGTTCCCTGCTTTGGTACTGGGCTCAAATGACAGAGGACATATTATAAGGTTCTTCTCGTTCTCCATGACTTCTTTTTATTGTCTGACGTATATCCTGCAGAAAACCTGGAACTTACTTTGTAATCACAAGGCCAGAGGCCAGTCTTCTGCAAAAAGAAAGTCCTATCTCTTTGATATCCTGCAACCTGTCCTTGCTCTATCCTCTTTCATTATGGTTTCATTCAATAGGTGCCCTCTTTGTGTGTGTGTGAGGGTGGGTGCTTCATGGCACAGGCAGAAATAGTAGCCCCTTTTTTACTTTCATTCCCTTTCTGTCATAATTTTCAAGATGCCATGAATGCTCCCCTTGGATGACTTTCCCCTCTCTCTGCTTTCTGTGGAGTCAGAGATGTATCAGTGGTTGTGGAATTAACATTTTGGGTTTGTGATGTCTTCCTCTTTCTTGCTGCTTGACCAACCTCTCATCTTTTTTCTTCAATTAGGAAAGATTGCTCTGCTGATGCAATTGTTCACTCAGCTGGAGTAAGGCCAATCTCTCGCCACTTCAGCTCTCCTTGATTGCTTCCTGCCCAAACTCTAACACAGAAGTTTGTACAAGAATTTGAAAAGTGATTACAAAATCCCACAAACCTTCAGAAAGAAAAACTTCATTTTGATTTTTACCCAGAAAGCAGTTACAGTGAAGATTATTTTAATAGAAGAACTAAGTCATAGTGTGGTAATTTTTTTGTTTGTTCTGTGGGGCTTTTTTTGGGTACTGGTGGTGTTTGTTTTAAAAGGAGAGCTTTTATTCAAGGGTCCCAAACACTTTAACTTCACTACTTTAGTCAGATAGTTTCAATTTTTCTTAATGCCTCTGCATAGGCAAGCTATTTGCAGAACATTTATGTCAGAATAGAATGTAAAATCAACTCTGTACCATACTGGAAATCCCATGCACTTTCTGAAGTAAAATTTCTAGAGACAAGTGTTTTAAATAACTGTGATTCCAATGAGTAATATATATCATTTTTTATTAAGTATTTCCTGAAAATGTTAAAATACAGACGATATTTGTTTTGACTCCTGTTACCTTCCTTATAATTCTAATTCAAAGTAGGAAAAAGTTTGTATTCCCATGTGTCACAGTTATTGAGTTTCTGTTTCGCTTCCTCATCACCCATTTCTAGCAGAACAGGTGACAAAGCATCCAGATCTCAGGTGGGTCGGTTCCTAGTCAGGGGTGACAAGTGTGCCTTACAACAGAGCAGTGCAGAAATGCCGTACCACGTGAGACTGTGGGATCCTAGTTGGAAAACAAAATCCTTAACATCTAATCTACCTGCCATAAATAACGTTATTATTCCTCTTCAAGTTAGACGCATCAGAAAGGTGACTTCACCGTTGTTACAAGGCAAAAGAACGGCTTTGAGGCTGGAAAAAATAATTATCTTCTATATGTATTTGTTTACTGCATGGAAGTATTACTAATTAGTATGGCTGTCTGTCACCTTTGCCCAGAGGCTGGATTAATGCAGTGATTTTAAACAGACAAATTTCTGTGTACGTTTGGTCAAGATGTCAAAATATTTGGAAGCTTGCTGGTATGCTCCAACAGTGATACAATGCTGTACTTGCTCATGTTACATCTCATATCACTTCAGACCTTGAGCACTTCAGCACTTTTCATTTATGAAACAATTTCAAAACGCTGAGCAATAGTTTGTAGTTTCTGCTCCATTGGTAGCACAGGTTTTGGTTCAATGTTAAGCAAAACCTGTCTAGTAATCGCGCTATTTCCCGGAAGGGTCAACATGCTGTCTATCTGTAAGAATAACCATTTTCTCTTTTCAACATTTACAGAGGAAAACCCTTGGACTCAGAAAGGGAAAACAGTGCAATGAATTGTCCGGTTTCAGATACGTAACTGAGAGCACTCCTGAGAACTACTTCCCTTAATATGCTGTTAGCTCCCCACGGCCCTTTCTTAAGCAGTGTTATTAAGCAACCACAGGGTTTGACAAAGTACACTTTTATCTGCCCAATGTGCCAGATAGTCTGTTTCACAAATACTGTTTCAGCCGGTAATGATCGTTTCTCTGCCACTTGGAGTCACCAATGAAGAACAGCACTGGGAGAACAAAAAAAGTATGTTCAATAAAATACTACATCTTTTTCTTTTTTGGGAAAACAGTACAAAATTATCTTTGTCATTTTCATTACTTCTATAAATTTTCAGTGAGATCTTGTGCTGTTTAATTTTCAGAACTTGGCTGTCACCTTTTGCTTGGTTGTGAGGTTTTTGGCATCAGCTCAAGGTCAGATCCATGAGTGACAAAGTTTTACCGGAGCAGCCCCAGAGTTGTGCAGCTCTCTGTTCCCTACAATTTAGCTTCTCTTTTCTCCATTCTGTCCTTGTTTTAATGAACATTTTCATTTCTGAAGTATTGCTTTTTTTTTTATTTGTATTTTTAAAAGAGGAAAAACTATGGGGTTTTATGTGTGACATTCAATATTATTGAAGAAAAGTGGTCTTTTATACTCTTGGAGGAAAGTAACTTGTTCACTGAAAAGTAATTAGTGGTGTCGAGGACAGGTAACATGTCAGTGAAGTTTCTCTAACAACGCTAACCAGTAAGCAGTGCAAAAGATCAAATGGATTAATTCAGTAAAGAGCAGGCCAGGAAAAAATGCTGCCAATGTAATGCCCCTTGTACCTGCAGTCAGCATGAAGAGCTGCAGGAAGGGCTTTGTCCTGGGTGCTCCCCCCAGGCTGCTCAGCAGGACTGCCCAGTAGCATGAGGAAGGAGCAAGTTTTTCCTGCTGACCTCTAAGGGTGTAGGGCCCCTGTCCAATTGTGTAGGATTTCTAAGAGAACAGGGGAGAAACCCTTCTCCTTACCCCTCCCATAAAGACCTACTGCTATGGTTAACTGAGGCTGCTCTTCAAAGGGACTTTCCCCTAGTGACCTGTAGGTGAATAGATGCTGCTTCAGCGCTGGAGGAAGTTCTGCTCCCTCTGTGCTCCAGCCTTGGTGCCCAGAAGCAGATCCCAGCTCTTTTGGGGAGACCACTGCTGTATAAATTACAACAGGCAGGACCTGGACACTTATGGGGACAGACACGAGGTATCTAGTGTCACATGTTGGAACATGCATCTAAGGATGAAATAACACCCCTCTTCCTCTATCTCAGGCTGATGAAGGCTAGTAGATTAGCCTATGGCAATCTTTAGTACCCAGATATAAAGCATCAGTTCAGTCATTTTTTAAAATAAATACCAAAAGCAAAACAAAACAAAACTACCCCTGAAGAACCACCCCTTTACCAGATCAGATGCAATTATAGTGCCCAGTCCAAAATGAATCCCAACATGCAGTTAAACCCATGTCGAGTCACTTAAAAGTTGAATTAAAGACAATGTGCATGAGTCAGACCATTATTATTATTAATATGGGTATTTTATTATTATTAGTTTTCTCCCTTATGCAACAACGGGATTTGAGAAGTATCTCAAACAGACATTTGAAATCCTGTTCTTTAAACATTCACCAGTATCGTCATTTGCCTGGAAGCATCAATGCCAAAAAAGTTTCCATGGGAACAGTATGTGATTCTGTCATGCCTTTAACCTCTCTGATCCCAGGAGTGGAAGATTGAACCAGAGTCCTGAACTCTGGCAATTATACTTTTACTAATGGTTTTCAGTCCAGGGGGGAACATATTCAATAGGGAGAAAAGGTGATTCAGATATATTAGTAATATAAGCTCTACCTTGAAGTGTCATTAAGCACCACCCTTTTTACCAAAAATAGCCAACTAGCCACATCACTCAGATTAAGAAGTCTTTTGAAAAAAAATATTAATCCCTTAGAATAAACCTGGCTTGTGTTCCCAACCTGAGCCACTGCAATTTCTCTTTATCTTGATTAATTACTGATTAATTACTCTTAATTAACATTAAGAAACAACAGAAACAACAGCAGAAAAAACTCAGTTTGAAGCAGAAAGCCTCACTATCAGACTCCATGTTTGATACAAGAGGCATAGTATTTTTGGTTTTAATAGCTATAAGGAGATTTAATGCGTTATTAAACCTCAGTCACTGCAATCATCTCTCATATTTTCTATAGAAATCTTGAAAGAAAACATGGCAACAAATGGGTAACGACAGAATTTCATCCTTAATTTGTAGATGTCTTGACTATAATACACATGCAGTTTATTTTAAATTACTCTGGCAAAGTAAAAACTTCAGTAGGAAGAAGAAAGCCATTGCAGTGTCTTGTAAAAACTCTTGTAAAAAGCCATGTCACTAAATAACGTAATTAAAAAAATCTTGTGTCAACTGCAAAGCCAAAATGAGCGTTTGGAAATCTTACTCTGTTTCAATCTCGGTAGCACTTGCAAACTATGTTCTGTGCTGCTCTCTGGTTAATTTTAGAAAGTCCGAGTTGCTTGTTATTCTCTTTCCTCTGAAAGGATGCCAAATACGTACCCTCTGAGCTGGAAGGAGCTAATCATGCTATGTTTAGTCAGTCCTGGATGAAAGAACAGCTCAGAAGTGTGGTAAGATGTGTATCTCAAAACAGTGAAAGAAAAAGAGAATTTTCAAGTGGACCACAGTCTTTTTTTTGTTCTTTCTATGTCTCTAGTCAATTATTAGGTCAATATTTTTTGTAATTTAAATACTACAACAAATGTCCAGTCTTTCTGCTGTCTTATGCTTTTGCACAGACTCTTCTTTGGAACTGATACCATTTTGTACCTAATTATTCCCAGCCAGCTTGCAGGAAAGTGCACTGGCAGGAAATATGTATTAAGACATGCCGGGGAAAGAATTACTGGGGCCGAGGCACAAAAGGTGTTGCAGAGCATGGAGACCACAGAAAAAGTGGTTTGAGCACAAAAGATGACATGAATAAAGTAGACCAAAGGAGGTCAATTTTAGCTGAAGCAACGCAGAACAATTTATGACTCGGGCTCAATCAGGTCAGTAGAGACTTTAGAAATAATCAGATCTGAATGAATTCTTGACTCATAGATGGTCCAAAGAATTGCTTGGACGTGAAGGTTAAGGTTAGGGCAACAGTATTTCTCCTGCATTACCTTTGGCTGTATTACAATCCTGCTTCATCAGTCTGCTCTGCTTTCCTGGGTGAAATCGTTCAGCTTGTTAGAGGATCGATGTGCTCAGGGGCATGGCACCTGCTAGGGAACAATGATTATGTGCAAAGCACCCCAAGTTCTGGCAGAACTAGTATCAACAAGGCCTGTATGTGTGTATGTATGTATGCATATATATACACACATATAATCCTGAATGTGAAGAAATGCAAATTAGGAAATTAAATGTAGGACATTCCTATTTATGGATCTCTCTGATATAAATACGTGAATATATGCCTTATGGCAGATAAGCAGTGAGTCAAGGGCATCTACATGTGTTCGACTAACCGTGCATGTACTGCACAAATTATTTAAACATACACAGTTTACATACCCAGAAAGCACAGGACCTAGTGGGCACACACCGGGGATATTGCTCTGGGATTTCTTGATATTCATCATCTTAGCCAGGGACTCTGCCCCAGTGATACTAGAGGATGTCCAGGAATCCCAAATAAATAGTTAAAGTTCCCATTCCTCCCAGACAAAATTTCCAAATGAAAAAAACGTGACTATATCCAAGGAGAGCTCACCCAGCTGGTGACCCTACTACTTTTTAGCTGCCGTCATGTTACTCTATGGTGCAGGAAGGTCTCTCCCGACCCCTTGGTCACCTGGCACATCTCTGGCATGTCAGGATGCCCTCCTATGGCTTCACAACACCCACATTCTGGGCATGGCTGGAGCTATTTTGCATCGCACCACCTTAGATATCAGAGCTATTGCAGCACCGAGCTTCCTGACAGCTACAGCCCTCTCTGAATCTTGCCAAAACAACTGCTCCATCACATTCTATAGGGATCCTAGAGGCTGGGGGTATTCCTATGGACACAAGTCTTTCATAACATTTATTAGAAGAAGTAGCATAATTCTCGTTATTTAGGAAATGGAAAATAAAACACTGCTCACCTATTATTTCATGCAGCAGATTTTGGAACTGCAATCAGAAAGAAGCAAACCTAAAACCTAAAAATTGCATTCCTTTTCTTGATCTTATTTTACACTAAGTGAACGCATATCATTTGGAGACAGAATGCATGAACTTTCTTGGAGTGCTGATGATCGCATTTTCTACAGTAGAATTTCCTAGTAGTCTCCAGTAGAGAAAATCATGAGCAGAAGCAAATAAATACCAATGCAATGCACAATAGCTCCTTTTATGATCAAAGAATAAAGTGAAGGCAAAACTTTGTCCAAGAGCAATAATCATTATGATATCCACTTCTAAAACTCTTGGAAAGTTACCACACATTCACCTATTACACAGCTCCTGTAAACTGCTTTTATTCTGCTTTATTTTGCTTCTTCCATGCTCTAGAAGTCATTTTGAAAATTAAAGAGATTTCAGCCTGCTGTAATAACTAACAATCCTGGCGTGTTTTAATGGTTTGTCTTATTTGGCCCTCTGAGTATGTACCCTTGCACAAACAATCCTAAAATATGATTAGTTAAGAACAACAAGCTTATTAGTCTCTATTAATGACATTATGTGTTTCCATTCCTTGTCACTGATTTTATTAGGTCTTTGCGGAGAAGCATTAGCAGTAGTGAGCCCTCTGACTAAAACAGCCTGGGAAAGTGGTTTGCACGCTGTCCTGCTTTCATACCATCTTTGTAATGGGAAAAAGCATAGTAGGAGGAAAAACCTGGGAGGCTAGGGGAGGACAAAGGGATCCGTTTGGTGTCAGGCCTATTGCTGCAGTGAAATCCTGCCACTGAAATCAGTGACCTTCTGCATGGGCTGATTTTTAGGCCCATTTTGATCTCCAATATAAGCACCATTGGAAGGAAATACTTGCAAGGCTGATGGTGATGAAGCATAAGGGAACATTCAAACATTGTATTAGGCTTCCCTAAATTATGTTGACGATCACTCTGACCAATACCAGGATCAAGAAAATAAATTTTTAATCCGCTTTCCTTCCTATTTCCCCGACTGAATTTGGCAATAAATTGGCTCATCTCAGGAATGGACTTTGTGCATTCAAACCTGGGAAAGTGGCCACTTTAATTCCACAGTGGCAATCAAGTGCCTGTCTCTACAGCAGGGGACACAGCAGGAGCTGGAAATTTTTCTCAAAAATTGTGGGAGTATTTTGAAAACAAGCTTTATTCCTTCCTTTTGAGAAACAGCTGTCAAGATACAGAGGAATGTTTCTGAACATTGTTTTAAACTTTAAGTAGATTTATTAAATTATTTTAATTCAGAGTAGTTTTTCTTGTGTTCTGTGTATGGAGGTTGACAGTTTCCGTCTTCTACGTTTGTAGCTTGTATGTGAATCCAAGTGATATGAATGTTCTGTACTCCGCTGCAAATTGCAATAATTTCTGTGTGAATGTGGGGATTCATTTTCAAAGAAATGGGCAGGAGGTTGACATGAGGAATAGAAGTAAATAAAGCTTTTGAGTTCAACCTTGGCATTCAAAGCCACCTGCTTTACTCTTCATTGTTCTGTTGCAGAAATATGGAATGCAAATATAATACAAGTAAAATAAGGCAAGAAGTGAAGTTTGCTGTAATTTTGAAAGTATCAGTCAAAGGATGAGAATAAATGAGAAATGTCTTTCTCTGTTCTTGATCTGTTTTTTCATTTTAGAGAAGCTTTAGAGAAGCAGGATGCAATACAGATTCCATTATATGACTTCTAAACCATTACAATATTGTATTATAGCCAGTAGCTTCAAAAGGGTACTCATATCTGAGTTCAAAATAGGTTCTTGCATCCCAGTTGCACTCTCTGCAGACATTTATCTGCAAAGACATTTGCTTCTCATGAAAAATGTATGATCTGTATTGTGAGAATAAATGAAGAGAAGTGAAGCAAAGAAGTTCCATTTTCAGCTAATTGCTGTCTGTCAGACAGCACACTATTTCAGCTCTCAATTGTCCTTTGGTCTCTGTCAGTGTTAATATTCATATTTTTTCAAACACCCTAAGCTTCATTGTGTAGGTTCAGCCTGTCTCAGATGAACTGCACTATGCGCCTTGCTGGCAGAAGTTTTGCTGAAGTCAACAGGACCTTGTGCACCTAATGAAGGAGTACTGAGTGACACTATTTTAGCTTCTTGAATATAGTGTGGATAAAACTGCACCAGGTGACAGGGTAACTTATACAACCTGCCCATCCAGCTCCTCTCTGAGAGGTGCCACCCTGCCACTGTCATAGGTCAACAGGAGGTCTGGCAGCTCCAGACCTTTCCAGTGTCACAGTCAGTGAAGCAAAACAAACCAAAATCATTGCCAGTTTACTTTAGGCAGCCTCTTACAGGAACGGCTGTATGGTGCGATCAGCCACCCCAGAGAAGAGGTAGAGATCGTGGAGGTGAACCACTTCAGCCTTCCAGCTTCAACATGTGAAGCCTATGTCCACAGACACTGTTAGGAGATAAGTTGCAACAAGAACTTCAAGCTTGTACATGAGAAAACTTAAGTCTCAATACAGGATAAGTTTATATGCAATTTGTTTATTTTCTTCCTTTTTTAACTTGAATAGGACATGGGATTCTATTCAGCTTGAAATCCCGTTTTATTAAATTTGTCTTTATTTAGTTTGTAGTAGCATCAAGAACCTTGGAAAATGAAAGGTAAAACATTGCAACACACAATGCTCACAAACATTGTGAGCCAAGTTATTTTGCTTTGATCTCTCCAGGACCAGGCTGATTCGGTCCCAAGGGATAAGCATCTTACTGGTCATTGTATTGCAGGGAAGGACAGCTGTGGATAGCTTTTTTCAAATAAGCCTGAAGTTTTACAGCTTCATTTTGGCTTTTCATGTCAGCAATTAACAGAGAGGTAGCAACTCTTGCCTTCCTTAAATCAGCTGGATAATCTGTGCTCTAGCTTTATGCTATCCCAACACATGGGAAATGTTATCCCAACACATGGGTAATTCTTCAGTGGCAAATCTAGACTATTGCCCATTCATTTTACACCATAACATGTGAAGTGTTCCCTGTTGATACAGATGTTGGGTAATGTTGTTTGTCAAGACATATATCTGCCTAAAATCATAGGTGAAACCACATCCATTTCCCATGTTTTCCATTCTTGTGTAAAACACTGGTGATTTTGTGGACTGAACATTCATCTGGGATAAACTTGTGCCGTTGTACAGCAGATCGTGTCTGTACACTCTACGATATGAACATAGCCATGTTACCAGTGGGCATCTCACTATCCACACCTTGAAGTTGCGCCTCTATGGTATAGGGAAGGACAATGTGTCAGGACGTGCCCAGGGACTGGCAAAGAGGGGGTTTCAGGGGGTGCAGGGAGAACACTCTTGTCTGTAGGTTACTGACACACAGTTACATTTAAGACTCCAGCAGAAACTTTTTCCTAAGGCACTTTTTTACCTTCAGCTCACACAGTTATTTCTTTTATTAGCTAGCATTGTTTGAGGGTTAGTTTTCCATGCCAGGTATTATGTTCACAGACTTGAACAGCTCTTTGTTTAAAAAAAGAATCCAGGCACCCTGCCCTAATCTTTAATTGCTGTTCAAATAAGGGAGCGTCTCTTCATCTCTTCCTCCTTTCATGTAAAAAAGACCATGAGATTTTTTGAAAATTGTGTCCTACTGCCTTCAAAATGGGCCCTAACCTCAGTACATTGGGGAATAATTACTTTGCATGTAGTTTTCGTAATGCATTCCTAAGAAATTGTTTTGGTGCTATGCAGTAAGTTGTGCAGAAAATATTTTCTCATTAAGATTGTCTTGATCATTTTCAAATGTTTTAACATAAAGAGTTCAACGTAATTATATTCCCTCTAGTATGTTCCCATAGCTATTGAGAAAAACAATTTCTTCACAATGAAAATATCAGCCTTTTGTTTTAAAATATCTCTGTAGTTCCCAAGCTAAATATTATTCGCTGGGAGGAGAGAAATTAAAAGATTGCTGGGTTATAGGACCTGTATTATACAAAGCCTTCTGAATGACACCCAGTTCTTAATACTTTCTTGCATGGCAAGCACAGGAGTGAAGTCATGGTTTTGACTATCATTTCTGCTTATCCATCCTACTCCATTTCCCTTTCTGTACTTACTGTCTTGCAAATTGTTAGATTTTTCATGTGGCTGCAGCAGCATCCTGCTGCAAGACGTGCATGAAAATCTATCATCATTATTACCAGTCCTTATAAAGTTATTTAGTCTACCTTTTACATGGCTCATGAAGTGCTAAAAATTCAAGAGAAATCTCCTAATGGAGCTTTAATGCTGCTTTGCCTGATATAAGAATTGTAAAGTAAATCCTCACCTATGAGGCTTTATGTTTCATCCTCTAAGTGTTTTGTAAAAAAAGTTGCTCATGTAGTATTAATGAATCTCTTTGCTTTAAATTGTTAACCCATTGATGTTGGGCAAATGCAGTATTTTCGTTGTGTTTTTCTCATTGAACTATATATTATAATATATCACAAGAATCTGGCACGAAGTTCTGTTCTGACACAGAAATAATCTAAATTTTTCTATGGAGGTCTAATTTCCCAGGACTTGTCTAAGAAGGAGCAGTGCATTTATCCAAAGGTATGAATATGAGATGTGTTAAACCATGTTAGACTTCTGCTCAAAAAATTTCACTCAGGATGAAATGGTTTGGGTTGTTCAGAAGCAAATTAAATTTTCATAAATGAAAGCTGTTTCTGAGGTCTAATGCAAGTTGCTCTGTGTGCTTTAAATTTAAATCTTTAGTTAATTCAGTTTAGCTTTGTTGAGTGTCTCTGTGGAAACAAAGTATTAATGGAATAACACTGATTTGCCCTCTTCATGATTAAATAAAAAGGTAACATTGAGGAGAAAAACAGTTCTCTCTGGTTTGATCTCTTTCAAGATTTACTGACTGAACAATAGTGAGTGGAGTCTCACAGTTAATGGTATTAATTTTGCTTTCAAGTTTTGGTTTTTTTTGCAAATCATGCACGGACCGCTTCACAAAATCTAGGTATTGTATTCTTTGCTAGGGTATGGCTTTCTAATGGTTACTGCTGCTAGTCAAAGTTTTCAATTTAGGAGCATCAGCAAATGACTTTGGTCACACTCAGTCTTCAATCATATCCTCTCCTCTGTCCTCTCCCTGATGGCTGCTTAGTCCTACACACATCTACCCCCTCCCTTTTTCTCTTGCCTTTGTTCATTCTAGAGGATAAGGGCACATCTGAGTACCACAACCATCTGCTGCATGGCTCCATTTAAACACCCCAATCACAGCATATGACAAGAAGTAGTTGACAGTATTCAGTGGAGCAGTAGATTTCCTCACTTGGCACATCATACATATGCTACATTCATTTCAAACAACGTACTTATTGCATTTCACATGCACGGATAGGGGACTGCCATAGGTGGAAAACTGGAACATTATAGTTTGCATATGTTGCTGTTCTATTAAGATAGAGGCACAGCACTGGCTATGAATTTCAAGGCATTACCAGTTCCCGTATGTGTATAAATATCTGAAGATACAGATTACTTAATCCATACCATCTTTTTCCTGCTGTAGTATAACTGTAGTATACTGCAGTATAACTTCAGTCACCCACAGCAACTTTCTAAAGAAAGGATTAGCTACCAGTCAGTCAGGCACTCCCTCAGGTAAGGTTGCTACCACTGATCTTTAAGAAAGTGTTCAGTTTTCACTAGTATTCTCCAATTCCTTCTCTTAGGAGGAAGGTCAATAGCCCTTTTTCCCCTTCCCGCTCTCAACCTCTCCTCAGTATCATCCAGAACATATCACAGCTTCTGCTGGCAAGCAATGTGGACTATCTAAAATTTGGCATGCTGCTGAATTATGTTACACAAGATCCACCTGATTTCATGGCTGCAAGAGCAAATATAAGCTAAACAACCACAGAGAAATTATGCCTGGACGAGTGGTTGCAATAGGCATGTTTGGACATGGTATGGTTTCAACTAAACAATTAAAAAAGCAGGAAAAAAAAAGGATTCTTGATTTAGTTGCAGATGAAAATCTTCACAATGTGCTGTTTTCTTCAGTATGGACTCAGGAGTAATCCAGTAATTCACTGTGTTGGCAACTCTTGGAAAGGTGAAGATGAGCTCTTTTCACTGTGGGAAGAAGAAGAAAGTCATGAAGATATTCATGAACATATTTTCTTCCAAACAAATTTTGTCCTTATTATAGTGTCATAGAGATGATTTACAATGCAGTAGCCTTCATTTGGATCTGCTGTCCAGATGGGAAAGTCAAAAGTATTCCTCTCAGGTTATTAGTAGCAACTAAATGGGAGAAGACTTACTAGTTTGATCTCTGTTCATATACAGAAATTTGGATAGTTGAATCAGTTTGGGCTAGAAATAAATCTAGAAATATTGTGGAGTAATTTTACCAAACCAGCTAGTTTGGAGGTAAAAGAAATCAGTAGTGTTTAATGGAAATGTTTCAAACCATCAAAAATGTTTACCTTTTATCTAGTTGAACTATAATTCTATTATTTTAATATAACATTTTATATAATGTTAGTCTGTGAGGTATATGATCATGTCTACACAGACTCACTGAATGTTCACTAATTTGCAGAAGTTATTTCTAGTATTTTAAATTAATATAAAGTTATATTTGCAAATGAATTTTGTGGTATTTTAAGTTGAACAGAATTGCTTAAAAGAGCGTATACTCCATGTCAAATTTAATTTCTAGTAATACACTGCACAAAATACCTTTACTTGTCACGAATGGCATAAATAGCAATAAAGTCCATTCAAGACAGTTTGTATTTACCCAGCAGCCATGACTAATGATATCCAGGATATGGACAGGATATATCATTGCAGAATTTGTTCTGGAAAATATTTGATATTTTGCTGAATATCGTATGTAGGACAGTTCAGATGGCTTAATTAACTGATACTATGTTATAAATGTACCAATCCAATACTCATTTGGGTGATTCATTAATGACAGATCAAACCAAGAAAGTAATTCTGATGAAAAAAATTTATGCCTCTAAATACACATTGTGCTACACAGTTACAAAGAAAGTATTTTAAAAACATTTCAGAACTTTTTAATACACTGTGTGTATGAAAAAGTAAAGTGACTAAGAGTATAACTCTCAAAGAGAATAATCCTGTGTAGCAATTACTGAAAAATAACCTGTTAAATTTCTTGATATTATAAACAAATTACTTCACTCCCATAGAAAGCAACGAGGCCAAATAGGAAACCAAAAATCTTTCCAGTGTTTATATTTCTGGGCATATGTCTCTGTGACATCATCATATTATAACTTAGAATAGCATAGAATAGAATAGAATAGAATAGAATAGAATAGAATAGAATAGAATATTTCAGTTGGAAGGCACCTACAACGGTCATCTAGTCCAACTGCCTGACCACTTCAGGGCGAACCAAAAAGTTAAAGCATGTTGTTAAGGGCATTGTCCAAATGCCTCTTAAACACTGACAAGGATGGGGCATCACCTCTCTAGGAAGCCTGTTCCAGTGTTTGACCACCCTCACAGTAAAGAAAAGCTTCCTAATGTGCAGTCTGAACCTCCCCTGGTGCAGCTTTGAACCATTTCCATGCGTCCTATCGCTGGATACCAGGGAGAAGAGATCAGCACCTGCCTCTCCACCTCCCCTCCTCAGGAAGCTGTAGAGAACAAATCCCCACAATCCAAGGGGAAATGGTTAGCGACCTGCTACACCACTCAGACACCCACAAGTCTATGGGACTGGATGGGATCCACCCAAGGGTACTGAGGGAGCTGGTGGAAGTGCTCACCAAGCCACTTTCCATCATCTACCAGCAGTCCTGGCTAACCGGGGAGGTCCCAGCAGACTGGAGGTTAGCAAATGTGACACCCATCTTCAAGAAAGGCCGGAAGGAGGATCCGGGGAACTACAGGCCTGTCAACCTGACCTCGGTGCCAGGGAAGATCATCTTGAGTGCCATTATGCTGCACGTACAGGACAACCAGGCCATCAGGCCCAGTCAGCATGGGTTTATGAAAGGCAGGGCATGCTTGACCAACCCGATTTCCTTCTCTGACAAGGTGACCCACTTAGTGGATGAGGGAAAGGCTGTGGATGTAGTCTACCTAGACGTTAGTAAAGCCTTTGACACTGTTTCCCACAGCATTCTCCTGGAGAAAATGACTTCTCATGGCTTGGATGGGCGCAATCTTCGCTGAGTAAAACACTAGCTGGATGGCCGGGCCCAAAGGGTTGTGGTGAATGGAGTTAAATCACTCCGAATGTCCCCCCTTTCCTTCTTCTTCCCCCAGCTTTATGTGCTGAGCATGACATCATATGGTATGGAATACCCCTTTGGTCAGTTGGGGTCAGCTGTCCCAGCTGTGTCCCCTCCCAACTTCCCGTGCACCCCCAGCCTACTCGCTGGTGGGGTGGTGTGAGGAGCAGAAAAGGCCTTGACTCTGTGTAAGCACTGCTCAACAGTAACTAAAACATCCCTGTGTATCAACATGGTTTCCAGCCCAAATCCAAAACACAGCCCCATACTAGCTGCTATGAAGAAAGTTAACTCTATCCCAGCCAAAACCAGCACAATATCCTTCTTAAATTTTAGGGCCCAGAACCGCACGCAGTACTCAAGGTGAGGCGGCCCCAAGGCTGAATACAGCGGGATAACCACCTCTTCTGACCAGCTGGTTATGCTGTGTTTGATGCACCCCAGGACACGGTTTGCCCTCTTGGCTGCCAGGGCACACTGCTGACTCACAGTGAGTCTGCTGTCATTAGAGTTATTTATTAGAATGCACAGAAAATGGAGCCAGTTTTTAACCAATCTAAAATAAAAATGGTAGAGATCTCTCTGCAAAATTTTGAAATAACAAACCCAATTTTTAATAACAAACCCAAATATTTATTGGTACTTTTTTAGCTCTTGTAGACTAAAAACATTACTTTTTAAAATTGGTTTACATAATGAAAACTTTAAAATGAAATCTCAAAATGCTTATGTTTCAAAGAAAGGAAATGTTCTAACTTTTCTGACATCATTTTGTTCCCTCTCTGTAGCACAGTTTTGTTGAAACTGTTGGGGAATTTGATAAATATTCATGAATACTTCTGATCATCCAAACCCATATTTTCTGATGAATAAACTTAGTGAATAAAATAAATCTGCTACAATAGAAAACCTCTTCCCCATACTGATCCAAATTTTGCTTTTCTGGGTTCCTCATTCCTCAAGGAGTCCTGACTTCGAGACAGAAGACAATTCTGTGTCCCTTCTCCCAAACAGTTTATATTTACAAGATCAGCATTTTTTGCAAGTGAAATCTTCTTAACAGAATTTTTTTGATCAAGACTTTTTATTTGAACACTAGTCACTTAATGTTTCCATGGCAGCAAAGTGATGGTGAATCTCTAGACTATGTTGTTTAAAATCCTCATGCCTGGAAAAATAAATCATTCCTACTCAAAGATATCTCATTACTATCTCTAACTAGTTCTGCCAGAGTTTTCACCCTTTTTTCTCATGTGTTATTCAGATACAGCTTTACAAGCCTTCTCAGTTCTTGAATTTTGACAGGTTGATAGACACATGGTAATCAGTGCGAGTTTCACTAGGACCTCTCAGCATACTTCTGCTTATATTTACTATTCACGTAACAAGTAGTATGGACACTCAATGGTGCTGCCCATAATTGCTTTGCTGCTTATGAAGGAAAACAGTCAGAAGGATTTCCTATAATAAATATGCTGCTGAAGCAAAACAAATATACAGTATTAAAAGAAAGAACAATGGATGACAATCAAATGTTAAATTAATTTACCTCCAAGTCAGGACAACTGCAAAAACATGTGATTGCAAAATGGAGGAGAAGGGAGCCTGGGGTGATTAATACGCCTTTGATGTGAAAATGTATTTCCTGTAGTGTGAACGCTAAAGTAAGTTGAAAAAAGGAAAATTTATCCTACTGAGCAAGGGTTTGAATTATAAAGCACTGGTAGAACACAAACAGATTTTGAGGCTGAAGCTTTGGGGTCTTAAAACAATTAACCAAATAAAAAGTTTTGCCAGTTCATTTTTATTCCTCTCCCTTCTTGTATTTGTAGAAGTTGCTGTGTAAACAAATTACCACAATCTTTGAGTAAATTCATCCTAGTCAGCCATTTAGCTGCATGAACTGTACATTCTCTTGAAAATACTAATGACCCCATTCATCTCTTTCTGTCTCTAAGTTCAAAATCATAGCAGTCATCAGGATTTGTCCCTAACAGTAATAAGAGTCCATGACAGATTTTTTCTCATTTCATTCTTCTTAGCTCGCTTTCAGTTATGTTTTAGTTTTGGTATACAGAAGTAGAAAAACTCCTGTGGAGATCAGTACCCACATCAGAACCTCAGCTGCACTGACTGACGCTGCTCCCATGGGACAAAGCTTGCTGGGACCCATGCTGTGCTCTTCCATGTGCGTGGGAGCCCTTGCAGCTCCGCCCGTGTCCCCCAACAAACACAGCCCGGCACTTGCAGTAGGAGAGCCCCACGGCCACATCCTGGGGACTCCCAGTGACAGACACCTTCCTGAGATAGCAGACACGCCAGGGTGGGACCAGAGCACAGGCTGGGAAGTTTTGGTAAGGAGCTTTCAACCCTCGTTCAGAGCAGAGCCCACCTCTGGGTTTGTCTTTGCAACATATTGCATCCAGACTGCATGGGCTTGTTCCACAACTGTGCGCTTGCTCTTCTCCCGTAGGGTCATTGCACCGCATATAGTTTTCTAACTGTCATATTAGACTATAGTGTACCACAGACTGCACTGATTATTACACAGTTCAAAAGTCTATTCCAGGTTAAGAAACAAACCGCTATCTTTTGAATTTTAAGGAAAATGTTTTTCATTTCTTCTATTGTGTTCATAGATGAACTCATTTCTGTTAACCTGATGGAGACAGACTGGAGAAGTACATTACAAACAATTAAAAAAAACAATCTGCCAGTGCAAGCACACAAAAACAAACAGACAAACAAACAAAACCTGTGGCCAGCTCATCAAAGCTACAGCAGCAGTGGCAGCTCAAACTCCTAAATTTCTGCCAGACTCTAAGGCGGGACAATGATATAGTGCATGGTCGATCTATAGCTCAGTATAAAACTTAAGTTTGTCTCCATTAGCTCCACCATTCCCACGTGTGCAGTTTGTGTCTGCCTAAAACTTTTGGACTGAGGCTGGTTATGTTGTAACATGAATGCTTTGTAGACATCAACCTTGGTAGGATTGGGGGAATGCTGGACAGGTCGTGGATACCCTCTTCCAATAGGGCCCTTCCTCTGGGACCATCCCTAACAGGCTCAGCAGAAGAGCCTAACTTGTTTGGCCCCTCGTATGGCATATAATAGAGGAATATGGTCAGTGCCAACTCAGTCCCTGTCCCAGTGGCCAAAGTCAAAGCCTGGGAAGACCTGATCCAGGCCAGACCATTTTCTTGGAGGATCCCACCCTGCAGCAAAGTGTGCCAGCTCGGCTGCCCACCCTCCTGGGTAGTGGATTTTGTCTGGACGGAGACACACGCAGGAGTGAGACTGGGCCATGGGACAAGTGGCTTGTCATAGGGGAGGGAAGGAGCTGTCCTGAGGCTGTGGCTCAGAGAAAAGCCAACCTCCTATCTGCTCTCGGCACCCCTGGGGCATCTCCGGAGGGCAGAGCCTGAGAGCTGATGTCAGTTGCGAATGGGGTGACTAGTTAAATGACAAGACTAGGTTAATGATGTAACCAGGTTGCTAATGATGTAACTAGCTCATCCCCACTACTGCTTGTTAGTCATATGTCGTTTTCTTTTTTTTAATTTGATGAAGAAATATTGGAGATGTAAATTTCAAGCAGCAAATGAAAATAAGCCATCAGTGGAAGCGCACTGAACACTGTGGGACCAGCCCTTCTGACCTGCAGGAAAAGTGGTAGGGGACATGGACCTTTCCTACAAAAACATCAAGTGGTCCAGTATTTCTGAGGGTATCTAGGAAAACACTTTATGGGCCATAAATTCCCTAGTTTTTTTTCCCTTGGTGATGTTCTTTTTGTGTCACCTCTCTCAAGGAACAGTCCAACATTAGGGGAGAATCATCAAGGACAGATGAATGCAACCTTGGATCTTGATGCAAGATCTGAAGTAATCGTCAGAGTCTTCAAGGTGATCTCAAAATAATTTCACTGCTTGGATATTTTCTCATGGAAGACATCTCCCATTTTAGCTGACATTGTGCTGTTTTTCTCTTACATTTTTTTTTCTGCTAGAGAATGTTTTAAAAGAATGTAAGGGCACTGATAAAAGTACACACAAGTGCAAGGACATTCAACATTAGTGACAAATATCCAGGCTGACACTCCGTTATTAGCATTTGCCTTTTTGTCGCTTGCTTAATGCTGTCAGGAGCAAGGAGGGAGTGATGGAAGGATTTCAACCCTGACTGGGTTTATTTGTGCTTCTGACCTTCAAGTGTGTTTTCATTTGGCAGAAAGTAAATATTTTCTAAAGAGTTAATGGGGAAAGTATTTTAAAATAAAAATGGCAACTGAAATTTTACTTTGAAATGCTATCAAGACACAAGTCATTAACATGAAAAGGTTACTCAAGACTTTCACTTCTCCTAAATGTAGTGATCTGAAAAATAAGGGAACAAAGCAAGCTAAATTTCACATTTCTGAAAATTGCATTCCAAAATCTGCCAGATTGAAAGAACAGGATACCAGCACTGACTTTCCTACATAGCAAATTGGTCAGTCTCTTGAAATTCTGATTAAGTCCTAATGATGGCAAGTTGTGACCATTTGTCTGCTAAGTAGTTTATATTTTTCAAAGGAAGATATCCCTTGAGATAAAACAGTTGCTGCTATTAAAATTCATTTGAATTTATTCTTTAGAGAAAGAAAGAAGATGAAAATATGGGGTTTTTTCTAAGATTTTCAGCTACATAAATTGAAATTAATTGGATAGTATCTAGGCTTAATACGCATTAATACATTCAATACTTTCATTACTCTGCTGTCCTTGCTTTTCCACTCCATACCTCCACCCATTTCCCAGTATTTCAGAGGTCCCTTTTATTTGAATAAATGGATCTCAGAGAGCCCTCCGAGAGCTGAGGTTGCAGACATCAACTATGAAACTTGAAAATTGAACTGAATCATATGTGATATGTTCAGTAATGAAAGATATTTCCAATATTTTAAACAATAACTGGCATTTAAAACTGTGAAAAATGTAGTATTTCAAATACCTAGTCTTTTAAAAAGAACATACAGATGAGTTGGTTGTGATTTCAGAGAAGCTATTTTTAGAACAAGAGCCTTATGGAGAAATATTTTCTATTTGCTAAATTTGAGAGAGGCAGTAGACAAGCTTCCCTGGATGGTAATTTATATCTGATTTTATCTGGGTTCAGTAAATGTTCACCTTTGTTCTTTAACAAATTTAAATAAAAGCCCTCAGTAAATAAAAAGGTCATGAGTGTCTTGCAGAGGTTTTCTCCTGCAGTTCAGAAAAAAGTCCAAGTCTGTGGCATGGTCCCTGCTCTTGAGCTCATGGTCCCCTGCGACATAGAGCTGTACACTGACCTAAATCATAAGGTCATATCTACTGAATGCTGCAGTTTCTACATCTGAAGTTCTTAAAAAGTCCCTTGAGTACTGTGTTTGACTACTCAATATCTTTGCAGTTTTTGAATTTGGTGTACTTTCACCAGGTTAGGTCAATTTAGGCATGAAAATGCAATTGCAGCACTATTTCTGTAGAGACACAGAAATAAAATAGAGTATAAGCCATCACTCAATTACAAAAAATCATTTGCCAAGGAAATGCTTCGGCTAAAGGGATGAAAGGCTGGCAAATGGTGCACACAGGATGTGTATGAGCCTCCCCTGGCTGAAAGCCTGACTTGTGACTTTAGAAAGCCACTGCCCTGTTGTCGGAGGTGTGGGAGCACACCAGGATGGCGCTCCTCAGCCTCTGATGGGAGCGGAAACCACCAGCCCTTACGTGGGCTGAGCTTGGTTTCAGGAACCTCTGTTCATTAGCAGATAGGATTTCAATGTAGAGAGCTAGTGGGAGGAATTTATGTATGAATCCACTTTTTTTTTTCATTTGCTGGCAAATGTGTAGCTCAGGTAAAAAGCCAACTTAAAGAACCAATGCAAAGAGTCAATTTTTGTTTCAAAAGTTGGAGATTCAATTGGACAACACTGTAGCAAACAGTTTGAGCTGATAAAGAAATCAGATGAAATATGCAGAAGGAAAAAACTATTGAAAGTAATAGAAAAATTAAATTTGCCTGTTACATTGCCATTAAACTATTGTATTCCCATTGGAGCAAGTAATTCAACTGCATAACTCTTGTCCTTTTACAGGCAATTAATACTTCAGTGAAAATAAGCTGTTCAGGGAGATTTACAGTCACAGCAGAAATTAGTGTAATTTTGACTGCAGCTGAAAGATAACCACCAGCCTGATGGTGCTTTATATACATCTTTCTCTCACAAGAATTTTTGGAGATACTGGATAAAACCATTGTGCAAAGTAAGAAAAGACAGTGGAGTCCCATGAATTGTTTGTATGCCCACAACTACACACACAAACCCACTATAGGCTGGATATTTTAACCATTGAACAAATGGATGAATGTGTTTTATCCACTAAGTGAGGAAGCTCCTTACAGGATGAGAAACTTTGAAATGTCAGGAAAATAATTTACTTGCAAGCCCCATGACTGCCTGAGCCAAGCTGTCGACTCCCAAGCCATTCCCATGTTCTTGAGTGTATTTTATAACAGAACCAGTTGTATGCTCAGAAGTCATACAGGTCAAAAGCATCCAGTTATGATGTTTGCTACTTCACTCTTCATCTGATGTGATTATAAAGGTTTTTTCTCTGGTAAATATGCAACATACTGTCTTGTGCAAATTCCCTCCTTATTATGAAGCAGTAAGGTTTACTTGCTTGCATGTTAATACACACATCATGAAAGACCTTTTAACATTAATACTCTTATAAGAAAACAATTCATCTTGCAGGTCTGGTTTTGCTTTACTTTCTCATTGCAGGGAAGTGGACATTGCTCATGCATATGGTGTCTCTGCTAAGGTGGACCTCCACTAGAGTACTGCTAAGCCTACCAAGCTCCAGAAAAAGCATTTCTCAGCACAAAAATCGTTTACTCCATTTGCTTTGCTTTACTGGGAAACTGTTAAACACCCGTTGCATATAATGGGGAAATTACTGCATCTGAGCATTCATACTTCAGTCAGAATAAACATTTCCACTCCACTTAGGTGTTTGCACATCACATTACAGATACTTGCTGACTAATCACAGTGGCTAAATGAAACCAGCAATTCCTTCTTTATCATTACACAAACCACAAAATTAACTACAGGCTATGAGGTGCCAATGGATTTATAAGTGGATCTTTCTTTATTCTTTTGAAAACTTCCATGAAAATTTCATGCCATGGCATGCAGCTGAGCATATGACATACGTGGCACCTAGATAACAAAGAGGTGAAAAAAACCCTGAAAAAACCAGTTCTGTCTTTGAGGATGTCTTCATGAACAGTAATGGACTCCTAAAGGATAGGATCTGATGGTAATAACTGATTTTAAACATTTTGACATCAAGAGGGAAGCAACACAGTGGATTATAAGCAAACACACAGGTCTGTGAAATCTAGTGGGAGCAGGGGTTTTTTTTCTGAAGACATGGGCCAATTTACTTTCATTCCAACCAGGAGGTGAATAAAGGGTGATTTGCTTGAGAGAAGACGCTTGTGTGAAAGTGCTCATACAACAGGGGAGTCCCCTGGACCTCGTGATCCACCTTCATTGTATACACTGTGTAAAGTTGTTGTACACCCACTGTTGTCTATCCATGACTGTTTAACAGTACTGGCCCCCAAAATCCTTGACAACCCTGGGAAAGGAATTTTCTGAATCTCAGAAAAAAAAGAAGATTGAGTGTGACACCAAATAAAGAAAAACTTGTGGACCTACGGTGGTAAAATCCTGGGATGAACTACCTTGGGATATTATAGACTTATCTTCCTTGGGCATATTTAAGAGTAACCTTCTGCACTAGGGCAACTGTGCAACGTGATTTCAGTTAAAATTCCTTAACTTTCTTAGAAGTTGTAGTCAGGAAAGCATAGGGAAAGGCACAGAGGGAGAAGGAAAGAGCAGAAGGTGACAGGTGGAAAGGCAGAATATGTCAGGAGAGAGAGACAGGCCAGAACAGAAGGATACACACTGAAATATCCGGTCAGCACAACATAAGCCTTTCATAAACTCCACAGACACTGTTACAGCTGAAAAGAGATTTGTACTGGTGTAACCAAGACCAGGCCCTTTCCATCCTTTTCTTTCAATTCAAACTTTTTAAAAATGCATGTTTGTTTCTGAAGTATGAACAACAGCATACTTGCCTTTTATAAGTGCTGATTTTCTGCAAAAAAAATGGGAATGATTGAATGCTTATGGAAAAGACCAGCAGAAAAACCCAACTGTTCCTATGCTCAGTATAAGTCTTGGAACTCTAGCAGGTTAATTGGTACTGTACATGTAGGGCATTTTTCCCTTGCCCTGCAGCTTCTGGATAGAAAGGGCGTCAGCCACTCCTGTTCTGCTGTAGAAGTGCTCTGTGCAGGTGAAAGCAGGACTGAAAAGAAACCGTCAAAGAAACTGTCTGGCTTTCTGTTTCTTTGGGACAGTCATGTCCCAGCCCCCTCCCCCATGGAAGCAGGCTGTGAGGGACACCTATGCTCAGAAAACATCAATTCAAACAAACACAAAGAGGAAAGTGTTGATGGGATGAATGGCTGTGCAGAAAGTCTGCCATTTGCAAACCGTCAGACTAGCTTGGCAATACAAAGTGAAGAGACAGTTCTCTAAACACATTCCAGGGAAACAAGTATCACAGAAAGAAAATAATTATTTCAATTACAGGACAGTTTTTCTGCAACATCACATGAGTATGTGCTAAGCACGAGTGAATTTAGATTGTATCAGGAGACTTGAATCATCACAGTAGTGGAGGGTCTGGAACAGCTTTTTAAGTGGAGTAGTGGCAAGAAGCCTTTTTTTTTTTTTAAGATAGAGCTCAGTGAATGTAGTAACACCTTTTGAATAGTTCAACTGACTGAATAAAGCCTTTGCTATCAGGTCTTTGTTGCACTGCCAAAACAAATAATTACTGTATATAGTTAATTCGTTGCATTCATTAATCTGCAAGGCTCGGGAGGACTTTTTTCCACCCTTAAGGAATAACAAAGCTCTTGAGTTTTATTCACTTGCCCTCCTCGGAAGCAGTGGGGATAGACCACATTGTGGGCCACTCACTGGTACTGGGAAAGTGGGACTTTGGTTCCTGCCTCTTGTTTGTGATTAAACCAGTGACCAGACATGGGGACTGGAAGGGATTTTCCTGTAGGATTGCCAGAGAGAAATCAGCAGGATTTCACACTTATCTGTAGAACAAATCATATGCTGCTTCCTAGGTTGAGCATTTTATCTAACAAATTCCTGGGACATCCAGTTGGGACCAATTTCCTCTGTCTTGTGCTGTCCTGCTTTCACACACTGAAGATCTGTTGGTTCTGGTCTTTTGCGCTCAATAACCTAAGATACAGCGAGGCATTTGGTGCTCTGTGATTTAGAGGGCAGAGACTCTCTGTACTGTACAAGCTGCTGTACTAACACATCAATGGCTGTCACCTGGGATGGTGGAAATGGGCTCAAGAACCAGGCCCGTCACTTTCTCTTTCTTAGCAGTTTTTCTCACAGCCCATTTTCTGCAGGGAGAAGCATCAGTGCCTCGTACCACTCCACCCGCTCCACACATCTTGGCTCTTGCCACACTGCCAGGCTTGCCTGTACCTGTTCGGCAGCATGTCTACGCTTCAGTCTGGTACAGGAAATATCCCTGGCACCTTCAGCCCAGCTAACGTTCATGCTGCTTGTTGTGCAGCTGTGGTTGCTCTGAACTTGGAGCAAGCTACAAAACCAGCCGCAGGAGTGCGCAGTTAAATGGTTTGCTCTGAGCTCTGTGCCACGCTGTTTTACACAGAGACAAAAATCACCAAAGGCTGGGAGGCAATATTGTAGGGGAGTATCACTAGAGGCTTAACTGCTTTCTGCAGACATCTACTGCTGTCCTCTGCTGAGGCCAGGACACTGGGCTACTGCTGTGCACATTGCAGCCATTGCAACATCTCCTGAACCAGTCTAGGCTTTTCTGGGTCTAGGATCTTAGTGCATCCTTTAGTGATGAGTCTGCTTCTTCAGAAAAAAGCAGCGAGTGTAACTCAGGCTTCACCTTTACCTAGTCTTTCAGTCCTAACCCTAGCAATCTCAATCTCCCATCCACATTCTGACATTTCTCCTTTTCCATTAGGAAGCAGATTAGCAGCAGCAGAAGGAGTATTGGACCTCCTTTTGGTTTGGTACACCTAGTTTCCCTTCTACCAAAGCGCCAGGCACCAAAGCCTCCCATGCTATTGCAACTTGACCAACATATTTGGGGAAACAGCATACTTCGATTTCATGTTTTCTTTTATCTGAAGATGCAGCTTCAGGCCTTATGAAGATCTGATCAAGCTTCTGGCCAGAACCCAAATGGGTGGACAAAATCTGTACCTCTGACCATACTGGGGTTGGGTCTGCATTTAAAAGCTGGGGTAGGAACTCCATCCTGCAAAATGGAGAATTTGATCTTCCACTGTCATGGAATTCAGGCGTTCAAAATGAACATTGGGTGCAAACTTCATTCAACCCACACGAGTGTTTTGTCCCCTTTCTCTTGGCTCCTCTCTCTACCTCGCATGATTAGGAGCTTACTACCTTTATACTGCCACATGCTTTCCATCTGAGAACGTCATGGCCATGGAACAGAAATTAAGGCAATATGAAGCAGTGAACTCCACTTGAATGAGTATTAACTAATCCAATACTTAGGATTTTATCACTATGGTATCTCCAAATACCCTTCAATAATTAGTGATAACGCTGATCATGGCCTACAGGGCAATATATTAAAAAAAAACTGATTTGGAGACTCTAATAGAGAGCAACTCTGCAAGCAGTGTCATGAACTGTGGCACTATTCAATGCATATAACAGCAGAATCTGGTCCTAAATGAGACTCCAGGAACATAACTGCCTGCAGTATAACACATGTTCTGACCATACTATTATTTCTTTAAAATTTGTCAGAGCTTAACATTCGTGCTTTCCTTGAAACATAATTCTTCTGTCATCGTGTTCTGATGACTCATTGTTCGAGCTACTCTAATGAATCATAATAACCAAGTGTTCTCTCAAATTAAGGGTACAAATAAATATGATTTTGGAGCACAGTTTTCTAACCTTTTCCTAGACAAAGTTTACTCCCTGTGTTACCAGGATCTGTTCTTGAGAACTTAACAGCTTGAGAGTTCATACAGACAAGAACGACTCAAGCAAAAAGTGGGCTGAGAAAAGCATGTGTTCACATACATAGTGATGGGTCAAAATTTTGGAGTTTTGGTTGGGTGTTTTTGCATAAAGGCTTTATACTGAGTCATCAGAGAGTATTGGGCAAGCAAGGATCTTCAAATTTTCTGTGTATAAATATTTGTAAAGTGTCATAGCCTTCACAGTTTTAGACCATGGTTTGAATTGATAAGATTGCTGTGTAAAACAGGAACCTAGGTGGAAGGCTGGTTTTAAATGATGCTTTACATACTAGCTATCTCTAATTTTGAATCCTGAATTCTGAGAAAGTGATGTCACATGGTAAGATTTTTCAAGCATTTAAAAACTTGAGAAATGCCAGTTACCAACAGTTCTAATGATAAATGCATCGTTCGTTCTGTGATTTCTTTGACTTTGCAGGTGTGAATTTGATTTCAGCAGCCACAGAAATGAATGCTTTCATTTTTCTAAGTATAGCAAAAATGTAACTGCTGCAGCTCTGTAAGCTTAGCTTTTTGGGAATTATAATGATTTTCCCATTCAGTGAAAGAGATTATTTAATCTAATCTTTGGGACACACTATAATATGACAAGTAAGTCTGAGGGAAGAGACCAAGGCTTTTGCATGGCCTTTTTCTCTTATATAAGTATGTTTGTCCCCTTTCTTCTTCCTCCTTCCCCCAAAACGTACTACTTTGGAAAAAGATAAAGAGCTGAATTTTCACTAAGACTACTTCAAGTGGTACTAATAGCATAAAGGCATTTATCTGCATAAAATGGAAGTAAAGATAATTTGCTTTCAACTGCCCAGAGAGTAGAAAGTGGTGTTTAGAATGGCTGAGACTATTTCTCGTGGCGCATTGTAATTCAGCTTCTCATTCTTTTTACACGTGGCCAGTGGTAAGAGCTCTGTAGAAGCTGATTTTTAACCATTTGCTCTTTTTTTGAACACTGCCATTTTTTCAGCCCTTCATCCTGGGCCTGAGAGCAGATAATTCCCTTTAAGCCTTTCTTACAGCATTCGCTGCCACTGTGGTTCACAACTTCTCCTTTGAAAGGTTGCAAGGAAGTACTGTGCAGTATAATCATGTAATCCACACCTTGAGCCAGACAAGTTGTTAGTGTTAGACAGCTACCTAGAATTAAAGTCTGACTAAGAATCCTTTCCTTGAAAGGACTAGCTAATACATAAGGTCACTTAAAAAGAAAAAGCACTTCTTACCTAAGAGGGCATCGTAACGTTCTTGCTACTCTCAAGCCCAGACAGAGAAACACTGTACAGCACGACCTAATCTAAAACTCTCCTACTCTGAGAATGTTTTTGTGGGTGTTTAGCCCCTTCAGGTGCAGAGAGACAGTATGGTCTCTGCATTGCTGAAATTCCACTCCAACACTGGCCTCCTGGTATGCTGGGGCTTTCCACAGTGAGGTCTTCCACTTCAATGAGATGCAACACAAGGCAAAGATGCATGAGATTAGCCTGACATCTGTTTGCATGTGCTGAACAGGGAAATCAGCAGAAGGTTAACATAATTAGATTTATCTGTCTTATAAAAAGCTTTGTGGCATTCTGGAAGAGTTAAACTCCTGAATGCAGTAGCGCTCGAAATGTATTAAAGAGTTTTAGGGAGGTTTTTTTTTTCCTTTCTGATACTTCCCCCACATACTGATAAAAGCCTCTCCTTATAGGCCACATTTGTATCTGAGCTCTGTTTTTGTATCTCAGCTCTGTTTTTTTTTCTCTAGGGCTTCTTTCCTGCCAGTGTAAAATATTGCTTAGCATTTCTATCTCACCCTAGTCAAGTTTAGATTGTTTCTAACACTGCCTTCAGGGTTTGTAAGAATATACGCAGTACTATTGAGAAAGGTGATGTAATTATATGGGAGGAAGAGAAAGTTGGATGCCATGATGAGATATGAATATTACAATAGGAGATAGCACTGTGCTGAAAACCAAATAGATGGGCAGTATTTAATATTACTGCAGAAACTTTTTAAAATCAGAGTTTGCTTCTTCCAGAAGAAAAGTAAAAAAAATTTTAAAAAATCTGAAGTACAGACAAGTTCAAAAATGGCATCTCTCCTGTAGCAGCGATTTGACCCCCTAAAACTTCAGGAAATGGCCCCCTGTTTCCTGGATACCTACTAGTCCCAGCTATCAGAATGCCCAAGTCCTGGACAAAGAGCCACTGCACAAGTAAACATCACCCACAGATGCACAGCAGAGGTTAATACATCTCGAATGCACCACTCATGGAGACCACGTGCAGTCTGACTTCGGGAACAGGCCAGGTCTTCCTCTGCCAGGTTTGCCGAGGTTGGTAGTTCCGACTCTAACAGAAACTGGAGCAGGCAGGTCATTTTCAGAAAAAGATAAATTCATCCTGAATGTAATGTAAGAGAATGATCAGTGAAGACTTTCCTCCTTGGACTTTCTTACTGAGAGACTTTTTAGTACTCAAACTTGCTGACATACAGCTCAAACTTTGACTGGCTTGTACTTGAACTTAGAATGAAAATTTTCAGCGTCTGAAGAAAAGTAGGAAACTATAGAAAGACAGTGCTACTAGAGCTTTCAGGAGTCAAGCATTATCTAACTCAGGCCACCTAGTCAGTTGTGAAGATTCAAAGTCTGACATTGAAGGTCCCATATTGATATTGAGCCAGAGAGAAGCTTGCAACATAAAGCTCAGTGCAAGTTTTCTTCGTAGTCTCTTGAAAGAGCATTCTCATTACTGATGAATTATTAGGCACGTACAGCTCTGGTAATTGTCATTACTGTGTGCAGGCTTTCCTGCTGAATTCTAGGAAAACTCAGTAGTGCAACTTTTGGCCATCCTGAGAACAGATCTGGGAAATTCAGGTCTGCAGATGGAAAATGAATTAGATGACTTTGCTGGAAACACTGAAAATTTTTTAGCCCCATTTCATATCTGAAAAAAATTCTCATACATCAAAGGCAGCATCATAAAACCTCTCAAAACAGGAATGAGAGTAGATGCCCGGTTATAAGGAAAACACTTTACCAACAGGTAGTTTTACGGACAGAGAGCTTTTCAGCACATCAATTCAAAATTTTCCCTCCATCTTCACAGGAGTCTCTGTTGTCAGAAAACACAGATTGCAAAGGCTTCTGCTTTAGTCAAAAGTGATAGCACGCTTTCATTGCCATTCTCTCTCTCTGCGTGACTAACAGATCTGACAGATAACAGGAGCCTTGTGTTTATTACTGCAGTTACACACTGTAAAAGATCTCGCACATGGCTGGGAAATGCATGTTGTCCATTTCCTCCTGGATGAACACAGAGCCCTAACCACATGATTTTTTTTCTCCTTAGAAAAAGGAGACGGATAAAGGTAGCTTCCAGGCGGGAGAAATTAAAAAAGCAGAGTGAACCATAGAATAGATGCAAGTGTAGATGGATATTTTAAGTCAAGTCATCTTTACCAAGTAACTCCTCGTTACTAACTCCAGCCTGGAGGTAGTTGTGGTGAACTCTGCCAAGCCCAGACGCTATTTCTTTTAAGTGAAAACTGTAACTCTGTAAACCTGTGGGAATGTATCAAAAGCAAAAAAGTAAGTTCAGCATTTCAATACCAGAGGGGAAAAAATAACATTGTGCCGCATCTTCTCTTACTCATTGCCATACGTCTGGCACTGTGAATCCATATTTAAGTGAGCCTTGCATGAGGAAGCATATATTTGCCTACATGAGCCACCTATTGCCTCATATCCTCCTTCATCATCAAAAACACCCTTTAAGTCCTCTAGGATTTACACAGAAGAATAAATACATCTTTAGACTAAAACTGTACATGAAGACCAGCACAGCTCAGTATCTTAGTGTTGTAGAGTACAAGCAAGCAGCATCAACAGGCCCTTCAAAAAATGAACTTACAGAGGAGCAGTTCTTCTGCTTGTTTTCTTTCCTCTCCTTCTCTCTTACATGACTGGTTCAACATGAAAATTTTGAATAAAAGGTTATGAAGTTTTTTCAGTTCAAGCTGTTTTTTTAGAATGATCACATAAGTACACCAAAGCATAAATAATTGCTAAGCCATGACCTATTAATTAACATCAGCTTGCCTAATGAATAAAGGCTAATATAAAAAGTGAAAGGAGTCAATTGGCAAAGTTGTAAAACTGCTGCTGACATAAAAGGATGTACAGTAAAAGCACGTGTGTAACCAGAACATATAGCCCTCCACACAATAAGGGTGTATTCCTTTTCCATTAATACACTTTCTAATACCAGCAGTTTAACACTTCTAAGGCTGGGATATTTCAGACTGCAATTGTTGACAATTTGTTTTCCTTTTAATAGAAAACTCCACATGGATTGTGCTTCAGAGCACTGTAATTCTGGTCTGCTATCAATTTATCCTGGCTGTTTAAGCTAAGGACTGAAGTATGTTCTAGCAAAAAAGAAAGTTTAAAAACAGATTCAGAGAATTATATCACTATACATTGCATTATTAGAATATCTGGTATAAACGACTTTTTTTAAAACTGTCTGTTTTTCCAAATAGGCTAAACACACTTTATTTCATGATTATAAACACAATAGACCTGCAGGTGGATTTGCCTCTCATTCTGGGAACTAAAAATAAATTAACATTGCATTGAAATTCCTCAAATAGTTCTCCAAATGTTTAAGTAAGTTTGCTTGATAGTTTTTTCAATCTCTTGATATTTCCTTTTATAAACATAATTTTAATCTTTATTGATATTATCTTTTATTAGTATCAGATAGCATTACTGGATCACTGAGTTGATAATGTACATTCAGTCACAAAAGTTTGATCATTTACTCCATCATTTACTCCTTGAGGTCCTTGTGCCACAAGCCAGGCAAGGCCAGAGCATGGGACATGGCGATGCCTGAGCTCTTGCTAGCCTTTCACTAAGCAGCTCTTTCTCTGGATGGGCTGCATAAAGTTTTCTGCTACATATCCCACATGATATCTGCTGACAGTTCACTGATAACCATTGAGCCCATTCCTTGCTAGCAGGGCACGGGAAGGCTGTATAGGATCTATAGGCAGCCTGAGCCTGTGCCCTTCACAGCAGTGTCCACAGGGATCACGGATCATGGGTAACACAGGTAGCCTAACATGCCTACACTCAATGCCTGGTCCATATTCATCTGGACCAAGTCTAAAGTGTCCTGATGGTAAAAAACTGATAAAAAGAACAATGTTTTCCAAAGGTATATTATACATGTTTTAGTAATGTAGGAAATTAAATGTGGAAGCATTTTTCCTCCTTTACAAGACCATAAGTTTCTTCAGTCTTAACTAAGATATTCTGCAAAACTAATTAACCAAAAAAACTTATTTTGACTGAGTGAAATGTGTGACTGAATAGTGTATAGTTATCTTCTTGAAGACTATTTCCCAATAAATTCCATTTTTCAGGAATAGGACATTAAATCTAGGACAGGAAAAAATCAGTGTTTTGTGGGGAGTGGGGGGCAGTGTTGTTCCATAATCTCTAGTTTGGGTTGAGAGTTAAGTTTTATACAAGAGAAAAAATTCTCTACATTTTCTGAATAGTGGTTTTGCATGGGAGTATGATTAAAAGCTTATTTCTAACTGCAAACAATGTGCTTTCACATTTGAAAATAATTCCTGTTTTAACTGCTCCTGTTAGTACTTAGGAATAAAAGCTGAAATAAGAAAAGAAAGCAAGAGTGTATTACCAAATTGACTTTTTGCTAGAGCTAGATAAAACTCGTATCTGAAAAGTTTATCATTCTTTCCTAAATCCACACCCCAGAAGACTTCATAGTCACCCAAATATTTTCTGATCACTCCAGCTGACTCACGGGCTCAAGAGCAGCCAAAACCCATCTAGCTTTTGGTGGCTGCCACATCTGGGCTGCAGCCAGGAGGCATGTTACAAGGCTCTGCAGAACCTGAGAGGCATCTGTGCCTGCAGATGAAACCTGTCAAGGAGGTGTTCTGGGTTTGATTCCCACCATCTGCCCAAGGGTCTGCTCCTGAGCTGGCTTGCTCACAAGGTATGGCTGGCTGTGAGGCATGCACCAAGCATGTTTGTTGTGTTCTGGGTGCCCTGGGACGTGACCTCCAGAGGTGCTCATGAGCTTAGTTTAGAGGGAATTCCTGCCACAAGAGAGATCACAGCAATACCCAAGGTGACCATTCCTGCCCCAAGCAGTATCTGATCAAAGACATTGATCATCTGCCAGGCACACATGATCAGGCACAGTCAAGTGCTGCTGAGGCCAGCCCAGCTCTGCATGAAGCCATAAGTCAGTTGACACTGATTAAATCACAGGGTTGGAAGTGAAATGATGTAAGACTCAGCAAGTGAGCCTGAGTGCTAGGAAGAAAAAGGAAAGAAGAACGTAGTGCTTAAGTTCAACAAACAGATAAATAAAAAGACCATGGAAGCAGATCCAGCTGCTGTTGAACATAGCTGTGAGTCCTTTTGGACTTCGTACAAGCATAAAACTGATACAACCTCCTCTGTTATGGGCCCAGGTTTGCCTTGATAACCACATCAAATCAGGTGTGACATCAACACCAAATCTGTGCATTGCACAAGATTTCAAAGTAAGTGGAGAGTTCCCAAAGGGAGGAAGGGGAGTGTGGGGAAATTATTTTAAAATCACCCTTTCCCAATTAAGCATTCTCTTCACCCCATATCTGCCAGATGCTATGGTGGGTAAGCTAAATAGCAATTGCTCTCTCATGTTCAACAACATTTTCTGAGCTATTTCACAGATCAATGCCTGTATCACAGAAATGTAAGCCCTGAAGGTTTGGCACTAGGTTAGAAGCAAGAATACTTCGACACCTATTGTGTCCCTTTCCCTCCCTCCTGGCACTACCCAGGCTCCTGACAGGAGCTTGTCTAACCTGTTCTCATGCCAAAGGCCTTTGACCATCTCACCACCCACCAGGCAACTTCTAGGTCCCTCTGGCAGATGAAAAAAGAGCAATACGAAACATCATCAGTTCCTAAGGAAATGGTTCATTGGTTTGTATTTCTTATGGTACGTATGTATTCAACAACTTTCGGAAACCAAATAGTTTTGACATTTTTGGTTATACTGCAACCTACTCATTATCACATCTGCTCTGGGCATGTAGGTAAAGTTCTAGTATATCAGAAATAGCTCAAGCAAATGGACAGTTATGGAATCCCTTAATTTTATGAAGATTATATTGTTGAGCTGTTACTTGCAAAAAAATCCTAGTCCCTTTCAGCCAAAAAGCCAGCTGTAAAATCCCAATTCTCAAATATACAATTCTGAATTTTTAATTTTACAGAACATTATCTTATCCAAGAAGCTAAATACATTATTGATACTATTGCACAAGAGCTTAGGAATTAGCCATCTAAAAGAAGATTGGACAATAACATTTACTTTTAATGCGTTTTAGAAAAGTGCTCATGTGAAAGTGCATGTAATTTAAATGAGCATTCTGTTTGTTTCTGCCTATTCTTAAGAAATCCCAAACAATGTGATCACAGAAATAAAAACAGTGCACCTAGATTGTATACATTTCTACTCTTGATACAACAGAAAAAAAGGCAAAAACCTTTGTCTTAAATAAATGTATGTGAGTGATCTTGTCGGTGAACACCTTTTTCTGAACAGGTGAATACATACAGAAAATCAGATGAAATAACATACAGAATCACAGAATCACAAAGGTTGGAAAAGACCGGCAAGATCATCAAGTCCAACCACCATGCCCATTAAACCACGATAACCTCCGTTCAGAAAATTGAGATGCAGTGGCAGGCAGTGTTTGCTTTATTCGTTCCCAACCGCTGTTGTAGGTAGCAGTATTTTGCTGTAAACTAATGAGACTTCTTCTCAGCTAAATGTATTCACTGCTGAGCCTTGGCAAGACCAGAACATAGCCCATATGCGTATTTGGTCAGGAGAAGGCAAAGGCATCTCACCTGCATGTAGGAGCATTTGAAGTACTTGAGAGAGGGAGATAAAGCACAATGAAGGTACAGTTTCCTTTCCCCAGCCTCTTTATGTTGGGAATGGTTCTCATATTCAGAAGAAAAAAAGTATTTTGAATCATGCAAAGCAGATTAACCTGAAGAAACACAATCCCACTTACAGCTCATGCAGGGATGCTTAAAAGCAATTCCACAACAAACTACCTTCTTTGCAAATAATGCACTTCATTGCCCAAGCACTGCAGGGTCTTTTCTATGCAATATTCACCCTAGGGCAAGGCCATCTTCCACATATATGGCCAGGTAAGCCCTCAAAAGGTGTTGTGATATGAATAGACAACCATTCAGTTTTGGAAAATCTGTTCAGAAAGAAGATCAGCTAGACTTGCCACTGCATCTTTAAAGGTTAAATGGTAAGACCTTCACATAAGAGCTTTTCTCACCTTTCAATGGTACAAGATGGAGTCAAGGGCTGAAGCCCTACTGCGTGCAACATTTTTGTACTAGCAGTGCCTACTTGGAGTTTTCTAGAGGAGGTATGGATGCACTGACAACGAAATTGATGTTTGGAGATTATAGTCTCATTTTAGGCACTTTCCCGGACCTCTTGAAAGTACTTCATTAATCCCCAGCATCCCACAGTGCACAAGTTGAAAATATCTGATCTGGAGCTCTCAGTCTTGTTACTGGAGTGCCCTCCTGCTTCCCAGAAGACAGCACAAGCTCAGTGCTCACAAAGGAATAGAGAAAAAAAGAATGCTGGGAAAAGCCTCTTTGTCTCTCTAGTGCTCATTCTCTTCTGTGTTCTTCCTGCTGGAGACACACAGATTGAGTGGCGGGGCTAAACCAGCAGGCACTGTCCCAGTGGAAAATACTCATTTTAACTGCCTCTGCTTACAGGGATACAATAACAAAGTTCAGCTGGGTGTTTGGGGGGAGAGCAGTTAAGCCAGATGCTTTGGAGATGCCAGATGAAGAGAAAGACAACAAAAACAGAGGGAAAAAAAATCGCAGCTGGAGAAAAAAGGGAACAGCAGCAGCTGAAGGCTGACATTCCTGGAGCTGATCAGGATTCACCCAAAGCTTGTGAAGATGCTGGAATAAGTGGTCTCTTCTGTTTGATTTGACTAACTTTGAATGCCTTCCATAATGATGTTAATGAATGCCCAGTGATGTCATAGTATTTATTTACAGGAGTCTGCTAGTTTCTGAAGTAACTGCAGTCACAGTAAATTTCATTCCTTCCAGCACAATCTTCCCACACACTCCCCTTTTGTGACCCAAAGGTGAACGCTGCTAGGAAAGGTTACAGCATCCTTTTCTAATTATCAGCTAATCAAAATTCAACAAATTAAATATATTTTCTTACATTTCTGTTTTCTTCCAACTTGTCCTGCCACCCTGCAACTCAGTGGCACCACAATCGCTTCTTATCACCTTTAATTCTTACCATCTAGTGAATGCCAGCCTACCAGTTGTCATTTATCAAAAACTTCATGCAATAAAATCAGGCTGGGCTTTTATCACCTCAAATGTGTAACGTCACTGACATTTGTAAAATAACTTTCAATACATTAATTTTACTCTTAGAATGGATGAACACTCCCTGGAAAGCACATTTCATTTTAATATGCATATAATAACTAGCAAAAAAATAGACAATATTCATAAAATGTTTCCGGTGAGTACAAATAGCACTAGGGATATAAGAAATTAGCACATGCATCTACTATCATTGTGACTGATTGGGAAAACTGAAATAAATTAATGTACATATTGACTAAATGCTAATAGTTTTCCTGAGTTTTATTTTTAATTCCTTATTTGCTGGCTCTGTGGTTTCATGTGAAGCCTTCCCCAAAGGCAAGCACATTCATTTAATAGTAAGCAGTTAAGCATTTCAAACAGCTTCAGAGACAGTCCATAACAATAAAAAGGATATACGTAATCTGGATATGTGTATTTCATAAATTTCTCCAGGGCAGTGCATTCCCACTGCAGTGTTTTGCCAGCTTAAATGTCAGCACAGCTGTCTTTATCTTGCCTCCTGGGTACTAGTGTTCCTCCTAATGTTTCAGGGCGGAAATCAAAAGGGGACCTTTGATACAAATCATTTTATGTTTTAAAAGAAAAGAGAAGTCACATCCAGGACTGGCACTCTGCTAATGGACATTTTCACTTATTTGTAGGTGATTTGTGGAATGGACGTTATTTCTCAGGCTTCTGAAAGAATTCTCTAGGTCTGTTAGCACCAATAAAGCTAAGTGGCACATATAAAGTTTGAAAAACAATTAAGTCTTTTGTGCCATTACCATGATTCTTGAAACATCTTGTGTTATACTACAAATATTTACCTGATGTCACCAGACAGCTTTGTCATACAAATTCTGCTCTTAAGCATTCTGGGGATTACTTCTATGAATGTTGTACCAGGTGTTTTTTGTTGTCATCATTCAGCTCCCAGGCTGCCTTCTTGAATAGCCCAGTCTACCACACCTTCTTGCAGTTACGACAATATCTTTTTATTCCAAATACATACTGAAACCTTCAGCTGATTAGCAAATTTAGAAACGGAGCAGACATCCACTGGGGTAACTGAAGCAGTGCAAGATTATGCTAGCTAAAGCTCTATCCCTCAGTTATTTGTTTATATGAAGCCTTCCTTTTCAGCACGCTGCCTTGGAGACAATAACCACATGATGCTCCAGGTGTCATTTCAGCTCACTGCACTGCCACCTACTCCATAACTGCCTGGCCTCCAGGTGAATCCACTGTATGGCACAGGGCCAGTAACCAGTACATTCAGTCTCAGTAAGTACAGAGAATTTTATGGCTCTTTTACCAACACTTGGCACTGTTTAATGTTTGCACAAAAGTTATTCTGGCAGATAATTTCACCCCGTATGCTTTAAGGTTAAGGGAACTCTTTTGGTACTGACGATTTTGCGCTACAGATGGAGGTAGCCTGTGAGCTTCAGTAGGACACGGAGGTTGGAGACAGCACCTGAAGAGACCTCTGTCTGCTACTGATTTCTGCGTGACAGCAGCACTTCCACTACCACTCTTTCAGGCTGGGGATGATTTAGGATGCATCAAAGCAGTTCAAGCCCACCTGGAAGACACTGTCACATCAAGGAACTATCTGGATGGGATATCAGCTTTTTGCCTGGTTTGCATCTCCAGTGCAGCCACAAAGGCCAGCATGGAAGAGAGACAGCATAGTGACATCATTTTGTCTTTCCAGGAACTAGCAATTGTCTACCAGACAGAGTATAGAGATCAGAGTAATTTTAACTGTGAGGAATGTCTACTTGCCTACCTCAAGTAAATGAATATAAACAGAGGCATTTTTTTAGTCAGGAAATACTAAACTAAAGTAAAAAGAATTGATTCATTTTCAGGATGTGTGAGGCTGTTCTTAATATTTCATAGTATGAAAAGATCAGCTTTATTTAACATTGTTCTAAATTGCACAGATTGAATGTGATGGGGGATTTTCCAAGGGGGAAGGAGAAGAATGGCTAACAGAGGCGTTGACCTTCCATACCTGCATACACCATACCCTTTTCACACAATATGAGTGCTGACAAGACTCAGCAGCGGGAGGCGGGATGGAGGATGGACTCAATGCAGCTGCACCACCTCTGTGCTGGGTGTGCTATATAGCAGCCTGACAGGAGGTATAGGAAGCTCCAGCCTTCAGACAGGAAGGAGGAGGCCTGTATGGTGAAGATCTATTTTCTTCTTGTTGCTGGGGTGACTGGATTCAATTTTCATTAACCTGCTGGGAGGTTTTGAGCCAGCTTTGTTCACAAGCCTCCTCCTTTGCTGCCAAAGACTAGACCTGCTTTACTTGTGCACCTGGAGGTAAGTCAAGGTGAAATTCATTAAAGTTATGTAACTAGGTAAGACCAAATCTAAGCACACACTTTCTTTTCCTTTTCAATTACTCATGGGTATCAGTGACACATCATAGAACTGGCACTTTAAAGCACAATGTTACTCCTTCTTTTGATGGTTTTGTTGATGTGCCAGTACCTTTTGTTCATCAGGAAGAGGGACTAGAGATCAGAGGAGAAGTGTGAATCTGTTCTGCAGATGCTATATGTTCTCTGAAATGTTCCTTTTGGAGAGAGAAAAACAAACATGAGGGATTCATAGCTGCCTCTTTCTTTGGAGTTTGGTCTGCCACAAACAATAGTCAGTCAACTGTCAGATAATCAAAAGTTAAAGAAATCTGGATAGGTCATTATTTGGGTAGGAAACAGTCTGCAAAATACAGATCATAATGCAGAAAGCATTTTTTGCAACTGAATAAACAACCCCATTCTTTGTCTTAGAAGCACCAAATCAATACCTCTGCCTCCTGCTCTCAGGGGCTATATAGCTTTACCTAAAGTCTTAATAGTGAACTGAGTGGTTTATTAATGGCTATGTCTTCACCATGAAGCACCATAAAGAGCAAAGTACCAATATTTCATATGACAAGGCACATCACAGTAGGACAATCAGGAATGAGTGGAACGGAACATTGCCATCATCCACCGTTAAGAACAGGATGGAGAAAGGATTTTTGTAGTATGTAACCATCCTGTAGGACATGTTAGTTAGAAATTTCTTTTGCCTGGTGTAAGCTCCCAAACCCAGACTGCATTTCACAGAGAACATTGCTGAGAGCCTATCCTATGGAGGAGGGATTAGCTCCATCACAGTTTGACAGCACAAACTGTATTGGGTTTGCGTGGCCAGGTTTTGGTAGCAGGGGGAGCTACGGGGGTGGCTTCTGTGAGAAACTGCTAGAAGCTTCCCCTGTGATCGATAGAGCCAATGCCAACCGGCTCCAAGATTGACCCACCGCTGGCCAAGGCTGAGCCCATCAGCGACAATGGTAGCACCTCTGTTATAACATCACAGAATCATAGAACAATGGGGGTTGGAAGGGACCAAGAGATCATCTAGTCCAACCCCCCCGCCAGAGCAGGTTCACCTAGAGCAGATTGCACAGGAATGCATCCAGGTGAGTTTTGAATACCTCCAGAGAAGGAGACTCCACAACCTCTCTGGGCAGCTTGTTCCAGTGCTGTGCCACCCACAAAGTAAAGACGTTCCTCCTCATGTTTAGATGGAACTTCCTATGACCAGGTTTGTGCCCGTTACCTCTTGTCCTGTCACTGGGCACCACTGAAAAAAGACTGGCCCCATCCTCCTGGCACCCACCCCTTAAGTATTTATAAACATTAATAAGATCCCTCCTCAGTCTTCTTTTCTCCAGAATAAAAAGACCCAAGTCCCTCAGGCTTTCCTCATAAGAACATACTTAAGAAAGGGGAAACACAATTGTGTAATGGCAGCCAGAGAAGAGAGGAGTGAGAATATGTGAGAGAAACAACTCTGCAGACACCAAGGTCAGTGAAGAAGGAGGGGGAGGAGGTGCTGCAGGTGCCAGAGCAGAGATTCCCCTGCAGCCCGTGGTGAAGACCATGGTGAGGCAGGCTGTCCCTCTGCAGCCCATGGAGGTCCACAGTGGAGCAGATATCCACCTGCAGCCTGTGGAGGACCCCAGGTTGGAGCAGGTGGATGCCCGAAGGAACCTGTGAGCCCATAGGAAGCCTGCGCTGGAGCTAGCTCCTGGCAGGACCTGTGGACCCATGGAGAGAGGAGCTCAAACTGGAGCAGGTTTGCCGACAGGACTTGTGACCCCATGGGGGACCCACGCTGGAGCAGTCGGTTCCTGAAGGACTGCACCCCGTGGAAAGGTCCCACACTGCAGCAGTTCGTGAAGAACTGCAGCCCATGGGAAGGACCCACGTTGGAGAAGTTTGTGGAGAACTGTCTCCCGTCGCAGGGACCCCATGCTGGAGCAGGGAAAGAGAATGAGGAGGAAGGAGTGACAGACGTGATGAACTGACCACAACCCCCATTCCCCATCCCCCTGTGCCACTCAGGGGGAGGAGGCAGAGAAAATCGGGAGTGAAGTTGAGCCTGGGAAGAAGGAAGGGGTGGGGGGAAGGTGTTTTTAAGATTTGGTTTTATTTCTTATTATCCTACTCTGATTTGATTGGTAATAAATTAATTTTCCCAAGTCAAGCCTATTTTGCCCATGACAGTAACTGCTGAGTGATGTCCCTGTCCTTATCTCGATCCACGAGCCTTTTGTTATATTTTCTCTCCCCTGTCCAGCTGAGGAAGGGGAGTGACAGAGCGGCTTTCGTGGGCACCTGGTGTCCAGGCAGGGTCAACCTACCACACAACATATTTCGGTTTTCAGCTCCTCGTCAACAAATCAAACATCTCAACAGGTGTAAACCCCTGGATTGTAGCCAGCTCTTGTGCTTGCATTCATAATTCATACACAGAACTCCAATTAAAAAAACCCGCCCTGAATCTAGAAACCGATGTAGTAACTACAAAGGTAATATATACACATCTGTCTGCTGACTGCTGGCACAGGGCCTGAGTGACTGATTAAAATCAATTATTCAGATCTGGCTATAATGTTTGCTTAATTACACATGCACTCCTAACCTAGACAGAGATAAATATTATGCCAGTGCAGTATTACTTTCTTGCACTTCTGCTAGATTAGTGACTACTATGAGTTTGTACAGTTTTAATATTACATATTCAGTTCCAACTTTAAAAGAAATTCAGTTTTCTCCCTGATAAATAGTCCCTTTCAATGGAGCAAATAAAAAATTTGACTGTTCACCCTTTAGAACAAACTCATCTCAGTTAACACATCTGTATGGTAAACCGATACAGGACATTTCAGTTATGCTCCCAAGAAGAATTTTAAAGGTCATAAAGATGTCTTTGTTTTGTATTTTGTTTTACCTCTGTGCTTTGTATTGTGTCTGTCTTTTCCTACACGAATAGATTCCTTGAGTATTATTTTGATCCATTTGCTTGGTGCTGTAGAAATGCAGAGGAGGAAGCAAGTGAAATAGTAACTGCAAAATAAAGTATTATTTGAGAACAGTAGTCATGAACATTTGAAATCTGGAGAGTGCAATAAAAAAAGCACAGCTTTTATCACGAAAGGTCTTAAAATAAAACGTTGAACAAAAGTTAATTTCAGAGTGATTCTGCTACAGTCTTTCAGTCTCAGTAGAGGGTATACAGCACTTTTGGGATTCTCCTCTTCTCCTTAAGCATCACTCCTGGGTTGAGGGGTATTAATCTGGGGTGCCATTCCATGAGCTATTCAGAATTACAACTTTTTAGGAAAAGTCCACAAGAATACATCAGCAAACTGCTCTTTAACTGCAGGTGAAATCAAAGTGAAATAAAGTTGTACATCTTGAGGATATCTGAATAATTTCTGCCACTGACCAAACCAACTAATAGGAAAAAATTATATACAAGAGACTGGGACAGGTACCGTAAAATTTAGCTTAGGTTACTTAAGATGCCTTGCTCCAGGTGAGTGCTTTGACTCTAGACATATGTAACAACTGTTTCATCACTGATAATTTCAGGTTAGGTCCAGAAAGGTTTCTTTACCACCACAATGTTAAATTGAAATTAACAGATGTAATATTTATAAGTAATAAACATCACTGAGAAAACCCTGATCTAGAGATGCACTGCAAGTCAAAATTGATGAAGAGGCAGCTCAGGGCATAGCAGAGGAATATGGAGGAATGAGCACTGTAGAAAGATGAGTAGATCCTCCCCTAACTGTGTTTTAATTTAACCTGGCATTTCATTCTTTCTGCCTTCTTTTTTCTTGCTTTCAGATCTCTAAGGCGAAGTGAAGCTTTGCTAGGCAAAGAACAAAGTTGAGCACTTCTGAAACTCTGGCTGACGTGTAGCACTGCTTTTTTGTCTACCAAGGGGACATGAAGCTGTAAGACTGTGAATTTTCTAACACACTTGTTTTAGGAGGGGTCACGAGTGACATGCCTGGAAGGTACATCTCTATACCTGCCATGCTTTGCATTTTCTACATCAGTAATGTGGGTTGATTTGATCATTCTTTAGAATATATTCAGTACATGACTTACCAAACCAATGGCACTGAAGACAGTGGTCTTCTTTACCTGAATGAAATATCACTCCATGGTCATTTCTTATGCTTCCACTCTATTTCCACAAGTCAGCCATAATAATTCTATGTTTAAACCTATTTTTAAGCTTAGAGACATGCCTGAAATTTCATGATGCATATTACATTTATCCTGGTAAAACTTTACCTCAGGAAAAAGGAAAATTAAATTACACTGCTTTTAAAGGGTAAAAGTTTTGTTGATGGATCTGTGTTACATCATGGTTAAACAAAAGCCTTTCATGTGGGAACATATCCAAGTTTCAGAAAGGATGATTTCACCCACCTGGATTAGTGGGTGAATAATCAAAAGCGTATCTCTAAGATTTGATTCCAGCGAGGACTTTTAGCTGCAAACCATCTATTACGTGTATGATTATATATGCAAAGTCCCTTTCTCAGTTATATGAGAGATGAGACTTCTGGCATTTCTCAAAACCAGGAGAATTATGCATATTCCTGTATACATTTCAGTCCTTTATATCTTCTTTACATTTCTTTAAACAGTCATTATCCTTCCCAGTTTTGTCTAGGATTATCTCTCAGAAAAAGTCTGACCTGTAGGCTAGTGGACTGAGTATTACTTGAGACAAAAAAAAGCCACAGACATCAAAACCGGAACTGCTAACAGTTAATCATACCTATATTTCACCTCTTGTCAATCCCCAGAATCATTGTGCTTCAATATCCTCCTCTTAATATTGGAAATTGATTCTTCAAGAAATGGCACATAAATCCCATGTTGAGCTAGCTAAGCAGAAATGCCTAAGGGCAGCCAGCTTTCCAGAGCTCTGTGTCATTTGCTGCTCTGTTTATTACAGGGATCGAGTGTGCGAATTGCACTCGTCATAAGTCCAAATACCATTACAGATGAAAAAGAGAAAAATCAGTCTTTACTTTAATCAATGTGCAACAAATACAGATCCCAAGGTCCTATGACAATCTGATTGGGCTATTAGATCCCCAGAGTATTTCAGTGGGAAATTAAGAACCTAAATATTTAGTTGGCTCGGGTGCTTATAGCCATCTTCTTACCAGTTTTAAGGTACCCTTTGCCATCTGGATTTACACTGCAGGTTTATCACCAAGAATTATCACTAGCCTTATCTGGGTTTGATCCTGGGTGTAGAGTTAAGGACATGATGAGCAGAAGTAAAAAAAACTGATTAAAAAGGCAGGAAAAAACCCAACAGCACAAAACACACAAGAAAATTGCAGTCCTTGGTGCTCTGTAAACACAAAATCAGTTCTGAAAGAAAACTGCAGCTGTGGAAGCAAACAAGGATTAAGTTTCAGCTGTGTTGGAGCTGATACAATTACAGACGAGTCTTATCCTGTGGAATTGGTTAAGACAAAGTCTGAAAACAAAAGATCATGAGGAAAAAGAGAAGAAAATTCCTAGTCAACCTGTGATTATATACTATCAGAGCAATAGATCTGAATCTTAGAGCTGAAGAAACGCCTTTAAGACATTAGGCTGAAAGAAGTGGAATTCCAGGTTCATTTCTGTGTTTCCATCTGACAGGGATTTAGCTAAAGAAGGATTTTTTTGCAACTCAGAAGTGACTAAAAATTTTAGCCAGAGTTTCTGTGTTAGATGTCAGCTACTGCCTCATAACGCAAATAAGCCTCATGCATTCATCATTCAAAGCTGATGTACAATCCACCTTTACTGTCCTCCATCTCTAGAGTTTGAGAACTTGCTGAAAATGCGAGGAAAATATTCCTTGAAAAGTTCCAGTTTCCCTTGGAAACCCAGCTGAAAACCCAATTCTGCAGAAGTTATAAAAGAAACTTTCCTTTCTTATCATTCTCTGTCCTTGACTCCTAATGGAGAGTGGCTTGAGGAGCTGTAGCTGCTGGAGCACATCGCTCTCCTGCTGAGGGCAACACCTGCCTGAGTGAGAACCTGAAAACTGCTGGGACACCCCTGCCTCTTTACACTATCTGAAAGCAGCCAGATCCTGCATCTCTACAACTGGGTACTGACAGCTCAGGACAGCTGAATCACTGCAGGAAGCATTGGGTGTTGGTGCCGAAGGACTCGCCCATCTGTACCATTGCATGTAGCCATGACAAATCCAAATGTGGCATTAAGAAAACATTTTCTTTTAACAAAGCATGAAAACTGCATTTACTCAGACATCCTTAATTAGAGCAGCTGCCAGTAAAATAAGTGCTTTGACTAGAAAAATAAAGAGATCTGCTATGCCTTTTGCTCTGCTCAACCCACTTGAATGTGGCCAAAACATAAGACAAAGATATTAATTGAATTCATGCTTTACAGATTCAGATCTATTCAGCTGTTGAGTACTCTCAACCCTAAATAATAGCTCTATTAATTATTACCCAGAATCCTCTACTTAGAGCCACAGCTGTTTTTCTGTTTCGCAGACATTTTTCACAAATTACAAAGCTACCTAAATTAATAAGTCTAAGCACATATGACTACAATAGCTGGAAAGAGTTTCAGCTATAAGCTGTGTGATTCCCCGCATTGCTAATTTAAAACATCTGAGCTACTTTATCAACCAGCTTTTGTCTCTTAATAAAGTTACTCAAATATTGAAAAGCACAGCACGGATATCTTCAATGGGTGCGGGGGAGATGTCTGGACGAGCAGCTGCTGTTCCTAGGATCTTCTGGAACATATATCTAATATGTTTCCTAAGCACATGTTACACTTCATGGTATCATTACATATATCTGCCCAAAAGGATTGTTATCTAGCAGGAAAATCAGGTTGTGAGGTTTTCAGAAACCTTTAAGTGGCAGCTGGGAAGGAGAAGACTTCATTGAGAAAACAATGGCTGGTGACAAAAAACAGACTTGGAGACAAATGCAAGAGCTGATGCTACAATTGTTTTCACACAGTTTTATTTATCCAGACTAGAGGTGATCTGGCATGAACAAAACTGGGGACTTGCAACTGTTCTTGTGAAATGCAAGACCAACCATTCCACTTTTGTCTCTGATCACAGAGGAAATGAAGCATATGAACAATATGAGGTGCCACATGTAATTTTTCTGGGGAGATGCCAGCAAACCAATACTGCCTTTCAGCATTTCTATGAAAAACTGTGTGTATTTAACTGCAAGGTTTGAAAGGGTACATGGTTCTCTTGATGGAGGTGAATGCATCCGATTAATATGAAAAACTACTGTAACAAACCAAAACCAAGAATTTACCCGAAAGTGTAGGATTCACTGGTTGTTTAAGTGCAGTAATTGTGGCTGCAGTGAATGTATTTGTCACTAAAGTGCAATTCAGCATCTATTGCTATATTTAACAGACTTGGTTATGCAATACCAAAATCATTGAACTAGGGAAACTCGTTTGGTCTATGTTTCATATTCATTGTTATGAACAGGATACTAACATGATTCCTTAATATACCAGATATGGTAGTATCAAAAGGTGGCATTAAAAATTATATTAATACAATATCTCTTGTCCCATACTGACAATTAATTAAATAGAAACTTTCATGACAAAGCATAAATACAAAGGACAAATCCAAAGGACATTTTTAAAAAATAAGCTTAGTCAGTTGGTCATTGTTTTGGTCCACTTATTACGACATTTTTGTGCACTCCTCCTAGCTCAGTCTCCCCTGACTCCACCTGCTATAGTGTTATAATCTGCTGTTTACTACCTCTGGCTGTTGCGAAACATAAGATGCTACCAAAAGTCATCATTTGTGTTCTGGAGGAGAGGAGAGGAGAGGAGAGGAGAGGAGAGGAGAGGAGAGGAGAGGAGAGGAGAGGAGAGGAGAGGAGAGGAGAGGAGAGGAGAGGAGAGGAGAGGAGAGGAGAGGAGAGGAGAGGAGAGGAGAGGAGAGGAGAGGAGAGGAGAGGAGAGGAGAGGAGAGGAGAGGAGAGGAGAGGAGAGGAGAGGAGGTCTAAGAGAATTAACTTGCTTTTTAGAAGACATGTCAACATCTAAGCCAGGGTTTCACCTGCTTGAAAGCTTCCACGATGCTTTGAAAATACCTGACTCCCTATAAAAATAATCTGAGATAAAGAACTGTGGGCTCAATTTTTTTTTGGTAGAAACAACCCTTTTCACAATTCTGCAGATCATGTGGTTTCTGTTTATAGTCTGATTTTGCATTCCAACTTTTTAGAGTTTTCTAAAAGTGCTTTGTTTCTCTCCTGAAACTGCTCTTTCTGTGGTTAGAGCAAGGCTGGTTCTACATATGCTGTCAGCTACCAGAGTCTGGCAAAAAAGCAGATCTAGGAGCAATGGCACCCAGAACAGGATTTCGTCAACATTGAAAGTCGTGTCCCATGAGACAATGTAGATGCACAAGTGACCAAAGAAAAAGGTTCTCTCTGGCTGTAATGCTGTGGTACTTCTCTCCTGAATGAGGGATGGGGGATCTGCTCTGGGCCAGACAATAGGAGCCATAGTACCAGCAGAGCATATATTGTGCCAAGCATCACCTTGACTCCCTCCAACCTCCACAGCAGCCACCCAGCCAGTTCCACTGCCACTTCCCCATCTTTGTGTGTCAGATAATATGAAGGAGAAAAATCAATAAATGTATTTATTTTCCCTTCCTGCCATTCCCTGCTGTTCCATCCCAGCTGCATTCCATATATCAATAATACAATTTTTAGGTCAACGTGAACAAGTTCTTATGTAGAAGGCTTATTCTCCTGTGTTTCTAGTGCTGAATGCTCTCCCAGTCTATCTCATTGTTCTTTCTGGGAATTGAAGGTGCTCTTCAAAGCTGAAGGGGTTGGGTTTTTTCCCCTGATACACTCATTTTCTTGATTACAGTAAATCAGCCTTTCTCCTTCAGTGTGTTTCCAGAATGCCGTTTTCTGATTAGATTTGCAACAGTTTTATGATGCGGTTTACATCATGCCAGTTTTCATCCCTTGCGATTTTTAGCTGACATGGTGCCCAGAGGGTACTTGTATTTCCAGCAGATGCTCAGACCGTGCTTTTTTCATCTCAGGCTGCTGGAGAGGGCAGTAAGGATGAGTAAGCCCACTGAAGATCAACTGTGAACCAGCTATAGTTCAAACTCATCTACAGTTTTTCCTGTGAAATCCCTTAAAAAGCACAAACAAGTACAACTAGGAAAGAGCTTAGGCATACAGTATGATGGGAACACAAGAACCTGTTCATTTTTCCATGTTATTGACTTCTAAAGGATAGAGTTACTACAAGGAAAAAAAGGAGAGAGCACTTTACAGATGGGACAAAAGCTGTGTCATAGATCTTCTTGGACTGTTTTCTGTAGTGTCCTTTCTAAACTTTCTAGGCATATTCCTGTGTTCCTCACGTACATCTTCCTATACATTTTTTGTATCTACAAATGAAATGCTTGATTTATGGTCAGGCCTGGTTTATAGACACAGGGCAGTATTTCACTGTGGAATGGGCAATTCTATGGAATTCATGCCTTCTGCACACACTTACAGAAGGAATTTACAAAACTGATCAGAAGCTTGCTTTCTTTCATAAGAAAAAAAATTTCCCCCAGCAAACAGAATCTACATTCATTGCAGTAAAAATTCCCTGTTGTTTCTTTTTTACCCTTTGCCATGTAAATGTTTGCTGTAAACGTTGTCATCTATTCTCACCAGTTATTTCCCCTGCATCTTTACAAATGATGCAGCTCTCTAAAACTCTTCTAGAAAAATCCATATCCCAAAGAACTCTCTTAGTAAATAACAGGCATTGCAACAAACTTGGAAGACATTTCTGGTGTTACTTCATTCCAACAGATCTTTTAGCTACTTATTGCTTGTTCAAATTCAGAGCCATCTGAAGCAGAGATCTTGCATTTTTATGTTGATTATAAAATAACCAGCACATTTTGATGCAATATATTAAGCCATGGGCATCAAGAGGGATGTTTTCTCAAGCTTACACACACCTAATTTGAAGTGCTGAAAAATCTTTCTCCAATTAGGCAAAAGTGACAGAAGGCTACAGAAAAGTCCCATTACAATGGCAATGGAGATGTCAGAAGTGATATAACTAATAACTAATGAATGACAAGTAGGTAAAACAGAAAAAATATAGCAAAAAAGATTAAGATGTATTGATGACACTTAAAGGAAAAACATGAAAAGCATACATGCACAATAATTTTCTTACCCCCTAATATTTTTTTAAAATTAAACTTTTCCACAGAAAAGGATACTTTAAAAACCTATGTTAATACTGTTCTTTGTTAGGTAGAACAGGATTTGAATACCTACCCTTTTTCACAATTTTTTATTTCTAGCTTCATCAGGTACTGGAATATACTTAGCATTCTGTACAAATACTCTGGTTTTATTGAATACCTTCCTCTTTCTAAGTGACAGCCTCAATCATACCAGAAAAAACTGAGTGAAGTTTGCATTAACGGAATACACTAAACATACCATGGTCTTCATTCATTGAAGAAATATTTGCATAATTGCCCTAAATTAGAGACATTTAATTTTAAGTGATTTACTAAAAGTTTAAAAAGACTTTTTATTCTCAATTGTATATAGTCTGATTCATGACAAACCCATTATTGTATGTCACACAGGACTTCTCTATTTCTTGTCAAGATACTGAATTGATAGTGACTTCTCTACCTGAGAAGTTGGGGGGTGGGGCATGTTATACTGTGATACAGTAGTCTGGATACTCTAACCTCAAAGGTAGAAAGGAGAAATCACTGTGAACTTTAGAAGGTATTTGAAGCCTTCTGCATAGCTGCTATGAGCAAACACATAGAGTTCTAAAATGATATTTTCTTTAGATACCTCTTCAGATTCATATGTCTTGATCAACTTCTGCCTCAAGACAAACTAGTTCACATCTTTCTCAACCAAGGACTAGTTCTGATGCAGAAATGTGCATAAAAAGGTATACAGATTCAAAGTAGGATGAGTAGGACGATTTGAAAACATTTCTTATGAATCTTTCTTGGCCATCTCTGCTGTCTTAACAGGAAATGAATGAAACAAGGTTTGGGAGAGACTGCATTCGATCCCTCCATTGAGAGGAACATTTCAAACCCACTGCCTACACACAAGCATGAAGTGCTACTTGAATGGCATTCACGTGCCACTGAGCTATCCAAACATCTGCATGGGGCTGGACATGGTGACACCAGACCCCTGGGATACCCATGGTCTTCTGGGCTGGCAGCAAGTGCAATACTACCCCAGAGCTTCTCAAGTGCCACTCTACAGACAACTGAGTGTAGGCAACAAAGCCATTCATCACAGATTTTCCTGTCACATCCAGTCAAAAACCCTTTTACTTGGCATTTGAGCTGGATTGGCTTTAAATAATATACCATCAGCACCAGCACCTGTGAGAAATGATCAGCCACCAATCAGTGGATAGAGCATGGACATGAGTCATCCCAGTGGATGAGCATGCACGATTAGTGAGGATGGATATGGAAGAAGCTGGGTCATCTTCCCAGCTTGGAAGAGTAAAAGTTCTAGTATTTGAACCAAATCAGATGTCAGCCTACTTCTTCAACACCAGCCTGTTAGACCGACACCTTGTCCCAGACTCTGTCAAGCAGGACATCTCACAGCAGAAGTGCTACATCTAAAGTGGGTCACCAGCAGTTCACCCATCTGGATGCCTGGGGAAGAAGGACCCAATGACATGTCATGACAATACCTATATTCCAGTTTGCACATGGTAATAGGATCCTCATCCGTTCGTTTATAACTCTGTTCCGCATAGGCAACATCAGTAAAACTGAGTACAACTTTGTCCTCTATGCTCTGTCCAACTCCCCTGAGAAATCCAGATCCTTTTTCTAGAAGGAGAAAGTTATTCTATTGGTTACAACGAAGTGAAGCAGAAGCAATGCCATTAGTTACCACCAAATTTCTCCTGATTTAAACCAGTGTATCTGATACCAAATTTTGGGCAGGGTTGTAATTAAATATGCTTTTTTACACATCTTCAGATTTGTACAACAAATTTTGTTTAGGTATTCTATCTCAAAGTCTTGCTGACAAAACAATGTTCCACAAATGTGCCTGGGGTGAAAATGGTGGGTTTTGCAGTAGAAAAAGGTTTTCAACTCCTAGTATGAACGCTTTTGTAACTAATCCATGCTACATGTGTGATTACTTCTGTGGCATACTAACAATGCAACTCTAATTATACTATATACCACAAGAGATTAAATGTAGGTAAGTTTTTCTGTGTATTGTTTATGTTTACAATGCAGAATGACATGTTAAGAAAAATAAATAATTTCTAGAGGTAAAAATCCTTCAAAGAGGTTTTTTTCATGAAAATGTATCTTTTGTTCTTTCTTAGGAGAAAAAATACATTATGATCCTAGAGTTTAGTAAAGGGCAAATCAGAGAATATACTTTAACAGTCTAGGAAGCAACACAGTGCAAAAAGAAGGTGCTGATGTGAAAAAGACGATGTCATATAACCATTACCACACTATGGGGAAAAGTTCATGCTGATATGATTGTGTTTTCAAGCTTTGCTCCTTTTACACCACACTTTACGGAATATGGCTTACCAAGGTCAAGAACAAAGTCTTGATCTTTTCCCTGGTTTCACCCTGTTAATCGATGAGTGGAAAGGGAGCAGGCCTGCTCACTATTAATTTCCAGAAATAATTTGATAAATTTTGAATTAATTAAACCTTTTGTAAATGTTGTGATTTTTGTTCCTAAGCAACTGATAAATAAACACACAAAAAGATTTCTCCTGTACAATCTGAACTGCAGTTTGTTTACCAAACTCAAATGGTCTGGGGCATAAATAAACCAATATATTCACTTTCAAATTAAGACAGTTTGGTAAATTAAATATCAACACCTTTAACAACAAATTTACTAGCTGTTACTCCAATATGCAGAGTATTGTTATACTGATGATTTCTGCACGACCTCAGCAAGCAGAGCCGTAACTTAGCTGTGCTGCTCCAGCTTCAGCTCAGCTCTCAGAAATAATTAAGTACCCTGGAGATGGAGTTTCATGTTGCATGGAACAGATGAATTAGATTTTAATAATAAAATGTAGATTATGATTTACTTCTGCTTTTTCGTTATTTGTTTGGTTTTAAACCACCCATCATTTACCATTTAGGATGAATTTAGAATGTGACATAAACTCATAAACTTGTAGATTATGAATAGCAATCGCAAATTTTCCTCCTCAGTGAGAAATAAAAAAAAAAAAAGTTCAATTTGTGACAGCTTTCCTTTTTTGCTTGCTACGCTAAACACCACTTTAAGTTCCACTCATCCTTTTCCTTTCTTCACAGAGCTACAGAGTTATAAGCAGGGATGATGAAAAGACAGCATTGAAATGGATGTCATCAACACTGAATATAACAAGTGTCCATGTGTTTCCTCGCTAAAACTGCAGAACTTCCTAAATGCCCACTGATCAGTGGGGTACAAGAGTATGTCAATATCTGGAAGGAAACCTGAACTGTCAAGACCATTTTACATACCCTACCAGGAACCAGAGACACCAATTAGCAGACCCCTAGCCCCCAGAATAATCTGGTATAGCAAAGTGGAAAGATTAGTTAACAATGCAACAAAAGAGATTTTCAACAAAGCAGGCTTTGCTCTAATACCTTCTACACACAACATGCTGATATTAAGGTATTATAACTCCATCAAAATGTTCGGTCGTAATACAATTTACATCTTACTTGAGAATCAAGCAGACTAATCACTACTGCATTATTAGTTATATATTAAATTTAAAAATAGTAGTCAGTGCATCATTTTCTAGAGAAATTTGTAGAGACTGGAGTCACAAAGTTCTCCTTAGTGAGTCCGAAAATATTCAATTAACTACTATAAGATGCCATTGTCCACACTTTTTCTTGTAAGTTCTTTAAGAAATTACTGTAATGAAGACACTTACAAATAATGAGCAGAATCATAAGTCAGTTGTTGGTCATTTTTTCTGTCTTCTGTTTTCCTGCAGTTCAGAATCATTTTGTTTCAGACTGCTTAGTGAAGGCACAGGGGCACTCAAAAGGCTAAATACAAACATCAGTAAGTGGTGTGTAAACAGCAAAAGTTGCTCATGTTTAATAAAAAAAAATAGTCATCAGTAGACTCATTGTTTACTTCCCATGCAAGTAACTTTCATGGCAAAATAAGGTTACAGTGACTAATGTGATTAATTGGGTGACTGTGTTTGTGTATGTAATTTCAGATTAATGCTGTATTAATCCATTAGTTTAGATAGAGAAGATAGATCAACTAACAAATGCACAGCATACAGTCTGATTCCACCTTTGCCTAAGCTTCTTTCCAGTGTGAGTAGGTGCTGGAAGGGAAGGAACTGGCTGTCTGTGCGACAGCAGAACAAAATGCCAGCAGGTTGAGAGGAGTCGTCCCACTGATAAATCATGGGACATTTTCATTAAAGATTGCTAGAGGGGGTTCATGCCACCTCAGTGTTAACTCTGTGCTTGCTGCTTTGCAAGGACATCAGTCAGACTGTAGCTGCTCTGTGGGTAAGCCAGGCTACATTGGCAAAGGGAAGACTGGTGAATCATGCAGCTTGTGCCCCATCGAAGAGCTATCTACATCTCTGACCTTCAGCTTTTGGGTATCCCTTTTCCGAATAATAACTAATTCAGTAACTTTGAATTACCATCTCTATTTTGATAGCAGCATATTTCCATGAAATTGGCAATATCTAACTAAGTGATTTACAAAGTCTGCTCAAAATTAGCCTCAAAACTCAGTACCAGGAAAGGGTAGAAACTGCTGCCAGTTCTACCACAGTAAGGAGAAGGGAAATTGGAGGTAAAAGCACTGAAACCACACTTGCATTTAGCAAAAATTGGTAGCTGGCATAGTCAAGACATCTGTGTTTTAAAGGTTTTCTCCTGTAGAAGGTAACAGCCATTTGGGCAATCCATATTTGGTTGAAGTTTTTAATTTGGTTTCAAACAAACCAAATCCCAACAGGAATTCAGAACTCAATAGGAAAGTACTCAGGGAGGTCAAGTCCAGCATCTTGTCATACTGTCCCCTTCAGTAATATCTCCTCGGCAATGTTTCTCAGATTGCAGCATCATAACAGAAACTTCTGTGCACCTGCATGACCTGTCCTACAGCAGTAATTCTGAGCTGGTGACTTCACCGGTGCACCGTTATAGGCCAGCATATAGATGAAGTGTTTATTCTTCCCTTTCCAACTGCACCTCCATTTCCACAGTTCACTGGGCAACATCCGGAGATGCAAGTGACCTTGCATAGTTAAACTGTGAAAACTGTGGCTTCAGTGCCTGGAAACTTGCAGGAATTTCAGGCTTCTTCACTACAAATTTTAGATTCCCACTTGACGTGGACAGGAAGGCAGACAAGAAAAGCAAATGGGTCTAGAGATTATATCAATCACTAATATCAAGTTCAGGACTAGCATCTATACAGCCCCCATTCAATGTTTTGAGCTGGTAGGGCTTCAGTTTGGTCTGAAGCTTCATGATGTGGATCTTTCATACTCTGTTTGATGACTAGCCAGAAGATCACTGCCTCCATTAACATGATTTGTCAGTTCCTCACTCAAAGGTCAGAGTTTAGGAGTATTCTGCCAAGACAGCAACATTCTTTGCTAACTTTCAACTGGACGTTGCTAGTCATTTTTCCCAGTACAAGCCCATGCAACTAATGGAACTACCTTGTTGCATAAGTAAGCATGGCAAAAACAGAGTTATGTTTAGGTCACTAGAAAACACCACATTATTGGCAGAAAAGAAAAAAAAGAAACAGACAGAATGCTATCTGCACGGATTCTAGCATACATCCCATCATGGGACAGATCATAACATTCATCCATTTCTTCGGGTTACCAGATTTACACTATTTCCCAGAGGCCAGGTCTATGGAGATGCTATTTATATTATCTTTCTGAATATTGCACCAGGGAGAGGTCATGGCCCTTCAACCATTTCATGCAGTCTGATTCATGCAGCCTGATGATGGCCAGGAGTTCATGGTGGGGAACGGCCATTATCCCACTGCATAGTACTTAAACATGTTTTCTTAAGGCCCTATTTGGTGACAAGAAAAAATTTGCAGAAATAATTTTTTTTATGCAGGTTGTCTTTTTTCAAATTGCTACAGAAAATAGGAGGGTTATCTCAAAGCATACTGGTGTGGCTGTCTTATATTGTGGCACCAAGGGAAGGTATTGTGCACCCGTCAACAAATAAAACAGTCCAAGAGTGTGAGCCCCACCAGAGATTAGTATGGCACAGGCTGTACCTAGTGTTCATCTGGAGCACACCCAGGGACGAACTCTGCCTTGGCTTCTTTCTGAACACAACTACTTGCTTTGCTTCAGCAACATGCCCAGGAGAAACCAGTACATGTGCGATGTGGAGGAACGATCACGGAACCAGGACCCTGGAGATAAGCAAGGAGAGATCAAAGTGGCAGTTTTGACACATCCTGTCAACTTCCATTGGATCAACGAAGACACTGAACAAGGTCGTCTTTTTGGCCTGAGTAACTGTAGCAGTTACTGTGCTGAGTATCGTGTCACTTGGACTTGCTTTAGGACTGAACTGCAGGGAAGCTTATGTAGCATACAGTTGGTATTGTAGCAATTTTACAAGAGATTGGGTAAAATTAATAGCACTTTTATGAACAGACCAAACAGTATTCTGGCCAAAACTTTGCTAGCAATGGTGAACATCAGCATGGCACACTAATTACCACAGGTTTTCTTCTCCTTGACTGTAGTCCATGGTTATGAAGATACTATCTTTCAAGTCACAGAATCACAGAATCACTACAGTTGGAAAAGACCTGTAAGATCATCAAGTCCAACCATCAACCAACACCACCATGCCCATTAAACCATGTGGTTCTTCATTTTTTGCATATATTAAGAAAAATATTTGTATATCTGTCTCTGTAACTTCATATTTAAATATTATTGTCAGCTTAAGTCCAACCATCAACCAACACCACCATGCCCATTAAACCATGTGGTTCTTCATTTTTTGCATATATTAAGAAAAATATTTGTATATCTGTCTCTGTAACTTCATATTTAAATATTATTGTCAGCTTAAAATCAGATACAGAAGCTTTTCCTTTTTTTATAGCTCTAATTGTCTGAAAAGCACTGAAATAGTGCTGCTGTTTCTCAATAAATTCCTGATTGTTTAGTGATCAAAGTAGAAGGCAGTGTCCGCATGTCCCAAAATATTTTTCAGCATAGTAGAGACTTTCAGTAGTAAAAATTTTTTCCCATAGGATGCTTCATCAACCACGATATGGCCCTGATATGGCACTTCAAGTACAGTATGTGCTGGATTCCAGTTGGTTCTCTGTTACCAAAACCACCATAAACTGTTGCTGCATTTGCAAGAACAAGAAATAAAAGGGGAAGTAATTCTAAATTGTAAGGGAAAAAAAATTGCTGGTAGAATCAGCCTACTGACCCACTACAGATTAAGTGTTCCTCTCATGTGGTCATTCAGTCTCTGACACAGGTTAAATGAATGCTAATTTCGAAATTAGAAACAATAGGTGGATGTATCCAAAAGATCGTCTGATATTCTTATGGCTACCACTGAAACATAAACCTCACACTTTGTTTATTGTTACTTTTGTTCCAGTCATGAACAACACTGAGAATGACATGAAATAATTTCAGAAACTCAGAAAAATTAATTCATCTAATATCCAACAATCTGATTACTCTGAACATTTTCAATTCAAGAGCTGGCAGTAGATTGACAGCCCAGCATTATATCACGAAATACTACAGCACTGGCAAAGAAAAGATAAATGAAATTATAATGCTTAGTGAATCATTCAACTTGCAAATGCTGACATCTCTTCCTGCCTATCAGATCAAAAGAAAACATCACAATTACATCTAAAATGCAAGCGATGACATCTTGCTTGACACTGGAGTAGAACTGTGAAACATGGCAAAGACTGCTGTGGACAGGTCTTCACGTTTTCTAATTCCCAGTCTAAATTACTGCCACATATACAAACAACATGTCTCAAATCAGCATTTAAATCAGCTGGCTATCTCACCAGAAAGTACTTAAGTCCCAAGCTATCTAGCTGCAGCTTTAAAATAGCATTACTGCTCCTGTGTTCCGTACATATGACTTTGGAACCTGCAAAATAGAAAGAAGCATAAGAGCCAAGATATTAATTTGTGGGTGAGTAAGATAAAAATTTAAATAAATATTTGCAAGTAAGAGGCAAAAGAAAGAGCAAATATTCTTAGTCCTCTGATTACCTTTGATTAACAACGGAGATGATTAAAAAAAAAAAATCACCCCAAACCAAGACACTAGAAAAGCACCCAGTGAAAATAGAATCATAGGATAATGGACTGATGTATGTTTGAAGGGATGTCAGGAAGACACTAAGTCCTGCTTCCTGCTCAAAGCAGGGCTTACTTCAATGCTCTGGGTTGCACAGAGCCTTGTCCTGTCAAATTCTGAATATGTCCAAAGATGGAGATTCCATAATGCAATAAATGCAACGAAGTCCAACAGACCCATGCCCTAATGCAGCTCATTGTATTTACAAATCTGAGCTTTTAATTTTCAGGAGTTTTAAAGTTCTTCTTGAACAATTCTTACAGATTCACAAACATCTTCAAACACAAGAAAATGAAACCTTACAATGGAAAATTTTGCATGACATGCATGAATCACACTTAAAATGCTTCATGGATAGTTCAGAAAGGTGTTGCCATGTTAATGGCCTTTCATAATAACCTGTCCCAGTAGGACACTCCTGCACCGCCACCACTTTTATTTCATTTGCACCGATCTTGCTTTCTGTTAACATTACAGCTGGGCAAAGCTGAAACTTCCACTTTTTTTGTGAAAAAATAGAAGGTTTTTGATAATCATCTGCAACTTTCATTGCACAAATTTCTGGAGGCTGGAGGTTTTGGTGCTTATGAGACTAAATTTTCAGAATATCCTGAAACTTGGGCTCTTCAGCTCACAGGTTAATTAGCAAATGGGAAGCTGTGCGAGTCACTGGGGACAAACTAGCAGGGAATATCTGCACAGAGAAGTGTCCACAGAAAATGTCATTAAAATAGACTGACCTGGGGAACATGCTAAATCTGAAAAAGTAGCTTTTTTCCTGATGAAAATTTCTGACTGTTTCAAATTACCATCACTGATAGTTACTACTTGCACTTCTTCATTACAAGCGAGAATTATTAAGGGCCCACCTGGAGCATCTGACTCTCAACTTGTGAAGGGCCAAGGAGATTGTTTATTTAGAAGAACTGGTCTTTTTCTTTTTTTTTTATTTATTTTCTTCTTTTCTGATGGAAATTTTTGGTTCCCTACAGCTGTACATCTGCTTGATTTGTACCAATGATGTAAAGTATGTTAAAAGTTGGTTTACAACACTCCCTTAACTCCAGGGGTGTAAAGCAGAGAAAAAAATAGCTGATTCAATTTTTAGTTTGTTTTCTTTCTCAAGGGAAGTTTAAAATCTGCTAGCTTGTGAGTTAAGTAATACAAATAAACTGACCAGCTGCTTTTTTTAATTAAAGTGATCTTTTTTATTCTTGGAATTGTTTGCAGAAAACATAATAGCAGAAAACAAAGAAAACTACTAACAGGATTGCAGTACTTGACTCCAATAATCATGTTTTCTTAAAGCCAGATAGCAAATACGCAATGAGCAAATGCAGATCTCAAGCATTTTTATTTTGCCAAACAGAACACTGAGTCCTATAGAAATTTGTTATTATAGTCATGAACCACCTTTGAATTTTTAGTATTTGCCAGTACAAAGAAAAGGCCCATTAGAGCATCTGGGGCAAAAAAGAGAAAGGTGATTTCTGTGAAACTCTCATTCCCAATGTTTAAAAACAATGAACTCTTATAAGTTACCATAGCAGTAGGTAAAGAAATGTTCTATGTCTATGAATTTCATAGTAGTATTATCATCCATTGCTTTCTTCCCCCATCTTTTTTTGTTAAAAAAAAAACCAAAACAACCAAACAAACAAAAAACTAGAAACCCAACCAGTATTGGATATATTTAAGTCCTGGTTTTGTTGCTGTGAATAGCTATTCAGCTACCAGTGGCCTCTCCTGCCAAACCATTTCTGTGGTATAGTGGATGCAGAAATTGCTTAGCCTACAGCTGCATACCTCCTGCTACTAGAAAGATCCCGATGAATAATTCAGAAATCAAATCCTGCTGACCTCACATGTAATAGAAGTGTAGTCAAACTCACTTTAACAAGAAAGACAATTTTTGTCACTCTTCATTTGCCTCAACAGTTAATTTTCACTGATAATGCACTATACTATTCCTCTCTTGCTACTTACTTTATAACTCAGCTATATTTTACACTGAAGCAGGATTGAAAACCATCAGCAACAATGAGGAACTGCACCTGTTCTTTGTCTCCTCAGTAACGGTAGGAACCACATCATAATGATTTAATTGAGTTGTTATCAAATGTATGTGCACATCTTCACTGCACAACTGACTCCACAGCCTCTGCTACTGTCACTGGCAACAGAAGGGCAGGCATGTGTTAAAGCCATGTGATGGAGGTGTCCAGGGTGGCAGCGTTAGAAAGCTACAGAGTACATCCCTGCGACAGGGAGGTGGTAGAGTCACCCTCCCTGGAGGTATTCAAGGAGCGTGTGGATGTGGCATTGTGGGATGTAGCTTGATGGGCATGGAGCTGTGTGGTGTTCGGTGGGTTGGTTTTTGGTGTGTTGTGGTTTGTTGTTGTTGTGTGGTGTGGTGTGGGTTTTTTTTTTTTTTTTTTTGGTTGGACTTGATGATCTTACAGGTCTTTTCCAACCTTAGTGATTCTGTGATTCTGTGATTCTGTGACAGGCTTGGGATCCAGTACAGGAGTCAATCTGGAAACTTTCTGTTCTGTTTATAATTCTGTTAGGGCTATGGAGGGATCTAAAGCAAAGTGGCAACATCCTCCTTGTAAAGAACAGCCGTTACGTCAGTTTTGACATGAGACTTTCTCAGCTGAGACTGTCCTAGGCTGTCACTGTGACATGCACTACTGTCCTTTCCTAATTGCTCCCAGACCTTTCATCATTAGGAACTGATAAAAGACCCCACATTTTCTCATTAAAGACTCTGGCTATACCACAGCTGGATACCAACCATGGTTAATAAAAAAGCAACTCCCTTTCTTCATTAGCAGACAAGTAGGGGAGCCCGGCAGGAATGTGGAGTCTTGGTTTGGAGGTGCAGATAGAGATATTTCTGAATTAAGGATGTTGTGAACTGAATTGATATCTTGGGGTTGTTCTGTGTGGGAAGGATTTGAAGCTTTTGGAGAAAATCATGAAGGATGGAGAGGATGCTGACCTGGAGGGCTGGAGGCTGGAGCTGAGGGACATAAGCGGCTCTGAAGGAGAGGAACAAGGAATGGCACAGTGAAGAAAGAGTCATGAAAAAGAATGAGGTGGTAAGTGTGACAGGAAAGAGCTAGGTTTGAACTCTGGGAAAAGGAAAGGGTGGGAAACAGAATGATGAGGAACAAATATCTCTCTTTCAAGTGCTTGGTACCGTATGTCTCAGTTTCACTCTCTGAAAGGGAGAATGGAAAAGAATAAAACTATAGAGAGGGCTTTTACTCATCTTTGCCACCAAACCCTAGCCTTCCTCCACCAAATCTTCCCCCAGGATATCACATTTCTGCCACCCTCCCCACTGGTGTTTTTCTCGTTAAAAAAAAAAAAAAAAAAAAAAAGTTCAACATGAAGAGGAGGCTTAGTAAATCCAGAGGGAGTGTATTACTTTCTTTGCTTATGCTGGCCACCAGTCACTACCAGGATGCAGCATACCTCCCAGCACATATAACCAGCTCTTTATGGGTCCAACCTCCTCTTAAAATCCCTCTCCTCCCTTTGGGTGGGAGAGGAGAGACATATCCTGAGCTCTGAACACCAACTACGGTGCCAGGACCCAGGGAAAGTCAGGAAACAGGCACTGCCAAGCATTCTGAAATAAAGGTGGGTTTTGATAATTTCTAGTTTTCAATTATTTTCCCTTGGCCTCTGCTGCAGTTCTTTAAAATCTGGTCCACTGCTACATCATTACTAAAACCGGCAAGTGCTCACTGAGAGATAGATTGGTAATAGACTCAGCAGAAAGCTGCAATTTTTCAGAGTCATGTACATGACCTAGGGAGGGCAGGTCTGATGGATTTTCAGTGAGACCCCTGCACCCTCACAAATATCACGTTAAAACCTTTAAAGCTGCACTTTTTTTTCTCCTCTGCAATGGAGTCTTCATGAATGGTGTCATGCCCAGATTACACTGTGAAAACTGTGGTCCTCCTTCTGTCATATGTGACCAACCAAGCCCTGTAAAAGATGATACCTCAAATCTATGAAAGCGCATGTCCCTCACAGACACTCACAGGAATCTTCTATGGTTTGAAAAACAATGTTTTTGCAAACCCTGTATGTAAGGACGAAGGTGTATAAGTGTGTGTGTATTTGTGCATGTATGAATGCTCAGGATGAATACATATTTTCAAATATGCATGTCAGACAACCTGCATTTTGTTTTGTGCAGAAGAGTACTTGGAGTTTGTGGCATTGCGAAAGGCAAGCAGGATATGATGTGGCATCTTCCTGTCAGATTTTGGTTTGTGGACTGCATAGAACTTTCAAACAAAATCCTTCCAGTATGCTTGGTTTGGTTCTGAACTAAAACTGAGAGGTCTCGTTTTGGCCTTATATTGTTTTTATACTACTGAGTTACAAAAATAGTATAAGGAGCAGAAGTGGATGCTGCAGCAGCTGCTGTGAGCTGAAGGCTGCAGGCTGGTGGGAATCTCCCTCTGACTGGATGGCTTCGACAAAGACAGCTCCTAGATTTTTATCTTTTCCTTCCTTTACTGAGCTTTGTTTAATTTTTCAGAAACAGAGAAACAACATTTTTTTTTTAGTATATTTTTATTCTCCTTCGAGCTCATTGTGTATAATATAATGTCATAATCAATATTCAGCAGAATTTTTTTTTATTTAGTTGCTGCATTCAGGGACCACCTATAGGCTAAATTTACCAATCTTGTTGCTCAAATTAAAATAATAAAACTGTAGAGAGACTAATCAATGAAAGTAAACTGGCTTTGATAAGTGCAGTTGATGCCTCCAGTGGAATCAATTCTTGTCCTTGCTACAGTCTTTGCAGACATTGCAAACTTAAGGATGTTTAACCCTGTATATGCAATTCTAATCTCATCCCCAGTCATATATCCTATAAGACGTTTCAAATCAATGAACTATAGCAATATAAAACCAGAGCAAATTACATTAGAAATAGACACTTTTTAAAAAAATATTTCTATATCCCCTTCAGCTAAGGAAATGTTTTTTCTGTTTCCCTGTTTTGTTAATATATTAGAGCACACACCATCGATTAATTCATTGCAATTTTTTCCATTTTCCTTCCCTGGATAACATAGAGGAATGCAGCCTTCCTCCTGGCTATGCTGATTCAACCATAGATGTTTTTATTTTTATTCTGGTGTTGAAGAGGACTTGATAACCTAAGGGTATGTGGGAGGCCATGTCTGCAGAGAATACTCTCTCTTTGTAGAAAAACCTAAAGAGTTGGAAAAAAAACGGAGTATCTCAGTACCTTTTTTCAGGTCTGAACTACAATCAGCAAACTTTAAAATAATTAGTGCTTGGGAACACTTGTTCTGACTTTAACTTAATTATATTTAGCTTAATTATGTTTATCAATTAGACAAGACAAAATGCATGGTTAGTCCTGTTAGCAATGGAGAAGCAGTAAGTTATTCAGTCCTTCTGGAGAAAAGTTGACAAAGAATTATTGCTTATAACACTAAGTTACCATTTCAGGGAAAGGTTACTTGAGGTAAGACTCAGTGAAAGTCTGCAAAGAGCACCCATATGAAGTCTGAGCCATTCTCCAGCACTGACATTATTAACCTAGACCTCATTTCCAAGGCCTTCTCTTGCCTTGTTCATAAAGCCTGTAGGTGATTCCTATTGCCTGAAGGTTCCCCCCCAACTTACTTGTCTTCTTAGTCCATATACATGTCCAGGACTTTTGCCAGTAGATTTTTATCATAAAGATGCACTGATTTTGATTGGTTTGCTGTTGTGGAGAGGTTTTTGCAAGTTCCAGTCCTGGTCTGTTTGACATATGTTGGTCCATGGGACACTAGCTTCCTGAGGCTTGTTTGAAGAGTTGGCATTTCTGCTTGAAACTTCAGAAATAGAAAAAAATTTGCATAGTCTAATTTTATTTCGGAGCAGCTAGTAATTGTTAAATGACTTCCTATAAGGTTTTAGTATATGTGGTGTATGAGGTGACATTTTCTAAAATGTGGCTTACCGTTACCAAGAGGTTATTTTTGTGCTGGATAAGTTTGCATGTAATACTTGGTGGCATCTTTAGAGATTTAATCTATTTTGGTAGAGGACTGTCCTCATTTGATCAAAATTTTTTTTTTAATTGATAAGGTAAATACTGTAAAGGAAGTTCTTTTGTCCTCATATGGTTTTATTTAGGACTTGGTTGTTTCACAGTTTTTGGCTGTGCTATGAATGTGACAAGATTTGAAGAATAAGATTCATTGGTCTTTGGAATTTTGCTGTATACTATTGCCATTTCTATGTTGATCCTGGCATCTGGATCGTTGAGTATTGGAGTATTTCAGATGCAGTCTGACAGATGATGGTGATTACTGATCTTGCAGGTGAAATCAGTGACAGTGTTAAAGATGTCAGTATAGTATCCTAAGTACAGCAGGGATTTGATAGGCTTTTAGCTATTAGTTCTTGTTATCATTTTTTTCTGAATATTCATTTGGTTAGTAGCTGGGAAATTAACAGTAGTCTGGCATTAATCATATTTATTTAGCTTCTTCCTGTAGTCCTAATAAAGTCCTTGTCAATATTGTAGGCTATAACTGCATTGCGTAGTAAATGTTACGTGGTCTTACAGCAGATGATTGTAGCTAATTTTTAAACTTAAGAGCAAGAACTACTTTTTAAATGTTATAAGAATATAGTAAAATATAATCATAATCATATCTTTTGTACCAATTTTTATGTGCGAAAAGTACAAAGCCTTGCACAAACCTAATCTAATAAACAAGAAGAAAAAATAATTGTCTCCATTGCTGATTCTTATTAAACAGGGATAAAAATAAAATGGTATTATTATAGATGTATCCTCTAATAGCTTCCACTACATAGCCTGTCTCCACCTATTGTATCACTTTTTTCCTTTAACCTATTACTAACTCATCAGGATAAGTGAAGGAATTAGTATTTTCCCAGTACCTGTAATTATAATGAACAGCAGTGGTTGCATGACTCCCTTCTGTAGCTGTCCTTGAAATGATTATGTGCCTGGGTTTCTAAAGGACCAGCAACCCCTCCGCAAATACTTAAAGCAGTGTTTTGGATTTCAATGTATGTTATTATAAACAAGGTTCCTTTCTTCCCTCTAATGCCGCGCTAAATTTCCTCTATGCAAAGTTTTTCACTAAAAACTTTTTCACCAGTCTTGATATTTTTTAGTCTTCCCTGTAGTTTTTCTTGGTGACATGCAGTAATTTTGTGGGGACCCTTCACTCCACAACCATCCCTCAACACCACACAGGGAAAGAGCTCCACTGATGCTCATACAAGGATCAATTCTCGTAAGCATGTACCAAAATTAACTGTATTAATCTCAGTGCACTCACAGCTCTAAGGGAAATGCCCACCTGAAACCTCTGTGCATTTTTTGAGTATCACTTTGTGAAAGAAACGGCAATGATAAGGTAGGTAACTATCTGCTCCCAGCTATGGTTGTGCTGCCAAACCTTTGCTTGCTCCTGTGATAGGTCAGTTCTGCTCAGGTCTGCCAGCTGAATTGCTTGGATGGTTGACCCTTGACTTGATTTAGTCAAAATAAGCTGCTTAGGCTTAAGCTCTTTAAAGAGAGGATCTTTATTACTAAATAATTTAGCCCAAGCAATTTTGGTTTCGTGCGAGGATTTACTCTGAGAATCAGGTCAATTAGCAATTGCAGGTACACAGTGTTTAAAGGCACTATACAGTCCTTTCTGCTTATTCAATCCTAGACAGCAATTTGCAACAGCTGTCAGGAAATGCCTCCAGCAAACTCCATTTCTGATCACTGATGTCTTTCCTCCTAAAGGTTGTGCAATGCAACATTAACGAGGCACATAGCTCCATCTCTCCAGTCCCCGCCACCCCCTTTCCTCTGACTCCACCACCCTTGTTTTCCAGATTTGCCCTTCTCTCACCTTGCACCTAATTAATACTATGAAAATACATCCAAATCTGAGAGCTTAGGTCACTCAAGGGATCCCAGTGCTACCAAGCTGACCATCCTGGTGGTAGGCTGCAGTGGCAATGGATGTGCTAAAGGAAACAAGAGCAAGTTCCCAGAATGTTCTTTGACAAAGCACTTGACAAAATCAGTGTTTCCCAGGAATGTTTTGATTGTATCGAAGTGGAATTTTCTTAGGAAAAAAATGCATTAGAATATTTTTCGATAATTTCTATTTGCCCATTAGTTCTTCCTGTCTTCATCTTCAGGTCTTCTGCACTCCTCTGTTTCTGCAGTCTAAACAGGTCACATCAGGACAATTGCACATGTTTGCCTGTCAAGAGCAAGGAAATGTATCTGGGGATGGCAGATATGGTGGCAATTGGAGTTCTGATCAAACAACAATCTGTGCTCACTGCTCTCATTACTTTCATTAGTAAGTGCTTTTATTCTAAGGGAGGGGGATTTTTTTCACTGAAATATACTTTTCAAAAAGCTCCTATAATACTCTCCAATCATCACTTGTAATTGGACTATAATTACTTAAGAATCTGTAAAAGCTTTCTTAGCAAAAGTTTATATACTCACATATAATATAGTCATTGCACAACACTGAAATGAGTGAAGTTAATAAAAAAGACACAGCAGTGTCAAGCTTAGAGTGAGGAAGCATTATCAGAGATGTCAGTAACACAGCATTTCTAGAAATGTCAAACTTTCTTCCAGAAGAAATGGATCTTTCCAAGGTGACATACTGTTGGTGTAAGCCACCACTTAAAAATACAGTGGTAGCTGCACAACAATTTGAATGCCAGTTCTCTTTTCTTCAGAAGGATCCTCAGTTTTCTTCTTTAGAAGGTCACAGCCACAGGTATCAACATGGACCAAAAAGGAGTAAGTCCTGACCTCAGGGTAGATGAGCAATACCCTAATGTTGAAATCAAATGATCCAAGACAGGTAATTTCCTGCAATGGAGCAGGTTAGTGAAAAATGCAATTCATGCAGGGTATGTATGGGAATGAACACTTGACTCATTAGGATTTGCAACTCAGGAGTCCTGATGAACTAGATAACATAAACCTTGCATTGCTAGCATGGATAAAATACACTGACCAAGAAAGTGGATATATTTATAGTATTTTCAATGTTTTCCCAACTTGGTTATGTTAATTTTAGGAAAAAATATTAAAATCCACCTGTAAAAAAATAGGGCTAGTCTGATTTTCTTCTGATGGACGCTAATAATTTTTTTTTACTTAATAATAACAAAGAAAAAGAGATAATTGTTCTTTTAAGAAGGACAATTCACTCACCCATGTTCACTAACCCTAATGCCTCTAACACTTTCTGTTTCATAGCACACAGCTGGAAACACAGCAGCTCTGACCCCAGCCTTGTTGGAACAAAATACGTAGGGAAGGAATGGAGAAGAAACACTCACCTGATGGCCTGCCCAAAAGTAATATACCTTAAAAATACTACAGATTTTGGCTGACATTATGCTCGTCGTGATTTTGACAACCTCTGCATTGACAGGACATCTTCCGTTACTTTTTTCCCAGGAAAGATGAAAAAAATGTTGCGGGAGTAATAAAGAACCAAATACGGCTCCATGAGCTTCCATGTTGTCCAGTTATTAATATTATTTGAAAGTTGCCATGAATGTCACCTAAATATTTTGGGATGACACCCACCTCTCATTCCCACCACTAGGGCATTCTGCAGACAGTATTTGCCTTAATTTTCAGATTCTGGATTATAAGTCATGGTGAAAATGCAAATACATTCATGATGTATAAGAATCACGCTGCCTCATGAGGAAGAAATTAAAAAAGCCAAAGCATAATGTTTTAACTTGATTCCATTGAATTCACCAGCAGAAAAAGGAGACAGGCAAATAGAGGGAGGCTTCAGGGTTTTTATTTTGACAGCCAAAAATTCCTTTTGGATTGAAGCAAAAAAAAGACCACCTCCCAAAAAAATACAGAAAAAAACACTTACAAAAAATGTCAGTGTTTAATCTGCCCTGCTAAAGATAAGCTCAATATCTCACCACCTTCCAGAGACCTTTTCCTTCCTTCACAAGATAGCTTCCATTTCCACTGTAGCATCAACTAGACAGCCTTCTTCTGCACAGTTGTTTCTTCTGTTCCTCTCAGAAAAGTACACAGAAGACAAACTGCTTTGCTCCATGAAAGAAAAATGCACTCGATGTGCAAGTAATTTCACAAAGGACAAGCTGCATGTGCTTGTTTATACGAAACTATTGCCACAGCTCAAGCAATTACAAAAAGGCAAAATATGAAAGATGGTATGCATATAATAAGCAAGATTACAGCCTTTAGGGTGTATTGGATTATCTTTACATAACAGTTAATCTTTTTGATGTTACAGCATTTGTGATTAATATTGTAGGTGCTAATGAAGTGTGGCCTTCTTTAATACTTCTAATATGACAAGCAGCTGGATACTCCTATTTACATTCAGAGTGGGTAAATCTGCCATCAGTTCTGCTAGTGCAGCACCCAGATTGCCTAGGTGCATGAAGTCACTGCACAAGGTGGGACACTTGGCTCATCTTCCCGATGACAGTACCAGCAAGAAGGGCAGCAGCTCCTAGAGGAAAAGCTCAGCAATGAGGAGAGATGCAGGAACAGGACAACTTGGTATTACCACAATATTAAAGGTTCTAGAAGTTCTGACAGTTGGTGCCAGACATTTAAGGCACTGATTAAATATATATATAAAAAAACCACAGACATTGTTATGTGTCTCCAGCAGTTTCACTTCGGTTTGGGGGCTTGAGAAACATTGGTGTTTCATCTAGTTAAAGCACAGCCGCAAAGCCCTACTTAAACATTAATGTGATGAAACAAAATTGCAGAAACAGCCAGACTGCAGCATTACACAATGTTTGCAGGTGTATACATAATTACACTTTCATTATATCTTATTAGAAGTGATTCCTACATCTGTCAATAGGAGTAGTATTTTCCCAGCCACAATCAAAGCTCTAGGTCATAAAAACACATCAGAATGGGTAATTAGTCCCATTGAGTTTGGGGAGTGAGTTCATCCAAATGGACTAAGTATTCCAAATCTGCCCTGGAAGGGAGACATTTGTGACTGTAGCCCTTCCTGCAAATACCTAAAGAATTATTTGCCTTCATGTTTATAGACTCAGGCCTTAAATTTGCTTTCTTAGTTGTCCTAAGTATTTGCACACTGGAATATCCACAAATTGCTAGCCTGATATCAAAAAAATGTGTACAAAACTTGCATTCATCGGAATTTGAATGTCCAGAGTTTTAGTGGACAGGCCCTCTCCTGCATGGGTCTTCAGTAAAACCCTGACTGCATATGAGAAAACAACATGCTGGAGCTTTGGGAAATGGAGAGGGGGAGAGCTATGTGGGATTATTTCAAAGCAAAAATAACTGCTAATTGCTCTCTTGCTCCCGGTCATCTATGCCGTAGACCACCTGGAAACATCACTTCAAGGAACTGGTTTAACAAGACAACACGTGAAAACTCCGCTCTCATGAAACCCCAGAAACTATGCTTTTCCAGAGCCCTTTTCCGCAATGGCTGTTATCCTCTTTAAGACTTAGGAGCAATTGGACACAATTAAATACCTTTATTTTCTTAGAGCCCTGTACCTGAATATAGTCTGTGTGCTGCATCTGACTTTGATCAAAGGAGCTTTGTTGCTGTTTCTGTTTAATGAACTTCTCACACTGGATTTTTCTCTCCTACTGTTTTCGCAGTCTTATCTGCATTGTTGAAAACCTGGAAGTCAATAGTCTTTTGAAATAATTTGGCTTTGATACAGGAAACTTTATGACTTTTTAAACTTTACTGCCTAGCATACATATGTGGATCTTATCCGATCTGATTATGTGAGTCTGAATACATGCAGCAATGTCTTACATGGCTGTATTCTAATCTGCAAGGCTGACTGTATCTGTGAGAGCACTGTTGCATATTGCAGGCACTAATTAAAGACTGTGCAGCTTCATTAGTTTTGTGGCGAATTTCTGTTTCCATTAAATATGCTGCAATTATATCAATGTTACAGAACAGACTTGGAGAGAAAGCGATAACTTGCATGGGTGAGAGCTTGTGCATATTTTGTAACAGTTGAATGAAAACGTTGCAGCTAAATTGCTCTCCTAAATGAAAAGGATTTTATAAATTACAGGTGCTAAGAAAAGAGAGGTTTGGAGGATTTGATGTAATCTTATGCTAAGCCATTGATCGATAAGATACTCTTCTATTCTCGAAGGATACAAAACGCTGAAGAATTTTTCTCTTCTCTTGTTTATTGTTACTGAAGTTTTATGTTCAGACAAGCATACGTGTACAAAGAAAACGTAACACACATTAGGCACATGTCTTACAGTGACATCAAAGATTACAAAATTAACCCTGCTCAAAAACTAAGCAATCTTCCAGCATAAAAAAAAATCTGTAATTCCTAATGTTGTGCAAAAATTACTTGCAGGTTTCCATAACATCTGAAAACCTCTGTGTTACAAGATACTGTCGTCAAAATCCTCAGTTTCCGGAGCATTTCTATATCCAGCCAGGGTAAAATGCTCTAAGGATCTTTGCTTGAAGATCTTTGTGGAAAAGTCAGCAACCAGACCAGGCAAAGTGGTTAGACCTACTCATAACTCACAGTGACAACCAGAAAGCAATCAGCAAAGCTCATGAGCTTTGGTTTGGTAGAGGAAGAGAGGAAATTAGGCAGCAAAAGATACAGATGAGCTCTGCAAACCTGCAAGTCTAGGATCAGAGAGCCAGCACAAGCTACAAGGTAGGGGAGAACCAGGTGATTAACTGTGATGATCGAAAAAAGTCTGGAAGGACCTTAAAAATCTATTAATACAGAGCAACTTCACAATAAACTATAGTGAAGTCCATTGTATTTGGAAGGTTGTTTAATTGCTCAGGTTGTTGCATGCCTGCCCACCCCTAGTGACACAGCAGGCCAGCAGTTTCAGAGGGAGACAGGTAAGTTCCTCACAGCCTTCATTTCCTCCTAAATCTGTTGCTGCTTTTATGGTTACAGTTCCCATTTCTTCTTAAACAGGAGCTATGGCACATTAACATGATAGATTATTCCTCTCCATAAATCCTTAGCAGGTTTCAGAAGTTTTCCATTATTGTATATACAGGGGGGTGGGTTGGGAGGCTACCGTCACCTTGCATTGCTCTTCTCCCCCTATGGCTATTATGGCTATTTCTGCTCTTGCACCTCCCTGTTTGGTAATGGTCAAAAGGGTAAATTACACTTAATTTCTATGTCTAGATGGGAAGATTTTCTTTCAAAACTGCAATTATATTTTTTAAGTTTGAATTGACTAGCTAATGAACTGGTCTAACTACATAAATGAAAATTAAGAAGTACTTATTCAACACCATCAGAACACATATCAAAAGCTGCTCTATCAGAACAGAAAATTCTGGTATCTGCTGTTCAGTTAACTCACTGGTTAGATTTTCCTCAACACTTCTGTATCCAATACACTCTATGCAAATATTATTTTGCTTAAATGATTAAGAGGCAATAGCAAGTTTTTGCCTTCATATAGGTTGTGAGAATTTCCACAATAAGCTTCAATAGGAATGATAATTCCTATTTTTCTTTTCTATCCTTTAAAAGGATTATTTTTCAATCTGTTCCAGAAGGTCACTTCATTGGATTTCAGGAAGCCTAACAAAGTACAAGCCCTCACTGTGAGAAGTTTCATGGGTAAATCAACTTAAGCATATTCATGTTCTGTCACAATTTAATGTACCACTAAGAGAGCTGCATAAAGTCACACATAGTGGAACTACTAGAACGATTGTTTCTAAGTTAAGTGAACAAGTAATTCTCAAGAGAATTTATTAGTAGGCTGCAGTATATAATTTTATTTTATCTTAGGTGTTTTGCCTTTCAAGTTAAACTGCTTACCACAATTATACTCTAAGGTTCCTACAACGATTATTCATGGATCTTTGTTATTATTTCACTGAATCATCAAAGGAAAAACAGTTAGATTGATTTCTGCAAAAGATGAATTTTTGTCAAAGATGAGTTGCAGAAGTAAAAAGAAAGGTGCAATTTTTTCTCTGTATCAAAACAAAGGTATTAACAAATACACAGATAATTATGTTCTAACATAGGAGTTCTTTTGTGTGTAAAGAACAGCCTTTTACAAGTAATGCATAGGGAGCTAAATACATTAACTATATCATTCTTTTTAATAGGATTTGTCCATGTTTTTCCTTGTGTACTGCAATGAAAGTTCACTCCCACAGGACCCAGCTCAAAGGCTTTCTGCTGAAAACAGCACTGCACCAGGTGGAAAATGCAAAATGAAGAAATTGGCTTCAGCTGCATCAAAGAGAACATGAATTCTACTATGCTTAATAGAGACTAGATGAAAGGGAGAAGCATTATTGCAGTACAACATTCTGTTCTCCCTAATTATTGTCATTGCATGAGAAGTGCACTATACTGTGCAACTCTTCTTAACATGGAAAAGATCTTTTAGATATTCTCTACATAATTGTACAATAATTAGAACACAGCCAAGGACTATCAAAATCTCTAAAAGATTTTTTTCAACAGTTTCTGAGAAATCCATTATAATGAACTATGAGCTAAAACCAGAGAGGGTTTGTTTTGCACTTTCTACTCAGATTTTCCTTCTGAAAATCAGGAGTTATTGGACCAACCTATTGGGCCAGGTTGAAACCAGGCTAGCACCAAAACTGCTGATGTTATAAACCAGTTAAGACTCAAACCCATGTTGGGCATCAATGCAAGACTCAAACCTACATTGGGCACAGTATCTCACTGTCCGCAAGAAGCCTTGATATAGGTGCTGGAATTACAATTTTGATCACTTTGTAAATATCACCAAATCTAATAAATTCTTACACTACCAAGTGTGTCTTAATTAACTAAACCTCTTCAATTTCCCACTGAATATAGAAAACACTGAGTGTGAACTTTTGGACCAGCTTTTGGACCAGGAAGGACACTGATGGACCAGCCTGCACTTTCAGAAGCAGATTGCCTTTGTCCACACAGTTCTCTCTTTCAGCCTCCTATGTGCCTTTTTCACTGTTAGAGAAGTCACAGAGAGGATTTAAGAATGCTGTTGATTTTAGCTGAGCGATTCCTGGAGTATCCCACATGGGCTATCCATATTGCACACCTGTCAGGGGACTTACTATGCACCCAGGCTTGAAGACTTTGAAAACAAAACAGAAGATCCTTTGAAGACAGTGTCAGCAGGAACAGTTTCTAGAAGTAACTAGAGCACTGGTCATCCTGCTAGTAGTGGGTTTTATATGTTTAAAACACCAGGTAGAGTGTGCTGGGAATGCAGGACCTTCCATCAAACAATGGTGAGGTGTTTGGGGGAATTTTTTTGAAGGGATCATGAGCTGCACCACTGAGAAGGAGGATATTGTCCTGCCATTGACCATGCAAATAAAGACTTTCACAGCTGCTTGGGAGGTTAGAATGGGCAGCTGTTAGTCAAAAAGAACAAGACACACAAACCCCTTTAATTTATTTAATTTCAGCCAGCAGATATTAGTCAAGCTATACAAAATAGAGGAATGTGGTAATAGAAAACAAGAAGCTTGGAGTAAGCAAAAATGGGGAAAAGCAGATTAAAGGGACAGTAGGAGATCTGAAGGTCCATTCACGGCATGAATAGTTTCTGATATATTCAATGCAAGCAAAAAAAAAAAAACATTTTCTTAATATCCAATCTAAACCCGCTCTGACTCAACTTGCGGCCATTTCCTCTTGTCCTATCACTTGTCACCTGGGAGAAGAGACCAACACCCACCTCTCTGCAACCCCCTTTCAGGTAATTGTAGAGAGCAATAAGGTCTCCCCTCAGCCTCCTCTTCTCCAGACTGAACAACCCCAGCTCCCTCAGCCGCTCCTCATAAGACTTCTGCTCCAGACCCCTCACCAGCTTCATCGCCCTTCTCTGGACACGCTCCAGCACCTCAATGTCCTTCTTGTAGTGAGGGGCCCAAAACTGAACACAGTATTCGAGGTGCGGCCTCACCAGCGCCGAGTACAGGGGCACGATCACCTCCCTACTCCTGCTGGCCACACTATTTCTGATACAGGCCAGGATGCCGTTGGCCTTCTTGGCCACCTGGGCACACTGCTGGCTCATATTCAGCCGGCTGTCAATCAACACCCCCAGGTCCTTTTCCGATGGGCAGCTTTCCAGCCACTCCTCCTCAAGCCTGTAGCATTGCATGGGGTTGTTGTGACCCAAGTGTAGAACCCGGCACATGGCCTTGTTGAACCTCAAACAACTGGCCTTGGCCCATTGATCCAGCCTGTCCAGATCCCTCTGCAGCACCTTCCTACGCTCGAGCAGATCAACACTCCCTCCCAACTTGGTGTCGTCTACAGACTTACTGAGGGTGCACTCGATCCCCTTATCCAGATCATTGATAAATATATTAAACAAGGCTGGCCCTGATACTGAGCCCTGGGGAACACCACTTGTGACCAGCCGCCAACTGGATTTAACTCCATTCACCGCAACCCTTTGGGCCCACCCGTCCAGCCAGTTTTTTTACCCAGCCAAGAGTGCACCCACCCAAGCCATGAGCAGCCAGTTTCTTCAGGAGAATGCTGTGGGAAACGGTGTCAAAGGCTTTACTAATGTCTAGGTAGACTACATCCACAGCCTTTCCCTTATCCACTAAGTGGGTCACCTCGTCATAGGAGGAGATCAGGTTAGTCAGGCAGGAACTGCATTTCATAAACCCATGCTGACAGGGCCTGATGGCCTGGTTGTCCTGTACGTGCCACGTAATGGCACTCAAGATGATCTGCTCCATAACCTTCCCTGGCACCGAGGTCAGGCTGACAGGCCTGTAGTTCCCCGGATCCTCCTTCCAGCCCTTCTTGAAGATGGGCGTCACATTTGCTAACCTCCAGTCTGCTGGGACCTCCCCAGTTAGCCAGGACTGCTGGTAGATGATGGAAAGTGGCTTAGTGAGCACTTCCACCAGCTCCCTCAGTACCCTTGGGTGGATCCCATCCAGTCCCATAGACTTGTGGGTGTCTGAGTGGTGTAGCAGGTTGCTAACCATTTCCCCTTGGATTGTGGGGGCTTCATTCAGGTCCCTGTCCCTACCTTCCAGCTCAGGGGTCTGGGTACCCAGAGAACAACTGGTCTTACTATTAAAGACTGAGGCAAAGAAGGCATTAAGTACCTCAACCTTTTCCTCACCCTTTGTCACTATGTTTCCCCCTCCATGTCCAGTAAAGGATGAAGATTCTCCTTAGCCCTCCTTTTGTTGCTAATATATTTATAGACATATTTTTTGTTGTCTTTTACGGCAGTTGCCAGTTAAAGTTCTAGTTGGGCTTTGGCCCTTCTAATTTTCTCCCTGTAAAAACCTCACAACATCCTTGTAGTCCTCCTGAGTTGCCTGCCCCTTCTTCGAAAACAAGATGAAATAAATCAAGACAAACAGTAAAGGCAATATCAATGTGTGATATTTTGTCGTCTTAATAGCTTATATTTCCCATGCTCTGACTCATTGAAATTTGTCCCAGTGTATTCAGAAGATTTTTTTTCATGCATGTCAACCTCCCAAAACTAGCAATATTTCTACAAGTGAAAGGCCATGCCACATGTCAGAAAAATGGGTCTTAGCCTACAGTATTAAGAGAACAAAGGAGAGCTACGCTGTCCACAATTGCTCAGTGACAATTGCTCCATGATCTGCTCTTCATTATCTGTTTAACAGCTGCTATTCAAGCTGGTACAAGAAGGAACCAGATAATGGACAGAGAGTCCTACTCATTTCTGAGGACAAAAAGGCTCTTCTGACCATGACTGCACACACGTAGCTTAATGGAGACCTTGTCAAATATTCCATATTCTGACAGGAGATGGATTGCGTTCACCAGCTAAACTTGCTCCATTTCCTGAGATAATGTCTCAAACTCCTTCTCTCGGCTATGTGTCTGTTTTCAGAAGGGAAATTTCCATTTTTAGGTTACTTCACCTATTTGTTCTAGGATTCCCCAATAAAAACTATTCTGTCTCAATTCAGGTATTTTTGAAACAAGTGTTGAAGTTCACAATGAATCTGAAAGATGAATGCTTTCATAATTAATTCTTATGAATTAACTTACCCTCAAAGAGCAACTTCAATGAATGTAAGAAACTGATCCCATAATGTCAAAATCATTAATTAAACCACAAATCCCTAATTATGGGCAGTCACCAAGCTGAGAAAGAAATGAGCCAATACAGGCTTTGGGAACTTTTAATAACTTTTCAATATCTAGTGTGTTATGATCTAGCCACTGACTTAGGGAATTTTACTTGTAAAACATTAGGCATGTTAGTTTACATAATGTAGTTCATCTAAAATGCTTTCCTAGAACTTCCCGGGTGAATTTTGCACACTGGATGTGAATACAATATTGCTCTTCATTTCTTTATCTTAGGTTATTGTCACATATCCAGAAAAAATGTGAATGTTCATCACAGGCTTTTTCTTTTCTCTGTGTTCTTTTCTAGCTTGAACAGTTTGCAATGATTCCTCTTTGAATTCAGTGCCATATTCAAATGAGAAAATAAAACTTGGGCATACATTTATTTTACATCCATTTTAATCCCGATTCCGTGTGCTTTTCACAGCTGCTTATTTTATTGCATTGCTTTTCCAAATGAAAACTCCAGCTGCCTCAGCCTTGCAAGCCATATAATACACGCTGTATAAGCCTGTTTCAGCAGACCGTTCCAGAGACACAATGGTTATTGTTTTCCTCATCTTCCACCTCTAGCCAGGAAATCTAGTGTTTAGGTTTAAGTTGCAAATGCAGTCTTTGAAAGTCCCAGTAGTTTTTTTACTTGGATTCCTAAGACAATGAGGCATGTCTGTCTAGCTTGCTTGCTTTATTCTCCCTAATAACTTTTAGCTTATGGGTCAATTTTAAACAAATTCAGCAGACGCCGATGTTTCCAGCTAAGCCAGTTTCCATATGCCTAACGGAAAAAGGTGTTTGGGTTGAGAAGAGAAACCCTTTGGCCACAACATTAATTCAACCCTCTTCAGACATCAAAAGAGTCCATGTTCATGCATAGCCTTCAGACCCAGTCCTTTAGGAAGTAAGAGTTGTTGATCCTAATGCTGAAGTACTTTTAACATATAAGAAGTGGTCCAGCTGAAAACTCTATAACTCACTGGGTTGCCTGGCTACCAGCCATTGCCAGTCAACGTGACACGGGGAGATGTGCCTGTGTTTGCAGGAACCCTGCGGTTTAACATCCCCCACGAAGCAGTTCTATAATGCAAGTGGTCCATTTACCCTAGGGAGGCTCAGCTCCAGGGTCTAGTCACAGTTTCCCTCAGACATAGCTTTGGGACACCAAGAAATCAACACTTACCAACATGATGACTAGATCAGGCTCTGAAATCAGTTAGTTCCTAAAACAAAGTAGCAGATTATCTGCAGGAAAACTGAATCCAGTTATGTTTCTACTTAGTATGCACGCTTCTGCTTCTTGGGAAGTTAATGAAAGTCAAGTTGGTTTTGTTTTTTGTTGAGATTGATACCAGCATCTCCTGAGATGGTGATGGGAAGTCAGTGTACATGTCTCACATGCAATGATCCTGCTCATTGCCACAGACCTCAACAACTGCAAGCCAGTATTTTATTTCTCACGGCTGAGCAAATTTCTAGAGGCACTTGCCAAAGTACTCTGCCAAGTCTTTGTAGTACTGCCAAATCCTTGAATCCTCTCAGATTGTCACGACCCAGGTACATACAGTACTGATCAATCTAGTGACACTGTACAATTAACTTCTTTTGGCTGTGGAGCCCATGGGGAAGATTTTGAAACATCCTGGTATAAAATGCTAGCAATATAGCAGTGAGACCTGCTCCGCATCATCAACCTCAAAACAGCATTATTTTTCAGCTACCTGATGGCTTGATCAAGAAAAGAAACTGCATAAGCAAATGTTTGGAGTGGTACTATCAAACAGCTATGCTAATGCCCCAAAGGATAAATTTCCACATTTCATTCTTTAGGGGACAGATCTGAACCTACCTTAGGAGAGCAGACAGCTGCCTCACATCTAGCACAATCTTTGTGTGGTTGCAGAGACTCAAAAAGTCACAGGTATAGAAAGTTTGGTTTTTTCCAGCTGTGCACACTAAAAGAACCATCTGGATTCTTTGCAAATTTTGATAGTAAGAAGCTGGTTGCAAACAGTAAATGGGTCCCTAGCTTTCTGCTTTTAACTCTAGTCTTCTTTTCTATTTGTCTGAATCACTGTAATATAGGCAATCTCAAACCCTCAGTGATGGTTTGCTGTCAAAACCTTAGTATCCTGCATCAGTTTTTCAACGGAGTCTGCTGGTTTACCCCAACACAAAGAATGGGATGAAGGAAAAGCTGCCTCTGTTTTTTTAAACTTGTCTTATTTATCTTTATGATAGCAAAAGATGGTAGCTAAGAATGTAGAAACCAGGACAATTAAACTGTTTTGTTCTTTGTCCTCATTTTTTCCTTGTAACTTTGCCTTTGCCTTTTCTGTGCAATACTACAAACTTTATCTTCAGCCTTTGCTTTTACTGTATAATACCACACATTTCAAGTTCAGCTATTTTCTATTCATGTTTACAAATTAAGAATGTTGTAGTTACTGTATAGTTCAGAAACATCTCTACCATGGAACTGTTGTTCTGTTCAAAAAATAATGCATATAATTAAATAAACACTGTTCTGTTTTAAATTAGTAGAAATTTTAAAAATTACTTTTCGTATGCAAGAAAATTCCTTCAAGTTCATTGCAAAACATTGATACAATTATTTATCAAACATATTAACAACACAAACTGTTGAATACAGAATTACTTGATTGGATTGATTACGTATTTAAAATTCTTTCCACGCTTTTTCTTTTTTTATACAGAGGAAGATTGTCTCCCAGGATTTCACATTTACTTTATCACCACCAGTTCTGGCTCACTGTCTATTCACCATGATTTTTCACAAAAGACCCAGTCCAATTAAGTCTTGGAGCATTCAGGTTCTGCTGCTTCAACACCTGCAATCCTGCAAAGGTGATTAGCTCCTTCTCAAGCTGGAAGTAAAATATATGACATGTGAATTGTTTAATGAGTTGTAATGCAGTAAATCTATTTGAAATGTTCCTCAGTCCCCTCCAAGCTACCGCCTTTCTATTGCAATATGATAACTAATCCTATATTTATTGCTTGTGAGCTAACACAAGATCAAAGCTAAGAGGCTGGGCAATTTCTCATAAGAAAAAAATACAAAAGAAAAAGCAGATGCCTACTAACAGCCACTGTTACAGCTATGAGTCCCATACTTCCCTCATCATCATATTATTTGAAGATAAGCTCCTTCCATTTGGTTGGGTGTTTTTAATTTTCTATCCATCGTAGTTTAATTTTTGCCCTTAGCCTTCAAGATTCTTGTGCAAACGCTTAAGATTTACAATTAAAACTTAGAAGTAATCCCTTCCAAAAATGACAGCTCACAGAGAAGATAAGTGTATTTCAAAAGTGATGGAAAGCTGAGTCTGTCTACTAAATTGCAAAGCCCAGAAGATGCTGCTATAATACAGCTCAAACACCCACCTGCGGAGCAGGGTGAACATTCCATTGTGCTCTTTGCTTATGGTTTTGTCTGTAATCTGTCATCACTGATGTCTTGATGCAACTTACCAAAGAAAATGAGTGAAATCGTTATGCCACTCATTAAGAATAATTACCTGTTTGTAAGAAACACTCATTTCTGACAGCCATAGATTTTTTTTTTCACATGCTCAAAATTCAGTAAAATTCCACTCCTTTTCATTGGTCATCTGCGTTGCTGTGGTGGTGATTAAATGTGATTATCTACTTGACGTGTTTTTTTCCCTCAAGTGACTAAATTTCAAAATTCAGAAATTAAGTACTTCTGCAACAATTTTTTTGTCAATCTGTAATACCAACTGTACAGTAAACTACATACAGCTCCACACTTCAGTATTGTCTTATGTCTGAGGCTCAGGCTGTATTGATGGGTTGGCTTTGTGCTCATTTGAAATAACCAGGAACTGAAATGTTGAGTATTGTACTGTACTATACATAATAAAACCAATCCACACAAGTGGCTAAAAATGCAAAGGGAAGTTTTAAGGGAGAGGGTGAAGGCAGTAACATTTTGGCTACCTGCAGGGAAAGATTTTTCTGTGAGTGTTAATTAAAAAAAAAAATCCCATTGATTTCCTGCTCTTCTCTATCAGAAAGCTTTGCTTTATATTTCTCAACCAGCACTTTCCGAAGGATTACCCTACCAACTGCCAACCAAGTCTAAATCAAGATCATAAGCTGGGACATTCTCAGACTATCCCAGATGCACCCAAACTGCCCTCCATGTTGAGTACCTTGAGGAACAACAACGAACCCACAAGCCCTAGCACATTTCAGGCCCTGCTTTGTTTCCAGGTCCCCTCCGTAAGGCATTGATTCAGCACATGCCCCTGCCCTGCACCAGGGTCTCTGCAGATCACATTTGCACCAGCACCCACTGCAGCTTGCGGGCTGCAGCCAAAGAGCAGGGCCTCCAGAAAGCTCTGGCCAGAGGTGGGCAAACTCACTGTGCCGATGCTACCAAGGACCAATTTTACCTCCACATCTCTGTCCCCATGACCAGCTATGTTTCAGCTGCCCACAGAAGTGCTGGAATTTTGCCTGAACCACAGGAAGTGGCCAGACCGCAAAATATAGACGGTCCTCACTCTTCAGAGGGACTATGGTGTTTTGCAACAAACTGCCTGAAGTGTGTGTCACATGGAAACGCGATGCCCTGGTCCTGCTGCTCCACCAGCTTGCTCCCGTGCGCTTGGTGCCCCTCTCCCAGCAAAGCTGGCAGCTGGCCCACATCCAGCTTCTTCTTTAGTGGAATCCTTCAGAACTCTCTTGGATTGAATGCATCCATAGACCTCCTTATGCCCTGGTCTGGGACAGATTATTCAAATGAACACAGCAAGGTGTGCAAGGTAGGTCGTCGAGTGGGTCTCAAAGAGATTAATATGATGTCAGATGAAACCACTAAATTAAAAATGAGAGCACCAATAATTCCTAGTCCCACCAGTCCAGGCCACAGCTCACACAGTCTGCTCAAGTACTTTCTGGAAGTCTCCATCATCACAGTCAAAAAACCAAATTCAAAAGCAGAATGTGAAACAGAGAAAGAGCCCTTGGACCTTGACGGAAGCTCTTGTAACCCCACAGCTGACTCTTTCCGCCTAGCTCCTTCGTCTGTTGCTGGTGAATGAACTGCCTCAACAATGACTCTGCAGATGCCCCTGGGTCTATCCACCCCTTGTCAATGCTCCTCCTTCCAAAGCTGCTGCATCCTACAGGCCCTGGGGAGCCAGGGAAGCTACTTTCTGGTGCTCATAGACAGCACAGGAGCACCCACAGTAGTGGCAAACTAGTCATGGGGAGAGAAGGAGTGGCTTGTGGTTTTCCTACCAGATCCTGAGATCACAAATTTTCTGTTTTGACTATCGCTGGGAACTCATGATATTTCTGGTCTGCCTACTTATTCTCTTGGAGATTCTTGAGTACAGAAAACTATTTCTCATTGCCTTTCCTAGCCATAGCAGTTCATTCTTCCATCCTCCTTTCAGGAGTTATCCTTCATTATCAGCTGAAGTGATCCTGGTCCATCTTGGCATGCAGTTGGCATGCCCTGACCCGGTGCTGCATCTGCCAAATGCACAACAGACCCCCACCCTCCATCTCCATGGATTCCTTGGAGAAGCCGGGGGACAAGGCTCTCATTCCTTGCTGGGCTGGACAGCATGCTTTGCTTAGCATTTTCAAAAATGGCCTGTCTTCCACTATGGGAAGTAGTGTGTGGGCCTTTTTCCAGCTCCAGGCTGTCTCTCAGGCAGGATAGTTCAACCTGGAGAAGTGTCATCTTTTTACAAATGAGCAGTGACACCAAGTTAGTACAGAGGCAGAAACACGCATAGGAGGACAGTGGGTTTACGCAGTAAATTGAGCACCGCATGTAGCACTACAGTCCTTGAGGCATGGCCTAGGGGCACAACTCAGGCAGAAGAGCTCTGGAAGAAGGACCCTGCAGGGCACAGGTACATCATGGGCAGGGCCATGTGCGGCCCCGGCTCTCCCACAGTGCCCACAGGGCCAGTGGCTGCACAGGGCACTGTAACAGAACAGCATCGGCCCAGCCGTGAAGCTACAGATAGATTCATGGGTTTGGATGATTAAAACATGGAGAAAATGTTTAAAACATCTATATTTGTATACTTGTATTTCACTTTCTGTCTTTACGTATCACAGACCCATTCAAAATAAACAGGTTAACAATTAAACCTTCTTTACATTCAATTACTACCTGAATGAATCTTCACCAGACATGATGGTACCACATAGCACGGAGAAGCAGACAAAGGAACAGCTGGGAAATCTTATGTCTACTGTCCTCCTGACTTCTGCATCTCCACCCTAGATAAAAGCTAAAAGCCAAAGTGCTGTAAGGATGAAGGTACTTCCTCCCACAGTTTTTTTCCCCAAATTTCTGTGTCTCTCCAAACGAATTACATTTCAGTCTGAAAAGGAAACATGTAACAGACTGGAAAGAAAAATGCTGACGTCTTCAAGGTCTTTTTGGCACCACTAGGCTTACTGAAAAATGCAGGAGCCTAGGAGAGCTGACTGGGAAGTGGCCAGCTGTTGAATTCACATGCTTTTGACTTCTTGACAGTGAGCTGGTCATTACAGTTCAAATACTCTGCCTCCTTTGAGAAGCACCCATTCATCCCAACCTCTGCTTTGCAGAGTCCGACCTTTGACGTATCAAAAGCATCAAAACCAAATGTCCATACATAATGTTTTAATTATGGTTCAGATATGGGAAGTATAGATTCTTAAGTCATTTTCAGCAATTTTAATTTTCTACTTACTGCAGGGTTTAAGTACATTGCTCATCATTTCCTTTAAAGTGATGTAAAGCCATTTTAAAACCCACACTCATGACATCAGGTTCTTATACACACTCATATCAGAATCTTTGTATTGAATCTTTTACCAGTATATGTAAAAACTCAGTTTAGTAAACTCAAAAAGAAGAGGTCATCTAAGCAACAAAGGTCTCTACAATGACAGAAAAGGCGGAACTTGTGGGGCTTTTCTGTTTTCAGAACTCATTGTCATGATACCGGTCCTCTGCTTAGAATTCATGTATCATAAGGCTGCCTTTAACTCAGAATTACACATAAAGTGAAAAAAAAAACCCAACAAGGTAAGGAGTTTGGCATCTCTTATTTAAACTGAATTTTATGTCCTAGAGGAGAACAGATATTTGAGTGAATTGCATCTTAAGTTTAGACATGAAGGACAAAGTAAGTAGCCAGAGGACATAAATCTGTAGGTGACATATTTCTTGGTTTAGAAGTCCCATACAGAAATATATGTGTAAGCTCAGTGTCTTGGGTGCAGGGACACACCTCCTTATGAGCTATATTCTGCACATGTACAGAAAGTGTAATGTGTCCCAGACTGCTTATGCACCATATGCCAAGTCATCTCAGTGCCTCTCAGATCTACTCTACTTGCATGACAGACCTAATCTCAGCAATCCAATGCAGTACATCAGGGTTCTTACAGACCTAAAGGAAATCCATATTTGACATGTGCATTACTTCCATATGTCTATACAGAACTACCACTCTGTCCAGGATGCCAGGAATCGGGAAATCCCAGACAAATAGCCAGAGTCCTGAAATTCTGATAGCACAAAATTTCTGGGAGAAAAATGGGAGGACATCTGAAGAAACACAAGTAATGTCACCCTAGACACAAAACTTGATGCGCTATACTCTGCTTATGTTTTGCTGTAGTTCTCTGCCATTATTTGACTTTCAGTTTTCGTAAGTCTGGAAGAACTCAGTCTTATATGTGTCAATATACAAGAAAAAAATAGCACCACGTGGTCTGAATAACAGGGTTTGTGCAACATTTAGTTTCTGGATGTAATTCAATGTCATGATAGAGGAAATAGCTACAATAATTTTGAAAATGATTTTTCATGTGTCTTCTCTCAATTTACTCTTCAAGAACAGGCTGCAGTATCCTTACACAATATTAGTGCATTTTATGATTGAAATTTCCCTATCCTTTTACAGATAAAGAGATGTTAATGCATTGAGAATATGGTGAGAGCAACAGTGACACTGTTAAGAGAAATAAATGGTTTGTGGGGGAAGACATGGAAGGCTACATATTTAAATGACAAAGTCCTTTCATTCTATGAGGACATCATGTTCCTCTTGGTCTGGTCTGGTGAAAGAGAAAGAAGCAAGGAAATTTTTTTTAGATTTAGTTAGCTGCTAGTTTCTATGGAGACAAGTTTCTCCAGTCATTTTTATTTGCAGGCATTAATAACATAGACAATACGGAGCAGCAAGAGTTTAACCCTGGATTGAACCCCACATTGAGCACATTCTGTAGGGAGAAAAATGAATCTCTAAATTAGATACAAGAGCCATTATACAATCTTGTTAACATACAATCTCATTAACTGGACTCTGGCAGTACAAAGTAAAAAAACCTGAAGGGTCACGTACCTTCATACCCTGTCTCCTCTTTTTCAAACATGCTTTGTACAGAGAGCTGAGCGGGCAGCATCATTTGCACTCTAGCTACCCCTGTACAGCCGATCACATACATTGCTATACATTAATTATCTAACCTCTGGTCGCACTGGCACCCACAGAGAGGTCAACGGTACCCAAGCCTAAGGCAGTGACTGGCCATGTCAAGAGAGGTGAAAGCAATGGAATAAGCTATATTTTTGAGTGCAATTGAAGTAATTTGGCGTAAATGTGAAGACCTATGTCATTTTGTGAATTGAAGTGATCAAAAAGGAAAAAAAGAGCAGTTACTTTCAAGTAGCAGGCAGAGTCAAATTTATGTCAGAGAGGGTTTTTTCAGACTTTTCTTTCTCCCCTTCCTGCACATATTTTGATTTCCACTAATTATTTTTAACAGAACAAACAATTTACAATGAATGTTTGGCTATCACATGTGTCTCTTACATTGGTAATGGAATACGCAGATCAGAGTATTAATTTTCTTGAGTTTCTTTTGCTGGGATTAGTGAGAGGGAAGAGCTGTTATTGTTCAAACACTGAACTGCTCAGTGGCATTCAATAGCAATACTTAGTACTTGAAACCTCAGTTTCATTATTTACATGTTTAATTACATGCAGAAATCAACCTTATAATGAATAGAATCTCCAAGGAGGCTGGCAGAAGAGATAAGTTAGGTAAACGTTTTTAAACTCTTCCAGAACACACAAAGATTGCCCAAGACCTGAATTTCAGTGTTACCTTTGTATTCTAGAGGTATGGAACTTTAAATTTAGCTCTCTTACACCAGCTACAAGTTAAGTAATCCTATACACTGTCCAGTCTGAAGAAGAAAGTGACAGAGGAATTGGCTCGCTTTTGGCTGGACCTTTGAAATATACAACCAGATTCCACCCCTCTGTGACCCTTAAATGCACAGAATTACTGTAGTGCAGTATCCAGAATAATTGCCGGAGATAATAAAAAGCACGAATGTCCTGATTTTGAACAGCACAGTAACACACTTTATCTCACTTCATTTTCTCTGTCAGAGTGCTAGGAAAAGGGTTAGTACTGCTAGTCTCCTTTTGTGCCTAAGAGTTCCTCCTGGACTGTAAAATATGCCAATTCCAGGACAAATACCTGTTACTGCAAGTCATTATCTGGGACTATTTTGGCACTGGTATCTGGATTGACCGAAGAACTGAAGTGTAAAATCTTGTCAGCAGCATGTTCAGAAAGCAGAAAAAAGTGCTAAGTGCACACAAGATATGTAAATTTGTTACTTTAAAAAGCCATTGTATAGGGGGAAAGATATTAAACCAACTTTGCCTTCTTTAGCTTTGACAGATATTCCAGTTATTAAATGAGCAGGAATGCACTGTCTTTTCCCATTTTTCCAAGAACATGACATGGCGGCCTTAATCTGAAACACAGAGTAGCAAATAGAGGAATTTGATACTCAGAGTCGAAATTACTTTCTAAATATCAGTGAAACACAGGCAAGGGCTCTGCCAAGTGCACACCTTTTTAATAGAAGAGGCGGGACACAGTTGATGTTTGCACAACCATGTGCTTTGAGATGTCCTGTAATTAGTAAGTAAGCAAATCTGTGGAAGGCAGACAAGTGAAAGCTGGATTCCTTGTGTCCTCTGGCTGGATTGTCTGGTGCTTATAGACCATGAACCCTCACAGAAATGCCTCCTGCAGTCAGGCACTGTCTCGTCCATTTGGGAGAGAATTCTGATAAGCGCTGTGTTTGCACAGCAACCTTTCCCTCAGCAGAGACATTAAAAACATATCTCTCCCTTGCTGTTGAGAGGATCTCTTTCTTCTATCCAGCAGCCCACTTCCATGAAACCTGGAGTAGATTCATATCCCTGAGGCTGCAGCTTCCCTGCTGCATTTGACTGAAGCTGAGCAGCAGGTCCAGAAGTGAGGTTGAACAGTGGACTAGCAGATGAAAAGACATCACATAAACCTCATGTCCTTAAGAAGTGACTACTAAGAAATTAGAACAAACTCTTTTCCCTCACAGCTTACAAGCCTGGAGCCCTCAGTTAGAGAACTTGATACAGGCATAATAAATATTGAGGAGTTAATTCATTCTGACCGTTGCCTGTATCGTTTCTGTGGATGTATGAGTTAGTTATTTCCTCTTCTCCTTTCACACACAAGCTCTCCAATAGTTTGCAGACCCATTTGATCTAACCTACCCAGGTCACTTCGTAGCTGAATTCCATCAAATTGCTCAAGGTTAGATTAAAAAATTGCATTTCTGCATTTTTTTAGATAACTAAATAGATATTAGGGCTTAATCTGGAAGTTAAAGGAAATAGTGTCACCAAAATTTATTAAAAATATCACAAAAGAGAGGGAGGCAAGGAGGAAAGTGCGCTGTCTGCTTGGAGGATGAGCACCTGTAAAACAAAGAAGTACAGAACTCAGTGTGGAAAAGACAGGGTTGAAACTGCAGCAGGGCTGTGCAAAGGCTAATGGAAGGCAACTGACAGATGACAAGCTGGGGAGGAGGAGGAGGAGGAAGAATAAGGTGGAGCTGATCTGCATCCATCGTGTGCAGAGGTGCAGGAAAAGGCAGCACTGTCCAAAAATGAAAAAAACAGGCGAGTTGCCTCAGATGGACGAGTGGGGCTTTCAGGGCACTGGGTGCACACAGGAAGGACACCCATGCTGGCCACATGCAGCTTGCAGAGAAGCCCTGGTGCAGTGGTGACCACCCTGTGCAGGAGTGGTCAGAGCCCATGAAGGCAAGAGGAAAAGGTGGAAAGAACCAAAAAAATACTTGGAGAAATAGCACAGCTGAGCTGATGGTGATGATCAATTTAACAGTGAGATGGGGTGGGTGTGTGTGCTGAAAAAGACACTCAGGAGGCATGACAGACCTTGAGGAGGTGAAAATTCACTGAAAAAGGTGGAAGAGGGGGGATGGTGAAGAGTTGGGGGGAAAGAGAGTGCAGTACATTTGATCATGCTCTTCATACCTCAAGGAATCACTTTCATTTTCAAGATGTCCAAAGAGTGGAGAAAATTGGCATTTTTATGGTAATGTACCTCTTTCCATAGATTTATAAACTGTCAATTTTTCCACTCAGAAAGACTGTCTCTCAATATCAGTTGAAACCCTTTTAAGATCTGCTATAAAATACAGCACACCATCTATAGGTCATTAAAGGAGGAGCAGAAATATTTTGTGACTGACTACTCAGTCACAAAAGGAACCAGTCATCTGTCCTTCCCGTTTGGCACAGCGGAACGACTCCATGTCTCACAGTTAACAAACTGTTGGTTTCTTGATGTGCATGCAACTCCTCTTTGAAAATAGCGTATATCTAGCACATTAGAGCTTTCCAAAACCTGCAGCAAAGCAATTAGAAAGAAAATTGGCATCTTATCGATTGCAAACTTGGCAAGGTCTTATGCAGTTACTTACAATGATTATACTGCTCCCTTTCTCTCCACTAATTTTCCACTTGAGTAATCAAGAAATCAGTTTGGATTAAAGACAGAGTGTGTTTGACAACTTTGTTACCCAGTTGTTGTGCCCAGGAATTCAAATGTATCTGATGTGTCAGGGAAGACTTTTCCTGATGCTCTTTTTCTAGCAAACTTAGGTGACTTCTTGTGACTGTCTCCACAGGATACGCTGTGGTCAAGCTGGTCGGCATGACAGTAAGCTGCCTTTTTTTCTTTACTTGGCAAAATTGTGTTTCTTCCCACACTGTTAAAACAGAAAGGATGAGTAAACAGTTTCCAGGCTGATTTCAGTGTTGAATGCTGTAAATTAGCATGCAATCTGCAAACAGTATAGTACTTACTACCCCTTAAATTGAGCTTTCTTGCTGCTAGCCAATTCTACATAAGACACACACAACACATAAAACACTACATAAAACATAAACTGTTGTTATTAAGCAAATGAAAAGATAAGCAGCATTTCTTAATCTCAATGAATGGGAAAAAAATGCTGAATGTATTAGGAAACTTTAGTTAACGTCTACACAGCTGATTCAGTAAAAAATTTACTTCTGAACATGATGAGCACTACCAGAGTTCCTCTCAAATGGTAGTGCATAATAATGTGGAGACATTTAATTATAACTACTTAGGACTGCTTTTCCAGGACTCTCAGTATAATGAGGACACCCTTTGCCCAGCAACCTACAAGCCATGGTTCTCTGATGATTTGACCATCTCTGACATGAAAACCGGTACTGGGTTCATGTGATAAACTCATTGTGTTTCACCTCCTCAGAGGGACCCCGGTATACCTGCTCACTGGCTATGACTTGAGGAAACAGGGACACCGACTTCTACCCAAACTGTAGAGCACATGACAAGATTTTGAGGCAGTAAATGGTTAGATGCAAACTGCAGGAGATTTTTTCAACAATAGTTCATACTGCTCACCACCCCCAGAAAAAATCTATCTGGAGACTATGTTTTTGATACTGAGAGACAGGAAATATTTCTGGCAGCTGCTGAAGACCTTCAATCAGTTATTGCATCTTACTCCATCCTCACCAGCAGAAAATTCTTCAGAAGAGAGCACTGAATAGTATGTGTTTGGACATGAAGGTAATGCAACATAAAGGTTTCAATAAGAATAATCCTTGGGCCACAGGCTTCAGCACTAACTCTGCAGTGACTACTGCCCAGGGAGGTGGTGGAGTCACCCTCACTGGAGGTTTTCAAAAAACGTGTAGATGTGGCACTTTGGGACATGGTTTAGTGGGCATGGTGGTGTTGGGTTGATGGTTGGACTTGAATGTTCTTACAGGTCTTTTCCAACCTTAATGATTCTGTGATTCTGTGACTTGTGGTGGCCCCTAGAGCTATACATTGCACCAACAGGGCCTGGGAGGAGTGGGTCAACTGGACAAAAATGGGCAGTCTCCATTAGCACTTTTTTATCTGATGAGGAGTGAATCTCCTCAATGACCCACTCTGGCTGACCACCAGAGTGCCTTGGAGCGTATGAGCCAGTTGTTCTCAGATGACCCTAACCAGAGAGACATCTCAGCAGCGCACCCAACAGTGCAGCCACTCACAGGCATGGGGGCACAGGGGCTGCAGAGGAGCTGGCCTGCAGCAAAACCCCCTACTCTGCCTGGTGCAGGTATCCACTTTGCAACACCAGCTGCCTCGCTCTGCGCCTGGTGCACACTACGAGATAAATAAATGCAGCCGAAGATCCCCAGTCTCTCTAGATCTGATAGATGTGCCATATCAGGGAGGAAGAGGATGGCAGAATGGTCAACTGCTCTTTAGTGGTTACAGCTTCCCAACCAGTAACTCTTTACTAGGCATTAAAAACTGACTCATCAAGTGGAGAATGTTGTGAATCGGGACAGGGATGTGATGGGTTCACATGGCTGCTTTATCAGTGTTGTTATTTGCTACTTTTACCCTGGTTTATTTTAGTTTAGTCAGCAGAACATGCAGCATCTGCCATCCCAAGGAAAGCCACTACCTGGAGAGTCTCTGCCTCTCCCCATCGTGTCGATGACAGCCATAACCAATTCCCAGGCCAGGCTATGGAAGTGCTTGGAGAGAGGCAGGGGCAAGTCAGTTCCTACAGGTCTGCATCATGTCTATCCCACTGCAGAACGCCCCCCAAAATAAACCTTGTCTCTTTTTCAATTCTACAAACTGATATAACAGCAGAGGGAGGCTTGTAATACTGTTATTTATTCTCTCGCAGCAATGTCCACACAGAATTTGCTTACTCAAGCGTTGTAGCAGAAGGGTCTTGCTCTGCCTATAATGCTGCAGCTGTATCAAAAGAAAGGAGATATAGCTTGCTTGCCCTTTGTGTGGGATAGCACAGCAGTGTTTGAAGAAGCCCGTGTTCTCTCTCGAATAATAGTACTAACAGCTTATTCAAGACAGAGTCCTTGATGGAGACAGCATCCACAGAGGATGTGAACCCACTAGTTCTGTGCTGGAATACAGAATTTTGCTGTACTCGTTGGATTTTTTTCAGTTTTCTGATAGATGTTGTTCTTACTAATGTCACCAGTGGTACTGTCAGAAGAAAAGAAAGGAACCACCAAAACAATCACGTATACAACAAGAAAAGGATAATAGCTTCCGCCTGACAGTCAAAGCAATTTTCTAAAGCATGTGGTAAGAAAAACAGGACTGAAGCAAATAAAACATGTTTCTTCTGATTAAACAGAACTGTGCTGCAGGTAGAGTTAAGCAATGGGGGTTTCAAGCACAGCGATCAAAGCTCGAATGTCTGCTGTTCCCCAGTGCCCACATGCTTGCATCCTCCCACAATATCTGGGCACTGCAGGTTCATTTCAAATTAAGCTGTTTCAAAGTAGCCATGATTAGTTACTCACTGAAAACTGAAAGTTTATCTTTAATGGCTTTTGGTTTTCTAAGAGATTGTTTAAACATTGACATATCCTAACAAGGATTTTATTTTGATGAAAAAGACTTGGTTTTACCGCTGAGGACTCTAACAGAGAAACACGGTATAATAAGAGGTCGACTATGGTCCTGAAACTACTTAGGCATTGCTTAACTTTCTGATAGTTATTACTTCATAACCCCTTGACAGCTAGTTAATTCAATTTTTGTTCTAAAAAATAAAACCTGGACATGAATGATTCATTTTTGTGTTGAAGGGATTTTATTTTTTAATACCACTAGCAAAGGCAATAATTTGCAGTCTTCTCGTATGGTAAAACTATATAATGGACCTGAAATATTAATGCAAATTAATGCAGTCACAATTGCTTATATATATGTTCCATTTGGCAACAATATGAGTTAATGATTAAGTTATTTCCTATGATATTTTCTTTTGAGCAGGAGAACACCATTTTTGAAAATATATTTCTTCAGCCTTCACTGACGAAACAGATCTTTAATTTTTCCTAAATCTACCATTGATCTTTGACCCAGATTTGAAAGATTACCAGGTCATTTCCTATTTCTCATTTCTGACAATATTGACTCATGGAATTATACCAAAATGTTTTGGCTTGATTTTGGCTAACCTTAGCTTATCAGAACTACTATGTTATTACTGAAATATTCAAGTTACTCTAGATTAAAATAGCATCCCTTCTGAGAAGAATAATTTTTAAAAGTCTATCAGAAATAACAAAAAATTTTCTTATTTATAGTAATTATCCTTATATCATGAGTAACTTGATTGTCTGCAATTGGTTCTCAGTCGTCAATGATCATGAATGACCTTAGAGGCTTTCTAATTCTTTTCAAAAAATGGCTGGCTGATCAGAATAGCATAATGAAAATTATTTTGAGATTGAGAGGTAAAAATTTACCAATTTTTGCGATGAAGTCACAGAAGTATTACTTTCTTGGAATTTCGGAGAAATAATTTTTTTATGAGAAAACACTTCCTCCACCTCTAAAAATGTTCTGCAATATTAGATTTGTCTTTTTCCCCTTCTAGAAAAATCCAGTCAGTTAGGAAGGCTTCCCCATCTTTTTCTCCGTTTAAGATCTACTACTGTAATTTGTAACTCTTCCATTATATCTCTTACTACCCATAAGCCAAAAAGGAAGAAACAAAGACAATTTTTCATAAATAGTTTTAAGTGAAATGATCATTTCAGAAGCATAAGAACTGTGCTCAAGTTGAAACTTAACATTATAGTGGAAGCATAATGCAAATTCTGTGAGTTGATATAAACATGTCTAAACATAGTTGAAGGGGGGAAACAACAGGCTATCTTTTATATACACTGTAAATCCTTAGATGGTATTTGTTGCATTTTATGGCTCCAGTATTGCTGTTGTCCCAATATGCACTATTAAAAGGGACTACTTTTTTAAAATTTCAGATTTGGTTGTGCAAGAATACCACCTGAAGCTGTTAAGCAGAATAGCAAAAATAGAGATGCTAAATGAGCTTGTTACTCTTGAATAGTTTTTATACGGTATTGCAATCTGTGCTCTTAAAAATCAGATTTCAGACAAATTTACAACAAGGAGGAGCAGACAGCATCTGATAAGGGGGGAAGACAAAAGAAGAAAGTAAGAAGAAAGATGCCAGACAGAATAAAAAGTTGAGCCATTTACTTTTTTCCAATAACATTTCGATAGAAAATAGTTGCTTTGACATAAAAAATGACAGATGCCGAAGTTTAAAAAATAAATCACACAGTTGCAAATACCTTGGAGAAATAAGTTTCATCACCATATTTATTATTATAGTTTTTATGTGGGTTATATGAACTTTAGGAGTCAAGAAACATATTTTGGTCTCCCAGGATCACATGCTGAAGTAGGATTGTAGGATGAAGTATCCCTAAATAATTCCAGAATACGCTTTCTGGTAAGGAAAACAGCACACAAAGAAAAGATGTCCATGTTGCAGACAGTTAAAAAACACAGAGCATTCAATTCAATAAGTTCTTCACTATTACAGTGTGTTCAAGGTGGTGAAAATGATGATTACATACAGAACTGGGACACAGAGCCATCTGAGATATTTAGGGACAGGAACACATGTAGTAGATTAATTTTTAAAGAATATTTGTTAAGAAGATTCAGTCTTTCTCATCTCCATAGCTGACAATAATCAAGAAGGTGAAGGCACCACAATGTCCTTGTAAGACAGGCAAATTTTCTTCTGAAATACTAAGCTTGAATTAGTCCTGGTAGTCTGGATGAAGACGCTTCACTGGCACACCAAAAAGCTGCTAGCTCACATCTCAGTTCACGTTCAAGTTGAAAGCTGCTGGAAATAAACTTCCTGAGAGCTGTATAGTGCTGGGATTCAGTCCCTGTGCTCCTGGGCAACTCAGACCTCACGACCTCCAGTAATGATGTCCCTTAAGACCTTGTCTCTTCTAGTTTTTGCATAAAGGCAGACTAGGGCTGGTGTTGGTACACCGGTGGTTTCCAACTTTCCTTTTCTGGACTACCAGTTTTATACAAGTCAAAAACTCCCAAACAATCTTTTAATCTCTAAAATAACATGCATCATAAGTCGTCTGTACCGTCAGTCAAGGAAACGTGCATATGGAAGAAAACTGAAAAGCAGCTCTCGAGCAGCACCCACATCACTGTGAGCAGCTAAAGCTGAAGGTGAGGGGGGCAGAGGACAAGGGCTGCAAGAGGAGGGTAAGGCAGTTGCATTCCTCCAAAACATTTGTAGGAATCTACAACAGACCAAATCGGTACTTCCCTGCTCTTTTTAATTTACTATGCACCCAGAGGATTTTCTTTTAAACTCAAGAAAATTATTTGCTGTTTCTAAACAATTACCTACTTTGAAAAATGTAGTCACGTATCAGCTAATTTTTAATTATTGTTGTTACAAGCTCTGCAGGTTAAAATAAGGTAAGATTAATCCCCTTCGGTTGAAAAAGCACCATAATTCATACATACTGTAGCTAGAAAATAATTTTTGCTGACTAAAAATATTAAATGTAGATTGAAAAGGTAACTGCTAGAAATGTTTTAATGGCTGCTTTTTAAGGACCAAATTCTGGGGTCTTGATTCATAATAATTAAGGTATTTATTTCAACTGCTCAGATTCCTTTATTAGCAGGTAATGGGCCACAGCAACAAACAGAGTCCTAATAGCCCTAAATTTAGCCAGGGAATGATTTGCATGGACAATGTGAAGAGGGTTGGTAAATCCAAGGAGAGCCAGGGCAAGGTGATGCATTGCAGGTCTGGAACACAGGGGTGTTCCAGGGTGGCATGGCAGCCCACAGAAGTGTAAGGACAGGACTGGCCAGGGATTCCAAAATCTGAAGGGAATAAAAATGGATTTGGAAGAAGTCCTTCATCCTACCATTTGTATATGTATAGTTTAGGACTAATAGTCCCATACATTTCAGTGGGGATTATTCAATATAAATTTAACTGAACCTTGCCCTGCATTTTGTCTATGAACAGTTAAATGTAACTATAGTAGGCTAGGATTTGGTTGGGAACATCTAAATCAGTGTTCTCACGATATCAAGGTTTCAAATCCAGAGCGGAAGAAGAATGTGTGAAATGAATATTCTCCAGTGTATATACAGGCTGCTTGCTGGCTAAGGTGCATGGGTAGCAGATCAAATTTGGATCAAACTGCAACATACATTGACCAGCTGGAGCAGCATGCATTGCAGACAGCAGTGTATTGTTTTCCTTTAAAAAGAAGTTTAAGTAGGAACAGAGCTGTACAGGCCAGCCCTGCAGAATTCCTCCCAAGGCACTGTTGAAATAAGAGAGCAGCAAGCTGAGCAGGGGGCAACTTGCTGTGAGACAAAGCAAGTTGCAGGTGCTGCATATGCAATATGAAGACCCAGTTAGGCATCTTTTTCAGAGGAAAAGATTAATGTTCTGGTTTGAATGTATGTGAATGTATATACACAGAGACTCTGTTATGAAGAAACAATCTAAGTGTAAAATGTTTAAAAACCTGTGTTACATGACTAGGAGGCATTGCTGAAGGAATCAAAGTTACTCAAGGATTTAAACCCCACCTTTCGCATTTCAGACATGGCTTTCAGCATACTGTAGTATGGTTAGGAGCCTGCAGGACTGATCCAGAAAGTATGCAAGTGAGTAGAAGTCTCCCCAATGGGTTTGGATGAGGCCCCAGGTTTCACAGGCAGTAGGTCATGTCCAGACTCCAGAGTACATGTGGGATAACACAACATGTGTGTGGTGTGGTGGGGAAGTAGCACACGTCCAGATCCTGCTGTAAAATTAACAGGAGAAGCAGCTGGTGAGCCAACTCACATAGCTTTAGACTCTTCTGGATATCTAATCTTGTATAAAATATAGAGCTACGAAGAAGGAAAAACTGTTATCATAGTAGAGTCGTAAGCATCTGCCACTTGAACGTGATTTTTCTTTCAGGCATAGTAACACTGCAGCGCTAATTCTGGGTTTAAATTATTAGCTCAGGGTTTTTCTCTATCTCCCCCAACAGCAGCCATTACTCCAGTGAATTGCAATGCAGAGACAAGACAAATATGCTCCACCTGAATATGGACTTTAGCCTAATAAAATGTTAGATAATATACTATAGCATCCCTAAGCCATATATAAAGAAAAACAAAAAGCAAATTCGGCCCACATCAAAGTTTAAACACACAAACCTTATTTTCTATCATTTTTTACAGCTTTTATTTCCATATTGCCCTGTGGTTCAAGTTAATGGTTTTGTTCTAGACAATATTTTGCTAAAAAGATATTAGATGGACCACAAGGAAGTGCAAACCTTGTACGTGTTCATAAATTTGATGAAAGTACAGCTTAATAGTCCTAGCCATATCCAGGACTACTTACTCATTGCCACAGTTTCCCTTAAACTATGGACTGTTGAAAAAACTACACTCCCAGAGAAGCTAAATATGCCACCTCTAGCTATTCCGTTGATTAACTTTAATTTGTTCTTCCAAACTTCTGTAGAAAAACAGATTTCTCTCATTTAGAGAACAGAAGACACTCTTAGAAGAATATTTTTCTTTCTGCTCTTTGCAAGAATGAAAGAGTATAAATGTTGACCAAGGAGTACTGTTTCTCCTCAAAGATAAACAACTTTGCTTTGTTCATCTTCTAGCAAGCACATTGTGGGTAACTTCCTTATCAAAGACTCTCCATTTTACTCTTAAAATTTTTGCTCAAAAATGTCAAGCTTCTACAGCATCTCCGAATTATGGATGAGACAGCGCCCAAGAATGTTTTCTGTTGTTAAAAGCTCCTGCCTGATCTGAATAAAAAAAGATGAACAGCTAAAATTCAAAACTAGAGTTGTGATTGCAGAATCCCTTTTCTACCCTTAACAACACCATCCTTTCCTAAAAGCACCAAAGTCCCACTGAGGATAATATTGTTCTGTATGTGAGATAACAGGCAGGATCCTGAAAACCACTGAAGCATATGATTATGCATCCCATGTGACAAAACATAAGCTGTGTGGTAAAGAGAGAGAGCACCTTTCACAAAAAGAGATTTATAGTGTGCCTTGTTGACTGTATCTGATGGATGATATCACAGTAACGTTTTAGCTGCATGTAATGTGAAAAAAAAAATTAATCTCACTTTACCTACTGTATATTTTTGCCTCAGATCTTTGTTGAAATAGGTGATTTTGAACTCCATAGGGTAAAAGTTAATTTCATGCCAGTATATATAGAGTGACCTCAATGGATCAGGTGTCTCAGAAATGTTTCAGCCCTAGCTTACTTCTGCAAGTCTACACCAGGTTTCCCCACGACTTACACGTTCTCCTTGGTTGGTTATGTAAAGCTGAACTAGTGATCCCAGTTCTTAGCAAAAAAGATGAGAGTACACTATAGCCTGCAGCTACTTATTGCTGCAGAAAGACCAAAGAGGAAGGGAATTGGCAATCTTCCTAGCCCAAGAAAATTCCTCTGTGAAGCCAGGACCAAAAGCCACAGATACTGCCATGAGCAGATTCCCATTTTGTGCCACCTCTGTCATTAGAACTTTTGCATTTCCCATGCCTGTAATCTAACAACTTTAATGAAGAAATGCATAATAAAAAGAGTACAATGCTATTGTGAGTCTTAGCATTTAGCCAACACTTTTTGAGAAGGAATGCTGTTCACCAAGCCATAATGAGTTTAAATACATGTAATCTACTTGCTTCCCTTATTCTTCTTAGTTTGTGCTACTATCAGGAGATCAAATTACATGGCAATTTTAAATAGTGTTTTGCAAATGTCTTTGTTATTAGCAATTACTTGCCAGTGTGTTTGAACAGTTTGTTGTTTGGGCTGTTTGTGTACAGTTTGCTTCAGCTATTCATTTTTCAAACATCTGCTAGGTCCCACACTAGTGAATAATGGATTTTCACTGAAAATTTTCAAATGAATAAACATGAGAACTGAAATCTGTGAAGTTTTCAAAATTCACAAAGATTTTTCTGAATACAGTGGGCTAAATATGAATAGTTCAACTTCTACTTTTTTGCTCCTTTGGTTCATAAAGATATTCCTGAATCATTTTGTTCCTAGCAGAGAAGCTCTATCGAATGAAACAGACGAACATTTGGGCAGGAAATATGTCTGCTAATAAGCTAAGGAATGAAGTTGTACCACCTCAAATTTTTAAATACTTTGACAGGTCTACAGATAGAGTTCATCTAAAGTAAAATATGTACAAGTTGCAATTGTTTTGGTGAAATCATACTAGGATGAATCACATGATTATGCTATTTATCAAGGAGCAGAATCCCAGATATAAGAGAATTAGTAGTCAATATTAATCTAATAGCCTCAAAAAGGGTTATTGGATGCACAATCTGAGACTATTAGATAATCTTCCTTATCATTTAATAAAGCTTGAATAATGTGGTCTTAGGGAGAAATCCTTCTGTATGCAGGATGATGGAGACAGGGTAATACATTTTACAGCAGAACACATAGTTTCCTCTTTTATTGCCTCCCACCTTCCCATATTCATACATTTTCAGAGACATAAATAAAAGTTAAAATATAATTTCCAAAACCAGCAAGCAGGCAACACCTTAGTTAGGAAGTACTATAGTATCCTCCCACTTGTAAAATACTTTTGTTTAGTTATCAATTATGGTATTCAGCATCACCGTTATTAGTGCTTGATTCCACTGTATAGAATCTTGAACCCAGGTTAATTTTAACAAGGAAGAGGTCACTTAAGATCCTAACTATATGAAAAAACATAATTTTCAGTGGTTCAGTTGTCACTCTTCTACTGCTAGTCTAAATAAAGTGCTTGTTAACATGAACAAGTGATAAAGCTAAGCTAAGCTAAGCACAAAATGGTGCACAATCCAACGTATACCTAAGTTAATAGCTGCCTTTGTAGACATTTGGATACTAAAATTAAAATATAAACTAGGCTTTTACATTGAAGGGCTCAAATGATAATTGTGTTATTTGCAATTAATGCAGCTATTTTGAAGAAAGAATAAACACACCATGACATTTCTCTTCTTAATGAGGCACAACACTTTGTTCCTTGATTGCTCTTTATCCTGTTATGAGAAGTTGAAAATGTCTGTAATTCCCCACGATTGATCCTACAATCAAACAAGGAAACAAACTTGACCCTGAAAATGTCTGTCTATGAGGACGTGGCTGAAAAGTTTCTCAGCTGTGTCATATGTATAATTTAATGTCAAATTTTGTCAAGTGCTGAAAAGAAATTTATTGAGTTTTTGAATTCTCTTGAATCTGTTTGAAAGCAGTGAATTTACAGTGGTATTAATAGCCTCTTTAGGAGATATACAGATTGATCTACATAGATTTCTAGAAGTTTTTGTAGAGTTCTATATAAAATTAAAAAAAACATTCCTGTCAGCAGGTAAACCTGACTCTTCATGATGAGCAGAGGCTGGACAGTGCCTGGGAGCTCCACGATGGCTAATGAGATGCACAAGAATTACTAGCAGAGCTTCTGAAACTGGAGAGCAATTTAAGTTACTCCAGTTTTGCTGCTGCTGAGTCAGTTTTCCTCAAAATATGAGTAAAAGACACGTTTCTATATTGGCTATCAAAGTGTGAGAAGTTGTTGGGATGAATAGGCATATTAATTCCAAAAAAAATCCCATCTTATGCTTGTAGGAGGAACGCCAGGCACTAGTGCTCTGCAGGTCACAGCTGATGCCTACAAGGATAAAAGAGAAACTCTAGCAAGGAGAAGAGCTGGTGTTGATCTCCCTTTCCCAGAGGCTGCCCCAGTAAAAGCCCATTCATGGATGGAAAAACAAAAGTAAGGAGGTGGGACATACTTCAGTGGAATTTCATACCCTTTCACAAAATGGTTTTTGCCTTCCTGACTCCATGGAAACACAAGAGCCAGAAGTACCAAAGGGGAAAAGAGTAGTACCCAAAAGGAACAGAATTGTGGAGGAATCAGAATGGCGTTAGCAGACAGGCATGTAATCAATCCAGGGATGGTGAGGCGAAAAAGTAAATGTCACCTTGGCAACCTGAGATAAACTCATGAAAAAAGTAATGTGTTTCCTATGAGGGAGAAAATGACAATCAAACTAATATTGAATCAAGATGTTTTTATTCAGGTTCTCAGTGCAGGTAAACAATTTACCAAGTGACGTGAATGCATAAAATATTTCTTCCTCCTCTTTCTAGAGTGGCCTACACATTCTAGCCATCACTGACATACCAATGTGTTAAGCAGGTCAGAGAAATAGGCATGGAAACTGATGCTGATTAAATTTTATTCTGGTATCTGGAAAGGAGTACTGCAGTAGGGTTGTTGCATATTTTATCACTGTTTATTTTGGTTTCCTAATCTGATTTTGTAACTGATAGAAGAGGGAGGAAGACAAAAGATTTATGATTAATATTTGACAGAAACTTTAGGAAGTGTTTCTCCAATTCAAGTTTTGTGTTTTCTTTTGTTCTTTTATGTTCTGACTGTTGGTCTTTCTTGACTTTTAATTTGCCTATCAGAGATTTGGTAGCTTGCTGAGAAATTCACTTTTCCCTTTTATGCACTCAGTGTTAGACTCACACGCTAGGTTTTGTTTCAGTCTGAACAACAGCCCAGATGAATATATAATTTCAGTGCCACAGTAGTCGAAATGGAGGCAAAGTTTCTTACCCTGTTGAGATGTGGCACACCAGCTTCCTGACAAATGCTGGTTTCACACAATATCCTGGTGATATCCAGGAGAGGAATTCAGTCGTGCCAAAGCCCACACGCAAGCTGTCAATCTATAAATTCAAAATACAGCTTCATCATTGGCATGAGATAATTTGAAATGTAAATTACACAAATTTCCTAAACTTTAAGCATTGATTTTCTTTGCTTATTGTCTTTCCTGAGCTTTGGCTGTATTTCAGTATCACTCTCTAACACTCGTTATGCATTCACATCTGGATGTGTTGTGCATACACTGCTTTAATAAAGTTTTTATGCATTTGTGTTAACATTTTATTCTTTGAAATTCTCAGCAATTTTAAACCCCATTGTTCCACTATAATTATTCCTCTGCTAGTTGTATAGACAGTCTCTTGTATAGCTTAGCTGCAGTAGGTTTTCATTTAAGTTGAACAAGAAGAAATACTTGGATGGAATAAAAATAAGTGGTTAAACAAGGTAGTGCACTGCAGCAAAGCAAATATCATTAATTGGTATGTATTAAGGTATTCTTAAAGTAATTAAATAGTTAGATTTCAAAGCCACCAAAGGATCAGTTTTGATTGTTTATTCTGATTCCCTGAGACTGCTCATTAATTTTTATCCCAAGAACTGCAAAATCATCTTCAAACTAGGCTGTTAGTGAGCAACCTACCACTGATATTTAAGGAAAGCTGGGAAACTATGGAAACTGTAGCACAAGGCCTTAGGTTAGAAAAAACTCAGATCTACCATTTTTCACTTAAATATGTATTTGAAGTTAAAACATATGCTGTAGTCTCCAGTTCAGGAAAGTATCTCTGTTCAGAATGGCATTTGAGCCTCTGTATAGACTCATACAGTGATGATTTACGCTTAGTCCTTATCTTAAAAGTACCTATTTAATCCTGGTTATGTAGGATTTCAGTTAGGATTTCAGTTACATCCTCATCAGACTTGACAAATTACAAACTATTAGCACTCTGCACCCAAAAGAAAGCATCTGCATATGTCTTTCCTTGGGAATAATATTTGAATTTGGGATGTGTAACATTTAGTCTAGGCAATAGGTTTCTCAAAGACACTAATTGATTGCCACTGGCAGGGAAAAGCCATACTTCAAATGGGTAAACATATAGTAACAGCAGTTGATTGAAATACTGATGGATTTTCTGTAACATCTAACTTGCAGTATTTTAAACAGACCATGCAGATTTTTCCAGCTCTTAAACTAAGAGACAGCCCTGGGACTGAAGCCTGCAGCTGTGCACACCGGCTCTAGCTGTGCACACCCTCCAGGTCCCTAGCAGTGTATTTATAACCAAGCTCACTGTCAGAGCTGCGTCCAGGCACCAAAGCACACCTCATCTCTCCAGACACATTTGTTTTCTATCCCCAAAACACACTGGGGAATAATTTATTGCTCACCTCCCCAGCTCTGTGTTTGGTCTACGACAGATACCAGGACCTTGGCAGTGTTCAGTGGCTTCTGGAGGACCTAGGAAGGGCCCACCAGTTCCCACATTCCCACGCAAAGTTGGGGCAGAGGCTGTTCTGGCTCATGTTGTACCTCTTCTCTGAAGACCAATGCGCAAAACAGGAGTCAGAAACCCTGTCTTGGACTTGGAGGCTGATTTTATTTCTTTTGCATTGCACAAGCCAAATTGAGCAAGGAAACTATCCCAGCATTAGAATAAAGTAGTAGCAGGAATGGTATAGTAGGATGTTGGAAGTAAGAAAAATTCTAGCTTTTACAGCATCTGACAATCAAACTCTATTAATACACAATCATCTTGTTTGAAGCTAGTAACTACAGTTTTATCACCAACAGTTGGGCAAATTTAAGTGCTTGGTTCTTCATAAGTCTGAGCGGTGACTTCACTTGCTTATTTAAAAATATATATAGAAAGACAGATTTAATATGAGTACACATTAATGCAAATTCTTCATTATCCTACATGCTCATGGCAAGAATCTCCTCCAGACTATAAATTAATGAAGAATTTAACCTGGAGAAGCCAGGAAAAAACTGCATCATGTGTACTTAGTGATCTATTTAACTTTTCATCTGTTCATGTCATACAGCACAAGCCAGTTGGTAAAATATTTTGGGGTTTTTTATATGCATGGGGCAGGGGATGCTATTATAAAGAAAAAAATTTCTACCAGAATCTTAAAAACTGCTATGTTGACATGCATTCCTGGAGTCACATTTTTTTTCCTCTGTTTAATGTCAGTTCTTACAACTGTTGATTTCAAATATCTACAAGCCTAATCTTAATAATAAGAGAGATTCAACTGTTCTCATAAGAAAATTCAAATAATACTAATACCAGCAGTTGTCTACAAAAAAATGGAAAACAAGAGCATTTTTATGGTATCCTCTTACTGTTTGCAGAATCATTTGTGGTGCATTGGAGGTTAATATCTTGAATTTGCTTTCATAAGTCATTGCAGATGATCTATATAGGTTTGAAACATAATTATGCATTTATCCTTTGAGAATAAGGAAATACAAGTAGACAAATATAACAATCTAGGAAAGCTTGATGCTTTTCTGCATCATTATAATGAGGCATTTTAACTGCCGTAAGACTGTGTACAGAAAGATAGTAGAAGCTCTATCATTTCCTACTACAATTGCATGGAGATGGAGAAGCCTTCTGTATACATGATTATGCTATACAGAATAAATGATGAAGCAGGGAACACTTAATTTCTTCCTCAGCCTGACTGAAGAGGAAGACTGAATATTGGAAATTTTGTATATTTTTCATGCAATCATAACTTTCTGATAAAGTTCTAGCAATACAGATGCATAAAGGTTGGGTGTCACTTAGACCCTGCAGGCAAAGAGGAATGTGAACTGGGCAGACTTTTGCAGATAAAATTGCCATGCAGTATGGCTGTAACAACACTAGAAGGTGCCCTATGGGTTTCTCTGCAGTCTGGCACCATCTGCTCCCTCTCAGTAGGCTCCTCAATGCTATTCCTAGAATAACACCCAAACTGAAAGAGCCCATCCTCGCCTGCCTTGTAGGTCCATCTCAAGTCCCGAGTTTCCAATCACAATCAAGACAGGGACACCATTCTTCATGGCACCTAACCCACAGGTCCTGCACATCTAGCACACAGTCCACCACCATTTGACTGCTCTATCCATGCCGTGGTATCCCACCACTAAAATAATAGGCACCACCTGATTTACATACACTACTATCCACTAGCACCTCTTAACATGGGGGATGATAAAAAACTGGTCCAGACAGCTGAGACCATTAGTCTTGCTCATTGTTCTTCCAGTGCACTTGCACCTCACCCCATGCAGGGATAATTTTTGAAGCTGAGGCTCAAATGTAATTCAAGCTACATTAGAACAAGCCCTTTGCAATACTCCTATCTCCATCACAGATGCTTTCCAGTTAGGTTTCTATGGCCTAGAAATGCATGGTAATGGAGAGAGCTGGTCTTTTTACTTGTGCAGAGCCTGGGAGGTGAGGAGGAGGCAAGCAGGAACCTTGGTGTCATGAGAAAGCCTGGACACATAAGCTGTGCTATATTGTATTGTCAAACACAAGATTTCCATCTATCAAATCAATCTTGTGGTTGCCTACTCCTGTTTGAGAGACCCTCTTGAAATTCCTCAGAAGGGCTGGGTATTCTGGAAATTTCCTGCCAGGCATGTCAGCTAGACCTTTTTCATGCTGTCCGAGGGCAGCCCAAACACAAGACTTGGTGGATGAGGAAGATTTTGCTAGAGTAGCTTCTGCACATCCATAGATGGGTTTTGGTAATGAGCCTACTGTCCACCCCCTGAGCTTTTCCTGCATCTAACCTCACAACCCAAGTAACAGGTCTGTAGAACATCCCTTCCCCGGAAAACTCATCTTGCATGATGCCTAACTGATTTAGAAGACTTTAAAGTAGTTTTTAAACAAAGCTCTAGCACCAATGGAAAATCCAAGGCTACTCTTCTCCTTTATATTTTCATGCATTCCCTTTGTGGAGCGAAGGTGTTCAAAAGAGGCAATTCCTGCATACTTAATTTGACAATCTTCATGAGTCAAAGTGAGCTTACCCCAAGCAGTTTGGCTGTAGCTGACTGATGCTCACCTGTGCTGGTCCCAGTGATGTTTATGCGATTTACAGTGATTTACAGTAAGTTGCAGCAGAAGTACAGATGTACTCTGCCAAAATCTTCATGGAGAAAAGCCTTTTATAAGTTTTTTTCTGGAAAGTAACATTTGTTTTGAGCAAAAATTAAAGGAGCCTTGTATCCTCTGTAATTTGGATTTCAAAGTTTCACTACTTTAGGGAAATTTGAAGCCAGGAAGTAGGAAGCCAAGTTTGATCACATGTTCTTTGCTATTTTCAATTGATCTGTGCTGTCACTTGGGATGTATACGTTAATTACCCCCAAAGTCCTGTTTTCTTGAGCAGCCTTATAAGAAATTCAAAATAATCAATGTTCATATAAAATGATTTAGGCAGAACTGGAGAGGCTGGAAGTTGTTTAATGAAGTACCAGGTGTTCTTCCTTTTCTCATCACCTGTTATTTCTTTTAGCATTATTTTTTTCATTATTATTTCTCTTACTCCAGGACAACATGCTTTTCTGTGATTTTTCTTTCAGACTGCTTCTCAAAAGGGAGCCATGCAATTTGCCTGGCTCTTTCCTCCAGCTACTCCCTGACGTCTTCCTACTTTTTTCCGTGTACACATTCCTTCCTCTATTTTGCCCTTTACTTTTCTATAGCTGTATTTCCTTCAGCCCAGGCTTCCAACAGGGCTGTCTTCCTCTGACTGAAATATCTGCTAAGTATCAGTGTGGAGGAAGAGACCTGAGTGAGGTTATGGGGGCTCAAAAACAGAAAAGTTATTGCAGATCAGCTCAGCTACAGTAACTAATTCCACTTAGTGCAGAAGGCAACTAAAGGAGGATTAAGCTAAAGCATACCTCAATGTTTCTGCTGAATGTGAGGAGCACGAGCAAGTATGGCTTCTGCAGCCTGATTGCAGAATAAAAGCATTATGAGCTGCTATACTGGGATTGTGTGCTCAAAATTTTAAAGAGCTCCATTGTTTATCTTGAAACTCTTGAGTAATGGCTTAATTACTGTATCAGAATAACTTTCTGAGGAGAAACCTGGTAATAGAGGCTTCTATTATCTAGTAGAACAAGAACTGATGATTGGAAGATTTCTTACTATGCTTTTAGCCTATTATTAGGAATATGGTAGAATTGTCCATAGTGATGCAGAATGAGCAGAAGTATTTACTAAACTTTTGTAGTTGGTGATTGATGCAATGCAGATCATTAATTCCTCTCCTCTGATGATAATGATACTAATCAAAGATTACTTAAGCCAAAACAATAAATGTTAGACATTTTTAAATAGTAGATACAAACAATTTGCATGTAGGATCTTTAAAAATGCTTAAGAACTCTCTAACTAATTTATGTTGATTTAAAATGTGCTTTATAAATTTGAAAGATTAAATTGTTATTAATTTTAAAACAATTAAACTGAATGACACAGTCAATTCCAGGTTTGTCAATCTGACACTGATCTGAATCAGATAAAGAACATGTTAGTCTGATAATAAAAAAATGAAAGAGTGGGTAGAACAAATAACACAAAAATTCATAAAATAGGTTTCATCAGCCTATGTTGACATCACTTTTATAAGTTCAGCATATACAAGTGAAATTGATGAAACATCCCCAGAACTGTGTAAGGCACTTTAATAGGTACAAAATGATGTCTTGATCAGTAGAACAAGAAAGACTGAAGGCATAAAGTCAGAAGGAAATAACATGACCACACGTGCACAATAAAGAACATGATCTGCAGAGGCATCCTGAAATGAACCCACAGGTGATGATTGATATTCAGCTGGCAAAAAGGATTAATGCAGTCTTCCAGTGTTTAAACAGTGAAATATGTTGTTGGAGCTTCCTTATTTATTATTGTGGTAACTGCTACTGAAACACTCCCAGTTCAAGAAAGATGTTGATAATGTAGGAAAGCACTTGAGAAGAATACAGGAATAAAGATGGATATGGAAAGCATGTTTTATGGAAATATAAGTACTCAATTCAGTCGACAAGTACTTCTTCAATTTAGTTTGCATATCAAAAACTAATGGCTTATATACAACTTCACCCTAAAAAAAAAGACAATAATGATCAACAGGGGTAAACTAGTTGGAAGTTTTGGTGAGTTTTCTATCACCAGTGTATTTCCTTTTCAAGTCTGGATATTCTTAGCAATATCGTACAGTTTGATGGTTTGCTGCCTATAAAAGCTGTGGTTCCCACCCATATTTAAGCATGAAGAAAAAGTACTTGCAGTGACCTCTGAGAGGTAGGAATACTCCTTCTCTTACAAACAGCAAATACAACCTGATCCAGTTCATGGAAACAGAGGTCACAGGTTTTCTGCAAAGACTCTGTCTCCACCACAATTCCTATGTCTGTGATTCTTTCACATGGGCTTCATGTAAAAAAAAATAAGGCCTCATGGAGCCATGCTGGCAGAGAAAACTCCTAATACCCCTAGATGCATCCCTGGATTTTCCTAGATGATCATTACTTCAAATCTGCATAGAATTGCTTAGTCTAAAACCTACTGCAGGCAATGAGTCTTCAGTTCAGACCTCCCCAGTTAGACAGGACTGCTGGCAGATGATGGAAAGTGGCTTGGTGAGCACTTCCACCAGCTCCCTCAGTACCCTTGGGTGGATCCCATCCAGTCCAATAGACTTGTGGGTGTCTGAGTGGCGTAGCAGGTCACTAACCATTTCCCCTTGGATTGTGGGGGCTTCATTCAGGTCCCTGTCCCTATCTTCCAGCTCAGGGGTCTGGGTACCCAGAGAACAACTGGTCTTACTATTAAAGACTGAGGCAAAGAAGGCATTAAGTACCTCAGCCTTTTCCTCATCCTTTGTTCCCCCCACCCCGCCCCCATGTCCAGTAAAGGATGAAGATTCTCCTTAACCCTCCTTTTGTTACTTATATATTTATAGACATATTTTTTGTTGTTTTTACAGCATTTGCCAGGTTAAGTTCTAGTTGGGCTTTGGCCCTTCTAATTTTCTCCCTGCAAAAACCTCACAACATCCTTGTAGTCCTCCTGAGTTGCCTGCCCCTTCTTCCAAAGGCCATAAACTCTCTTCTTTTTCGTGAGTTCCATCTAAAGTTCTCTGTTCAGCTAGGCCGGTCTTCTTCCCCACCAGCTCATCTTTCCGCACATGGGGACGGCCTGCTCCTGCGCCTTTAAGACTTCCTTCTTGAAGAGTGTCCAGCCTTCCTGGACAACTTTGCCCCTCAGGACTGCCTCCCAAGGGACTCTGTCCACCAGGCTCCTAAACAGGCCAAAGTCAGCCCTCCAGAAGTCCAAGGTAGCAGTTCTGCTGACCCCCCTCCTTACTTCTCTGACAATCGAAAACTCTCTGATTTCAAGATCACTGTGCCCATGATGTCCTCCCACTGTCACATCCCCCACAAGTCCTTCTCTGTTTGCAAACAACAGGTCCAGTGGGGCGCCTTCCCTAGACGGCTCACTCACCAGCTGTGTCAGGAAGTTATCTTCCGCACACTCCAGGAACCTCCTGGAGTGTTTCCTCTCTGCTGTATTGTATTTCCAGCAGACATCTGGTAAGTTGAAGTCCCCCACAAGAACAAGGGCTAGTGATCGTGAGGCTTCTCCCAGCTGCTTATAGAATATTTCATCTGTCTCCTCATCCTGGTTGGGTGGCCTATAACAGACTCCCACCATGGTATCTGTCTTGTTGGCCTTCCCCCTGATTCTTACCCACAGACATTCAACCCTATCGTCACCATTGTTAACCTCTAGACAGTCAAAACACTCCTTGACATACAGGGCTACCCCACTGCCTCTCCTGCCTTGCCTGTCCCTTCTGACAAGTTTGTAGTGATCCAGTGGAGCACTCCAGTTGTGCAAGACTTGTATTAATACATGAAAGTGTATTAATAGAATAAATTCCAAGCTGTTTTATGCTCCTAGCATATTTAAACTGATTCTTTTCAAGGGTACTGAAGGGGGGGGGGGGGGGGGTGTTAACAAATTCAGATGAATATACTTCAGCATTTTCAGTTTTCTTTGCTAGTCTTAAATTGCATTGTTCTCCATGCAGATGGGTGAAACAAATGAGTGTAAAGTTCTACCTGAATGCTACCAAAACTCATTTGAAAGCATGACCTCAAAGCTCTTAGTGAGATAAAAGAGCACCACAATTTGTTAACAGGAATATGTATACCATGTTATGTAAGAAAGTTGAAAAAGAGGAAGGAAGGATAAAAATTATTTTTTTATAAACTTAAATTCTCATTCTGTTTGGAAGAGAGGGCTGGAAAAACTTCATCTTAGGAAAAGCTAAGCAGCAATGTTACTTCGAGTACCCTGTGTTTAGTCATTTATATAACCTAACCTTACCTTTGCATTAACGTGCAGTGCTTTCTTAGTAGTTCTAGCTCCTTTCAAAGGCTTTACAGTCATACCACTTTTTAGATTCAAAGCGCCAGTATGCTAAACAGTTACAGTCACATCTTAATTGATAGTACTAAGAGGAATATATGTAAGTATCTAAAACATGGCCCATGCTTGGACTAATCACATGAATATTGCATGCACATATTATTCTGCTCAGGGAAACAGAAAATTTCATTGCTAATTGTTCATAAAATGTTTATTTAACTGGAATTTACATTTCTTTAAGTGACACTTCCAGACAGAGAATGTCTAGGCTCTCATTAAAGTACATTTTATTAATAATTAGTTAGTACATATCAATTAATTTGTCAAAGACAATTTCTTTCCCTTCCTTTTTGTATAATAGCTTGTCTGCATAAACTTGGTTTTTGTCTTCTGTTCTGAAAAGTGGTTCTTAGGAAAGGGGTAAAGAATACATTATAAAAAAATCCAGAGTATATTCTCTAATGCTGAGCCAACCTTGTTAATGTCAGACTGAATAGAGAAAATCTAGCCTAAAGAAATCAATTACCCTGATTTTAGAGTCTGATGGCCTCAAATTAAAATGCCTGAAACAGGACCATAATTCTCACTATGCATATATTCCTGCTGCAATAAGCACTTGTGCAGCAAACATAAATCAGGTAAAATGAGATCCCATTCTGAACCATTTTACATCATAGCATAACTGGTAAAGCCAAGGAGGGGCAAGGAGATTTATTGCATTAAGAACTACTGCAAATCAGTTTCACAGCAAGAAGCCAGAGCTTCCCTGACCACAAGAGACCTTGATGTTCTTAACTCGTTCCTGTGAATCAACATCTTTACTTTTTATAACAGCAGAGAACAATCCTGGATTCCTAACATTCATTTTGTATAACCTGTGTTTCAACTAGAGACAGATGTATTAATTATTAATCTGGGTATTATTTTTGTTCCTTTTATTTGTGGTGCATTTAATGTCAGCTGCTGGATGGCCAACCAGCTACTTGATATGGCAAAACAACGCATGGGGCAATTGCTGTCGGTCAGCAAATGATTCAAGGTTATCAGCCCACCGACCCTGGGCACTGGGATGCTGAAGATGTGCAATCAGGCAGGGCTGGAGCAGTGTGGGAAAGAGTGGCTGCTCACAGGTAAAAAGCAGAAGGGGGAAGGGAGAGCAGGAGGTACTCCAAGAGTGGCAAGCTCTGACGTACACCTTTGGCTTGAAGGTATTTGGGGTGTATATAGTATTTTTATAAAGAACAAAGACATGGCTACCCCATGAGGGGTGATTTACCAAGATGGTAAACCTGCACCTTATGCAGGTTGAAGACTCTTCACCCTGAGACAAGAGTGATGGTGTGCTGTATCTTTGGACAGAAAGCAGGAAATCTAATTGCTTCTGAAGCATGTGGGCTGCCAGTAGCTGGAGGCAAGCCTTGAAAGGATGCCATTAATATGGGCAGCCCATTCTTCCAAGATGTTTGTTTGTAAATGTCTGCTCTTGGCATACAGTTACTGTGAACTGAGGAAACATCATCATTAACTGGGCTCACATCCTGTATGATGAATATACTGAGACTCCAGAGATTGGAGGGCAAAGGGAAGAAGAAAAAGCCGGGCTGAATGAAAGTTTTTTTAACTAAAAAGAAAACAGGTAGAATAGACAAACTGGAAACACTGAACGCTGGAGGTCTGAGCCTTGAACTCAGGGAGACATCTTTGCTGTTGAAAATACACAGGCTTACAAGCAAACTTCCTTTTTGCCCATACTTACCAGGCAAAACTCCTTAGAGTGCTAACAGGCAAGAGTTGAAGCATGTGGGAATAAAAGTACTGCTGGCCCCTGCCCTGGCTGCCTGTCCTGTGCAACGTGCTATGTTAGCACAAGTACGCTATGCACTGGAAGCGTATAGGTAGACCTCGATCCTGCTCCATCCCCTCTGCTGCACAGGTAGCAAGCTCTGCTGGAAGGGTGGGGAAGGTGGCTGGCATGGCAGTGACCTAACCACTCGTCAGTCCTGAATGACATTGTCTATAGGGGAATACAGTATTCTTCAGTTCCCATGACTGACTTTTTATTGCCCATATATTTCCTGGGCATTCCTGAAAACCGGTTCCTAGTTTTTTAAGGCACAAAGTCAGGCTGAGAACTGGAGGATTCAGTTAGGATGACTGGGAATGTGGTAAACTGTGTTGAAATTGCTTTTAAATTACCATTTAGTGTGATGCAAGATAGGCTTTGTCTCCCCTTTTCTCTTCTCCTTTCCCACTTACTTATTTTTTGAACACTTGATAATTACATAAGTGAGGCAACACAAAGTACTGATTTGTGTTTTTCAGTCTGCCAACATAATAAATGTTCACAGAGTTTTATTTTTAATCTTTAACAATAGAAAAACAGATGGCATGAGTAATTCTATAGTGTCCTGTGCACTATCAGTATTCCCAAAATGGTATGTACACTAACCTTAACACAATCTCACAGCACGGCAGGGAGGGGAGGGGAAAGATGGTGGCAGCTGTGTTGGTATTTTTGTTACAGTGGAGTGGCCATTTCCGCATGCACAGGATCAGACAATCAGAGAAAGACTCATCGAATTGTGTAGGTTGGAAGAGACCCCTGAGGCCACCTTCTCCAACCTCCTGCACAAAGCAGGGCCTGTTAGAGCAGGTTGCTCAGGGCCACATACAATCAAGTCTTGAGTATCTCCAAGGAGGGAGATCCCACAGACTCTCTGGGTCACCTGCTCTAGTGTTTGGCCACCCTCATAGTGAAAATATTTCCTAGTGTCTAATGGGAATTTCCATTATTAGAACCTCTGCCTGTTCCCTCTCAACCTATCACTGTGCAATTCCAAGAAGAGTCTGGCTCCATCTTCTCTACAACCACCCGCTACGTAGTTGCAGACAGCAATAATATCTCCCCTGAGCCTTCTCTCCTTTAGGCTGAACAAACCCATTTCTCTCAGCCTCTCCTTGTATGCCATGTGCTCCAGCTGTGCCCCTGCCCCGCCCCCCCCCCCCATCTTGGTGGACCTCCACGGCACCTTAGGCGTCCTCCAAAGCTGAAACTTTTGGTGTAAACTCTGCTTCATAGAACACGCGATTCCCTTGACCAGCTGATCCAGCCCCTGATCACATCCCACACAGTCAGACAGCAAATAATGCTGAACCCTCCTAAATAGGACCCGCATCTTACATGCCAATTTTTTCTCAGTATTTACCCTCACAGACATTTTGGGTCACCTTTGGGGAGCCTGTAACACCAAGAGGCCTGATACTTCATCTAGTGCAGAAGGAAAATGTGAGAGACACAGCACAGCTAGGGAAAAGTATCTGCTTCATTCAAGTCTCTCCTCCTTCCCAGGAAGGCACTCTTCTGTACCTCCCCTCGACCTGCTCTTTCTTGGGTTTTTTGTGGTTTCCAACTCCTCATACATACCAGACCTGATTATTTCCATTACTTTCCTATTTGTCAGTAGTCTGTGTTTGTTTAAAGTGGAATAAAACTCAAAAGCCTAAAGTTAGTGGTTTACTCCTGTTGGACATGAAAAAAACAGTGACAGTTCTTGACATGTGATGACTCCATCTGCATGGAAGTTCAGCTGCTGCACTTAGATATAGCCCCTTGTTGCATGGTGCTAAGCTAATCCTTTGTGCAGAAGACAATATCAGTTCAATCAAATGGAAGTTCATCTAACATGCCTAAAAGTGTTAGGTGTCTTCCTTAGGGCTGCACCTTGAATGCAGGGGCATATGGGCTCACAAATACTGAGAAGTGATTATGGTAATAGCCAACATGAACTGGAATTACAGCCCCACCAAAGGATTGATTTCTTTCTATGCATAGTTCATTTCATAATTGTTTTCCATAGAAAAGTGATGTGAACTTGGCCTTAATCAACCACAGGCTGTATTTCATGCTCATTCTCTTGGAAAGTCCAAAACATGTTGTTCCAAGTTTGCAAATTTAAGTGTAAATTTATTTCAGTTCAAGCGTAAAATTATTAACTTAATTTAAGAGGAAATATGGCTTATACTTTGGGTCTTCTTTTTGTTTTCTTGCCTATTACTGAACAAGCATTGTTTGCTTGTGATATAAGTGCTGTCTCATGTCAGTACATCAGTAATCTTAAATGATTAGGCTTGCTGGGATTTTGTACAAAACATTTAAGGATAGAGGTGGATATGCAGCATATTTGCTACTCTGGTGATTTCTGTTTAAAAAGACACATTGCCTGTAAAGCTGCATTAATTTCCATTCAAAATCCACTTTAGTAAAAGTATATAGTTTGACTTAACTCATGAGTACAAACAATTCATCCTTGTATTCTTACATGGCATTTCTGCCACTCGTTTCCTCTGTTTGTATGCCATAATAGCTTTTGTTTTCTCTGTTGCTTCTCCCTAGCAATTTCTTTCATTTATCCTTAAGTGCATCCAAACATTTGATCACAAAACTCAAATAGCAGCTCTGCCAATTAGAGGGAAACCACTTTGATGTGCCTGATTACAGATGAAATGAAAACAAATGTGAGTACTTACAAGAAAGAATATCAAGCAGAAAGACAAACAGCCAAGATAACAATCTTTTGGTTGTGAAGTCATGACAAATTTAGAGGGATGAAGAGGTCACATCCTATGGAAGCAACATGAAATAAAATAAATAAATATAATGAAGTGGAGCAAGATTGATAGGCAGTAGAAAATACTGAAAGGAATTAATTTTTAATTCAGGAAAGTTCTTCCTAAAGGAGGTTTACGTAAGGGGCTGATGTTTAATAATAAATAGTAAAATTGTCAGTGACAATGATCCTCTGGCAATAGACACTCAGTATGTGTCAAAATAAATCAGTTGGAAAGTAGGATTTGGAAAGAAAAATGTAGATTGATAACAAAATCAAGCAACAAATCAACGGATAATGATGAAAAGATTTGAGACTTAATTTAATATTTTTTTTCCTTTTCCATGAAATCCTTTGATAATGTTTCAAAGTAAAGAAATCAAAAATACATTTCTTGACTATTTTAAAAAGCAGATTAGTCCCACAATAATTTCTTATATTCAATGTGCTACACCAGGGCCTAATCCCAAAGCCATTTGATGTTTTAGGCTATATCTCCATGGATTTTAATGGTGATGGGATTCCTAAGATCCCTTGAACAGGCATTCCCAGTCTGGGACACATGTCACTAGTAGGGTAGAGAGCTTGTCCTGTTTTCTTCCTAATACTTGTAACACAGGTGATATCACAGTAACAAAACACAAGAACTGCTGTCCAAGTGTCCTTGCTGAATCTTTGTTCTCTTTTCACCACAGCTAATATGAAATATAAGGTAAATTCAAGGAATGAAATAAAAGTTGAGGTGTGAAATAATAAGTGATTTATGTATAAACAGATAGGAAAAGTGGAGACTATTTAATCCAGGGGAGGGAGGGCAAAAGAGCAAAAAGGTCCTCCAGAGTCATGTTAAGGAAACAAGGGTACTTCATGACCACAGATTTTTGTCATATTCCTAACACAACCCATTAAACCTCACTGGAAAAGTACATCCTATTTAGTGCATTGACACATCTTGACAGGAGTCAGAAATATTCTTCTTCTTCATTTGTAACAATAAATAAATTGTTCAAATGTTCATTTGATGACAAACAGAATTCATCTGATCTTGAAAACTAAACAGTTCTGGATGCAGTTTTTGGCCGGGAGATTTTCCAGATGCCATAAGCACAGGCCATGAATTGTGGCTGAATGCTTGGCAAATGCCAGACCACAGAAATCCAATGAGTGGAAAGACTTCTTTTGGCCCAGTCACAGCTGCTGATTTGACAGATGGGAATACTTTGATTTAGTGGGGCCTTGTGACATATTCAATTCTGATAACTGCCAGAGGCAGAACTGAATGATCTGACCCAGGCTGTCAACTTCCAGTCTTTTATGACACCGTTGGGTGATAAATGGGACACGCGAGCAAAGTACAGGCATGTTGGAAGGGAAAATTCAAGGCAGACCAATTAGTGATATTATTTGAATTTCTGACTTTTCATATCTTCATATTAAGTATTTTAAAATCATAATCTTTATACAATGATTAAAAATATATTTGTCTCATCTGACAGCCCAGATCTTCATTTCCCAAGCTGTCAATTTGTCATGTACTTTGTGGTCACAGGGAGGATTCACAGCTTTTGGGCAGAGACTAATTTATTTCGTGTTGGTATAAACTGGGAATCATTTGATGTCAGCAGAATGACAGCAAGGCAACACAAGTGACTGGAACCAGGTCCTCCATCTGTAAGAATTTTTTGACTTGATGATGATAACCAAATAAGACATACCCAGATTCCCAGAAGTATTTTTATGAACAACTGTCAAATTAGTTAAAAGCAGAATCTAGAAGCTGAGATTAAGAAATTGTCTCCATCCATGTATTATTGCACAGTAGATAAATATTTTAATGAAAGCCTTTAAAAATGTGAATCTTTTTATGCAGTTAAAGAAAATTCACATTACCCATCATGATGGAGAACATTAGAAATTCAATTCACTTGATGTTTAAGTGCTCTGGTTTTACAGTTTTTACAGTACTCTATTTCTTGCAAGTGTTACACAAACAATATTTGCTTTGCAGAGGTACAGGTCATCACTAGACAAACACTGCAGAAGTGCCTGCGACTCTCTCTTCCACCCCCTCCTCCCCCATCCCTGCTCACCCAGCTGCTGGCTGCTGCTCCCTCAGTTCACCCAGACGAACAAACTTTGTGATACACTTTAAGGAATTTGTTTAAGGCTGGTAGAGTTTCTTCAGAGAGAACCCGGGGTAATATTAGAAAAACAACTGATTTCACATTGAAGCTGTTAAAGAGTGCTCATCTACCTTGTCCTGCTGGCTAAGATGAGGGTGGAAACTTTTGGCTATAATGAGGAGACGGATTATCTTAAATTTCACGTACCATTTTCAACTCAAAGATTTGACCAAAAGCCTTATTTAAGTCTTTCCTCCAGACTGGAAAAACTGAAATGAGAATACTTTGCCCAAGATATTAAGACAAATGTTAGAAATGCAGCTATCTGTACTATTTCTCCTGTTTCCTATCCATCAGACTGCACCATTTCATGTCTTTCATGAAATGTTGCAGAACAAAAGTAAGAATGAAGCCTTCATACAAGGTTAATTGTCCCCTGGATTTGTACAAACAGCAAAAGGTCAACAACATGTCACCTCACTTCCATTTAGGTGATTTTGGAGATCTGTGTCTTCATACTAGCCCACTACGAATAGATTCACAAGCATTAGGAATAGCCCACAAAAGTGGACTTCTTTGTTTTTCAGGCCTTTCTGAAACTTGCTGGTGAGTGATTAGGGGAGGAGCAGGAGTAATTAAGGGACATGGAGCTGGGCTGAGAAGATGGGAATCCAGCAGCTTGTGCAGAGGTCTCAGTAGAGAAGCAGTACAGGCAACTGTGCTTGAGGGTCTTCTTGCATTTTTAAGGGCACATTATACTAATGTTATTAATAATGGCCTAAAAGTAAAGTAAGGAGTTGCAACACATTTAAGCAAGATAGTAAGGGGAAGACATCTGTCCTGATATTTTAAAGTTCTCATTAATTACCACCAATTGCTTTCAGTGTAACAGCAAAAGCACTGCTGTCGGGGGCAGGGCAGGGGGGCGGGGGGGAGGTAGGGGTTGTATGGAATAGAATAGAATATTTCAGTTGGAAGGGACCTACAATGATCATCTAGTCCAACTGCCTGACCAATTCAGGGCTGAGCAAGTTAAAGGATGTTTTTAAGGGCATTGTGCAAATGTCTCTCAAACACTGGCAGGCTTGGGGCATTGACGACTTCTCTAGGAAGCCTGTTCCAGTGTTTGACCACCCTCTCGGTAAACAAATGCTTCCTAATATCCAGTCTAGACCTCCCCGATGCGGTTTTGAACCATTCCCAGATGCGCGCACGTGTGTGTGTGTAAAAAGAGAGACACAGATTCCTCTTTACAATTGGTATATACAAAACTATTCCTCCAGTAGTTCTTACTGAGCTGAAAAATATAAATATTTCCAGATTATTTATCTGAAAAGAAGTTATTATGTAAAATATCTTCCTAAAACAGAGGGACAGATTCCCTCTATACTTCACTTTGAAAGATATTCATATGCTCTAATATTTATTTAAATGCTGTCATATGTTGAAAATATGACTTAGAAAAGTATTAATGATAGTCGCATCACTCTAATAATAACTATTTTCCCGTTGTTTTTATTAAAAAAAAATAACCTGATTATTAGTTGTATAACATGTGAACATCATGTATCAACCACCTCTGGTGGAACGGGATTAAGTCCCATGTTCTGCACGTATAACAATATCCTGTCCTATCCTAAATTCTGTCTTACTCTTCTTTCTATGCTGCTTCTCATTTTCTCTCTCATTCTTTCCCTTAAGGTAAAGCTGAGATTAAAGTCCTCTGATTTAACACCCCACATCCTAGTTTGATTGAAAAGATTAAAAGCACCAAGTGCCTCTTTGAAAATTTTACTGTAGATTTGTGGGACATGGTTTGGTAGGCATGGTGGTGTTGGGTTGACAGTTGGACTTGATGATCTTACAGGTCTTTTCCAACCTTAGTGATTCTGTGATTCTGTGACATTTTAAGCCACGGTAGGAAGCTATCAAAGCCACAGCACAATGCAGCAAAATGAGAGCTTACCCCATGCAGCCAAAGTGTATTCCTCAGCCAGCATTTTGCATAGACACCCAACTTGGTATTCCTATTGTCTGCAGAGGCATTTACAACCAGGTGTTAGGTTTTTTTAGTTTTAGATTTTTAGTTTTAGATTTTTAGTTTTAGGGGTGTTTTTTAGTTAATTTTACTTAATCACTTAGGGAACTGTGAAAGCGTATTTCCAATCCAATTAAAACAATCCCGATCCATGTTTTGATAAGGCTTTAAGTAAGGTTTGTATAATGAGGCTGTATTCTGAGTTTCAAACCAGTATGCTAATGCTCCTTTTGCACTGTTTTGAGGTAGCCAGCAGATTGTACTGCCAAGCAAAGCCTGTAGGTAAATAAGCAGTGCAGCTCAGAGTGTGATAGCTGGGTCCTTATGTGACCACAAGCTCATTCTTCATGCAGACATCTGTGCTTTTATTGACATTTGTGTGAGAAGGAGTGACCACAATGTGGGAATGTGACAGCTAATTATAAATACTATGCTGTACAGCTCTAGGTTCCAAACGCCACCTCTTTAAGATAGCTCAACATGTAGAAACAAGGTTGTGCTTGAGGGGTTAAGAAAGCAGACTTGTTATATGTGCAAAGCTGTTCAAAGTGAAGCCATAATGGAGGAAAAAAATGCAGGTAAACAGACGTGATGAGAAAGTGATTGCCTATGTCACATCATAGCACCTCAAAACAATGTCAGACATGCAACAATCTAGAAAAAAAAAAAACAGTTAAAAACTTTTCCTCATGGAAAGGATGTGGCACCAAAGGTGCTGATCACCACCTGATCAGAGTATGCTTCCCCTCTCTACCCCAAGTAGCTCCTTCCTAAATGTGAAATCCAGTCTTTGCTATACATCAAAATAATAATGGAAAATAATAAAGTAGACACAGTAACTTAAAATGTGAGGATACCCAGGAACACCACTTGAGGTGATAAGGGATAACACATAACACTTTGAGTGATCTCCCTGTCTGCTGTGTCCCTCCCTGGTTCCTCTGCTCAGCCAGGGCAGGTCAGCTCTCAGCACTCAGCTTGGTCAGGAACTGAATGAACACATTGCTTAATGGAGAGTCCCTATCTCCCAACCCACAGCTACTCTGACTGTGTCCACACCACCTTCTTCCTTCTTTTTTTTTCCATTTCGTTCTTTAGTTTGCTATGATGTTATCTCCTGCTCCCTTTAACTAAGTATTCTCTATATTCAGTACTAGAAATTTGCTTTCTCATTCCTTTATGTTTTTTTACTCAGTGGATGCTTCATGTGCTCTTTAGTTTTTCTAAATAAAGCAGTAAATTCCCCCAAAACACTCTTTTTAAAGGAGTTATAAAGGTTTCTACTTTGAAGTAAAAGACTTACAAAACAAGGATGTAATCTACACAAGCTAAATATTACGGCAGAACACTGTAAGTTTCAAACTGGATGAAGATAGGGAAAGGGACTGTAATTTTGCACGTGTCAGAGCTGTAGCTTGACCAGAAACTGTTCAATGGGAACCGTCCTACAGAATACGCTTCTGCATTGTATAGTTCTACTGTATCTTTTTTTCAGATGACGGGACGAGAACTGCATGCACTACTCCAAATATGAACATGTGGCAGATTTATTCATTGGCATCATTATTTTTTTGCTGGTTTTCTATTAGATTTCAAATATTCCTAAAGTCTTACATACTTTTTTGACTGCTAGTGACCAGTGACAACACTTTCATAGAAAAATCTTTCAGGTTTTATTCTCAGTAATGACAGTCAACTCAGAACACATCACTGTATTAGTGAAGTTAAGATTTTGTTTGCCATGCTTGTCACATTATTATTTAGCCACAACGAATTTAATTTTACCTGCCCGTTGCTCACTCTTATAAAACACATCTGTGATTCTGCAGTCTGTCCCAGTCTGTCCTGAATAACGACTTATCATCACAAACTTCGCCACCTCATTATTCACCCCTTTTCCAGATCATTAAAGAACATAGTGGTAAGTAAATAGATGTATTGGCAGTGTAAAGAACAGTGGAGGCCAATTTCCACGTATGCTGTCCCTGCATACCTGCACTAGAGGAGTTATTCAAATGATAGGATATGTGCTTCAGAAAAAAAAAAAGGGAAAAACTGTCATGCAGAGACAGGCAACAGGGACTAGAATGAAGATGAAGTATGTCCGTTTGTTTTATGATAAACCAAAGGCCTCCAGTAATCCTTGGATGGACATGCAGACATTTTAAAAGAGTTCAAGAACTTAGAGTGGGTAATAACGTTTTTATCCACGGATGGTTTGAAGCCAAAATATCTGAAAGCAGAGCAATTCCTTATCCCTGAGATGAAGATGGACAGGGTGGAAAGGAGGGTATCACTATCAATAGTATAGTTTTCTGATTGCGTCTCACAATAGTGTGCATGGTTTGACACAACAGCAAATAACATGCTGGGAATCAGGATGCCACTGTGAATTGTATCTCCAAGTACTCTCCATACCCAGGGAGGTCAAAAGAAAAGGGATCAAAAATTAGGAAAGCTATTTATCTAGGTTGGGGATTGAGTCAGAACCTTACGAAACTGACCTCAAGAGCTTATCCTAGAGCAGCAGGCAGCCAAATCCAACACTGCAAGGCTGTCAGCACTGGTCTAGGACGGATCCATGTCCCATTCCCTTCCTACCATTGTATTCTGTGAGGATTTTGTTTGTCATAAGTTTCCACTAAAACTAGCCAGCAAAGCCTGGCCTCCACCCATAACCAAACCTCCTGCACATGCCTGGGAAGTCCAGCAATTCCCAGAAGCTCCAGATTCCCTGCAAGCATGCCATGGGACTGGTCCAGGGAAGCACCATCGAACATCACATCTGTGGAAAAGCCAGACTGTACATTCCCAGGAAATGGGACCCCGCGGTGCATGTGCGAAGGCAACACATGGCTGCTCCCCTGGGGCAGAGGTGGGCATGCCTGGGGATGTGCATTTCAGTGAAGTCTGCCTTAAAGAAAACAACTATTATAAATTAGCCATGTTAATGCTAACGCTGTGGAACAGAATACACATATAATCATGTATGCAAGACACACAAAAAATCTTACAGCAAAAAATCTCACAGCAAAAAATCTCACTGAAACAGCAGCCAGATTCCTTATATGAGATCTTCACGACTCTGACACAAACAACAGCTCCTCTGTTTCCCTTCGTTTTACTGGAACTTTGTTGCTGGAATGTACCAGAGTGTTTTAAACTCACTTTCTTTTGTCAATACATGATAATCTCAGGCCATCAAGCACAGCAACCATCCACTATTTACCTGTGGCGGTGAACTTAAAACGACCTTCAAAGAGAAAATAGATCAGATTTTAAGGTCAGTGATAAAATTGACAGTAATCAATATGAGATTTAAAAGCAAATTAACTGGAGAAATAGATGTAATTACTGACAAATGCATAGATCATGTAAATTGTCTCCGTCAGTCATTTTATTGGTTTTTAAAAGACAGAGGAAGAGAAGTCGGAGGCAAAATGAGGTTGCAGCATTAATAGCAAGCCAAATGCATCTGGACTTATAAACAGAGCTGCCAGAAGTACTGGAGGCCCCCATTTTAATTGCATGAATATCCAAACAGTCATGTTTGGCATAAAGTATTCAAGGAGTATCCTCAGCAGTCCACTTTTAGAGAACAGGCACAAATTACAACTCTGGGCTTTATTCACAACAAATTAGTCATACGGGTGTTGCATAATTTTGCTTCAGACAAAGAATGAGCAAGTGGGGAGAGAAGCTCATGCGTTGGCATTTGGACGAAGTTTGCATGCATGAAGGGGAAATTTTCTAAGTTTTAGAGGAGTCAAGAACATAAAACCCTAAATAAAGGGATTGGAATAGCTTCAGCAATTCCCTTTTCTGGTCTGAGAGGCTACTGAGCACACATTTGACACGTAAATAACGCCTTCTATAGGGTTAAGCAAAATTTACCCATACAAACCTAAACCAGAATGTGAAAGGGTGAATTTTACCCACTGAAAATCATAGTGAAGTGGTTGGATTGGCCCAGTTAAGGAAGCAAAAGTGCAGTGAAAGTGTTCATTTGGAGAATATAAGGATGCACCAAGCTTCAAAGATACTCTGTGCTAGCTGTTTGCATTTTGAGCTTTCACAATAAACTTGTTAATGATGAACAAATTCTGTTGAGTGAAACTGACTTTTTGACATATAATTAAAAGCTGGTTCTTTTGCTGGAAGATGTGTGTGAAACTGAGGAAAAAGCCACAGTGGAATAAAAGGGGAAACAGCAAGGACGACGGCAGTTACGTTTTGTGGAGCACTGGAAGGAAACTTGGAAAAGAATGTCCTAAGGAGTCAGTCAGGCCCAAATTCTCCTGGCTGTACTCACATCTAGCAGAGAAAAGGGCTGTGGGAGTTATAAAATCACAGCAGTCCGGAAGAACTGACAGCTGGTAAAACCCACCTAATGCAGGCTAAAGCCAACAGTAGCTGGGGTAGCAGATATTGTTTATTTGCAACAGAACAACATATTTCCGTATGATTCAGGGCTCTCAAGATACATTGGCATCTAAACCATGGCTATAATACTTTCAGGCACCCTCTTCTCCATTTTTTTGAATTCACTTGATTGAGGCTGTAGACTTGAAGCTTTCAAGCCAGGGGCAGCATTCACCAATGAACATGTTTAGCAGAATACAATTCAGACTGTGGCTTTTGAAGGACTACTCATACTAAAATAATAATGCAATGCAAGAAGAGTAAACAGATCTATTATCAGTCCTGCCTTGCTTCTACAAGAAATTTTTTAAAATCCATTTCTATTCTTTTTTAGACACTGTTAACAAAAATTCCTAATCCATTGATCAGCTGTGAAAAAGCGAATTATGCCTTCTTGCTTCAAGCAAGCTTTGGCAATTTTTCTCTTCTAATTTGTTTCATAACTTCGTTCATCTCAGACTGCAGAAGAGAAGTTCAGGTTGGTTTATTTGGACCCTAATTATCATAAATGTGCTAATATTCAGAAATTAAATTGAAAAAGTAATTGTCCAGTTCTAAATTCCTGGAAATTGTTTCCCTTCACCCTCCAAATATATTACTCCTCTCTTCAGCTTGCCAGGATACGATAGCACTTAATGTTGGCTGGCATGTTGAGATCTCTTCGTGTAATCATAACAAGACTTTCTGTTAGCTGGTGTAGTGAGTACTTATATTAGATGCAATCTTTCTCTGAGACGAGAAGATGTACCAGCCAAATGTTGTTGCACCAGCCAAACGTTGTTGCACCAGCCAAACAGCTTATGAATGCTTAATGGAGTAAGTGTTCTTTGGTAGGACGATAAGGAAGGAGAAAGTTTCGTCTCTGATGAAGATTAAACATTGTTGGGTTTTTTGAAATTCCTGTTTCTTTTGCTGAAATACAGTGATGCATTGAATAAAAAGTGAAACATCATTTGTTGTACCAACAAAACACCGGTTAGCTTTTATGCTGGCTACTGTTGGCTAATGGTATTAGAGTGTCGTAAGCTGATGAAGGAAGTAATCACTGAGAAGTTTAGTGAAAAACATCAGAAATATCTCCTAGGTCATAGGTCTTAAGGGTGATTAGCATTTCCTTATCACATTCATATAAACACTATTCCAAAAAGATAGTATTAACAACATCTCTGAGGAAAGAAGATGCCGGATGTAGTGTGGTGTTCGGGATTTTTCATAACTGTACATCTAACTAATAGTTCTTTCTCTACCTGTGAAAATCTGAATACCAACATAACCTTCTCTGCCTCTTCTTGGTGAACCAGGAAAGCTGTCATATTTGTTGCAGAGTTACAACTCTCATGTTACAGAGAAGTCCTCAAGGAAAACTAATTCTAGGTTCTCCTTAGCTCACATTTAGTGATGATCGACAGCCTCTCATTTCACACTTTGAATGTTAAGATACCTGAAACCACCCCTTTTGGAGTCTGTAATAACAAGCAAGGGAAACGACTGCATTTCAAACACTCGGACTGGGTTTCTAAGCATCCACATTCCAATAAGCAGTGCTGTGGAGACTTAACTTCTGTCTGTAATTCATGCTATAAACCCCAGCCTCAGCTGTGCAACTGAGCAATTTCATCATGTGGACAAATAGATTGGGGTTTTAGAAGAGTCCTTTTAAGACACATAAAATCAAAACTAAACAGAGGGTTTGCAGAAGTTTTTCATGAAATCCATGCTGTAAACCTTTGGAGACTTTTCTCTTGCACAGGATTTGGTATTTATATGTCAGAAGCAATGCATTTTAAAAGATATCAAACTGAATCCTGGCGGTGCTAATCTGAAATGTATAAAAAGGTTATATGACTTTCTCAGGTCTTAATATGAGGTTAATTGCTTTCTGTTTTTATTCCTGTACATTTTGTCTATAAAATATCTTCCCATATGAGGTGAAAATTTCTAGAGGTAGTGAATGGAAAGACAAGGGAATTTTATGCTGGGAAATGCATTGCTTTAGCAGAGAAAAGGTGCTACTAAAATCACCTACTGGTACTACTAAAATCACCACCTATTGGTCTCACATTTCCTCCTGTAAAATAACAAAATGTTTTGAAATAAGTTATGGTTATGTATGGTTATGTAACATATACTGTTAAATAGCTTAGCCCCATGATTCATTTCAAGATCCCACTCCCTGATTATCTACACCTCATATTGGTTTAGTCATAATGGGCCAAACTAGCTGCCTCTGAGATGAAGCCCAGACAGCTACATTCCCCCCAGGACTGCTCCATATTGAAAACTTTTTCTGCACTGGGAGGGGGGGAGTGAGAGAGAGAGAGACACTGCAGGACTCTTTCTGTATCTCAATAAGGCCCAACAGCAAAGAGCTTAATAAGATAACTGCTTTAATGGGACAGGATAAGAAGAGAAATACAGACAGCGAGTAAATATTACATGCCTTCAGATGCTGGGCACCCTGAATTCATGTAACATTGGATGGATCCCAGATGGATTTTCCCACAGCACACTGCATGGAGCAGATCCTGCCCATGGAGAGCAGCTCTCCCTTTTGCTCATTCCAGCTAATGAGCAAAGATAAGTTACAGACTACATTAATAACATACGGGCTTCTCAAGCCCTTAGTATGCGACCCAGTGGCAAGTGTGAAGCAAAGGCACACTTGACTTGTTTGGGGTTGAATGACTTGTTAGCACTTGTCTTGTCACTAGGAAATGTTTCCTGTGACAGCATCCCTTGATGGGACAAGCAGAGATAAGGACAGCATGGAATCTTTTTTCATCTCTACTTTATTTGAGCTGGTAAAATATCTTCAGTAATGGCTGCGTAATTAGCTCTGTGCCTTTAGGCATTCAGTGGCTATTGTAAACTTCTAGCCCAGAAAACAGAAGTAACTTCTGCTTACAAGGAGTGGGCAAACTTGTTAAAAAGTGCCTGAAATAGCCAGAACTTTCCAGAAACAAGAAATCCTTAAATTCACGTGTTGACTTTGTTGTATATCCTAGAGCAAAAACCTTAGGTGGTTCTTTATCCTGCAGCATAGTTTGCTCAAATTAATCACGGAAGACATGGTTAAGTTCTTTCTGGCTCATATTGCATAAATTATTAACTGATACAAAATTGACAGCTAACAATGTCAAAAACAGTCAGAGAGATTCCTGGTCTCTGGACAGCTAAAACTGATGCCTTAAGTCTAGAAAGAAGTGGGATCCCAGACATGTTGCCGTTTTCAGTGTCTTTCCCTTGAGTACCTTCTAAACTTTTTTTTAATAATTTTCCTCAGACACCTATCTTTTCTCATTTAGCAGATAGACTGCCAAACTGCGTTTTGAATTCAGTATCAGTGGTCACAAATATGTTTTGTAGCACCTAACCTGTAGATCCACAAGTCTGCTGCTGGGGCTCATTTGAAAACAGCCCAAAGTCAGTTACATCCCTGACTACTTACTCCAGTCCATTGACTCATCCCTCCTTCTTCTCCAAAGTGCACTGTGGATACCTACATGACATTTTATTTTCAAGTCCTCCCTCAAATTAGAAAAGGATTGTCAGTGTTTGTCAAAAGAGAAAGCTGACACAAGTTCTTTCATGAGCCTACAAGAAATGTATATAACTTTAATCCAAAGTGATCTCTGGTTTTGCTAAGAAATGTCTCCTACAAGTTAATGCATTGTCATGTTTTCCTTTCTTGATGTAATCCTTCCAGAGATTTGAGGGTTGGAGGACTCTTTTGCATTGTAAAGACTAAATTATAAAGTCTGGTTTTTCCTCAAAATGTCTTTTATATATGCCTATCAAGCCTAGTAAGATATCTGACTCACATATGCTTTTCTGTCACAGAGGTACCTCTTAGTCAGATGAAATACATCTAAGAGTTGTGCCTTATCTAAAGATCTCAGACCAAGTAAAGAATATGCTGGAGTAATTAAAATTCTCACCAACTTGTGAGAAGAGCATTTAAAGCTGAATATCCTTAAAGGAAGTACAAAGTGGAACCCTTTTTATAAAGTGCCTTTCACAAGAAGAACAAAATAGTTCACTGCCCTCAATTAGACAAGCCAAAAGGCTGAAGAGAAAAGAGAAATACCCTTCCAACCTGCTGTGGATACAGGAAGGGATGGATAAATTAGCAAGAGTGCTCATTTGGTGAGGGGCCGGAAGGCAACACGGTGCTTCGAGAGCTCTTTGTTCCAATTCCGCCTCAAATTAGAGAAGAAATGAAATAATTTCCCTGCTAAATCAGCCTTGCCAGGCATAGCTTCTTTTTTCTGAACTGCATTTTTTTCCTTTAAAAATGGATAAGATTGCACCGAGTGGCAGGTATTTTCAAAAGTACTGTAAAGAAAACCTTAGGAGAGGTTTTTCAGCCTCCATTATCAAGCTACACGCTGTCTGTACTGTCGCCACCTTATTGTTGAGGAAAAGAACAAAATATAAACCCAAACAGCTATGCATGTTAGACAGATAGTGCTTCTTTCCTCATTGATTACATCTGAGGGAAAGTTATTTTTATTTGAACAGTCCATTTTCACGATCTTTCACTCTTCATCTCCAACCAGCTACTGTTACTTACCATTCAAATACTTGTGGCAGACCCTTGTTAAAGGTCTGACAGCACATTACTGAAACTCCACAATAAAACGAAGAGAATGGTGAAAACGTCCACAATGTGTTACCTATCAATTGCATCCAACCATCACAAAAGTTAAGCTAGAATAGAATAAAATCTTAAGGAATTTAAAATCACTGAAAACAGACTGGGTAAGTCATATTCTGTAATGTAAAGTAGAAGTCCTAGTTGTGTTTTAAAATTAGGTAGCATGTTTCATCCCTTAGAGGTAGCATTCAGTCTTCAACCCATTTGGGCAAAATTTAATTTGTGTATTGTCCAAATTATTTGTGTACAATTTGTGTATTGTCCAATTATTTGTGTATTGTCCAAATCCTACCAGCTTCTCTTACATTGTCCCATACACATGATGACTTCCAAGAAATTTTTTTTCTCCCAACCAGCTATTTCCAAAATGCTCTCACCTAAATGGCTCTTTCTTCTGCAACAGCCATCAGAGACCTTTCAAGAACCTTATATACATCCACAGACAGCCTTGTCTCTGTTTTTCCCATCCTGTCACTTAATTTCCTTTTCTTTTATTTATTCTTCTCTTTCATACACTTGTACTTCCAGATGGTTGTCTTAGAATTTAAAGAAGCTTAATCTAATCAATGATTACTCGTTTGTCATGGACTACGACAGGATTTCATTATCAAGGTCTATTAAGGCAGTTTTAACATGAGTTACTGTATATCACAGCAATGCTCTTTCCAAAGCTATGTTGAGTAAACAGCTTTACGTAACAGGTCCTCCATCTATTAATTCAGCTAACATCATCAAAAACAAAGCAATCAAGCAGTAAAAATAAATAGCAAGTAGAATTACATATCCATAGTTTTGTGTCCCCCAATCAAACCCAATGACACACTTCAAGTATGTACCTGTGGAAAATATTAAAACATCACCATACTAAAATGAGGGGATCAAGTGCACCCTCAGTAAGTCTGCAGATGACACCAAGTTGGGCGGGTGTGTTGATCTGCTTGAGGGTAGGAAGGCTCTTCAGAGAGATCCGGACAGGCTGTATCAATGGGCCATGGCCAATTGTATGCAGTTCAACAAGGACAAGTGACAAGTCCTACACTTGGGTCACAGCAACCCCATGCAATGCTACAGGCTTGGGGACGAGTGGCTGGAAAAGGACCGGCAGAAAAGGTCCTGGGGGTGTTGATCGACAGACGGCTGAATATGAGCCAGCAGTGTGCCCAGGTGGCCAAGAAGGCCAATGGCATCCTGGCTTGTATCAGAAACAGTGTGCCCAGCAGGACGAGGGAAGTGACTGTCCCCCTGTACTCAGCACTGGTGAGGCTGCACCTCGAATACTGTGTTCAGTTTTGGGCCCCTCACTGCAAGAAGGACATTGGGGTGCTGGAGCATGTCCAGAGAAGGGTGACGAAGCTGGTGAGGGGTCTGGAGCACATGCCTTATGATGAGGAGTGGTTGAGAGAGCTGGGGTTGTTCAGTCTGGAGAAGAAGAGGCTGAGGGGAGACCTTGCTCTCTACAACTACCTGAAAGGAGGTTGTAGAGAGGTGGGTGCTGGTCTCCTCTCCCAAGTGACAAGCGACAGAACAAGGGGAGGTTTAGACTGGATATTAGGAAAAATTTCTTCACTGAAAGGGTTGTCAGGCATTGGAACGGGCTGCCCAGGGAGGTGGTTGAGTCACCATCCCTGGAGGTATTTAAAAGACGTGTGGATGAGGCGCTTAGGGACATGGTTTAGTGGTGGACTTAGGAGTGTTAGGTTTACTGTTGGACTTGATGATCTTAAAGGTCTTTGCCAACCTAAACAATTCTATGCTTCTATGAATCTATGATTCTATGATCACAGACTGTAGGAGGCCCAGATAAGATGGAATTTAATTTCTGAAATTATTCTATAAAACTGACATATTACATAAACATCCATATATGTTCTGAAACTATTTGTTTAGATCTTGATTCTGACATTGATGGCTGTTCACTCATTATTTATCTTAATCAGTTTATATAATGAGATTTTACCAAAAAAAAGGGGGGGTTAAATATTTTACCAGGTTTTGCTCTCTTTATACTTTCCACCAACCGTCAAAGTTGCAGTGTCACAACCCCTGGGGGTCCTGGGTGAGAGCATAGCCCTACAGCACTGTTGGCTCCTCTGTATATCAGGGGCAGTGGTAGGTCAAGGATACTTGTCCATTGGGATGATCAACCACCTTGGAGCTAGCACATAATTCAGTTTTAGTGACCAAATCTTATAAAAGAATCCATGCTGGTGATGAACTTACTGATATTGATCACCATAATGAACTGGGTTTTCTAAGTCACTAAATCAGAGTTATATACTAGTTGCTGAGCAGCTAGTTCCACTGAGGAGAAAGTAATAAAATAATTTCTACTGGATATTTTAAAGACTCTCATGTGAAAAACTGTATTCAAACAACTGTTAAATAACCCAGTCTGAATTTTACCTGTAATGTGTTTCATCCTTTTGAAGAGCAGACTTAAAAGTTCATTTACATATTGAACTGAATATTTTAATGACATCTTTGTGTTTTAGTTCAAAATGGAATTTCATTCCATGGAACATAACAAAAAAAATAGGTGCCAGTCTTCTAATCAATCTGAAAGTAGAAAGACCACACGTCCGTAACTGATCTGTGAGCACAAAGGCATTGCTAGGACAGATGCTGAGTTCAATTCAGTTTTAAATATTAATAAGTAAAACTGGATTTTATTATAAAATAAACTATTAAGCTACTAAGTAGCGACTCTTTTCAGTAATTCCTGAGTTTGTGAACCTATTCCAGTCCTTCCTGAGCACTTTTCCTGTACGAGGAAGTTTATGGAACCAGAAGTCTTCAATCAACTTCAGAGATAAACTGTTTCACAACACGTCTTCATACTTAGTCCTTCACTGTATCAAAACCTGATTTTAAAAATTGATGAAGTAAACTCTGTATTTACCATAAGAACAGCCCCAGAACACTTACATACAGGACAACAAGAGCTCTACCAAAGAGTTTATGCTTACATGATCACTGTGTCAAATGTAAGGTAAAGAGTGACTGTTATGCCTTTTCAAATGAATCAAGACAGCTTCCAAGTGGCTCAGTAAAATACAACTCTGTGACTGTGACTGCCCAAAAATTCATCCATACTTCTTCCTCTTAGTAGCCATGCTCTGCTAATGAGTTTTGTATAGCAAAGCACAATATTAGTATTACATCATTTAAAAGGCAAATATCTAGGCCCAGTAAAGCAAAAGCGTAAAGTACATATTCTGTGTGTTCAGCCACTGAGTCACAACCTTTGTGATATGTTCAAATCATAAAGAAAAATTAGTTCTTAAGTCACGTAATTTTATAGCGCAGTGTTCTACACCCTGGCCATTTGTTTGGAGGGAAAGAGGCTCCACTTCAGGAAATCCCTAAAGACTTCCATCCAAGTAGAAGCTAATCTTGAAATCCAGGGCTTTTCTGAATCGGAGCTGCAGTGAGTACAGAAAATGTTCCCCATGTGAGAAGGAACCACAGAGATAGCTTCAGCCATTGGACTCTCAGAGCTTCCCCAGGTCTGGCAGGGACACTCCAGTCCCATTGTTTGCACACTCAGCTGGGCAGATCCTGCCTGAACACGCACAAAATCTGGGAATAGATAAATGAAGAATTAATTGAAGTAAAAACGTGCTGTATTTCATTATTCACTGGAAGAAAACGGTAAGAGCAGGAATAGAGCTCTTATTTACAATGGAACCTGAACCATTGTAACAGAAAAGCAGAAAGGTGGCAACATGAAAAGGCTCCTGCACTAAGAGTGCTAAAACATTATTTTCTTTTCAGCCTTGTGGTTGATTTCATCACATATGCACTGAACTTTCACATACACCCATAGCTAAGCCTTTCAGAAGGACACCCGCTTGATTCAAGTGGTGAAAACACTAGTTAAGTCAGTGGGGTTGGAACACACAATATGCAAAAATATAAAGACATAAAAAGATGAAATTTAGCTTTTTAAAACTTGCCTTTTCCAGCACCATCCTCAAATACTAGTAATCCTTAGAAAAATACAGTTAGCCTTCTTATACTGCTAACTGTAGGCACATCTTTACCTCCCTCCATTCTAGTTGTCGCTTCCTCTCTGCTCTCATCCATTTAATGGCATATACATGAGCTTGCAAGATCTCTCTGACTCTCAGTCACATACAGAAACACTAGTGCCAAATGCTAAGAAAAGAATTCTGTGTCACTGGGCAATTCATTCTATGTTTGCATAAACTTCTCTTTACATGAGGTACTAACTGTTTGTTTAAGTTTGGCATGACTGTGCTTTAAGAATTTATTCATCCTAATAAAAAAAAAAAACCCACTGCTCAGATATTTTCCTGCTTTGAGGTAAAATAATTTTCATTCTCAAAGGAATTAAACACTGTGGTTTGCCAAACTGGCATCTGGGGTGGGGACTGAGGGGCTGATCTAACTTTGCCAACAGAAATATTAACAGGGAGCTGGGCAATTGGAAAAATCCCCGGACAGCTACATGAACTGAGTGATCGTTTCCTCTTGAACTTGCTCACAGTGACAATTTAAGCAGCTGAGTCTCACTGACTCCAAAGTTAATGAAAGCCTCCTGTAACTGCTCTCATGCAAAATTCAGTTTCAATGGTATTTGCAGCTGCAGAGTTGTTAGTCATAGCAGAGACAGTACTAAGGAACCTATGTGAAAGAGCTCAGCTATTCTGTGCTAAAATCTTATAATTTGTATTATCCTGCTCACCTTTTATCTGTTTGCATCTTTTTCTGTTTAGTATTACAGCTTCTGAGGCTGAGGCTTAGTTCTCCCATAAATACATGCTCATACTGCACTTGATATCAGGGAAATCATTCTTTTTTCATGTGATCATACTGCTAATAGTATGTATTAGTCTAAAATACAGAAAGTCGACCTATCTAGAAGTGCTTGAGTGTCAAGTATTTGTACCCACTGAAAACTGCTTCAATTCAGTTTATGGGAAAGGGAGACTATGCAAGCAAATTACTGACTTAACATGAGCACATCTCTGTGTACAGACACTGGAAAAATAGGTTGAATTAACCAAATATATTTCCCCTTAAATTATTGATTAAGGTTTAACAGAATTCTCATAAGGTTTGTGTATGTTCCTGTTTCAAAAATGCTGCAATTTCCCTTTTCCAATTCAATGCACTTCATCAAATAATAAAAGCACCAACAGAGCAAAGCAGTTAGAGCTGAGTTCTTTAAGAAAAGGCTGATGTATAGTAGGCTAAACAATATTCAGATCAACATAAATTTGCATGTCAGCCATTTACAAATAGGGTGTAATTCCTTCAGTTTCACTCAGATCTCGTACACAACGAGGTGTGGAAGAAAACACCCAAATATTAGTATTCTAGAGTTCCCACATTATCAAGAAATGGTAAAGGTAAGTGTTAAATAGGCAGTTTCTTTTCTTTTGATTTTTTTTTTCAGTCCATGTTTTTCATAACAATAGTTACTGATCTTTTCCCTGTGCTCTTTTCTGCTTATCAAATTTTTCATTTCTTCTGTAAAATTATTTTGAATCAAAATTTAGTAGTCACTCTTTCAGACATCCTTGCAAGCTGCTGTGTTTCTCTCCATTATCTTCTTATATAAGCACACGACAATGTGTTTGCTGCTGTATGAAACACGGGAGTTTGAACACTTCACAGTGGAAGCACAAAACATACTATGCTTAAAAAGCAAAGGAAAATCTATAACATAGCACCTTTAATGCAATGCTGTCTATTTTACCACTTTCTAGCATGTTCTATGTCAAACACTTTCTCTATGGTCTTGAAGATACAGTTTTTGATTTAAAGAACTTCTGTATTCATGGGGGGAGACTGGACCTGAAGTGGCCAGACTTGTATCCTTGGCTTTATCATCAGCTCTTTTTTTTTGCTTTTCTATTCTTCAGCAGAGATTGACACAAGTTCTGCCTAATCAAGAGAGGCTAAACAGTTTCATAGATCCTTTATTCCTAGGACTTTGTGTGATGGATTTGGCAGTGCTAAATGGAGAGATCTTGCTCCCTTAGTCAACTTCCCCCACCCATGCTTTTCTCCAGTAAATCTACACCTGAACAATAAGGAGATCCATCCAGCTCTGGGTAGGCTGCTACAGCCACATTGAGGTCCAAGGTCAGGAGCAGGCTCAAGACTTGGTGTCAGTACAACTGTATTGGTGTGACAGTAGCCAAGTCTATAAGCTGTGTGTCTCAGCAGGATCAAGTAGCTGAAGTAAAGCACTATCCTGACACACCTTCACTTGTCCTGAGTTTGGGCCAGTTCCTCCTCTGCATTGGACTGTCTCCACCCTGTAGACCTGGTTTGACAATGAATGATGGAAAAAAAGCATCACACTGTTATAGCCGTCTGAGAACCACATCTCCTTTTCTCATTGCTGAAATACAGATACAAGTCCTTCCTCAAGTGCTTTGACTAAAAAGCTCAGTGTAAATTCTTAGTTTCATTGTATTTCAAACTTGGCAGGCGTTGAGGTAGATGTCATTACTACACAGTCATAACACATCTTCTCCACCGTATCATATCTTCCAACCACTTTCCAAGACATGTCTGCTTAGGCTGCACCCTTATTCACCTTGTACCCACTATGCATTCCTGTCAGCTCACCCTTGGCGGAAGGGTTTGCAGTTGCCAATGCCATTGCTATACAGTTGCCACTACTAAAGCAAGAAAGGATATACCAGGATAAACAGACTTGTCATGAATATTGCTTATTATGTACAGAAGGGAAAACATTGAAGTAATCTGACAAAAACACCTCTTTTCTGCAGGAAAGAGAAGCAGCACAGGAGAAGTTGTATGCAAATGTTGGTTTGGAGAATTAAGCTTGTGGGTAAACTCATCTAACATTTTACACAGTAAGTTTATACAATCTGTAAGTTGCAAATAATTTCTTTAGAGATTTTAAAAGGGCCTTCGTGTTTTTTAACAAGCTAGAACATTTGGGATCTTTCACAGCTGTTAAAGGATCTTCAGTATGGTATTTCACAATAAATTGAGCTACATAATATGATTCATTAAGATGTTCCTGCGCATAGAACTATTAAAAAGGGTAGTCAACTTTTTAAAATGAATGGTTTAACCCATTTACGCAAAGTGTCGCAGCATTATTATCCAACTGATCTTAAAAGAACCTCTTCAACCTGAAAACACTTCTGACTTCTTTTCTTCAGAATGAATAAGCTGTGCACATTTTCTTTAGTTCTTGGGGCTTAGCTACATGGAAATACACATGGTAATATGTAGTCATTAAACTGCATTAAATCCCTCTAGGAAAACTCTTATTCTGAAGTCAAGTTTCTGTGTTCCAGCTAACTTATCTCACTTCCATAATAAAACAAATTAAGGCAATTAAAAATAATCCTAAATTAAGGCCACTTTATTGCTGTACCTACAGACATACATACAATTATGTGATTTAGGATACTGACTGAAATGTTAATTTGAACACATTTCTCTAAGTGTCTGCTTGTAGACAAGCCCAGAGAGGTACCTAGGCTATTTACTCACCACTGTACTAAATAAGAGAATTTCCATTTATTTTAATTTGCTTGCATTGAAATGTCTAAAAGCAAGGGACCACTGATGTAATACCATGTATTCATTTTTATAAGTAAAATTTAAGACACGAGCAACATTACAAAAGACTGAACTGCAGATAAACTCTAGCTAATATTTGCAAACATGGATGCCTAAATTAAGCCATCATGTCCAAAAAACCTGCTATCAGTATCTATTTAAGAATATAAGAGAAGGTGTCTAATGAGATTTTCAACAACAGATGTTCAAGAGGTGTCTAGCATATTCAAATCCCATTTTAGTTTAATCATGTTCAAGATGCGTGCCCACCTTACCTCCCTTCAAAATTAACTGGTTAACCTGGACTAGTAAAGGTTTTCAGCATTCGTAGGTGTCTTAAAATAGCAACCTGAAATAACTGGCTGACAGTGTGCAAAGCAGCAGCTCGTGGCGGAGTGGGTTTGGGCAGGGTAAGCTGGTGCGCAGGGGTCTGCCTGGAGGAGAGAAGGAGGCCGGAGGGTGATGCCCCCCTCAGGTGGGACAGCCATACCCTGCAGGGCAGCCACCCTTCCCCACATGTAGCTCCTGAGGCTGGACACCACCGTGATGGTCTCAGGCCACAGTGGGCTCCTGGTGTTCCTCACTGAGCCAGCAAAGGTGAGGGTGGCCTCAGCTGTTGGAGGGGAGCTCTGCTACATGGCCTGCAGCATCAGGCATGGGAGCTGTGGGAAAGGACAAACAGCTTCCCTCCGTCAGGAATGACGATGAACAAGCAATTGGGAGGACCCTCACAGAGCTTCTGCAAAAGCAAAAGCCTAAGCTCCGAAGGGGTGAGGAGAGTGGTATGGAGCGGTTATGGAGGCAAAGGAGGAACATCATGAGGACACAGACCCCCCAGGAGGGGGGAAGCTGAGAGCATGTATTTTTGGGCAGCTGGCTTCCTTCCCTCTGCAGCTCTTCAGCTAGGGAATAGGGTCAGAGCTTCAGTCACGGAGAAGAAGGAACAGCTACTATCAGGACCAGAAACCTCAGGTCTTCCAACTAGGACTATCACTGTGAAGAAGAAGAGATGGTGAGGAGAAACGTACTGTTCAAGACAAGTGGGAGTTTTGGCAAAAGCCCTGCTTTGCTAAGGAGCTTCTCTATAAGCAAAACGCAAAAAAGGACTATATAGGAATATATTTTTACCTCAGGCTTCACAAGCAAAGCTTGCTCCTGGACCGCTGCACATACCTGTTTAGTTAGGAAAGACTATGGGAAGCAACAAGTTACAGGCATCTTAGATAAACTGGATGCATTCCGATCCATGGGACTGGCATAAGATTTACCTCTGGGTGCTGAAAAAATTACCACCGTGATTGAAGTGCTGCTATCTGTAATTTTTTTTTTAAGTGACACTTAAAGAGGTCACTGACAGCTGGAAGAAGGCTAAATAAACACACATCTTTAAAAAACATGGAAAAAGAACCTGGGGAACTGTCGGCTGCCCAGCCTCACCTCAGTCACTAGGAGGGGACTGGAGCACATCCCCTTGGAATCAATTTCCAGGCACACAACGGACAAAATGGCAATTTCAAACAGTCAACAGGAACCTCTTTACCAAGGGGACATAGTGCTTGACAAGGTGATTGCACAGTCACAGAACGGCTGAGGCTGGAGAGCAGCTCTGGAGACCATTTAGTCCAACACCCTGCTCTGGAGCAGGTTGCCCAGGACCATGTGCAGTCAGGTTTTGGGTATCTCCAAGGATGGTCATGGCCTCTCTGGCAACCTGTTCCAGTGCTTGATCAAACTTAAAGTAAAAGTCTTTTCTCATGTTTAAATGAAATTACCTGTATTTCAAATGATGCACAGTCTCTTGTCCTGTCACTGGACACCACTGAGAAGAGCCTAGCTTTGGCTTCTTTACTCCCCTCCATCAGTATTTATATACATTGATGAGATCACCTCTGAGCCTGAAGAGTCCCAGCTCTCTCAGCCTTTCCTCATATGGTCATCTTTGTTGCCTTTCAGTGGACTCTTTCCAGTATGACCATGTCTCTCTTGTACTTGGAATGCAACACTCCACATGTGTCCCCTGTTGGCCAATTTCTCCAGCCTGGAGAGGTACCTCTGGATGGTACCATGACCCTCTGGTACATCAGCCACTCCTCCCATGATGACAGCAGTCATCAGTTTAAACTGATGGGTATAGTCAGATAATGTTGCATCTACTTTAACACTGCTAGCTTTTTATAAGTTTGTTTACACATGAGAAAATTTTTCTGTTTTTTTGTTTAATAATCAGTAACATAGTCAATATGCATAGTTTAAGTATAATCTTTTGATATAGAAGGACTACCAAATACCTTTTTACATCTTCAGGAGCCAAGTCTGTATGCAAAAAATTATGTATTGATTCTGTCTTGACCAAAGTCCTCCCCATATTCAGTGTCTGTATTACAAAGCATGCAGAGAAAGATTACTGACTCTATCCTGCATGCAATTAATAGCATCAGTATCAGCTTTATTTGGGGGAAAAAAAAAGGAAAAAAAAAAAAAAGACATACATGAGAGTCAGAAAGTGATGCATATTTTGTTTATTATCTACAAATCCTCTAATATTAATCTAAAAATAATTATTCATAACAGAAGGTCAGGTAGAATGTAGATTTGCAACAGATCATGGAAAACAGACTGCATGCATATTTTGCTAGTAGGGAGGGATGGAATTCTGTTGTCAAATGAGATGCCTCCTAATAGAAATTAGAAAAAACAAGTTACTTTTATAAGAACTGAAACATCCTCTTGATTTTATTTTTAATCCCTAATATATTTTCATGCACTGCAGCAAGAAATCTCAAAGCTTCCAACTTGTTTCAATGTGTTAACATTTACCAGACATCTTTTATAAAAGCTTAGACAATTTGAAGGCAAGTGTACTAAAAAATAAAAGCTCAAATCTTTCTCCATCCTCCATGGAGAATTAAGAATTTTCACAGGACTCTTTAGAGTACATAAGACTAGTACAAGTCTAGATATAACTAAGCCGAGAAAAACAGATTTAAGTGAAGCTCACACCATCCTTTCGGGCAGAATTGAAATGGACACAAGGACTACTTATGACTCATTATCTGTGTCAGAGATGATCCTAGATGCTAACAAGGAACAAGGGATTCAAACCTGAAAGCTCAGAGTGAACATTTTCATGCACTAGGAGGAAAGCATTAGAAACAAAGAGTGTGTGTTAGGAAGCTATTGTGCCTCATACATTCTATTTTATTAGTCTCCTATACATTGCCTTCATTTATACCTATTCCTTTATCTTTCTGTGGATTCTGCTCCTAGACCTGAGCAGATAGTATCTATCTTTATCCTTTAGCTTTTTCTTAAATAAATAACTTGTTAAGTCAGTGTTTCCCCTCTTCATTTGGCTCTGATTATACCTTGAAAATGAAAGGAAAGGTGATGTAGGGGGGGTAGAAGAAAAGTGAGGGAAAAGCTTTGTATATTAACTGCAGTTAACTACAGTACAACCCAAAATGGCAGTTTATTGACAGATGGACAAATGTAATTGCAGGTCCCAAGGGCTGCAATTGAAATTAGATTTAACATTCTAGGGGCTGACAAGGAATTAATCTTATCACCACACATGCCTGTGCTGTGTTTGCTGTTACGTATGCCTCTTTTCATCTGCCTGGCTTTTAAATAGATGAAGTTGCAAGAACATTTGCAGTATAGCTGGGTGACAGCACCAAAAAATTAATTTAAAAGTAGGATAATAAGGAGCAAAATGTACTTTCATCTTGCGCATGGAGAGATCATTCCAGCAGCCCAGACAGACAGAAAGTGATCTGTGGGTAAAGCAGGTGAAAGGTGTCCTTAAAAAGTACCCAGCGCACTGCAAAAAGCTGAAAACGCACTGTGCTTGGCGGTACACTTTGGTGACTCCTGGAAGATAGGCACAAGCCTGAATATAACAGTTCAGTGATGAAACAGAAGGTAATATCTGGGGGCATGTGCAGGGGAGGAGACATTAGAGATATGCCAGTTGTTCAGAAGGAAGGAGAAAAGCAGCACAGTGGTGAGAGGGCATTAAGCTCTTGAGCCTTGCTGATGAGAAGGTCCAAAAGAGACGTGCTTCCCGGACTGTCACTTCTTTGTGGACTTAGGAATCCCTTCTATTTTATCATTTTAAGTTGAGACCTTTAACACTAACAGATTGGGTATGCAGGTGGGGAAAGGGAGGGATGAAGTGAAGAAGCCAGACACATGCAGTGTGTAGACAGTGGGGAAAGGGGGAGATGAAGTGAAGAGGCCAGATACACGCAGTGTGTAGTCAGCTGATGAAAGACCTCACAGGAGTAGATGAAGTCATTAAAACATTGGGGACAGAGGAAGTAAAAATGGGTCAAGAACAACAACCTGAGGTTTGGAACAAGTCATACCAAAACTATGAGATGTATCACATTAATGGACTGAGACGTAAGTTCTATATAAAATACTGTATTAAATACCCTGCAACTACCATGCACGTTGAGAAACTGCTAATCTGTTAAAATCAGAAAAGACCATAAAATAAACTAATTCAAAAGCTTTCTAAAGGATTTTCTAAAACGTATATGCAGATTTGTGCATCATCAAATCACTCCATGTAAACATAATTTTGAAATTTCAGCCCAGCTGGTGCCTTTATCTCTGAGGAGGGTTTTTTGTGGCGTTTGGGTGGGGGATTTTTTTGTGACATCTGTCACTGGTTTTACAATGTTTTTCATAATGGACTTGTAATTGGAGGTACATTAATCTAGAATTCCCAGACTAAGATATATAAGTGAACTATAATTGTAGGAAGTTTTGAGTGAGTGGTTGTCTCTGAAATACAGCCCTGTTAAAGTGTATCAAGCAAGGATCTGGGAAAGTTGTCCGATTTCTGAAACTCTTGACAAGGAGTTTCATCTGTTTCAAAGCAGGATCTTGAGGAGGGTCTGTAAATGAGGGAAGAAAAACAGAGATCCAAAAATCAGTGTTTCTAAGACTGAAGGGTTTTTCTCTTGTCTACAAGACGGCCATAAATGAATGGCAATCCACTGGTAGCTGCATGCCTTACCTTCCACTGGTTTCCCCTGCCCTAAGCCATGGATTTCTCTTTGATCCCTTGGGCTTGCTTCCTATTCCTTTCACACTTCATTTTACATGACCTTGTTACGGAGGGACAAGTTCTGACCCTAAAACACTTTCAATGCCTTTATCTGGTTATAACATGAAGTACTAAGAAGGAGGTGAGATTTGATGAAGAATTTTGACTTCAGAAGACTTGTAAAAACCTCATGGAGGCAGTTTACACAACTATACCTTACAATATTACACACGCTCTGTTGAATGCCCTGAGGATTTTGAAAAAGCTGAAGTGAATTTAGATGTGGAAAAGCCTTCAGCAATAGACCTTAAAGCTTCCTTAGTCCAAACAGCACTTCATCCTGCCCATACTTACTTGATATATGTGAAGCAATGTTTATCTAAAAGAATGTAGCCTGGAAGTCACACATGATCTTTCCATATTTACTAAATCCCTCCATCTCACCAAATGTGACTTTTTTTTTTCAAACCTTCCTCTTTTGCAAACCTTCCATATGTTGCTTTTTAAGGAAAAGAAAAACTATCATTCAAAGCAAGCCACTTCACCGTTGTTTTGTTCACCGCTGAAACATTTTTCCTTTGGAAGAGAACATAGTGCTTCCGCTCTCAAAAACCTAGTTGGGCTATTTCATCTGTCTGAAAAAGCTCTAACACCTTGCTGTGTGATGCATTTCTATTCCCATTAAATTTCCACTGAGTCAAGACTGTCATCTGTGCCATACAGTCACAGAAGCAGCCCAGCTACAGCTAATAGTGCCATCCTCAGTAAGACCCCAAGTAATTCTGTAGTATCTTCCGCAGATTGGTTCTCCCTTGCTTTTAAGAGACTTCTGGATTAAAAAAAAATTCTCCTAAACTTTTTATCATGCTATAATGTTTTGAAGCAAATCTTAGAGGAATACCCCTAATTGAGGTCTTTATAATGCAACCTGTACAGCTACAGTATCTCATGCTCATTTCTGTTACTCAAAGGTCCAGCAAGGATCTGTGGCTAATGGTATGAAATCCCGTATCACCGCTGCAGAGCGGGAGTTCGGCATACTGTGGTGCAGTGCATCTCATTTGTATTGTTCTTGGGAACAAGCCTACAACATTTTCCAGATAGTTTCTTCATTATTTTATGTTTTTAGCTCACGTTTCAACTCCTGTAACAAACTGTCCTGATGCAAACTACATGTCAGTGTAGGTATAGGAATAAAAATACATTCAAATATTGAAGATGATATATCCAATTGTTTTCTTTTTTTGTAATGTAGATTATACATGACAGTATTTAGTGTGAAATGTTGTAGAGGTGGGAACCAAGACACCCATATGTAGACAGAAGCCCAGATGTTCACTTAGCGTTCGCAACCATTCTGCATTGACTCAAACCAACAGATTTCCTTGTTTGCTTTTTGTTAGTTTGCTATTGACTTCCATGAGAAATGGAGCTAAATCTGGGGGCAGTCTATTACTTCTGATTTATGTAACACAGACGCTGTTCATTCAGCAAAGGAAGATTTGATGAAAAGAAGCACTAATTGAGAATGATTAAGTTTTGGGCAGTGGCTGAGCTCTGAACACACTTACGTAGCTGTCTGGAGCTGTGCTGGTTTGAGGAATGGAGAGTCACAGGTTGTCACTCAAATCTTGAATGAGTGAGGAAGGTTTGAGCAAGAGAAACTGTGCCAAAACATTGTTTAACATTTGTCCCTTCCTCAACAGGGACCTGACTTTCAGTCAGCTGAAATCAGTGAGGGGTTCCCATGCTGTTATAACAAAACAAATGCTACAGTTCCCCAGTGCTGCTGCTACAAAGGTGACAGGGATGAGAGCTTCCCTGATTTCTGAAATAAAAGACAAGAACTTGCACAGATGTATCCATGAGGGGAATGGGGAAAAGAAGAAAAATCCAGCCTGTGGGCTCTTTTATCAGTGGAAATGACCTTTAGCTCTTCATCTCCCTGTGAAGGACAATGTTTTATTCTGTGAATGCTGCTAAAAGAAAAGGATCCTTGAGAAAGAATAGATCTTCCCCTTCATGGCAGTTCTTCCATGTGGGAAACAAAATGTGCAGTGAGAGGAGACTGGGGGGAACAAAAGCTGCAAGAGCAAAAAGAGGCAAGCTGGAGTCAAGAAAATAGAAATTAAGCCAGAAAGACACAATAAATATGGAGAGAAAGAAAGGCAATGAAACATAACTTTAGAATGCAAGAACAAACCTTAGAACAAACTGAAAATTGTCGGCCAAATTAGTTTCAAACAAACATGTTCAAACCAAAGGAGAGAGATGCAGATGATGAAAAGAGAGTATAATGGGGGAAAAAAAGTAAAAAAACCCAAAAAGGTCCACTATAAATTGTGTAAAATCTGCTTGAAACATATTTGTGGTCATCACCGGTCCTGGTGTCTTAACATGAGGAGAGTCCACAGAGAAGGGACTGTGCCATTTGGACCTCCCCTACAGCTGCCTGAAGGTTAGTGCTTTAGCTGTACTGGTGCAGGGCTGAAAATGATGTGACCCTGTGCTGAGCCTCCCTCCAGCAAAGAGAATGCAAGTAAAAATCAGCAGAAGCAAAAGATGTATTTCAATCCTTGCCATCCTTTTCTGACCCCTCCATTGAATTAGCTTTCAGAATGAGCAGTGGGACCAGACCTCACCAACAGCTACTGCAACAACAGCAGTTCATTTCAATAAATAAATCTCTTCTCTCCCCACCCTGAAGTGCTTCTGTCTCACACAAAGGATTGTCAAACTTGGAATTTTCTATAGAACGACTCCTTACAGCTAACAGGTTAATATTATTAAAGTTTTTCATTTTCAGCACTATTTCCCTTTTTTTTCTATTTAATTAAAAATGAAACACAAAATATGTTCAGCAGTGACTGTGGCAGCAGACGAAAGCAATTTGAAGTCTTCTTACTAAAATTAATTGTTGATTGCCCATTGGTAGTACCTCATTAACACTTTAATTGGGCTCTACATATTTTACCAAAATCAATGCAGGCCACATAGGCAGAAAACTCATGCCTTGCAAAAGATCTTGCATGCATTTGCCCCTGAAGTGAGCAAGATAGTGCTCTGCAGAAGCCCTGGTCTGCTTAAGACAGGGGCCATGCCTCCCAATGCCACCATGGTGTCCCTGCTTGCACTGGCCAGCCCTGGCTGCCAGCTCCCCTGCACAACATCCAAAGCACAATCCAGTTCTTTGCTCCGGACTAGATAAAAGCGCATTTCTTTTCTCCAGGGTGTTTTGTTCTAAGTAAACGCTATCCCTGGAGTATTGTAACAGCAACAATGAATCTCTGAATGCTGAATTCTGTAAAGGGCGTTTGCAGACGTGAGATTTAAGCACTCAAAACAATTCAAACCCTGGCACATTTAGTTGGAGCACACAACAGCAAAGCAACTTGCCAGTCCATTATTTTTGCAAAAAATCTGAAGACCCAAAAAAGACCTCAAAGACCCAGAAGCAAAGAATTTCATTATGGAATGTGTAGAGATGCTTTGAAGATGCACTGATTACCATAAAAAAAGCTGGTAAATAAACTAGGCAATCTAATGAAAACAGGCAGCCAGTTTTATTTGTGAGTTCACTGGGTGTGCTGATAAAATCTTGCCTGATATACCACTGAGCTATTACAAAAGGAACGAAAACATGTCATTAAATTAAATATTTTCCTTGTCTATGAAGAGAGGTTTTTCTTAGAGGAACTATCGCAAGTAGAGCAATCCTATGCTGTGGGCTTTACAGTGAAGCAACGCGTTAACGTTTTTTATTCAACAACACTGACCCAGTCAATAAGAAAGCAAAAAAAACAAGAGTGAATTCTCTTTTGGATTTGCAACAATATGCAAGAGGAGAACATTTTGCTCTTCATTTAAGTGTCCACTTCTCTGCCTCCTGACGTGTCCTGGTTCTCAGGCACTAGCTTAATGTAATGCAGGTGGGATGGTTGAACCACCAAGAAGTCCATCAAGTTCTATTGATTTTTTTTTTTGGTTAGTGAGCCTGCATGGTTCCTTAGATTGCACTTACTGAGTATTTTGGGAGAGCTTAGATACACTCAGTCAGCAAATGTGGGCTGAAATCTTTGGAATTCACTTAGTTTAGAAAAAACAATTGAATCACAATAGTCAAGAACAATTCTGTAGAAAAGGGAAAAAGCACTGTAAAGTTCTTACAGATGGAATGAAACTCCAAAGTGAAGTTCCTATTGCTAGGCAATCAGTTTGCAAGCCTGTAGTCATGAAGCCGTTGCTAACTTTAATGTTACTTGCAACTTGATTATTCACGTTTCACAGCTGATCTTTTCTGCCAGTTTCAGAACCTGATTTCTGTAGTCACTTTTCAAACACAGGCTGTCCAATGCACAGCGTATTAAAGGTAGGAAACAAACATTCATAAATATTTAGAATTTAATTGACCATTTCCTAAATGTAATAACATTAATACATTTCTGGAAGACAAACAATTAAGATAAAAGAAATAAACTGAAAAAAAAAATGGAAAACTAGCTTTCAGTAATACAGTTTTTTCTAAATGTTTACCTGCTTCTTCCCTCATTTTGCATCTTACTTCATGCCAAATGAATTAGGCTATGCTTGAGTGGGGCATTATGACCTCTCCTGCTCACTCTAATTCATTGCTCAGAAGGTTGTACCATGATCTTATAATGGGCAGCAAAATGTTCCATTTCTAATTATAGGTCTACATCTTTCCTCTGTTACAGAGGCCAGAACTCCAAGAAGAAAGCAGTAATCAGAATCAGACCTGACTGACAAAAAAAATTGCTGCATGGTGGCAGTGAGATCATACAGACTCTAAAGCAATTATGAGATTTCTAGTTCTGTGCTTGCTCCATAATGGCAGCTGCAGAATGAGTTTATAAAGGATGGTGGAAGTGTATTGTGTAAGACACTGTACAAACATAGAATAAAGACAGTCCTTGTCTTGGAGAGCTAGCCTTGGAAATAAACAGGAAAAAACGGTGTTTTATAAAAACAATGGTCATGTAAATTCCACTATGTATGGCTTTCTATATACAGTTTTCAGCTTAAAGTCATTTGGTGAGGAAAGAGAATTTTCTGAGAAAAACTTGAGTTGAATGAAAGGACTAAAGAAAAGCAGAAGATACTTTGAAGGATGGGGCTATAAGTGAGGTAGGAAATAAAGGAGAGTGTCCAAAGCAAGCAAGATGAAGAGTTCAGGAACGGGGTTGTCTGCAAAAGGCACAGCAGGACAGACTGTGGGCATGATGAAGACCTTGGCATGATGGCATCCCTGAGAACACAGTTCTCTGTTGCAGCACCTTCTGCAGCCCCATCCTGCTTGCTGCTGCTTGCCCTCATTCACCTCCCTCAGACACCACCTCCAGGGAAAATTAGCACTGCCCTACTTGAACTGTGTCCATGTTCACACCCCTGTGTGTGATGGCAAATGGATATGAAGAACTTCCTACCCTGCAGACAACTGAAAGCAGGATGTCTGGCAAGAGAAGTAATCTTCATTAAGCCTTTTTATCTCTTGCTTTGCTACAGGGGGAAGTCCAAGAGCACATTTCCCTCATATCTTTTTTAGTCGTCTTTTCTTTCACTTCTCCCAAGCCAAAACCAAGGTTGTTGAAAATGCTACTAGTTTTAGGAGACACGTTGCTTTCCATCCACCGGTAGACCTGTTACTCCGTTTCTGTCCAAATTCAAGTGAGTTGTTTCAGAGACCAGTAGCCATCCCAAGGACGCTGCTCATTCAGCACAAAGAGGGTAAATAGAATCAGACACCTCTTGCAAGCCATTATTATTATTAACTTAGCATTCAAGACATTAAGAAAGATATTGAAAGGGATACAACAAAGGAAACTGAAACTAAGGAGGAGCATGATCTTAGGGTACTACTCAGGTAAATGGTATCTCTAATTGGATTGCATCTCTCAGGATTCCCCATGGATAATGCCAAGCTACTGTTTAACTGGAATAAACCTTACCTGTTTTCATCTGCCGTTCAGGAGCACTGTCCTACAAACTGCAGCTGTCTAGCTGGGTGAGTGTTTGAGCACACCTACTTGGACAACATTTCTATGCTGACATTTTCAATAGCAAGCCCTCAGACTTTGGTTTCTCTTTACATGGTGAAAGCATTCAGAGGAGAGGAGGAGTACAGGAAGCAATTTTCCAACTCTCTACACAAGTTACACTCAGAAAATGTCAGAACAAGCATTGCTGATTAGTGCTCCAGACTGGCAACAGATATACCTAAAAACTTGCTACTGCTCAGCAGGAAGACAGAAGATTTGAACAATTTGGGCTGATGTTAGAAGGCTGCAAGATGGCAAAAAAGGGGGAAGTCCTGCCATGCAAGAGCTGCAGTGTGTCCCCACTTCCATCCCACAACGTAGCCATGTGTCTATGTGATAGCTGCTCCAGACCCACCACTGACAGGAACAAAAAAAAAAAACGAGGAAACCTTCCAGAGTGCTTAATAGTGGGTAAGTGTCTAAACTGGTATGAAAAATGAAGTAAACTTCCTCATTTGAAATAACACAAGGTGTCTGGTTTGGGGGATAAAACTCTAAATGTGTAACGGCAAAGAAGCCACTGTTAACACCCTGAAAAAGTTCGTATTACTTTGTTCAAAAGAACCACTTTTTAGGTAGACTGTGATGATTGCTCAAAACACCACTCTATCTGCATCACAAATAGAGGTAAATACTCCTGCTATGGGTCATATTTTAGTTTACTAAATTGGCAAGGCACTTATCAACAAAGAAAGGCTTACATCTTGTTTTTTGGGTAAGCATCAATAAACTCCACAGAAATAATCAGCTTCATAGTCTTAGGTTCTCCCTATTAATTCAAGTCACAGTTTCACAACATGCTGATACAAAATGTGCTAAATCTGCATGAAGCAAGTTAACCTTACCATAAAGAGTCACCAGCTGCTGGCTGCTCTCAATGGCGCATTGCAGTACGTAAGCGAGACAGAGGGTCACAGAGAGAAGAGTTGACCTTTATTATGAGGTATTATTTGCTTTATAAAGTCTAAATGGCTAAAAACATAACCCAGTTCTTGGCAATACCATCTCCACCATAAAACATTTTAAAGATGACACTGTAGTATTTTTTATCAAAATAAACCACCTTTTTGGATGGTTTTCTGTGAATAAAACAGGTGTCAGCATACCTTCTGCTATGTACTTCAGAAGACTACAAAGCCATACAAATATAAATAAATTAGAATTTGATTTATAATAATTAGTTCAGACTCCTCTAAAATATTTATTTTTAATAAAGAGATTTGTGTAAATTATTAACCTGGAACATAGGAAACTATTAGTAATATTAAATGATTATATTTGCCATGAAGTGTAACCTACCATTTGGTAGAAAATAATGGGCATTCAGAATCACATCTAGAACTGGACTTTTCTCTGTTCTGGGATCACTAGCAGTACTCTGAACTTTTTTCACATTCGAAATAGAGGCATAGAGTCAAAGTCTCAAAAGTTATTACATATGAAGGTAAAATCTCTAGCACTAGCCTATGCTTCAAAAGAAATATTCCTCTGAACAAAAAAAAAAACACAATAAAAAATAAGAAGACCTGTTTACAATTTTAAAAACTTTTCAATATAAATGATCCTGTGATAATTTCAGCAAAATTTATGTGTGATAAATAATTTTGGTTTTATGAAATAGCACCTCCAACTAAAAAAAAAAAATATATATTTTAAATCCTGATGGGCTTTTGCACCAATCCTGACTTTTATACAGTTGCATTTTATAAATGAGAGTCATTATCTCCTGGATTTAATACTTTAGAGGTACCCTTTATTGTCTTTAAAACAGCTGGTTTTCCTATTTTGTCTCCTTTTCATGAACTGCATAGTGTTCAGTGTGTTACGTGCATGTTTATGCAATATTAGCTGAAGTCTGTCATTACTGATTTGCATAGCAAGTCATCTGGCTACCCATTTGACTGAACTAACACTAATTTCTACATGTCATGAGTTTGGGAAGACAGACTGTTCTTGTGTATGAAAAACATTATTTTAGTCCTGAAGGAAGGAAGGCAGTAAATCACTAGCTGATAACTTTAATGACATATTATGGGCTCAGAGGTTATTGTGTATAGTACTATTTTTCATAGTTCAAAGTCACTTTCATGAATACCATAGAGGAAACAGCTTTATTCAAATTATGTTTGCAATGGGTCACTTCTCTTGAATTTGCTACAGTCACCAGTATGAGAAAGTACTGGATTTTTTCTACCTAAATTTTTTTTGAGTGACATGGCACAGAGGAAAGAACTGCCCATGGCTGACTTTTTCAGACACCTTCAAAAGACACATCTAAAAAGAAACACCATTTGTCCTACTACATCACTGTGGTTAAAATTTAATCTGGTGAATCATTTTTTCCCATAATTGAGGCAAATTTAAATCTAATCTTAACTGGTGTAAGTCTGTCATCAATAACTTGCAATGGAGTGGTAGCTGATTATGCCCAGGGTGAATCTGACCTTTGATTTCTTGGTTGGAAAATTATGTCTATTGTCATCTGATGTTGGTGAAAATGGTAGATGCTTTAAGAAGCAAATACCTAAGTGAGGAAAGAGTATCTGCACAGTAATGTTGACCTAGGATATTCTCTTTAAATTCCTGCTGGAGAGTAGCAAGATGTTTACTTGTCTCCTCACCTTGTCTTCTTTTTGAGTTTACAGCTTGTTGCTTTTCCTAGCTTCTCTGGGAAAACCGTATTTCCCTCATCTGCTTGTGCTCGAAGTCCACAAGATGAGCAAGATGGGACATCCCATTCCCCTTTTGCTCAAACCTTTCCTGTGTTGGTGTGCAATCCTTTCCAGCTGGACTCAAGTGCCTCTTTTATGTCCTTTATCGTGCTGTATGGCACAGATCAACATCAAGCTCCAAAGCAGTAATTTCACACTTAGCAAGATGCAGAAGATTTCTGCTTATCTTCTTCACATCTTGAAGAAGCTTCCTAAATTCAGTTGTTCAAACCTTCTGTATTTTTCTGTATGTTATCTCCATTTGTTACGTATCTGGTTTGATCTGCCTGCTGTTCAGCTGAGATTTTGAACTCCTCCTATATGTTACACTACTGACAACAGTTGTCATATTTGTTAAGGAACAGAAATAATGCATGAATTATATACTGGACTGAACTACCTTGAACCTATTGTTCTTCTGTGCAGGAGTCCATGCTTCCTAAAATCTGATGGTGATCAACAAACATTTGTGTTGCTCGGCATAAAGGTACTTTGCCAACCCATTCCTGCAAATTCTTACGTTTCCATTTATCTTATCATGAAGCTTGGCTAGCCATAATCTAGCAATTATATCTGTTTATCCTCACCCAACTCTATATTAGCAATGACTAAGCAAAGACTGTCTCTTTATATAATTCTTTAAGATGCACGTTAAATAGCTCAATAAACAATGCAGTTCATGTGACCCTATGAGCTTCTGCTGGATCTGCTCCCAAATCTTAAATAAGTTTTTTCATTTCTTGTCTTTGGAAGACTACATCATAGTTTCAATTAATCTTTCTAGAAGATAGATATTTAGCCTATATTTTTCTTTCCTTAATTTTATTATCTAATTTCTAGTAGCAACTCCTTTAGGTCTTTAAATTTCTATCCATTTTATGTTTTGGTATCACTCAAATACATTGATATTGCACAGTTAACAGCAATTAATGGTATTCCTTTGTCCAAGCTAGTTACCATGTGCTCAGACTAAGTGGGGTTTTTTTATCATTTTCTGATAAAACAATGCCTCTAACTCCTACCTCACTTGACTAGCTCTTTAATGAATATCCTTTACTGTGGGACACTTGATGTGCCCAGAACTTGTAGAAATTTAGCACAGGCTTGCTGGAATCACAGAGAAAGGACTGTGATACCACCTGTGTGAAGGGCAGGCATGTTTAGTTCTTGGATATTGGTTGCAATGAAAGGAGCATTCAAGTAAATGTTCTGTACACCGTACAAATCAAATTGGGGTCATTTCATTTTTAGACAGTTATATTTTCAGCTCTCTCCACAGCAGCAAAAAACTCAGGGCTGGACTTCATTACAAAGGGATATAAGGCTATCTGGGGCAAATGTATCGGATATGCAACTGGTCAAGCTGAACTGGCACTGCTGCAGATTACTGGTAATCATGTAAATAAATAAAAGTTAAAGAAAGAAAAGCAGCATAGGCAGCAGGAACTTTCCTCACTGGAATATTCCAGTGCGTACAGTAAGCAGGAAGCAGAGAGGCACCACATGCAGCCCAACTGTTTGTCAAGGCACATCAGTAAGGGCTGCATCCAGCTGAAACCAAAAGTGAGGACCTGATCTGATGACGCTTCTTGACATCCTCTAGAAAAAAATTGCCTCATTTTGCCCATTTCAGGTTTCTATGGGGCTTTAGGCTTTGCATGTCCCAAGCAAGTGGGCTATAAACTACTTGCTGGAAACTTCTGGTATGTCCCAGCTAACATCAATATGACATTACCAGCACCAATATGAAGGCTGCAAGACAAGACACCCTCATTGAAAACAGGATTGTTTGTGCCATGAGATAAAGCAACTCGCAGAGTCCAAGACTCAAACACAGCAGAAAGCAAAAATTACAACATCCTGATGCAGACTGATCTTGGGTAGAATCACTCTTCTGTATGGAAAGCATGAAAAACACAGGTGTCTGCATGCCTTTGAAAGCCTGTGTTTAAGACTCAAAAAAACCCCGCCTCATCAACTTTTCCAGAGGCCTAAATCAATAATTAGGACTTGGTGATTTTTTGCTCACCAGCTATGGTCAAAGATATACAGTTAAGATCATTTTGGAACTGCTCATGACTTTGCAATTAATTTTTTACACGCCATTTCACATGTCATTTTTCTTTTTTTTTTTTAAAAAACATGAATGAACTGGATTTGTAAAACATTGTAGCAAGACGGATACTGTTTCTACCCTCTTTCACCAAGGGATATAGTTGTTAGAGCACTGCAAGAGCAGAAAGACCCAGCTCCCCAGATGGCCCGAAGCTGAACCTGCATGTGCAGAAGGCACTGTGGTATCTGGGGAAAGATTCCTGGCAGTTCCTCTTACTGAAGCTATTCCACTCTGAAAAATCTTCCTGTTTTCTTTGGATAGGAGAGGAATTGGGTGAACACCTTCCCCCAGAGACAGTCAGGGAGCTGCTCTGACACATTGCTTCTTGAAGGGAGGGGTATGCATAGCCTGGGCGACAGCGCACATATGAGGAGAGGGGCAGCGGTCTATAAAGGCTGCCTGCATGACACAAGGACAGTGTAGCACTTCCCAGAAGGATCCACCATTGAGAAAGAGATTTCCAGGGGAGATTTACCTTCTGAAATTTTCACACCACTGGGGAGGTACACTTGTGGTCCAAAAGAGCAGATCAAGCCCAGAACAACATAAACCCTCCAAACTGCCTTTGAGAAAGACGTGAGGAGCATCTGCAGCAACTGCTTCAATCTACTGATCCACTCCATTAACCACTAATGCTGACGTAGCCATATGGATAGGTCTTATTTATGGTAAATCACCTTGAACAAGGGCAAACTATGCAGACTGCATTATGGTATGGTGGTCAGGGTGCTCTGGTGGGAGAAGCACGTTTGAGCTGGTGAGTCTCACTTTCTTCCAGCAGCATTTAACACAAGGCAGCTCCAGACCTACCTTTGTGTGACCAGTGCTGTAATCTACCCTTTTGTCCCACTTCCTTATTCAGCCTGGTTTTTTTTTTGTTTCAGCAAGACAATCCTTTAAGTGTTTCCATTTGTTTCAGGTTATGAGATGCAAAGAGACTGTTTTGGTTGATTTGATGAGGCTGCTGAGTCAACAGAAATGTGATTACACTACCATATTCTAAGTGTCATGCCTTTTCCAGATAGGACTTAATATCCTAAATCACTTAAGCATTTTTAAGTAATATAAACAGACAGCATCCTTGTAGCTACTGTTAGTTTGCATAAAGATTTAATGTTTGTGTAGCTTATAGCACTATTATCTGAATACATTAATTGAAATTCTAGCCCATTACCATGGCAATGGAAGTGTTACCTTTGATTTTGGAAGGGCAAGGATTTCACTCAAGATACAGATGTTTTTCAAATCATTAAGGTATAATTGTAATTCATAATAAGATCATTTGGATGCTTTTAAATACTTGTCTTGGTATTTCATTTTGAGTTTAATTAATGCAAACATCTGCATATGCCAGGACAAATTAGATGAAGATTTTCCAATTTTATAAATAAGTCACTATTATTATTTAGGTAAACTATGAATAAGAGGAGATGATGTGGTCAAAATAACAATTAGTTGGGGTAATGTGTTACTGAACTGAAGTTATTGGCTTGATACACATTCCTTTCTGTAAAACTTTTAAGTGGAGTAAAACTGACACTGTGTTGTACAAATTTTGAAAAAATTCATTTACTCTTTCCCCTCTTTTTTTAATTGTCCATCAAAAATATGTTTTGTGCAGGTTTTGGTGCATTGGCTATGTACAAGAACTCACGGTAAGTCACACTGTATGATAAATCACTTGAAATTAAATTGAAATCTAAATAGATTAAAGGAAGAAGTATTGAAAGAGCAGATGATTGAAAAAGAAAAAGGTAGTGATTGTGTGATAGAGTCTGAGCAAAATACATGAGGAAAAAGTGCCAGATGTTAAGGAGGTTATAGCCAGGGATGGAACTGGGTCAGAATAAGAAGAAAAATCACCAATTTTTAGGACTGTGCCCTTGTGTCGGTAGGTGTTTTGGAGAAGTCGTATTTGGCGCCTTAAGAGAGCAGGTAGAAATTGAACGCAAGGGAATAATGTACTTCAGAAAAATTCCTACCCCTGAAAGACCTTATCTTGAGAAGCAGATCTCCCTATGTACCAAAAGCAATATTAGGTGCTAAATATATTTTGCTGATTGAACACATCGGTCCAAACAGCAACAGTTTGTTTACCCTTCTATTTCATTTGTATGTTCTTCCTAGAGAAGCGTTGCATTCTCATTTCTTTTTGTCCCTGAATTGTAAAATAACTGGAGAGACTTGGCTATAAAAGCAGTGAGGTGTCATGTCATGGCTCATACAAACTGTGATCTGTCCCCTGTGTTGTGCGGTAGGTGTTTATGATCTTGGAGATGCCCAGGGAACTCAGGAGGTGGCTCAGCAGCTACTGAATGGGTCTATAGCCCTGTACCCTCTTCAGTGAAAATGAAGCCATTTTATTGGCACTCCTTACTCTTCACAAGTATGAAAGGTAGCATAAAATAATGGAAAACCTAGTCTGAAGTGTTTTCTTTAACATCCTTGACTGTGTCCATCATTTAATCTGATTTTAGATTTCTCTTTTCTGTTGTGTTCATTTAGCAGCTTTGCTAGTGCTTTGAAGTTTGAAGCAGTTCTGCAGTCATTTTATCATCGTATTTATGGGAAACAAAACTGCATTTTTTTATGGAAGTAGTACAGTGTCTTCTCCTGGACCTAGCTGTATTTTTTAAAACAGCATTAGTCTTCTGCATGAGAGTAGTCCTTCATGCTAAATAAATTTGAGCTGATCAGTCTCCAGGCTTGTTTTGAATAAGCCCACCAGAAGTATCTCTCATTCTTGACGCCTCATCACTTGAATAGGATTCTCAGTACTTGTGTCTGATCTCCAGGCTAGTCCATTTGATTAAAGATAATTAGCACTTGAAATCTTTCTGTTTAAAATTCCAGTCAGCTGGGATATTTTGCACACCAGCCATGACTGCGGCCGCCTATGTACTTCACTGTTTGGTTCACGGATACCTGGCACAAAAAGAAAGACCCCAGCTCGTCTGGACATGTCTGTCTGGAGAGTTTCTCTTGCAGGAAAAGGATCTTTCTGCAAAGTAGCTGAAAGCTCTTTGCTGCTTTCGCTCAACAAAAACATTAAAGGAAGGAAAAATAATTGGTGCCAGTCAGCGTGTTCTTACAGAAAACAGGTTTTGTCAAACATGCTTGATTTAATTCCTTGCGGAGACTACAAGTTTGGTCAGTAAAGGTAACTATGTAAATGTGATAGACATTGTAAGCCATTTGCCTCGGTGCCACATACATTCTGATAACATTGAATTAGAGTGGGGCCAGCAAAGTATATTTCACGTATATTAGGAGCCAGCTAATAGACGGATCATTTAAGTAATCATCAATCATTTCATGGACTTCATTACAGCAGGGTTCTTCTGGGAGTGAGATTAATCCTGAGGCTACCCAAAATTATTTGTTGTGATCTGGATAGAAGTACATTTACAATTTACAAAATATAAAATTTTGGGGGCCCTAAAAATTGACTGAATGAAGACTAGAAGACTGTACAGAGCAATCTAGATTTCCTTGTGAAATGAAGTCAGTTCAAAGTGTATTTTTGTACTATCTAAGGCAAAATGATGTCTAGAAACAATGTATGAAGGGCAGTACTACAGAGTGGGAACTGTGTTTTGGTAACCAGGGACTTCAGGGTAATAGTGGATAAGCAATTTAATATAAGCTCCCTGAATGATGCTGAAAAGCCTACCACTGATATACCTGATATGACTTAAACACATCCCGTATCTCCTCTTTACTTTCTCCTATCTCAATTTTTTCTGAGATCTGACCTTTGCACTTTGGTTGGATAAAGAAGAATCAACTAAAAAAAAATCTTGGGGATGAGCAATTCTTTCACTTTTAGTACACTGGTGATAATTTGGGGTTAAGCAGCCCCCCAATCCTAAATCATGGGGGACATGTGGTAGTTTACTTGAAACAGACCAGCGATTTATGGTAAGTCCACATTACACTGAAATTACAGGCAAAATTGCTATTTGAATCCCTTTCCATAAACACCCAATAGCCTTGAAATGCGCACTCAAAACCAATCTATTTTAATTGCTCAAGCCACAAGCCATAATCACATAATTCCTTCTGATTACCAAAGCACACTAGACTATTAAAATCTATCTATTGCAATCTGAATAGATTAGCCTTTAGGACATATTAACATCAAATTTCACATGATATTAACTAATAAATTAGTCTAGCAAAAGAGTTCAAATTCTAATTACCAGATAGTCATTAGATATGTCCAGTTACTCATATCAGGAAGTGCTGGAGGGAGGGCGAGTGTGATTAACTTGTCAGGGAAATACAGCTGTGAAAGCAACACTCTCTCACTATCTTACAGGATTTCAGCTTCTAACTCACACTAAGATGTCTAATACATCCACAAGCCCAAACCAAATGAAAGCCCTTTTGGATTATGCAAAATACATATGGCAAGAGCAAATCATTGCCCAGAATTTCTGCAGTGTTAATGCAAGAACCATTTCATCCACTATTTTAAACATCATAGCGTCAATACATTTAACGGTCACAGCTAAGCAGTTCGGAAGTAGTATGCCCCAAAAGTGGGCCTCTCCCTGTGGTAAGTAGTGCATGACTGTGTTTATATATATGTGTGTATATATATGCATAATGTAAGACTGTAAAGATAATAAAAAATTACTTCATATATGTTGAAAAGGACCACTTCTGTGTAATGCATTTTGCTGCAAACAAAAGAACACAAGAGCATGTCATACCATTACACTTGTCCTTCCAAACCCCAAAAAATGTGTTTCTGACATAACTGTGGGTGTTAGAAAACTTAGAAAACCACCTACTGATGGAAAACATTGCCTTAATGTACAGAAGGGGAAGGTGGCCCTCACAATGCTTCTGCTTTGCCTCATAGATTCAAAGCATGCCTGTAGGCAAGCCTGAGTCACTTGAAAGAGATTGAACAAGTTTAGAATTATGTTTTATCTTCAATCACCCTTCATCACTGATGCAAATAGGGTTTGCTTCTTCTGCATACTAGCTATAGACTGAGAGGTGGCAAGACAAAAACAGGCATCTCTAGAGACATATTCATATTAATTGATTCACAGTGCTGCAGAACCCTTGAGTGGAAATCTTTAAAATACCTTTCCTCCAATAGTCCTCTCAGGTCAAAAGAGTCTAAGTTGAAAAATCAACTTACATTTTAAAAAAAAAAATACTCCTGTTGGTACCGCTTGAATGCAAGGTTGCTTAGACACCAAGCAAAGAGGCAACTAAGCCATAAGAAAGTGCTCCTTTGTTATCCTCACACTGGTTCCATTTGTTCTTTGTGTCATCAGGAGTGGGTTTGGGGTAATTTTTTTAGCCTGATCAGCTAATCAAAGTCCCTGAGAGTCGTCCCTCATTTCTTCTTGTCCAAGGAAACTAAGAAAATGCTATCTAATTCACTGCTGAGAATTTCGTCAAAGATTCAGCTTTGCTCATCCTGATTAGGAGCAATCAACATTTAACTTTGATGGCTGGCTGAAGTTCAACTTACTTAAACATTTCTGGGTTTTGCATATTATATCATGTTAGGTTTCAAGACAGCAGCAAAAATAGTAGAGATTGTTCCTGCTCTTCACACCTTCATAGGATTACCTCCATCTCAGAAAGAAGAAAAAGAGATAGACTGTCTGATTGGTGTCAACATACTGAAGACATGATATGGCGTGATTTGGTCATTTCTTCTTCTTGCACCCAAACTAAGAAGACAACGATGATGCTTTTGTTGCAAAACATTTATATTTTCACTATTAACAGCTTTTCTTGAGCTCAGGATCTATAGCATTGCCTTGGTCCCCCTCAGAAAAGGCTTGATCCTATCCTGAAATTATCTAAGTGTCAGTTTGCCTCATCTCAGTCTCTGCATTATTCTCATTTCTACAGTTGAATAAATACACTTGTTTGTTGATACATAATACTAAATCTAATTTTTTCAGCACATAAGAAGCTACAATCCACCGTGTAGAAGGGAGAGTTAAGCTGTGGATGTGTTATTTCTTTCCTTACAGTGCACTGCCAGAACAACTGTTAGCAACTTCGGTTTATCGGATGAGTAGGAGATGGCTCCAGTTATCAGTCCCAGTAGTCACTGGTATTTGTAATGGAAACAGGCAGGGTGAAGGTACTGTAGGCCGAAATTCTGCCTTCCTTATTAAATCACAAATCATGGCAGAAGCTTGGAAAATTTCAAAATCTGTAGCAAGTCAATGTATAAAGTTATCAATTATCCCTAATCAGGATTTTCTTTAGTAAAACCACTGTCCAAGATACGGCAGAGGCTTTGTTTAAAGACTGGATTCCAACCACTGGCTTATGCAAGTGTCCTCAGGTGTCACTAGCTGGGCAAAACAGAGCTGGGGACTGCCAAACAGACAGCTATAGGGTCTATATTCCTATATTCCTCTGTACTCCTTCCTAAATTTAATGCTGTACTGTTAACATGTAGACAATAGGAAGGAAATTCTTCCTTCATTTTTAATTTCTACCTGACTTGAATTAAAGGTTACTTCATGGTGACTGGCAAAACATCAAAATATTCCATTTTTATGGGCATGATTCTCCTTAAAACAGAACAAAAATAGCAATGGCTAACACGGAATAAGAACACTCAAGACTATCTAAAATATAGACAGTGTTCAGCTGCCTATGGAAACAAGGTGTCAGCATAGTTGAAGTGTCTTTCAGCAACTGGTTTTAGATAGGAAAATACTCTGGAATCCTTGCAAGTAAAGGCCTTAACTGTATAAGAAGCAAGGCAGAAACTGCTTTATATTCAATGTCTCTTTAAAAAAAAAGTGAAAAATACAACATAAAACATTAAAAAGGCATGCAATAAAGGTTAAAGTATCCTAATCCTTTGTCTTAATTCCTTCAATTTGAAAAGAGCCTTTTATCATTTGACATAATCCTCTGACTGACAGTAAACCTTCTAGGTGCTCTTCCTGACAAATCAATAGAGACATCAGGTTTGAGTAAAATATAAAAGAATTTTCTCACCATTCTGATGTCTTTTTTTTTTCAGTCAGTCTGAAATCTCTTTAATATTCAGTGCAGAAGACAGCTACCAGAAAACAGACAGTAATGATGATGATTTTATTGACTTTGACTTGCAAAGAAATCTCAAATGGGACTAACAAGTAATTTCTTCTTTTTCAGCAAAATCTTTCTACCAAACCAGCTGTCTCGTACTTTTTTGTATTAATTATGTCCTATATATTGTAAACCTTAGGACCACATACATGTCTTCTTTACTTGTTGATTTATGCATAGATAGATCTTCTAACTAATTTAAATCAATTCAGCTTCTGTTATTGTCACCAGAATAGAAAAATATATAGATTTTGTTTTCCTCTAAATTAAGCTTCTAATGTAAGAACCTAAATTTATTCTGTACTTTTTCATATAGCTCAGTCTTTCCATACAGAAATCCTGTTCATAGTGCTGCAGAGATGAGAACGATTTGTATTGAACTAGTTTTATTGCTCATAGACAAATGTGCATGCAGACATTTGGAGGAGACAATTTTTTAATGCAAAATACTGCACAACATAAATATGTCTGTTATATATTCACAGGAGACAGTTTCCAGTAGGACTTACAGTAACATTAGTATTTCATCAGGCTCCTTCCAGACTGGTATGCTGTATTACTCATTCTTTGGAACAACACTAAACTGAACACTCACCACCAGAATAAAGGTTACATAGTGCGAGATGATCCCAGTGGATGGACTGTTGTTATTTCTGCAATACTTTTAGCAAAGAGAAAGTAGAGTGTCTTTCTAAAACTCCCCAAAGCCAAACTCCAACAGCATGGCAAATTGTATTTTCTAAGTATTTCTCACACTTCTTCACGTCAGTGACTATTCTGAATAGAAGACCAAAAATACACAGGACTTTTAAAAGGAGTCTCCCATTTTCTGAACGTGCTCTCTCAGCCTTCATATAATATATATTGATGATGCTTCCATTGTGTTCTAAATCAAATGCCACAAAAATTACTTTTTTTAAATATCTATTTCAATACTGATAATGGTAAGCAACTACATTCCCTTTAATTTATCAGCCCACAAAACTGTTAAAAGAATGAAGACAGATAAAAGAATTCCAAGAAAATTTGTGGAGGGGAAAAAAAAAAAAAAAGAAAGCCTAGACCTAGCAATAGATGTGTTTGAACTGAAGTCTCAGAATAGCTGGAGAAGCCCAACCTACCAATACTCTCAGTGGTTTTGGTCTCAACAGAGTAGGAACACTGGCTCTTTTATTAACCCTCAGAGGCCTCCTTAAAAAGTGAAATAAAGCTTGCATGAATTTTAAGGATTCCACAGGCTTTTGCACTTGTCCATAGGGATAAAATTGACTTAAATGTTAAGCCTAATTTGAGAGGTACTGGGACTTTTTTTTAATACTCTTTCTCGGGAAATGTGTATTGTATATGAACAATTTTTTGTGCTTAGTTCAGTGACAAAAATACATTTCTACTTCCTGCTATTTCTGTAAATACACTCAGCCAGCACACTTAAGGGATTTTGCCTTATCAACAAACCACAAACATAAGTTATACAACAGTCTCCAAATTAATTTTGTAACGCAAGACTGAAAGCAGTGATTACAGCTACACCTTAATGTGCCAGTGCATAGTAGTCTTTAGTATATTTCTGAGCATGAACAATGCATTTTAGTTGCTGCATTTTTAAACGTACCTGCTTTAAAAATTTTTTGTTTATGCAATGAATTAACTCTTCCTTATGAGCAATAATATAGTCGTTTCTATTGCAGGACTAAGAAAGAACAGTAAGCAAAAGATAATACACTTTTCTATTATTTGGAGGGAAATATATATATACACACACATGTACACATTGCTCAATCAGACCCTTTATTCATTTAAGGCTAGATATTTTTCTCAGGAGCCATTTGCAGCCCAGCAGCCAGACAGCCATTTTTTCTTTCAAGGTGATGTAGATGAAAACATTACAGCTTCTCTCTCCTGCAGGCAAGGCAGTCTCTAAAACAGCAAACAGGTATTTGAGGTGAACAAATACTGTTCAATATTGTTCAATATTGTTCAATATTGTAACATTTTCATTATCATCTTTCCTTCCAAAGCTACACACTCTTCTATTCTATTCCTGTTTCCTAACAATTCTCCCATTCATTTACTCTGTTTCTGTAAAAAATGAGTTTTCTAAGGAGTTATCATACCATGGTTTACTGTCCTAAAGGACCAGCCTGCCAACCAAATGCATGTTCACACAGAGACTCTTCCTCAGACAAGATTGACTTCTTGCATAAAGCCCTACCAGGAAAATAACTGAAGCAAATTCAGTCTGGAAGTTACTGGAAAAACACTTCATAAGACACTGACACCACCACGCTTACTGTCAGTTCTCTGAGTAAAACTGCACTTGAAAGTAAAAGCCTTGCCTTCCTCAGGAGCAACTGAAGAACGCCTCTGTTCACAGATCTTCTTTCTTACAGAATCATAGAATCATTTAGGTTGGAAAAGACCTTTAAGATCATCAAGTCCAACCGTAAACCTAACCCTGCCAAGCCCACCACTAAACCACGTCCCTAAGCACCTCATCCACACAGCTTTTAAAAAACTCCAGGGATGGGGACTCAACCACCTCCCTGGGCAGCCTGTTCCAACATCTGCCCACCCTTTCAGTGAAGAAGTTTTTCCTAATATCCAATCTAAACCTCCCCTGGCACAACTTGAGGCCATTTGCTCTTGTCCTATCACTAGTCACTTGGGAGAAGAGACCAGCACCCACCTCTCTACAACCTCCTTTCAGGTAATTGTAGAGAGCGAGAAGGTCTCCCCTCAGCCTCCTCTTCTCCAGGCTAAACAACCCCAGCTTTCTTAATCACTCCTCATAAGGCTTGTGCTCCAGACTTCCACATGACCATACCTGAAAAGTTACTTGTGCCTCTGAGTTCTCAAGTCTTATATGAACTGCCATAAAATTAAAAATGCATATTAAACATTTTCCCAGAATGACTTTGAGAGGTATCAATTATATACTTACCTTCAGACAAACCTCTGTGTATGCCACCTTGCTGCACTCCTCTCCCGTAAGCTGAATGCCAAAGCCCGGGGGGCAGTTACATCTGCCTCATGCCTCAGAGGACAAGGCAATTAAACTCCCTAGTGCATGACCTGAGGATTGACTTTCCTGCCAAAATGACTCCAGATCAACAGCAGCTCCTAAATTATTTACATTTGGAAAAGAAAGTATTAACAGCTCTAATCAGCAGGTATTATTATTCAATAAAGGAATTCTTTTAAAAAATCCTTCTGATTCTACAACCCACAGAGGTGAAAAAAAAAGTTTCTGTTCTTTCCCTCTATAAATAAATATAGAAAACAAATATCACATGGCCAGGTTCTTAACTAACAGGGAATAAAATTTTTCAGTGGGAATCTATCCACTAGATTAATAGACATCAGCATTTATCAAGATCTCAACATATCTGAGTGGGAAATGAAAAAAAGATTTAAGAAGGTAATTAATTTATCAGATATGTATCTTGAATGGCAAAATTGTAATTTCCATGTATTATTTTACTTCATTGCAAAGTTAAATATTGTCTTTATTAGTTCAAGGATTATTCTAGCACATGGGTTAATTATGTTTATACCTAAATACAATAAGCTAGGGATCCTGTGTGCCTCTGTGGAGAATTGTAATCATGCAGACACCCTCACTCATGTTATCTGTGTTGTCTTCTGACGACATACGACTTTAAAACCATTAGGTATTTTTAACTAGTTTTCTTTTCATTTCATCAGATTGACAGTCTGAAATAGAAGTGTGTTTTCCATTTGGTTTTTCAATTACTGTGTCATTATATGCCTTCAGGAACACTAACCTTTAAATTGCGTCTTTTCTAAAGAAGCTCCAACAATAAAGAAAAGGCTAAAAATCCTAATAAATCACATGGCACAACAGCTACAAGTTAATACAGCGTTAAAAGGTAAATCATCAACAACAAAGGCTTTTTTAACTATCAGTTTTCTAATTTTTTATTTGTTTTGTTTCAGTAACGAAGGAACGCAAATCATTAATCCTGTCTCAGGCTGTCTGAGCTACTCTGGAAATGAAATGAAATCCAGTGCAACAGCTGAATCTGCAGGGCTGCCTTTTGCTTTGAAGGCACTGATGCTAAGGCAAGGTCCACCTGAGCATAATAAACCTTTCCTCTTAGAAGCTGAAAGAACAATTTGAGAGGATCTTGAAGGGATTTGTCCTTCCTTTTGAAGGATTTCATCAGTTCTTCACTCTCTCTTCAGGGATCAATTCCCTCCTCGCTGTTCCTCCACATTTGCCTTCACATCTCCTCCCTAGCAGACCTCTCAGGGGGAGGACCTCACGGGGGGGTCTCCACCCTTTGGGGGCAAAAACTCCAAGCCCACTCCTTGAAGGCAGCCAGAGGCACCCTAAAACTCATGCTGGCAAAAGCCAGATGGTCCTCTGTTTGGGGTCCATTCCCATGATTTTGATGTCTCCTGCTTTTTAAATTCTGGGGTGCTTCCTGAAAGGATGCTTACTGCAAGGGCACCAGGCAAGGTGTGCTCTTTACAAAATACATCTAAATGGAGCTGCAATTCTGAGTAATTAACATTCCTCCCCCAGCTCCTTACTTCTCTGAGATGTTGTACCAACAAGCAATACACATGTTCCCACCGGCCTGCCCCTGGAAGGTGTCTCAGTCTAGTTCATCACTCAGTCTGGCAGGAATTTTCTTGAAGGCTAAACACTGGCTGTGCAGGGGCTTTCCCAACTGTGCTTGCCTGATACAGGCTTTCCTTGAACTTAAGCTACCATTGCTGCTTTTCCTTCCAGCTCATGAGAGTTAAATTCATCCATTTAAAATGGAACAAATGAAGAAATTAGCTTTGTCTTTAAAAACTTCTCTTTGGGACCAATATCAGGCTAAGTCAAGTGTGACAGAATGGAAATTAAGTGCATTTACTTAAATCTTATTGTTACACACGCTTGAATGAATATTGCAAATGTAACACTTTCTTGGGATCACCATCTTTATAGACATCAAAGAGCTAAAAGAACTGTAAATGCAACTCTTGATGTTGCATGTCATTTCACAGGAGTTGTTCTAGGTAGGAAAGACTCAGCTTAGCTAAGGAAAATTAGATTCCCCGGTGTCTAATGGGATGAGAATTGCTGTGAATGAAGACAGACATTAATTGTTTTATCAGCAAGTTGAGAAAAACTGTTATTATCGCTATAAGACTGCTTTTGCATTTAACAGGAAGCCTTAGGATACTTTTAGACAGTTCATCTTCAGAACTGCCCTTCTATGAAGGGCAATTCTTTTACGAGTGGCTATGACATATTAGAGCTGCACTGTCTTACAATACGTGGGAAACAGATGATCCCTAAGTAGCACAGAACAACTGCTGGCTGAAAGATAAATTTGGGGACCTGGTAAATTGGAGGGGAATTATTCTATACCCCGTATAGAAAGCACTGTTTTTTTCCTAGCTGTACGTCATGATTCATGACATTATCTTGCAGAATACTAACAAAACAATTGAGTTTCACAGATGCATGGCAGTACTTATTAATTTCCTGGCAACTTTATTTAAATATTTTTTAAAATTTATTATCACACTGTGTGTTTTCCACGACTGTAAAATCTTTGTTTACTTGGAGTTACTTAGTTTTGAAATTGCTCTCACAAAAAGAAATATTCTTTGTCAAGTGCTCCAAACCTCCGTGTTTGCAGTATTCGTATTATACACATGTCAGAGCTCAGCCCCTGGAGTGGCTACTGGCTGCACTGGGCCAGTCATCCCTTGAGCTAGTCCTGGTAGTATGACCCAGGAAGGATGTGCTTAAATCTCATTTGTGCCCTCAAACCTTTACTTCAAATGGGACATGACTTTTTGGCTCAATTTTGCAGCTCAACAGTGCTTGCAATGCAGGGTTCGTGGAAAGGACTGAAAGCGCATTTCCACAATCTGCCTCCTTCTCCAGATTACTTAGCCAATATGTGGTGTTTCATTAGGTCTCTCAGAGGCTGTTTTTTTTCCCCCAGAGTGTCTAGTGAAGATGGAAAATATCAGAGCAGTGTATTATTTCAGAAGACCACTGCAATCTGTGCTTCTCTCTCCTGAAGGCTGGGGGCAGGCAGCGAGGGGTGGCTGTTGCTTGCCATTTTGCTCACAGACTACTTGGTCCAGCTTGGAGATTTGCTCGGTTGCTTGCTTTTTCAAAAGAAACACTCCCTGAGTCGTGACTCAGCCAGCATGAGCACTTTATTTGCAGGCAGACCTCCTCCAGGTTTCATCTTTGCTGTTTTCTGAGCAAAGGAAGGGACAGAACAATGAAAGAGGTGACCAGAGGAGGGAAAGACACTGAGCCTGTCACTTCAGGACTGAAGCTCAAACTCCTAATGCAAAGCTGGGGTTGACACAGGGACCAATTTACTTTAGACAGCCAGTTGTAGACATTGCCCCAGAAGTACAACAGGGTGGGAGAGGAGTTTTCCTGGGTACCAAATATCTTCATGTGATCTGAGTTGTCACAATTTTTCCTATTCAAGGAAAAATTCTCCTGACCAGTCTCAGTGTTTCAGCATTAGGATGTCACTTGTCATCCCTTCCTTCTCTTCCACTTCCCTGTTTCCTATTTTACCATTTCAGCCAGTGACTGCAATATATAGTGTATTATCTGGTGTCACAAAACAGGCTTTTGGTTTTCTTCCTTTGCAAAAACTCAAGTGCAGCATCAGCAAACTGCTGATGTGTTGGGTTTTTTCAACCAGCCATTCCAGTAACCAGTTCTACCTATTCAGTCAGAGTATTTGGACAGGTAGAGAAGAACACTTTACTGTTCACTTATAGCAACTTACAGCAACCTGTTTTGGGTAAGCTAGGGAGGTTTGATGATGGGTGATTGAAAGAAACAAAGAACTCTGTGAAGAAAGCCCAAACATCTGGTAGAATCAAGCCAAACCACTTTTAGCTCTTCCTTAGTCTTTTGCCTCTTTTATTTCTCTTCTGTTCTGCTCCAAATAAAGCAGAATTTCAGTGGCTTTTTTTTTAAGATACTATTTGCCTTAGACCCAGCAAAATGCAAAAGCTCTGCTCCTCTTTCCTGCTCCATGGCTTCAAGACAAGTGTAATGCATTTCAGAAAAAAAAGTTTCCATCTGTAAGACACAACTGCAAATGACTTTAAATGCATCATTTTGTTTTGTCTTGCTTGCCATAGTGAAGATTTGCCTATCTCCGATTTCTGAACTTCTTCAGCTTTGAAAAGAAAATACATTTCTTTGCTTCTTTGGCTCCTGAATGTGGTCCTTTAATATCCAAGCCACAGAATAGCACTCAGCCAAAGAGCTTAGAAAGGCTCTAAATGAATGAGATTTGTAATAAACTCAGTTACAGTCTACAAGCTGCAAGCTTGTAAACTATATAAATGTTTGTGGTTTTAGATAAAAGCCAGTTCCCAAATATCAAGAGCTGAAGAGAAACTTCCCTCATAACACAATGCCAAGAGCCAGCCATAGCGCAGCAATCCTGTTTCATAACAACTTGGAACATTTTGGAATTCATTTTCATCCTTCAATGGAATGAAAATGAAACTTCTCTTGCATTTTCATGAAGAAGAGTTATGCTAATCCAAAAAGCTCTTTTTGAATTCAAATTCTTCTGTCTTTCTTGTTTTCTCTCCAGAAATGACCAGAAAGGCTGCCCTGAACCTTAGAAACCAGAAAACATTGCCCAAGTCTTTAAGCCCCTCAGTGACATTGTGTTCACACACAAGTATACAGACAGACACATGCCAAACAGCAAAACGAAGGAGCAGCAGCCTTCCCCAGCCAGAATAACACTGTCTGGTTGCTGTGAAGCACCTTGCCCCTTACAGCGAGGCGTCAGATGCTGGCTGCTTTCTGAAAATGGGCCCAGGACTGTGCACCTGCTGGGAGACATTTCTTGGTCTCTAAACACCAGAGCAGCTAAAGACCCATCAGAAAATTCCTAATACTGGGGTGATTTGTTTCTCTCATATGCTCCACATGCCCACAGATGCTCGCAGCCCCACGGGAGCATGCAGGGGACAGGGAAGTGGTGCCCAGCAGCTGAAAACTGTCCTCCAGGTGACACAGAGCTCTTGGACCGGGAGCAATAACCACCTCAGTGCCTCCCTTGGCTTCAGCCAAACACCCCGTGCTGAGCAACCGTACTAGCTGCGGGACATCCAGAGTTCGGATAGGTCTTGTTACATGGAACAGGCCAACTGGACACTTCACTAGCAATTTAAAAAGAGTATCTCACTTCTTTTCTCTCTTTTGGGCTTTGTTTCCTCATTCATTTGTCTGACTTTGTCTCTGCTAGGATTTCTTTTTTTTTTCCCCTGATATTTAATGTAACCACTGCTTTGGCTCCATGACTGACAGCAGCAGCACTAAAAAGGAGACGAGAGACCGGCTCTGGAAAGGATTAAACAGCATGAAGCTCACAGCAGCTGCTTTTCCATGAGGCCTTCTCCGCCCAAGTGCTCCCTGCTGCTGCCGCCACCAGTGGCGAGGAACAAAGGGATCTGACAATGGGGAGAAAAGTTAGGGACGCGGGAGCGGGGAGAGGGGACATTTGTGCAGCCACAGCCTTTGTGAAAGCAGCAAGAGCAGATAGGCAGCACAGATCCAGAAGGGCAGGGGAGCCAGCAAAGTCATCGTGGAGACCTGCTGTTGATTTCCCTGTTTTGCAACTGTTTGAGTCATAAAACTGGCCCGCGCAGCCTCCGCACAAAAAGCCTTTCTGCTCCCACCTCCACCAGACTCCTGAAATAAAAATGGTTTTAAGAAGTTTAACACCTACCCCTTTAAAAACTAGATTTCTATTTTGGGTGAGTAATATTCAGCCTCTCTGCAAATCAGGACTACGGGGTCTTTCTCCCTATTGTGTAATGGCTTCATTGTGCATATTTTTGTGTTGCTATTTTGAGGTAGCTTTAAAAAGCAGTATTTCATACAAAATGGTGGACACCACAGTGCTAAATTCAGGGAACAGCTGGATTTTGTTAAATTTGCTTTTATACAGCTATTGTGCCATTTTTCCACCCAGCTCTTCTCAGAAACGCTGAATGAAATTGTGTGAGGAACTTAATACAATGGTCAGTCTAATTCAGAATAGCTCAGCAGATAAACCAGAAATTATTACATTATTTTCTTGGGACAGACTGTATGTTCAGGGAGAGAGGGAATAGATTAGAACAATAATATGACTAAGAAGAAGCAACTCTGCAAGCAATAAGGTCTTAATTCATTGTCTTACATTATGCTGCAAATCAGGGCAAGAGTGGGTAGGAGACAGAGATCTCTGTTTGACAACTCTGTGTCTCTGCAGACCCTGGAGGGGCAGGATCCCTCAGCCAGACAGTCCTAGAAACATCCAGAAACAAGGTGACATCTCCATCTGTGTTTCTGAAATGATGTAGGAAGGTTTCCTTACAAAAGAAGACCTACAACTGGAAGAGGACCTAGAAGAACCCAATCCAGATACGGTCCAAAACCAGGTCAGTCAGCAGGGAGAGGAAAGGATTGCAGCCTCCCAGGAGGTGGGGACAGCTCTGCAAACACGGTAGACAGCCCACGTCAAGCCTGGGGGCATCTCTGGTGGGAGGCTGGGACAGCACAGACTTTGGAGTTTTGCATTTAACTGGTAGCAACCTTCTTCAGACAGGGATTTTCTTGCCAAGAGGGAACAAGTTGGCAGCTGAATGCAATGAATATTTTTTAAAGAAAATGTAGTCTCTAGGAACAACTAACAATTGTTCGGTACGTGATAAATGTTATGAAAGCACATGTAATCTAGAGCTTGGCACATTTTTTTGGATGAATGGTAAATTCACTGAAAAAAGTTTCAGGGAGAACAAAAGCATTTCTAAAAACTGAGTCAAATTTCATTAAAACTTTCAGCCAATTAAATGAACTCATAGCATTTTGCTTTGAGCTGTTTCGAGCATTTCATGTAAAAAACATCTAAGTATTTAGTATCTATTTTATCTTATTCTACCTTTTCATTTTAAACCCTTCTTTTCATTAAAAATATTCTAAGGCTTTAAAATGCGAAACCTTTCTGTGTTTGGATTTTGGTGATTTATTCAACCTGCACACAGGGATCTCTCCAGTGAACTGATGAAATCCTGGAATGAATTTTACTTTACCTGTTATTAAAATTCAGGGATTAAGCTCAGTCTTAATCCTTGCAGTACATCAGTTCATAGCCTCTGGAAGATATCTGGATGCTTTAATGAAAATATGACTTTCAATATCGAAACTGACGGTACTTTAAGCACTTGCAATAATTAAGACTAGGTATATAACAGCCAAAAAGATGTAGCTGGGATTGTTAAGTTATGTGATAAAAGCTCCTCTGCATGCCCACAAAGCAGCAGAGAAAGACATGATGGGGGAGCCCAGATAATACCCTGCCAGGCTACTCCCATGCCCATCGCAGGAGCCATCAAACCATCAAAGGCCCATCCCCACAAGCACGGAGGAGCACAAGAGCAAATGAAAACGCCAATTAAAGACGCAGAGGAAATGACACCCTGTCCAGACCCCTCCCAGGGCTGTCTCAGGAGACCCTCAGCCCCAGCATCCAGGCATGAAACCCGTCATGATGAGTGACGGACCATCTTTCAGACTGCTGGGGTTTGCTGCCTAGGGGTGTCAGACACGCTATGGGACACAGAGGAAGAGCATTTCAGGATTGCACAGGACTTACTATGGGATGTTTAGGGGAAGAACAGAAGGAGGGGAAAGGGCTAGATCTAGGTGATTTGGGAAGGAAGAAGTGTGGGAAAATAGAGGGATCAGGGGATCAAAAGGGCCAGTTCCTCACCAGAGTGAGCAAAATCAAGTGCCAGCCTCTGGGGTGGAACCAGAGCTGAGAGACCTGTGCATCCATGGTGGCACCAAGCTGGAGAGACTCAGATCCAGGGGCAGCTGCTGGGCAGACTTGAGCCGAGCTGCTGCAGGCATCCTCATTGCACATATATATATATATATGCACCTATACTCTCACTTGCAGAGGTCCATCCTGCTTAGTCAGAGTGCAGGATGAGGCCGCTGGTGCCATCTGTGTTCATGTGAGTCCTCTGTGTGTCTGTCAGTGTTGATCTGTATGCCCTGCCATGTACATATATATTCATGAGCTGTATATGTGCGCATGTGCCTACTGGGAACGTACGCTCAGCCTCGCTGCTGGTTGGGCCTGGGGACATGGAGCTGTGGCAGCCTCATCTCCAGTGGACTGTCAGTTCTGTCCCAGCTCCCCTAACAGGGATAATTTGGCAAAAAGCTGTAATAACAGAATATTACAAAACCTGTGCTGATAGTTTTCCCATATTTTCAAATTCATATTAGACAAATTATTTATATTCAGCAATCACAGATGTTCCATCCCAAAGAGACAACTGCAAGATTCTTGGAAATAATAATAATCAAACATTATCTAGCACTGCGAGTCTATTCCCCAAACTATTATTTTTTTGTGGTATGTCTAGAAATAGATGGTGAAAAATTTCAGAAAACTGATCAGTCTGAAAGTAATTTTATTTTCTTTTGCCTCCTCCCCTTAGATTTTATTCCACCCTGCACTCAAACATTTTCTGTCCAAATGGGACCAGTTACCAAACCAGCTTTGTAAAGGTGAAGTAGCATTTGGCACTACTGCAAAGGTCTATGATCTAGCCACACACACATTAGAAGAACTGGAGGCATCCAGCCTTCTAGCTTTATAACATAACTTTTCCCCCCGGGAAAGTCAATTGCTCTGTTACGTGTTCAGAAATAGGAACTGAGTTCACCTTGTCTTTGTGGAATGTGCTTGGTACTCTTTATCAGTTTAATCCCCACTGGGCTATACCCTATAAGCAATAGAGCTACATGATTGCTGGGGCAAAAACCAGGGCTTCAGGTAATGGGAAATGAAATGGTGTTTCCTCTCTCGCCTGCTCCAGGAATGCCTAGAGGAAGCATGAACCTGTGAAGTGTTTGAGCTCTGCCCAGGTGATTGATGAACAGGAGGTTTCTGACTGCTGTGTTGATGATCACCGGGCTTTCATCAGCACAATTTAAAAAGAAAAGGGGAGGCAAAAGAGATTTTCATCCTCTGCTAGTGACGTTGCCTGGGTTGCGCCTGCAGCACTGTTTTCAAATGCTTAGGACAGAAGCAAACCAACATTTTTTTACTGAAGAACAGTCAGTTCCTGAATTTGCATGACAGCCTTTTGTTCTTAATTAGGTCTTTCCCATATTCTATTAAATTCATCCATTTTCCTACATTTTCCACAGGTTTTCCCTCCCTTCCATCCAATGTTCCAGAAAGGGAGATTAACAGTGAATGATTAGCCACAGCATAAGGATCTGCAATTCATCTTTTCTGAAGAAAAAGGAAATAATTTTCAACAGTCTGCATATTTTCATTCTAATTTTTAATCCATCAAGTTGCTAGGCTTACCTAGACTTTCATTTTTCAGATACAAACACCCCTCCCAAGTATGATTTGCCCATTTATTCAGAAATCAAAATAAAATGTGAGTACAGTAAACCAAAGTTACTGATGTGGGCTGGTGTAACTGAAAACTGTGCATACTTGTTACATCCACAGTAAAGAAGAGCATGAATAGGAAGACTATATTTCACTCACAACATGAAAAGGGAAAGTGCTGAAAGTCTTGGCAGAACCTGATGTGAGCAATGAGGGTCCCTTGGTGGTTGCCCAAGGCCCAAACCTCTCAGGCATGATTTGTGCTAACAATGGTACAGGTCAGGAGCAGAGTTTCAAGAATCTGCAGCCCACCTCCACAACAGCTGATCCCAAGAGCCAGCTGTGAGGCTACAAATTTTTCCATTAAAATGTCAGCATTATCCATTATTATAGAGTGTGACAGTGTCTGAGACTTTGTGTGCATCGTTTATGCTGTGCTTACCGAGTTGCAATATGTCGTGAGTAAACAGGTCTGGACAGATGATGGCTTCATCATCCTATGGGAGTTTTTGAGGTTTTGATGTTTTTTCTCATCCCGTTTCAGAAGGAAAAACAATTTCAAAGATTTTCATCCACTGTCAGCAAAAAGGAAAAATTTTGTCTTAGCTCACTACAAATTTTGTTTGTTTGACCTTTTTACTATTTTTACCTTTCCAGAGGTAAACGGTAACTAACATTTTGACATAAAGATGTCTTTTATAAAAAAAAAAAAAGAAGCCTCCTGGTTCTAAGACACTGAAATGGCTGTTTTGGCAACTACCATTTTTAATTTTTATTCTTTAAATAAGAGATTAATTAATACCAACTTTTAAAAAATAACAGCTCAATTGTTTTAATGCATACCTGTTGCATATGCAGCAGTGGTCAAAGCAGCACCTGAGCTGGATGTTTCCTAAATAAGAACATTTTGTTAATATTGACAACAGACTTTCATGTGGCCTTACCTTGTGATTTCCATCTCCTCTAACATGGAGGAGCAGCAGTCAGGATGAGACTCTTCTAGTCACTTGCATTTGCTAACTGCATATTGGTTTCATAATTACATATATTACCAATGAATTTGAAACCATAGACTCTTTAGGATAAAGGCAGTAGGGTAAGAGGTGCCAACAGCCCCACAAACACTTCTAGATTGACTTACTGAAAACTCAGCAAGTAATATTCCCTTTAAGATTTTCATCTTTGCAAATGCCTCTATTTCTTAAGATGTCTTACTTTTATGCCCTGTCTTCATCTCTCATCTTTTAGACACCATAATCATTTTCTTTGATGTGCAACTTTCAGGGTCCTCAGCCACTTTTGCCTGTTCTTTCTAGGTTTCAACGAACCATTTATTGAATCAATGAAGAACAGTGGAGAATCATCGTTCTCCCTCCCTCTAAGAGGTTAATCTTATACATACAGCCTAATATGCCATACTAATTCTTCTCCCCTTCCCTCCACTCACAGTGACAAGTCTTAAAAAGATGTGTATTTGCTTTCCCTGAGGAAGTCGTACTTGAATCACCCATTTAGCAGATCTGAAATGCAAAAGCCTTAACTTATGTCCATGCCATCCCAAATATCCATGAGATTAGAAACACGACCTTGTCACAAAAATGGATTAATGTTGTATCTTTTTTTCCCTGTATTGTTATTTCAGAACAGATTAATCTGCTCTCAACTTTTGATATAATCTGTGTCTGAGGACTGAAGCCTGAATGAGTGAAGCACAGCAATATATTGCAATAAGCCATTCTTGTAAGAAACACTTTTGCTTTGAATAGGGATGAAAGCAGGGTGTTTATCCTTTATGGAAACAATCTTATCTTGAACACAAACAAAAGGTCCTAGAGCTATCATTTCATATGACACAGACAGCTGAGAAAGAGAAATGATACTCAATCTGCTTTGCTTCATGATAGTTTAAAAGAGCATACAGTCCTGTTTTCCTCCTGTATTCCTTCATATTGGTAAGTGACGGCAAAACATAGTGGGATTAGAGTACATACACAAGAAACTCCTTAAAATTATGCTCTTGGAGCAACCAGTGCAGCAGGTTTTCCTACTCAGCTGTGAATTGCTCATATCCCACACCTGCTGTTGCTCTTTGCCCCAGTAGTTCTGAGCTCAACCCCTGATGTTGTAATGCCACAGACAGGGATTCCCCCGTACGAGCATTAAAGGTGCCTCTCTCAGTTGCTTCCAGGATCACCAAATGGGTCTCAGTGGATCTTTTTATCAGTATCAGCATGGGATATCTTGTTTCCGCATGAGACAAAAGGCTTACTGAAGTCAAAATCTGTCTCTCCAGCATCATCTATTTCATCATCTATCTTAAAACATTGGCCAGCACCATCATACATGCCACTGCTCGGTAGTTTGACATGGTCTTCAGAGAGCCCTTCCCTGACACCCACAGATCCATCTACAACATGTCCATCAATTTAGTTCTGTATTATGTTTTCACCTCAGCTAAGCAAAAGGATAACTTAATTTTCCGTCTCTCAGTATTTGATTTCTTTATGCTTTTCTTTCCTGTGCTTTCTCTCCTTTTGTAGCTGTTTCAGTTTTTACGGGTGGCTTGGTGACTTGCAGGAGCCATCTGGCAGCCCTGTGGTGTGCCACGGCTCACGCTACACAGTGCTGGTCTGTTAGGACTCAGCTGTCAAAAGCTGTCAGGTTCCTCAGCTTCAACTGAGTCCTGGAAAATGCATAGTGTGGGGGTAAAATGAGCTAAGAAAGTAAACCAGTTGAATTACGAAGTACTTGAAAGACCCAGCACGGCTGAAGCTTTCAGAAAACTTGAAGGAAGCACAAATGTTTGATGATAATGTTTAGGCCACCACCACCACACTTTTCTGAATGGACAAAGAAACCCCTTTGTAACGGTGAGCAGTGCAAGGAAAATGGTGCTTACTTTTGCTGACTGAATCAAGAACCTGAGGCCCCTTCCTGTAAAAAAGGGGTGGACTTGGGATACAAAGCTTAATACAGAACGTGGGAAACTGAAGGAGATAATTTAGAGGCCCCTTTTCCAAGACGCACTGACAGCAAGAGAAGAAAATTGTCTGGAGATGTCTCCAGGGTGATTGTTTGCAGATGATGCTGTGCTCAGAAATGGAAACCAGTGGTTTGTATTGCAGTTGCACTAAAGAAAACTGAGTATCTTCTGCTCAGAAAGGCAAGGAGGGTTTGACACAGGGAAGGATCTGACACTGCTATATTTTGATGTACAAGACTGAGCTTAGACTTTCCTTCATGTGAATGCAGAGTATGCTTGCATTTAGACTAAGCTATAGGTAACCCCAACAATAAGGAATATTGAAGACATATCTCACCCAACTTCAATCAGTCATTTCAGTGCTGCAAGTGGTTACCAGCTTTTCAACTCAATGCCAGAAAAAAGACAGTCATTTTCCATTGAACACTACAGATTAAATCCACCGCACAGGGGACATGGCATGAAATCTAACAGTATTCCAGAGTGTGCCAACTCTCCTTAAGTCACACTTCTGTAATAGGGAGGGAGGATGCCCATTTTTCTTCTCTTCCTGCTACAACACCAAACCCAAGAGGGGTCTTTCAACATTTTAAAGGAACAAAAGGAAATCAAAGGCCAGCAGGAAAGCTACATACAAAGTTTATCCTTTGCAGATATGTTGCAGGGATACAGTCTAAGTACATTGCTCTCAAAAGCAAGAAACAATTTATTTTAATGGAATCTGTGCTCCTTTAGAGGGATTAAGTTAACTTCTACTGTAACCACTATGCACTCTGTGATGATTTTAATAACCTCTTTCCATAACCAAGTTCTCAGACATATTTAAAGTTAGTATTATTCATAAATGAAATGTTCAGTTTACATTTACAGTCACAACAGGAGCGTCTGCAAAGGGAGGAATCCTAGCCATGCAAACATTTAGAAGGGATACCGTGTTCTACCAATGTGTGAAAAGAGGACAGGGCATAATAGAACAAAAGATGACTTTTTTTATTTCTTCATGAAGGCTTTATTCCTTCTTTGAATGTAGAACTGGAAGCCCTAAACTCAGCCTTTATCAGTTAATTACAGAGTTTAAAATGTAGTTCTTTTTTATTCTTCCTTTGCCAAATCAAGGTTACATATAATGCTTAATAAATCTGGTGCATTACCTAACAAGCTGACTAAAGATCAAACAGATCCAGAATTTATAGCAATATTTATACGTTATAAATGGGGGAAGAGTAATGTATTCAATGAAATAAAGCCTTTTAGCTACACTGCTTTGATCTGTTTGTATCTAAGCCCACTCAGAGCAACTTTTCTTGAAAATTAAAAGTTAATTTTATATCAAAGAATGAAACGGTCTTGAAAACTATAAAAAAATCTTGATAAAAGTATAACTTAGGTTAAAAAAATTTGTCCTAAATAGGCACAAGTAAAAGATTAATGAAGAGGACTCTGCTGGCATTTTACAGAACTTTTTTTTACTTACTGAAATATGAAAGACAAAAAGAAAAGAATAGAAGATTACATCATTCATTCTGTTTTAAATGGCTTTCATTTAAAAAACATACTTGGAGCAACATGATTTTTTCAAGCTGTGCAATTGTTACATGATTTTTTTTATTTTTTTTTTCTAAACTGCACCCTTTTATTGTCATCTCAGATGACATCAGAAATTCCTCAGCTCAGTCTGTGAGCTGTTATAGCACTCAGCAATGCTACAGTAGGTTGCCAGTATTGGTCTCAATCTGAGGTCTATAGGCAATGTCATAGGAATAGAAATAGTATTTAATATCATAGGTATTATGCGATAGGCTTAAAATTATTTTCTAAGATAATGTTGGCTGTTTCCTCTAAGGAGTGTTTTTGAGATGCAAACACTTTTTTAGTAAAGTCATAATGGTTATGGCTGCAGAGCTCTCCAGGATAGTCTGAGGACTGTTTTCTGGCGCAGAAACCAACTATTACAGCACATCCCAAGTACTTACAGGTACACTTTCATCCACCACCTCCAGATTATTTGAAATGGCTGATGACACAAGCTGGTCCTCAACCTTGTCTGGCCATGGCTTGGGAGAACATTGGGGCACATGGGCAAAAACTCCAGGAAGAGAGCTAACAATTTAACAGTAAAAACCAGAGCCCCAGGCTCCGATTAGTTTGTTAATACAGACATAGCCTATATTGAACACCTATCCCATCATCTGGTGTTCTGCTGACTTCTGAAAATAAAGCCCATAAAGAAACAGAAGTCTACTTTAGCCTTTCATGTGATGTATGGTTTATTGACCTGAAGAGAAGTGCCTCAGGGCATCAAGGTGGTAAGTTGAAAAGCCAGCAGACCAATGCCTTCAACGGGACTTAGCAAGCTGAAATTTCTTGTGGTGTTGTCAATAATGCTTCCTACCCTACAGCGAGAGCTTTGTAGGATCTACCAGAGATGGTGTGGTGTGGGAGAAGCTGTTCCCATATGCTTGCATACTGACATCACTTGATATCTATTGAAACTGGAGAACTAACAGCCCTTTCTGGCTTACTATAACCAAACATTTCTAAGTTCCCCCTCTAGTTTGGCAACAGCCCCTGAACCCCAGTCAGCAGCACTCAGGCTGTTTCAACTATCTGAATACAAGCAGTGAATTGCAGCCAGCTTTTATTTTTGTGGCAGTCATTAAATGTCATTTGCAAGCACAGTGTTCTCTGTCCCTGATTTTGCAGGTCATGTCTTAAAATCATATCACTTATATTAATATTATATAAATAATACAGGGAAACTGACTCACTTGTCCATTCTGTTTCAGCAAATAATGCATAAAACTTCAAACTTTCACAGCTACAAAGTGTTTGCCATATAACGATGTCTAGTTCTTGAAGAGGAGTTTCACCATTTGGCTCCAGAACAGTTTATAAAGAATGAAAATACCATCACTGCCATCACTGGCCGTGAACTTGAGGAACAGGATACTAAAGTGACATCTCCGGCATCTTTCCAGGGAAATGAACTGAAAGCCATTGGCTTCACATTCTATACGGAAGACTGTATCAGCTATGGCAGGTGATAATAGAAGAGCCACAAAGCTTTTGTGTTATTCATGTAAATGACAACTTTTATCTGCAGATATTGGAAATGCTTGGGAGACCATCTACATGAAGAATTAAGACTAGACTCCTTAGGCAATGCCTGACTAGACCAAATTTCTGTCAATATTAGGTATCTGTGCTGCTAAGCACGTAGGAGAGATCCACACGAGTTTGCAGTCAGTCAGCATAGTTGCTAAGGCAAATTCTTTATGAATTAAGAAGGCTGGAGTCAACGTAATCTCAAGAGGTACAACATGCTACTTCCCTTCTCTGTGCCAGGTTGTTGCAGAGGGGCAGCTCCAGCTACTGCCAGTTTCCCTAAGCTGGATCAAGGTTAATCCTAAATGTAGGCAAAGTGACAGTATTCCTTGCTTCACAGCAGAGACTGCCAAGGCAAAAACCACAGGATTAAGATGTAACAGGAGTGCTTGAACCAATTGATTTTCTTTTAATAGAGGTTCATATAAACCGAAGGGAAAAACAAAGCCATCAACCCTGATGCATTCTGAAAATGCAGATATTTCAGAGTATCTGTGGCGGTGAAGTCAATTTCTAAAGCATTAAGCACACTTTCTGACAGAGGTTTTCTCGTGGTGCTGTTTGCTCCACATCACAATCCACAACAGTTCCTGGCCAGACCATAAACAAGAGTTGCGAGTACCATTCTGATGCAGCAAGTCTCAGGGGCATGAGAATAGCTATGTCTGAAGGAAGCTGTGTTTAATAAGAGGACAAAATGCCACAGGGAATTTTAAAATTTTATATATTTTTAAAATTTAATTTTTATATATATATTTATATATTTTTAAAATTTTAAAAATTTATATATAGGAGTTTTTGATAAAGGAGAAGCAAGTGCTGCTTGGTTAAGAGCCCACACCACTCACATACTAGGGGAACCTCTGCCATCATCTCTGACTGCTGCTTCTGTTAGATATTAGAAAGAAGGGGATGGATTAACGGACTTGCTAATGACCTTCCTGCCTCCATCAGCAATTTAACTTCTGTGTCCTGCCTTTCACTCATTGTTGGAAAGTAATTGATACTACACTATGACATAGATAAACCATCAAGGTTCATCAGAACACAATTTGAAGGTTATCAAAACATTCTGGGCCCTTTTTTATTCCCTTCAGGCTTGGTATGCTGTAGATCTTTCCAAAGGGGATACCAGTGCACCTCTGTGCCCATAAATGCAAGTATTTCTGTTCTTCTCCCTCAGCTTGAATGAAGATTACACATGCAAACAGCTAATCTTAAGGAATCAGTCATTGTTCCAGTATGGAAAGCCATCTCAGGATAGGGATTTCACCTTCTTAGACTGACTCAACATCTGCTCTAATTAGATATTTTGTGTGTGCTTTGACTAGGTTTATATTCAGTTGCATATTCACTCCAAGGTGAAGAAACACCTGGTTTTATACACATACACTAAGAGTCATATTCATTTGAACATGTAGAACATGGGAAGAGATTAGTTTTCATACTGAAGAAATAGTATTAATACTTAATAAACTGAATAAGCAGTTGAAAGAAAAAAAAAAAAAAACTAAAAATGCACTGAAGACATCTATTCTATTGACAACTGTAAAGCTGACAACTGCCATCCCAGCACCTTTACTCCAGTGCCATTCTCTTATTGTGTTGCATTTTAACCACATGTCCAAGTGCTGCGAAGGATCCCTCTTTCATCATAGGATTATCTATGTTCTAAAATGGCAATAGGGAAAACCAGTGGGCAATTTAACAATGTAATTGTTTTCATCACCCTAGGGAACATGAAAATGACAATGTCAGCTGTAGAAGCCACTTTGACACTCCAGGATGCTGGCAGGGATGTGGAAAAAAGCAACATCGCCCTCCCTCATTCCCTCCTGCAGTCAAGGGAGGAGCAGGAAGATAGCTGCTCTTCATCCCTGGGCATCTTGAGCCATTTCTGGGACTGCACAGCCAGGTTTTGCATCTCTGAGCGCTAGGGCAAGCTGCAAATGAGCTGAAATCAAAAAGTATCGCTGAAGGCTGAATCCCTACCTGGAATAAATCTTTACTGTGACGCCTGAGATGATAGTTCAGTTCTTTGAACTATATGGAAATGATACAGAGATAATCTTTAAGGAAGAGAGATGCTGACTTCATTGAACCATAATGTATGCAGCAGTTACTGGAGAAAGGTCTGATCTTCATGAAAGCAAATAGCTACTTGGAAGCACTGATTTAAGCGCTCCGGTTTCAAACTCTAGGAGGAAAATTATGTCAAGAGTTCTCCCAACAGTTTCACCTCTCCGAACTGGCTGGATGACAAAATGACAATAGCATTTTTTATGGTTGGATCCTGTTAATTTAGCCAGAAACAGAGAATCAAATAGGCAAATCAATACATTTTGGCAACTGGATGAAAAATATCTGCTCAGATCACAATAGTTATGCTAGCTGTAAATGAAGTTAAACCATACCCAAGCTAAAACTCATGCAAAATGTCAATGTACTCTCAGCAAGAAGATCCATGATTGGGCTTGTAAGTTTGGTATCAATCTTCTTATTCCCATCTATTTATCTTTACAATGATGGCAAAATTCTACGGGCTTTAGCAAATTGTCCATGGTAAATACATCGCATTGGAATTACTTACCCAGAAACAGGACTACTTAACCTTTTTTTATTTAAAAGGAATCCAGATAAGCTTGCCACCTACCAGGGCATGAAGTAGTGCCAACAAAAGAGAAGCTGGTTATTCCTCAAGGAAGATTTAGCCTCTAACCCTGGATGGAAAGACATTAACATTTCTCTTTCAGAAAGAACCACTTAATTGGTAAAGAATTCTGTCTTGGGGCAACCCCTGTGGTGGAATAGGAGAAGTTATACATCCCACATCCTCCCCTCCCAAAACAGGTGATGCTGGTAGTGGTGACAGTGAGTGCTTCCATCCTGAGGCAAGTGAAATATCCATCTGGGGGCTGGATCTGAATCCCACCTTGTGTCCTGCCTCCCACGCTGCTAAATGGGAGGGAGGAGGTGCTCAGGGGGCCAAGCTTTGCCCAGCCGGCTGAGCATGCCAGGCACTGCTCACTCTGCTGCAAGCTGGCAGACTCACCAGTCTCACCAGAAGAGGTGGACATGGGTCTCCCCTCTCAGGAAGCTTTATTTCTTCAAATATGGGAAGATGTTCACAAGAGGTTGGTTAAGGATGGACATTGTCTCACTAAGCTAGTGAGGAGGGCTTTAGACAAGAGTCGTGGGAAAAGACAAAAGGCCAATGGGTATGTGTAAGAACAGCTCAAACTGGACAAGGAACCTGAGACTGGGAGACAGGGTTGCTCAGAAGAGGATTGAAGGATGGAGAAGAAGGGAATGTCCACAGAAAACATGGGGAATAAGCCAGGGAGGTTGTAAGGTTTTAGCCAGAAGAAAGATTTAATTGGTGTAACAGGATATGGCAGGATAATGCATATGACTAATAAATCAGTATAAACGGATACAAATTAATGGAAATGGCCTGTTCTGGAAGAACAGGCGAGGCAATAGAGAGGAAATGCTGGATAAATTGAAAAAAAGAGTTCCCAGGCTGCCTTGGTAGGTGTCAGTTGCAAACCAGTACACCAGGCAGGGCAGAAGCCTCCAGACCACTAAATGTGGTCCCCTTGAGGGATTTCAGCTGATCAAATGCCAGATTGAAAAGCAACACAGTAAGACACAGTCTGCCAGGGTCATGATATGCACCATGCACTCTTTCTGCATGGAACCCAGCTAAAAATCCAACCAGGTCTGAATCCAGGTGATTTGCAGAAAATTCAGCGATAAAAAGATTGTGACCACATGTTGAACTTGTGACTGGATATTAAATATTTTAACTGATTTTACTTTTTTCACAGAAATGTCAGATAATTCTTTAGATTTTCATCCTGGCATCCAATATTTTCCATGAAAATCTATCATTTTGGAAAATGAATATGTGTGAATGTGGAAAGGAAATGAGAACAAAATGTGGAGTTTTGCTTAACAGAACATAAAACTGATAATTATTGCTAATATTCATTTGAGATGCATATCACACTGAGCTGCCAAAGAAAATTCTTGCTGCCCTGCGACGTTGAAATGTTTCCGCCAAGATCTGAGTAATTTTGCTTGTCAAGAAAACAATCAGCGTGCTTTATTCCATAGACTGGTTCCACCACCATCTCTCATTCTTCTTCAAGGGGCAGAATACACTCTCTGATTAACTTCACCATAAATATCTGCTTAACATTTCTTTTAAATACCACACATTGTCACTGTGCACAATTAACAATCTTTGGCTAAGTGAGGAACCTTATGCACGTTTCAGACAGACTGACAAGTGACAGATTTACTTCCCACATTCATACATTGTTATGAAGCACAACTCCCCCACTGAAGACTGACAGCTGCCTGCATTTACAAAGCCAAAGAGCTGCTCAGACTGATTTGTACCAATACACTAGGCAAGATTGGGAAAATGTTCCTATTGATTCTTACACCCACACTGTAGGTGATAAAACTAGTTAGGTGATCAGGTTTTTCACACTGCCATAAGCAATTGTCTGATTTAACATCTCGAGTTCCTAGATCAATTCACTGTTATTTCTGTAGGCTGTTTTGCAGTTTTTCCCTGCAGAAGCTTAACAAAATACCATTCGCTACACATTGCACGGCTTCTGACTCCTTCTTACCATTTGTGACACAGAATTAAAGGTTTATCTTCCTGTATAGCAGAGTAGGTAAATAGGCTTTTGTAGTCCGATGGTTATTTCAGCAGAGGTCAGTTCATCTGAAAGACTTTCTGATAAACTGTATACTTTCCCTGGTATGTAAAGATTTCCCACGTGATTGAGCTAACTGAGCCACAAGACTAGCTGGTGTGACATCTAGAAAAACAATTTCATTCAACATTGATGGAGGACTCCAGGAGAGAAAGGGCTGCCAGATTAAGACCTTTATCAAGGATTTTCAATTGTTACCTTGGTTCTAATGACGTGACTTCTTCCACCATACTGGATGGGACCATTAGGGGCTTCAAAGCAAGTGAGAGGAGCTTGCCTGGGGGAAAATGAGGATGAAGTCATTCATCCTCAGTTGATAGTCAAAGAAACTTTTTGAAATGAAATTAAGGCAACATTTAAAACACTGGATGTATCTGCTTGTCCAGTATATAGTTCTTGTCCTTATTTTGCCTGGCTGCTAATCACACTGAGTCAAATCTCACCCTGCAAATAGCCCCCTGGAAGCAAGTGGAAATATCCATCAAGGTGTTACCCACTACCACAAAGAGCACCAGCTTTCGAAGAACATTTCTGTTACTGACTTTTGAAAACATTTTGTTGTCAACAAGGACATTGGCAGGAGTTTTTCCAGGCAGAATGGACAGTCAGTCAGCCCAAGGGGAGCACAATCCAGCCTTGTCTGGGCTTTGATCTGTGCTGCAGGAGAAACAAGGAGAGACAGAGCTGCTTAAATTGCTTCTTCTGCCAGTGGAGGGAGGGATGCACCTTGAGACCTGCAAATGGGGGTCCGGTCATCTAACATAAGGGTTTCCCTTATTCCACAGACTGTGTAGATAACTTCAGTGACCCTAAATGCAACGCAGGCCATTTATGTTCTGTTTTAACAAGGGACGATGCTAACTTTACCTGGTCTTTTTGAAGAAGTGTTGTGCACTGAGGAAGAGCCAGAGAATATCAGAAGACCTGTAATGGACAGACTGTGATTACATTACACAAGATATAAAAGAGATTGAGCAAAACAGGGAAAAAACTAAGACATAGAAGCATATTTCTGTGGATTGTGAGCTGCTTATTAAAAGGGTATGGGGATAATTGCTATCTGGATGCAAATCAAACAACTTTGCTCCAAGAAATGAAGCTGTGAAGTGGCATACAATCTGCCTGTCTGTGCTCATATACACAGCAGGAACATTTTTGAGGGAAAATCCCAAGAATTACCAGTGGGATTTGCAATTTCTTGAGAAAACAGAATAACTGTTGAGGAAACAGGCCCACTCAGATCAGCTAATCTGTGCCCAGAATCTATTAGGCAACATCATTTCTTGTTTTGACAGAACTTGATTTCAATTAAATCATGCAATGAATGCAAAGCCCTATGTTCCATTATCGCTTAATAAATCCACAGAAAATATTTTTAATTAAATTATAAGGAGATTAAAATACCTTAGAGATGATATAATCATGCCTCAGTGTTTAGCATGTCCACACGGGGATTTAAGAAAACGCTGAAAAAAACAGGCAGAAACCTTTTTGCTCTGCGATGAAAAAGAATATACACTTGAAGGCAGATGATGAAGATCTGAAAACTATTAGACAACTGAGATTGGGAAAATTAAAATTTACAGAGATCCTGCAATAGAGCTGAAAATACAGAATTAGAATAAAGTGCTTGCTTTCTAGCAAAAGTTTCCATTTTTACCTGTTAAAGTATATCATTACATCAAGGTTCTCCTCATTATGAGGAAAACTTTCAAAAACACCTAAGTACAAGTTTTTGAATTTCCAGCTATTTATGCAAATCTATACTGATAACATACAGTCCTGTTATATATAAGACCTTTATCAGATGGGTCTAACCAAGCTCCTGCCAATGCGGAAGGTGAGCACAACAGGAGTTGACCTGGTTGCTTAAGACAGGGCTTTGCTATCCTGCAAGAGTAGCTGTATGAGCTGTAGCAAACTTTAGCATGCCTAGACATCCAGAAATTTGAAACTACATTTTCTAGTGGGTCAAGAAGGAAGACCAAGGACAGACTCTAGGAAGTGCCTGTCTTTAGCTGGGTTTTAGTTAAGAGCTTTCCCTTTGGAAAAGATTAATTGCTGTTATATCCAAGCCTGCTGCCTAAACATTTGGGAAGATAGCCTCCAAACATCAATGGCACATTTTTTCCTTTAGTGGACCTCTATTCAATTTAGGGCTGAATGTTGTTCCCAGAAAGTATAATTAATTTAGGGTAGGAGGGACACATTTGGTGGCCACAGCTTGCAAAGCATTTCTTGACATTATCAGCCTACAGGCCTGGGGATCCCAGGTCTGATTCTCTGCCCTGGAGGGTGTGCATGTTCAGAGCCACACGGAGGAGGTGCAGGCCCATCTCCCCAGCTGCTGGGGTCCCTTCTAGAAGACCCTGTGGATCGGCACCACCCCAGCACCATGTGTAAGATGCTGGCTGCAAAGGTCAAGGTCAAGGAGGAGGGCAAAAGTGTCATCCATTGAACAACACTGAGCTTTTCAGTTCTTGTCAGGAGCAAAATGTGTGTTGGGCGATAATGTTTATCTTGTCTCCACGAGCAAACAGAAACCCAGGCAACTGCGCATTTTTGCCATTCCTTAGGCAAAGGCTGTGCCCCTACAAGCTGGTGGGCTCTCTCAGTGCCGGGGCCAGCTTCTCAGCACCCTCAGCAATGGAGCCACCCAGCCTTTGGTCATGTGCCAGAGGGACAATGAAGGCCATCATGACATACTTCACCTCTGCAGCCTTCATGGGAAGGGCACCCTGCACCATGACTGAGCTGCTGGGAGCTGGTGGAAAACAACAGTGCTGTATGGGCTGCCCAGCATAGGCTGAGATAGCTACCACTGGAGTGTCATGCAGAGCTGATAACCCAGAGGATCTAACCTCGTTCGTCCCCACTGTCCTCCACTCATCTGCTGGCAGATGGTTACAAAAAACAGTGAATTCTGTTAATACAGGGTATTGCAGTAGAGTCCTGGGCTGGGCAAATAGCAGGGTGTGGGGGCAAGAGTTACCCTGGAGGTCTCTCATGGGGAGACAAGTGGAGCCTGGCAGCCTGCACTGCCGTCTTTGAGGTTTCTTGCTTTTCTAATATAATATCACCAGCCAGGAATGAATACTGAGACTTACTCTGAAGACCATAAGTAGCAAAGCCAGCGCTGCATGTGTACTGGGAGAGGGAGAAAGAGTGCTGCTCAGGAGTACCACAGAAGATAAGTGTGTTCCAGAGTTCATCAACATGTATGATCACAGGAAAAACATAAGAGAAATACACCCCAGATTTTAAGATTACAAGTGTTCCATTAAACAATGAGAAATAACATCAACAGGATAATATCACTGGCAAATTCTTAAGACATTCTTATATTGCATAACTAAATCGCTATTCATACCCAGCAGGAATCATTAAGCATCTCTGCATGCAGCCCACTGACATGACTGTTTTGGTCTCACCAATATCATATTTCAAATGTTCATTTCACTTATATTCCTTCTGAAGGTAGAGAAAAATATAATACTCATCAAAGGTTCCCTTATCACTGCCAAGGCACAGGCACAACATCAACTCCATTCTTGGTAAGCTGAATTTTAACATAAAATTATCATCCACAGTGATACTCAGTGATTAATTGTCTTAGTACGTCCCTAGCCAAAACCCCTGTGGTCAAACTTATTATGAAATGAGTACCAATAGCTATTAGTACTGCTTTAAAATTATAATCAGTGACTGATGGCTCAAAAGATAACATAAACTCTCCCTGTAGAAGACATTCAGGATATATTTTTGTAGAGGGGAAAATTATCATTTTCAGCTGACATTGAAACATGGGAACTACTACGAGAATGTGCCACATTCATTCTCTTCACTCTGGGAACTTATTTCTGGGCCCTCTTTCCATTTAAAAGAGGACTGAAATAAATTACCTTACAATTTGGATCTGTTCATGAAGAGCAACATCAGATGACCGTTGCTCTTCCTGGAAAAATCAGAACATGTATGTGAACCAAGCAGCAAAGGCACATACACATTTGTTAATGTGAAGTTTTATTGAAAATATTTACCGGGACTGCAAATGAAGGGATGTCAGGAGAGGTGCTCTGGGAAACAACCTCAAATAAGCAGTGGTCTGCATGGCCAGTGCTGGTTTTAAACAACAGAAAACACCAGAGCCGTAACAGTAGCTGTAAGACAGCGAGGAGAGCTGGGTTTCTTGTGTCCGTGCTAACTCTTAGTAACGGGAGCTAAAGAGTCTATGTTAATAGAATAATTTACCTCAGAGACAGATGTGCCCTTTACTAGCATTCACGTCATGTTTGTGTCCTCACTAAAAAAATGAATAAATACCAGAAATTTTACTGCATCTTTTCTTAAGTTGCCGTTTGGTAATTGCAAAAGGACTGACCAGTAAAGCACAACTAGAAGAGCTTACACTTTGTTCCTGGTGAGCCCACTGTAAAGCCTTCTGAAAGTAATAAGTTTTCTATAATCTTTAGTGGATTTGATTTCAGACTCCCTCATGGCTATGTAATGTGCAAGTTACCTAACACAGTCAAAAAGGAGAAAATTAAAGTCCATTACCAGAAAGGTTGAATCAAATCATCACCAATTCTTTGATTACCACTGAAAAGTGACAGTTTTGTTCATAGTAGAAAACATTAGTCTCAATTGCACAGTTTTGCTAGCCATCTGAGTACTTTTTATTGAATTTTATAAATATGGGAATATTATGAGCTTCCCAATAGTGTATATTTCATCAATAATAATAAATCAAAACAATTTTGAAGTTTCTGGTGTTGGAAGCATAAAAATATAAAGGGGTTTTTTGCATTACAGGTAAAGAAATTAAATGTCAATTAATTATTTCCATCTTTTTTTCCATCCATTATTTCCAACAAAAGTCAAAATCTTGAAAAAAAACATATAAAAATTATATTCCCCAAATTCATATGACAGCAGACAAAATTATCTGGTTTAAATAATTTTAAAATAGTTTCTTTTGAGTGTGTCCTTGAAAGGTTTATCTCACCATTAACTGAATTGTAAAGTCAAAAATATAGTTTCAACAAACCACAAAACTTCTCATTTTGAAAATATCTGAGGAGGATAGTCTGGTTATTTTGAAAAATTCCACTTGAAATTTCCTTATGAATTAAATGAAATGATGTTTTATAACAAATGAAACATTGCTTCAGAAAATTCCTGAGTGCAGATGGAAATGTAGTGATGTAAGGCAGGGAAAGGAAGTCCCGGGGCAAGAAAATTCAGTTTTCCAGAAAGTTTTGTTCCGAATCTGTATTAAAGTTCCCTTTGGGCTATTCAACTGTCAATTTATCACACTTTTTGTCCATGTCCATGATAGAATTGGTTCTATATTGACACATAATCAGATATGAAGTGGACCCTTTATTTTATTTGCTTCTGAATCCTAGGTTTGCCTTCGTATGTAAGGCAACGACTGGTGCTCTGGCTTCCCCAGTGCTGAAGTTAAAGGTATGTGCAAGTGTTTTTGAGATCCTAATGACAAATGTCTGGGTGGAATTTAAGTACCTTCAGAACTTGCTCCCTCTGAGCTGGAGATGATCCCATCCTCCCACAGGGAGACTGAAAGGGAGAATATGGAAATCAGACGGCCACAGCTGCAGTTCAGGCTATGGCACCGGGCAACCCAGTTGGCTGGGAGGGCAAGCAGCAACGAGCTCGAGAGCCCAAAATCACCTCCACTCTCGCTGCTGGAGCAAGTGTCTCCTCATCGCCGGAGCGTGCAGAGCCTTCAGTACAAGCTCCCCTGTCCTCTGCACACCCCGTGGAGTCTCCACTGACCCCAGGGAGGCAAGAGGGGGCTCATCTGCCCCCCTGCCCTGTGCCATGCTCTCTGCCATCCCCAGTAAGGGAGACTGGTCACGGGGGAGAAGCAAGAGTGGCTCCTGGGAGAGCTCTGCCCACAAACTGGGTGCCAGATGCAATACAAAATACCGATTAAGGAGGTTGTCAAGAGTTTGCTCTCCTGCTGAGGCCACCCTCTGGACTGACCCCCAAACACAAGGGCAGACCTGCTCAGGGATCCCTGTTCTCACGACTCTCATCACCCAGCTCAGAAAAAGACACAAACTCAAGGTCATGCCTGCGTGTGAGAATAGCCCATGCAAGCTAACATAAACTCCAAATTTTCTAGTTATGAAACCTAAGAAGGAAAATGTCAACCACTTCCAAGTGCAGCAGGAGAAGCGGGCCAATGGGATTAGCACTGGTCTAACACGAAAATTGTAGAACAAGTTCCCTCAGCTTTTCACTCCCCGTTAATTTAATATTTTCCCTATTTATTTCAACATCTGTAGAACTATTATCCAGCTGAACAGCATTGAGATCACAGACTCACTGTTTATCTTCTGCAGTCAAACACAGCTTTTATTTTCACCCTGCCTGAGAAGAAGCATGATAATCCATGTTAAAGATGGATTTGTGACATTAGCAGTCAGATTTGATAACTGTTTACAAATCCAGCTGGGCAATTAAACAGTGTTAATTTTTGGAACCCCACTTCACTCAATAATATAACAGGCACTTTCCTGATTAATAAGAAATTACACTATCCATAAACTCTCTGCTGGATGCTAAAAGCTTTGTTGTGACAAAAGTCTTTCACTGTGTGACAATTAAGGCATGCATCTAGCTTCCTGGTTTCCAAATCTTCCATGCACTGTTATGCTCCTTTATCATCATTACGTCCACTGAAAATGCATAATTATCTCTCATAGACATCTGCTCAGAGTCTGACTCAAAAAAAGGCTACATGAAAAGTGGTGGTACTCAAACTCCATTTCTGAAACATGAAAGATTTAAAAATTAATTTAAACCCAATAAAGGGGAGAATTTATTTTGCTGAGTAAAAGCCACCATTAAGTACAAGACCAAGACATAAGACAGGATGCTCTACACCAATGTCTAGGTTGCAGCAGTGACTGCTGCACCCTCTCTCTCATATTAATTGGTCTTGGTTTTAACTGTTCTTTGTCTTCATGACTTACTTGATCTTACGCCTTACATGACTTACTCTTACTCTAGCAGTCAATACTGAACATCTACAAAAAGAAGTAATTAGGAAGTGATGATATCCCACCATAGCAAGTGGGCTAACATGTAGAGGTGATTTTTCATAAAAGTTACCTCAGTCCACATGCTAAGAGGGTAAAAATTGCTCTAGTTCTTATTTTGCAAAACAGTCTTTGTTATTTAGCTCAGACTCCCTTCCTTAGGGCAATGAAATCTAAACAGGTATCTCCCTATTCTTACATCTCAAGAAGAGTGAAAGAAAAGATATATGAAAAAATTAAAGGTATTTCAAAACTGTTAGGAAATCAACATTCAGAAACAAACCATAAAAGTTCTCCAAGTTAAAATGCTTTTTTTTTGTTGAACATCCTCTTTAAAAATGTTGACTGTATCATTTCTTAAGCTCCCAGAAGAAGTTAATTCATAAATTGCCCCAAGAAAGAGGACAGCATAATATTCAATTCTCACAGTCACTAGTTTTCAGGTTCCTTATGGCTTAATTAAGATTCTCGTAAATTAGTCAGCAAAACTTTTGCTATGGGGGCATGGACCCACATTACAAGAAAAGATTCAAGCATTCCAAATATAAAGAGCTTGAGACGAAATCCAGATTTTGAAACAAGAATTCTGTGAATCCTTTTTCACATATCATATACTTTGATAATGAAAAAAGGTAAAATATGGCCTTTTTGCTAGAATTGTTAGTGCTTTAAATTAAACTTGAAAATTCTAAAAATCCTCAAAATTAAACTTGAAAATTCTAAAAATCCTCAAAAAAAGTTTAAAACAAAAAAACCCAGGATCATAGGACCCACCAGCTGGGTCAGGTTTTGTGAATCAGGTCATCTATCAGTAATCATCCACCCATTGTACCTTGAGATCAAAATAAGGAGGCTGGTATTTTTTTGTATCTACACCAGTTTAAAACTCCTATGGATGGTCCTGCCCTTGTTCCTGTTGATTATTCCCTCTGTGGTGTAAGAACCACTTAGGCAAGAGACATGATCATATTAACATGATTTAGGAAAATCCCAGAAGAAGGAAAATGTGAGATAACATTTGTTAAGAACTTATTAAAATAGCAGGTGTCTTTTGACAGACAAAAATTGCATTTCAGTACACTAAATCATAGGTTTTTCACTGCTTTCGTATGGGAAAAAACTCACTATTGGTTGACTGATGTTTTCCTAATTATCTGCATTATAGGCATCCAGGTTCTTCATACACCACTGTTGCAATGAAATTTAAAAAGAAAGTAATATATATACACTAAATTATATATATTTAATTACAATAAACCTGAGGCAAGTATACTCACAGTAATTTTAATATAACTTTTTTGAGTAAATGTGAAGAAACTGTGAAGAAACAGTGACACATGCTTTCATACAAAATTGCAACCTTGGTTCTTATCCAGGATCCTCCTTTTTCAAGGGAAAAAGGCCATTGAGTACAGCCCAACACAAGGTCTTGTACAGAGCATGGACTTGGAAGTTTCCTGTGGCCACTCAGCTGGGCAGAGGTGGAAGATTGGTCTTTAAAACTGTTTGTCTATTTGTTTCATGACTGCAAAGGAAAAACTTTTTTTTTTCTCCTGTAATAGTAGGGTCAAAGAATTTGCTTTCTCCCCAGCTAGGAACAAAAACAATAATGGAAGCTCTTCAAACTAATGTTCAAAAGAGCAAAAGAGGAAAAGAGAGCCAACAGATTATTAACTTCTTGGCAGGGAAGACATTATTGCAGTCAAAAGACTTCAAAATCCCTTTTCTTATGTGATTCATTAACAGACTTTCAGACCTCTTTGTCCTCAGAAGAAGAGTGTATGTATTTCTTCAATGGTGTGTCTTTTGGGGAGTTGAGGCTAACAGTGCAAAGCCTGCTGTCCAATTATTTGTCTCAAATATGTCACTTTTGTAAATGTCAGTGCTAGATGGGTATTAAAGTCATCCATCTGTGCATGGTCTCTGAGCTTTGCTAAACAATAAAAGAAAATTGTATCACCGCACTCTGGAAAAAAAGGATTTTATAAATCTTTGCTATTTCCTTACTACCCAACACATTCTGGGTAGATGCAGATTCTACATATTAATGTGAATTCTAATAGTAAGTTAATGGCAAATTTGAAAATGGGAAAAAAATCCACCTCCTTTCTACCACAAAAGAAACTCTCTTGGAAATTGTATTAACTTTACAGTACTACTGTAGTTCCCATTGTAGACCATTGTTTTGGGGTTTTGGATGTATTTTATTTTCAGATTAAAATATATTTCCAGGATCAAACTTAGACTGTAAGCACTTCATTACACTATCTGAATTTGTTTATTATGCACTAATAAGCTTATCATTGTCACTTAATAAAGGTATCCTATTATCATTAATAACTCTATGTTATAATAGTCTTGAGTATTCTAAAAAAAAGTTTACTAGCAAGAGTATTCATGGAATTCATTTTCTGAGACAACAAATATCTGCCCAATATTTGCAGCAAGCTCAGGCTCACAACTGTGAAGATCCTTACTAGAACTTTATTATAAGTTACACTGATCCAAAAGAAAAAAGAAATGTGCAAAATGTGCTATAAATACAATCCAGATATAAATTTTAAATATGAATACATATAATGCACAGGAATAAAGACAGTATTATTAATACATTCAAAGAAATCACGATGTGACTAAAACTCACACAAAAATACTGATTACATTCCCACAAATCGATATAGACATTTGCTATATTTGTGGAATGCTTAAAGATAGCAGATTGATTACCTCAAATGCAAAATCCTCTAGAGCTGACTCATTCTTTAAACCATTAATGGCATAAAATCTTGCCTGAGACTGTATAAACTGACTAAGAAGACATTTAAAATGCGCGGATGTTTTACCCAAAAAAGAGATAATCAAAGTAGCAAAGAAGTGAATTTTGAGTGACCATACGGTACAAATAAATCATCCTTCCTGCTACCCAGTATAGTATACAATGATAGTGCATTCTGTAGTGCTCAGATGTGTCCTCTGTTTTTGTTTCTTACAAATAGATAATTCCTCCTAGAAACCATGTCCAGTATATAATTTATGATACTCAAATTTAAAAAAAAAAATCAAATGTATAAACTGAAATCATAGACAAATGTCTTTAGCAGTTCAAAATGTATAATTCCACATTAAGAATATAACCAGACTCTATTTTAAAAGCCTTAATTTAACTTCAATAACATTGCAGAACAAGAACTTTGGGGGTCACTCAAAATTTTTAAGAATGGTACCATGTACAGTATTTTATTAAAACTAACTATGTGGAGTGACCACAGTGAGCCCATTTTGGTTTTGTGATTGTGCACAAAGCTGAACTTCTTTGTTTTATACCATCTCTGCAAATATTTTTTAAACCTTTCAGGTTTATAATACTGAAAAAAAAATCTGCAATGCTTTGGAGAAACTTCCTTTCGCTGAGAATTTTCAAATTTCTGAGCCACAGCTAAATCCAAAGGCTTAAACCTTCTCAGAGGAAAATTTCAGGGGCAAAGGTTAACTTCTGATGAATGAAATATTTTCTTTCCGTTTTCTTTTTATTTTGACTCCTTAATTTTGTATATAATACATTTAAATTGACTCAAGCAATCATTTCAAAGTAAAAAATTTAAATGCTTTATTCCAAAAATTACTACTTTGGAGACATTAACATTCTCAGAAATTTTCCACAAGCTTTTCTTGTAAACAAATCTTCAATGAAATCAAGATCTCATTAAAAAAATAAAATTTTCAAGAGCTCCATTCAGTGTTAGAAAACAGGCTTGTGAGATGTTCTTAATTTCTAACTGTAGCCTATCACATATAAAACCTTTTGGTCTACAGCCCATCCCTAATTTAAAACATCCTGTAACAGGCCTTTTTTATGTGCCATAAAATTTAGCAGCTATCTAAATAACTATCCTTGTAATAAAAGAATGCTTATCAGCATGCACATATCCACCATTACCTGCCCTTCCCCCAAAAGGTCAATTTAGTAGAAACATAAAACATTTTCCTCATTCACTTCTTGCTTAGAAATTATAATGCCTGCAGAGCAGCTGCAACATAAGGGTACATTTAGGTCCTCTTTTGTATCAAACCAGCTTGCGAAGCCGTATTCAGTACACCCTACAATCACGTGTTCTTGAACATAGATAGGTTTCTTCTCGGTTATTGTTATTCTTACTCCTCGCCTTTCCCTAGGTGCAAAGCATACCCTGCTTGAAGCCAAACCCATCAGGCAGCCCTGTCCCAAAGCTTTGTTTTGACCCCAGGCTTCCCTGGTTTTTAGCTTGTTCCCTGCTTTTTCCATCCTGCGTGAGATATGTTTCCCATTTGAGATTTAAGTCATGAAGAGAGCAACGGTTGTGCCATTTATTCTCGGTCCAGAATTTCAACACTTGTGTTTCAAAACAGCCATATACTGCCATTATTTTGTTCCTAAACACGGGATGACTGTATTAAGTGTCCGGCCTGAGCTGCTGGCTGCATTGGCACTTGCAGATGGAGGAGTCACAGACTGATAAGGTGGTTTCATGAGATAGTCTTCTGCTTGTCTGCCCATCTCTTTTCCCTTAACACATGATGCCCTTTTATGACTGCACAGAAATCCAGAAGCAAAATGGACAATTACTTGATATGTTTGTCATGTCTCTTGACAAAACATTTAAATGGTCTCAATTTTTAGAAATCTGCAGGGAAAATTAAGTGAGTTTTTATAAGGCATTTTCCTAAAACTTCTGATCAAACATTAAGCAAGTGTTTGGGAAATCATGAAAGCAGAAGATACTTTCTTAAAAAAAATAAAATTAAAATTCACCTAAGCAAGAGCCTGCCACAGCCCCCGCAATGCCACACGCTGCGTGCTCCCTCTTGGCAAACAGGCTCGGGGTTTGCTACCGAAGCGGGCATTCACGGGAAGAAACAAAGTTAGAATTTCCCAAGCTCCAAGCTGATTAATCCTTTCCCTTCTCCGTTACTCATCTCTGGCTCTTCTTCAGCGCAGAGAGACAAGAGACTCTCGCGTGACATGTGGCACACGGAGCCGCAGAATGGTCAGGGCCAGGGAAGCCTCCCCTCCTGCCCTGCGCCACAGCCCGCACGGACTTCAGGGACCTCTTCCCATGCAATTGCGAGAGTACTGTAAAAGAAATTCTGTTAACTAAGCCCCCAGAAATGTCTCCTAATTAGCCTTAGACTATAGGTAGCACTATGTGGGAGGAGATTCCCTCAGCTAGGAGGGCTCCCACTGGCATCTGTCTCAGAGGTGTATGTGCTCGCATTACATGATAAGATTATGGTCTGTGGCTGCAGCTCTCTCCCCTGCCATCAGCCTAGGTCTGTATCACACTTGGCATCAATAAACAGATGCAAAAGAGCGTTAGAAAATGGAGGATTTCATTGCAGGGGAGGCAATAATACAGCCTCGGAACTATTAAATGTTTGATCTTCTTATAGTTTAGAAGCTTTAACAACTCATCATATTTAAGCCTGAATTCCTAGACCCATTAATGTATTCACACACAGAATACATTAATTTCTAATACAGTCGAGTTTTTCCATGTCTGTGCTAACAGGGCATTGCACAGGGCTACAGCAAACTAAGATGCATTCTGTGAGACTTTCCTAATCACCTTGGAGCTGAGTGAGAGAAGCAAACTGGGCCTCTTGGAAGGAAAAGCGCTAGGGACAGAAATCATGCAGCAGCATGCATCCAGCTGAGCGCCGGAAGGAATGAAAAATGCTTTGGGCTAGAAATAAAGCAGTGGAAAAAAACAGTCTGAATGTTGTAGGAAAATGATCTCTAAATCAATACCTAAAGCAAGTTTGTTCTTTTCAATCTCATGGCCTTCTTTTCGTACAGTGACAAAACAGTAGTAAAAATTCCCCTGGCTCTTCTATTAAATGTGCTGATGTGCTGTCAGCGAAGTCAAAAGGTCCCAGATCTCCAGCTGGGTGGGGGTGCTGTCCTTGACCCTTGATAGCAGCTGCCTCTTGCAGCTGCTAACACTGTCCAGGCTGGATCCAGCTGGGTTGAATCTGGAGGGAAGAAGAGGAGATCTGTGGTATGGATGGTGGATCACCAGGCTATTGCAGAGCAGAGCTGCTTTCCTCCAGGTCCCTCCTCAGTTATTTCCACACTTGGCTGTGTCAGCTGTTTCTCTATACATGCTCCACAGAAACCATTATAAGCAGAGGTGACAGACACACGTCAGCACAGCCTTTCTCCCGTCAGAGTGCTACCCTGCTGCAGAAGACTGAAGCAGACACGCTGCAACACATTTAGATTAGGATTCAGCAGGTTAATTTTGTAAAGTTCAGGGGGCCTGACTCCGTGGCACTCGTTATAAATGAAAAGTGCAATGGATTACAAAGTACCAATATTATGCAAGGGAATGTACATGGATATTATGTACATTAATATTATCCAAAAATGAAAGAGTAACCATACATCTGTAAAATAGCAGTTATCACTGGATATATAGACTGTGTCTTCAGTTGTTTAGAGAAGCTTACAGGAGGAGATAAAAATCTACCAACTAATAATTATCGTAACAATAAACAATAATTTCTAACAATTCTCAAGGCAAACTGAAGAGTGCGTGGGCCTTCCCTAACAAAGGCACTTAGAGGCTAGTCACAATGAAAATGCAAACTTGTGGGCCCATTTCATAGTTGCACTCAGGCGAAGAGTAAAGGAGCAAGTAAATTTACATGTACAAGGTATAAAATGTGGGTGAAAATAAAAGCAAGGGGTATAAAGAGAGGCACAGAAAGTACACCAGAGAATGATGAAGAAAAATCATTGGGGCATTACATTTTATTCTCCTATTTTAATCATAATCATGCAATAAAGGACAGCTTGAAAAATACAGAGTAAAATCAATCTTAACACAATAGTAAATGTAAGGAAAATTTTACGCTTTATCAAAAAGAGCTTCAAGGTGAAAAAGAGCAAATTACCAGCCTCCTGTCAGCTTTGAAACACCCTCTCTCACTTCTAATATCAATATCCATTATTAAAATCACTGCTCCCAAAATCCAGGTATTAAAACTGCTGTGATACCCCTGTATTTGTTTAGTCTGCCAACTCTCTCTGCCTTAATCCATTTTTATGGGCTGACAAAGGATTGAAATGGGTAAGAAAGCTGTTATCAGGGGGTTTTACACAGTGTCAAAACTGGCAGGGACGGTGAGGGATGCTACACAGCGACATACGGTCGCAGCATGCCTGGGGGCTTGAGGTTGTGGCTGATGCTTCCCCCCACCGAACAGGTGAGAGATAAAAAGGCTACAGAAGATTTTAAACCCAAAGGTTGTCAAGTATAGATTGCACATGTGGGTCCATGAACCCCTCTAATGCCAACATGAAGGTTTCCAAAATCATGACTCAGGCTCTGTGAGTCAGGATGTCATAAAAACCCTGCTGCAGAAGCAGCATATTCATGTAACTAATGATCTTTTCTTCCTCTGGCTGGTCGCTCTTTGTCCCCCAAGCACCACTGCACAACTCCTCCCTCTACCCACATAGGCTCCGGTGACTGCCAGCTGGCTGATAATAACCAGAGCTTTAACAGCTGCCCCTATTTTTTTCCTTTTTTTTTTTTTTTTTAATCTCACTCTCTATTTGTTAAGCATTCACCAGCCTGCACAGAACTAGTGAACATAGTGTACACATGGTCTGCAAACTTACACGAAACAAATAAATGATCACTTCTGCTTCATTTATTTAGGAAACCAAGTTAACACTGGTAGAAGTGAAATTCTTTTTGTTTTCCTCTCATTGAGGATATTCTGACATTTACTTTTCAAGTTCTTCTCTCTGTCACTAAGACAGCTAGAACAATACACTTCTTTTTGTTATAGGTAAGCTGTAAGACTCACCTTTACATGTCTGCCACAAGCCAGAGCTTTAACAAACAACACTCAGAGATTGGTGTTAAAATTGCACAGGTTGACAATACTGCTGTGTTGCAGCCCCATAGCTCACCAGCTAAAAAGTACTTTCATAGAGGCACACTATTGTAGTGATGCCGGGGACTGTGAAGAGTGTAAAACGTAAGTACATGATGCATGGAATGAGTTAGGGGAAAACTGAATATGCATTTATGTAAGCAATTGTAAAAGCAAGTATTTTATGCGAATAAATGCAAACTGTGCAGCAGGGGCAGAATATGACAGAAATGGAGAAGGAAAGATGGAGTGGAAATGTAGCCGGCAGTCTGCAACAGCCGCTGCCCTTGCAAGTCATCAGCTACCTGCAGGTGAAAGAAGAAGAGCAAACAGTGTTAGGAACCTTTGGTACTTTCACTTACTTATGCTGTCACTCATGTGACAGGTAACATTGGGAATGTGGGAAAGAGAGTGGGCTCACAAAGCAAAAACTTGAGTATGGTCAACTGGAAGATAGTCAGTTGTACCTGAAAATACAACCCTGCACTTACCTTTTCCTCTTGGTAGGTCACATCTGCCTTCATACTGCTACTCAGTGAATAATCTGGGGAAATGTGCACAGGGGTGATCCAAATAATTTTTACTTGCACCTTCTGAAACAATTTTGTAGCCCCCCCCCCCCAGTCCTTGCTCTCCAACCGACTAGTAATACAAGTTCTAGGAGATAATCATCAGGAAAAAAAACAGTTTGTTGGCCCTCTGAAAAGCAAAAAGTGCCCAGCAGAGCTGGGGGCATCTGTACAACCTGAAACCACCTCTAAGTCATTTTAAAAGAGACAAACTATGCTTCAAATCTGTCTTTCTGGCTGTAACCTATTTAGTCTATAGGTTAATAGACCTATAGAAGATAATCTATAAAACAAAAATGTTGCAATAAATAAGTGGAAACAGAGGGATTGTCATACAGGCAGTGGGGCTGGATTCACATGGAACTTCACAGCAACCCTTTTAATTCCTTGGCTCATAAATACTGGAATTATCAGTCCTGCTGGTAGAAATTAGCCAGCACTTGTGCTCCCTTGTGTGTCTGTCTTTTTTTTTTTTTTTTTTTTAACATTTCTTAAAGAACTGAGACAAACAAAGAAATCTGAACAAAGGTGAATGTTTTCAGGTGCACCTGGACAGAAACACTGCTGCTGCGATCTTGTCTTGTTGCTGTGTGTGGTAAACAGGCAGCTCTCTCTTTGTGCCAATCATTTCTCAGTTCTGTTCTTTCATTCACATATTTGGCTTATGTTTTGTTAAAGTGATTTCTAGCAGTTTATGCAGATCTTGAAAAGCTGGGTTGTAAAAGCTGCGTGATGGCATAACTGTTGGCAGACCCTCTCATCTCTGTATATCTTCAAATAATACTAGAACCAAAGGTGCCACTTCATTCAAGATACACTTTATAAGAAGGATTAAAGCAGTTAGAAACAAAGATCACAGAACAGAGCAGCTCTAGGGAATTCCTTCATCACTGAATCCATCCTACATGTAGTTAAGACTTGCCTGGGTATTTTCTCCACTCCATTAAAAAAAGTTCTGGTTTGTGCTAGATAATTATTACTAAAAAGATCCAGAGGCAATTCTACATAAATGAGGAGATAAGATTAAGTACGTAGACGTTTGTTTCCCATTTCCACAATGAAATTAACCACTCTCACAGTGCAAAAGTCTGGGCACCCACCAGGGTGCCTAAAATGATGGGGAGAAGAGAAGGGGCTGTGCTGATCTCACTGGAGAGAGGAGGGAGCAGCCGCTCAGCACAGGAACACACAGTGTACCAGCTAGGGCTTGTGTGGGAGGTTAAAACTTCATTACCTTTCCCATTGGTCTTGGGCCCGGAAGACAGTACAGCAGCATCTTATTTCAGTTTTTAAAGCAAAATATGAAAAATCGAGACTTTGTCTCAAGTACGCCTGGAAAGATTTAGCAATGCTGTGAAGAGCAAGTCTTGCATTTATGTAGCGTCAGCACTGCAGTCTACGGCAGCCATCTTCTAAAGGTGCACCTCCAAAAGAAGCTACATCGTGCATGTGGGCAAGAGCCCAGTTGTGCAGTGATGTCCAACTTGGGAGGGAACCTGCAGGCTGGACTAGACCAGGACCCCTGGTCACAACAGACCCTGATTTTGATCAGCCTTGCAAAGGCTATCACACAATGAGGACATTCGGACGAGGAAACGTACATGATCACACTTGAAGTTCGCACCAGCTGGCATTAGTCTGACTGTTGAACACGTCAACAAAGCAGTTCACCGGCGAGGGAACGCGGGGTAGGCACGTGCCCATGGCAATGAACTAAAGTGGGATGGGATGTGCTGAGGACAAACAGAGAGCAAAGGAGAGATCGCCGTCATGATGACAAAATGCTGGATCGGTGGATCTCCCCAACATTTCCCTTCTGCCTTGTGTGGTCGCCAGTGCAGCACTGCTAGCTGCCCTGCCTCCTTAGTAAAGCGACCTGAGCAATGGATTGAGCGGAAGGAAGCAGATCCCGCTCCCAGTCAGGCAGGTGGGCTTGGGAAGGCACTTCCAACAGTGGGAAGTACCTCCAAGGTCTGTTTGCCTCTCAAGTCAATGATCAAAGGAATGTGCAAGGGTTTGAAACAAACTGAAATACAGATTTTTTGTGATGCTTATGTATTTGTTTCATGATGCATTAAAACAGCTTGCTGTTAGGTTACTTCTTTCATTCCTCAGCAGAAAAAGTGTGAACTAATGCATTTGGGCAATGGGAGAAAAGGGGATTTCAATTGAGCTTTGCTTTTGCCTTGAAATGCTGAGATATTGCAAAATCTGAATGCATCTTCGGAAAAGATAGTAACATATCTCTTGACAAATGCATAATTAATAATATATTTTACTGAAGATTTAATAGAGAATAAAACAAAAATTCATGATATAGAAATGGAACAATTTAATGTAAGTATGACACACAAACTGTATGTGACCTTTTCAGAGAGTTATTAGAAAGAGAAATTGATGAGCCTAACATGAAAATGGCAAAAGTCATACTGAATTTCAAGAAAATACCAGGTCACAGTGGGCCTGGATGTTGAGTTTTACGGGCCATTCACTCCGAAGATTTTCCCACATGGCACTGAAGTGTACAATCACGTGTTAGATAATGCCATAGAACCACAAAGCCTCAGGGAACCACTGATTAAGACTGCCAGTGTCTACATCCCCAAACACAGTAGACCTTTCAATTGCACAGATTTGTATTAAATATGCAATTGTCTTCCCAGTGCAGTCTAAGAAGCATTTGCCCATAGTCTGTGGGGAGCTGGCTGACCTTCTTTTTCTCCCACTGCCAAACTGCATTAATGGATTAAAAAACATACACGAGAGACATTCCTAATAATATTTGTCAGTAAACAACACCAGCCATGCCACAGAGATGTTATGCAACTAAGAGTGCAAGCCATGATATAATCTCCATATTAACAGGAGGCCAATACACTTAGGTGCCCCAGAAGCACAGATAAAAGTGAAAAGGTTTGTTAGCTAACCTTAGTTCTCCACACTTTCTCTCCATCCCTCCTTTTGTTCCTACCCTAGTCTAATTGCCAGGTTTCCTCTCTGCCCACATTAGCACAGCCAAACCTCCTCTGTAGCAGCTCAAACATCTGAACCTTTCCATAAATGCCAACATGCACCTAGGCCCTCTGCTCTCATAGCTCACCTACTTCTTCCTATGGACAATTTATGTCCAGCCACAGACATGTTTTGCATGCTGTTTTTCCCTACTTATTCCAGCTTCCTTAAGGGAGTAGTCACTGTACTTCCTCCCCTTTGCAAAGCAAGTCCCTGTCTTTCATGAAATTCCTTGGGTGAGGTTTACCATCAACATCTTTTCATTCCTAATGTTTTCAGGTTAAATTGAATGAAGCACAACTACAGCCCAAACCCTTTTTCCCTGCAGTTACCCAGGATACATGGCTTTGACTGGAGGATCACCCCACCTGCCTCCTAAACAGAGTGCTACTTCAGACTCCATGATGGTCTATCACCATCATCTATTGGTCTGTTCCCTCCTCTCCTGGGTATGCAGGTCAAGAGACTGACAAAGTTTTGAGGCTCCATCAAAACTCTCTGAAGTCCCATTTGTGCATTCCCTTGCAAAATGCTCCAATGTCATCCTATGTATCTCTAGCTACCAAAGCTGAAGTGTCTGGAAATGATGCTAAAAGAAAGCTTCTTCAGGGTCCTGAGCCACAGAAGCCCTATGGGAATTATTACTACTCTCTAACTGTGCCCAGTCCACAAAAGATAGCACTTATTCTAGCTGCGACTTCTAAGCAGCAACTGTAGCTCATGCAACTGTTCGCATGCTTTTAGCTCTAGAGATCTTTTGTTCAAACTCCTGCACAATCTCCCAGTGCAAAATCAATCACCATAAGCACACAGACCAGCAAGGGAGAACAGATCAGGGAATTAATATGAACCTTTAAGGAAAAAATCCTTCATCACCAGAGTGAGTACAGCTTGAGTAAGTAGCCCAGAAAGGTTGTGGCATCTCTATCCTGGAGAGTTTCAAAACTTGACTGAACAAGGTCCTGGGGGACCTGATCCAACTTTGAGCAGGAGTCTGAACGAGATGACCTCCAGAGATCACTTCCAGCCTACATTTTGCTGTGATCCTTTATTCTCATGTGCATTACTGTGTCTTGAATGGAGACTACCTGCGTGGGAGTAAATGTGCCACAGTAAGGTCTAACAGGACTCTCACTATGGCCAGCCATCAAAGAACAACTTCACTCTCTCAGGCATATGCAACGAGAGGATATCATGAGCAGCATGAGAAGATACTTGGATTCCTGACAGGCTCCTGATTCCAGTCCCAAATACAATATAGCCTGCCACTTTTTGGGGAAAAAGAAAACATTGAAGCTGCTGAGTACAACAACATCTGCAATTTGTTACAAATCTCTCTGAGAGAGAGAAGTTTTGAAATTAAATACTTCTAACTTCTCTTCTCTGACAACACAGAACCAGTAATGCCCAGCTTGTTTTCTGCAGTGTTCAGGAGGGATCCAAAATTGCAATACAGAAGGTATTAATGTTCTGCTAGGCTTAAGTGAGAGACATCTTCTTCATATTTATGGTTTTCTTTTTTTCTACTCAATCATAGGACAGTGTTAAGTCTACTGCCATGACAAAATAATGTCAGGCGCTATTCTTTCTTGCAAGCACTGCCATCTTTTAACTAAACAAGTATTTTAAGTAGTTCTTCTAGTGTTTCTTCTCCTTAGGTTCATGTCTGTGTTCTCCTGGAGGCTTCCTTTCCTCCCTCTTTTAATAATCACCCCATAAACTATGACACACATATTGAATTAAGAATACGCAATGTTGAATTCACACAAATCAGCAGAAGAAGATGAATGTGTAATTTATGCGGGTCTTTAATAGTGCACCTTTGCTATTTCTCCCTGCGTTCTCCCCTGAAAGCACCCTCATAAAGATGTGTTAATTTTTCACTGTGGATGTCACACATGGCTGCGGCAGTCCCCATGCTCATGTGCAGCTTCCCTTCTGACCCACCATAACAAGTAACTTTTGGAGTTCATTCCAATACTGCAGCCCTGATCCTGACGAACTTACTCAGTATTCATGTGAAAGGGGTACATGTTCTGTTTCATTATAATTTAGTAATTGTCAGGAGTCACAATTTTCCTCATTTTTCATGCTGAAAGTAAGCCTTGTAACAGCTTTCAGAATTAATAAAGCTTTGAAGGGGTGACACTGGGAAAGTTTCTAAAGACAAGCAATTTCATAAAAAGCAGAATTAATGAAACTCAAATTTCAGGTTTCTCTGTCTTTACGCTCTTCTGTAGATTCTGATGTCTGATAAAGGGTGCGCCTCTCAGCCTTTCTATCTACATGGGCGCCTGTTCTCCTAAGTCTTGTAGGAATTTACCAGCTGAGAAGTTTCCAGCATTCTATTAAAGGGGGTTGAAATTGAGCAAGTTCAAAACTTGCTGTAGGGAGTCTGGTACAAGCACATGCACACACAGTAGGACTGCACAGGTCTTACTTCCTTCAGAAATCTAGGCATAAAAAAACAGGATATGAAAGTAAAACATACCTTCGGAGCAAAGGTGGGAAAATTATAAGGAAAAACTCAACACCTTGGTCCTGAGCAAAGAAAGCGTTACATTAAAAAAAAGCACAAGCAACCACACTTCTGCTCAGAAGTAACTTTGAGTGTGCCATGACAGCCTGGTAAAAGACAGGTAACTTTATCCGTTGAAAGCTGACGTCCCTTAAACTGCACTTTGTCTTAGAGCCTGATAAGCAAATTGGGGAGAAGGGAAGGGGGAATTTACAATACCCTTTGGGGTTTCCATTACCCGGAATGACTTTGTTGCATCCCATTTATTTTTGCTAAGTTTTGTAATAATGAAAGATCTTGAAGGCTACTAAGAAATGCAGGCATCAAAGTATTTAATGTATTTCATGTGTGCTGTTGCTGTATGTTTCATAATAATAAAGGTAATGATAACAAAAAGTATCTCTTACGGTGACAGGCACTCATGAAATGCAGAAAAAAAGCCAGCACGTCATCAGCAATGACAGATACCCAAATGTGCCATGTCCCACTATGTTGCAAAGGGTCAGGGATTGACAGAGGTCGCAAAAGTTCCTGTTGATTTTGTCACTTTACTGGTAACTAGTAAAGCAAATAGAGAAAATAGTTTTGGGTGGGGTAATAAATACAAATATATATAAATGTATATCTAGCATGTCACATCAAAATGTAACATTACATCTCTATTTTAGTCTCCACAGTAAATTAAATTTTCATTTTCTGAAGAAAAATCATGTCTTTTCACAGAAAAAAAGATGTGTTTGTGAGTGGCAGACAAAAAAAAGGTGCTTATCCGATGAAATATAGTTTTACAGAATGTGAATCAGGACAGTAATTCATCTTTCTTGCCATTGCTTGTACACATTAGTCACTGCCACAAGGTTTTCATGCCTGCACATTACATCCTCCCAAGTCACTACACTGAATCACAGATCTTTCTGATTAGCTGCTTTTATTTAGCCACCCCATAATCATTTGATTCTCTCCACGCAAGTAAAAAACAGAGCTGTGATCCATCTGTTAAGTTATAGACCATAAGTTCCCATCTGTCATCCATGGACCAGTGGTAGTCCCCGGAGCACTCTCTGCCCGTCTGCAGAGAGTTGGCTGCTCTCCTGGTGCTGCCTTCTTCTCATCTCCAGCTGTTAAATCACATTAAAAGATGGGTAAAAAACCACAGGAGAAACAAATTTGAATAACATTAATTTTCCATGTAAACAATTGCTTTAGCTGCAAGAGGGATGTTATACAATTGTGAATGCGCAGGGAGGGACCTTGGAGCCATGTGCCTTTCTCGGCAGCAGCTTTGCGAACGCCAGGTCCCTGCCAGCGGCTGCAGCAAGGGCTCCGAGTGGGGTCAGCTGCTGGGTGCTCCTCCAGAAACCCAGGGCATTCGTTCAAGCGTCAGCACCGTTAACTGGTTCACTGCTGATTGCTTCGACAGAAATATCTACCACTTTAGGGAAGAGCGAGCTGATTTCCCTGGATTAGGCTGGATCAGTTGCCCCCCCCGCCAGCTGTTCATCTGGTTCTGCACCCAAAGCACCACCTCAGACCACGGCTGAGCCATCTTGTGATAGCTCTCCCATCTCCAGAGTTCATCGCCCAGGGTAGGAAACATAATTTTTGTCTACTTCAGTCAGCTAAGCTGCCGTAGTTCAGCAATTTCTACAGGTCCCACTCCTGGAGGTGAGGAATTAGTGGGGCATTTCAGTCATCCCAGTTCACTGTGATCCCACGCACAAGGCGTCACCGCCCGGTCCCTACCCCTCGTTATGTCTAACAGCCCATGATGGAGCAGCAGCAGCAGCAGTGGTTTCCATCCTGGCTTTGCTAGCCTGGAATTAGCATTTTGCCAGCCTCTAAAGCCCAAATCTGAGCTCATCCAAACTTTGGGAAGGACGGATCTGGCTTCAAACCCTGTATTTCAAGGCCATCTCTAATCTAGTGCTAGCAAAGGAGGTTTTTTTAATGCTAATTCCCCACTTTCTCATCACTAATGGAACAAAAAAGAGGAAAAACTATCTGGATCCTAGGGATATTATCTTCCCTTTCTGTTGGAAATACATGCATGATGAACCAATCAGGCTGTGAATGATAAACAACTGCTTTAAATAGATAAGAAGCAAATAGGCAAAGAGACAATAAGGTTATTAAGGGATAATACTGGGAAACTGAGTGACAGATGATTATCTGAACTTCATTTAATTTCAAATTTAGCATTTCTTTTATGCTCACTCCTATAATTTTTCTTTTCCCTTTTGTTCACATTCACTTTCTGAAGCAAAAGAAGGGGGATAGATACAAAATGCAGAATTTGTCATTATCTAAAGGAAAAATTAAATGACTCGTCAAAAACTTAGTACTTTGCCACACATCTCCAGGGTCACATGCAGGGGCTTTCACGCAGATTGTTACCTTCATTCTCTGTTCTTGCTCTTTGGGCAGGAGCCAGCACTGGCTGATAGAGGAACGGTTTAGTGAAGTTGGTAAGTCCTGCCCCGTCTGCCTACTGTTGAGACCTGAGCTGACTCTGTTCCCTGCTGCCCTGGGGCATGGGCAGAGATGACATGTGGCTTTCTACCCCGATCATGAAAGAATCACTTCAGAAACTTTTGTTTAAGAACACAAACATAAAGATCAAAAGTCTCACTTTGATTTTTTTTTAATTAATAATGTGAAACTTACTTGTGAGGCATATCAGTTCATTTTGTTGTTCATTTCCTCAGAACAAACAGGAAATTTGATTAACTGAGATAATCGTGGCTTCATAGGCCTGACGAGTGATGTCCTTTTTACCCATGTACCTGGGAAGGGCTAAATGCTCCTCCGAATGGTATTGCTAGTTTCTGTGGCATCCAGGGAGATGGAGGGAGAGGACTGGTTGTGCACTAAAATCATCTCATGGAAGGACCAGCAATGCCCCGCTCCTGTGGAAGTTGTCTATTTTTAAACTGCTGCCCTGAAGCTCAATAGTTCTGTCATACACCGCTCCCAACAGAGCTGACATCCAGCCTTCACCAAAATGCACTCAGTTCTCTCTGCTCTTCATTTGGAGCCCCAAAAGCCATCTGGTAGCCTCCATCCAAAAGTGCAGATGTTTTACCCTTTGCTCTAAATCTTACCACCTCAAGCAAAAAGAAATCCTCATCCTCTCATCTGCTCCTCTATCCTCACCATATTCTATAATGTTTGGCTATTCAGGGATGAGTAGCTTACATCCTCTGAATAAAGTATCAGCGATTTTCCTATGCATGGTTTCATTCACTTGGCAGTTTTACAGCTGCTAATGCTACTGTGGATAGCATACTTTTAAATAATAACTGAAATAATGTAATTTTACCCTCAGAAAGTAGCAAAGTTATGTGGTTCTATTGGTTTGTACGTGAATATGCCATTCTTGAAACAAAAAAGCTCACTAAATTGTTTTAAATATTTTTTTTAGTCCCTCCTAGAAGGAAAGTATCAAAAATACTGCTTTTATACTAAATTAAGGCCAACAGCTCCTGTAATAGTATCTCTGATTTTATGCATAGGGCATACAAAGTGATATAATAAGGAGAACTATAGTGCTGTTGTTTTTCATCAAAAGAATAACTCAGTATGGAATGACATCAGCATTCTAACTAATATTTCTTCATTGGTTTTAGGCAAAACATCAAAGAAATGCTGTGAACTGATTTTCCATTATCTTTAGTTGAGGTGCCCCAGACACTTCTTATGACTTTTCAGATAAGACATTAGCTAGAAGAAAATGCTGAGTGGAAATTGGTAAACTAAACAGCCATTGCCCAGTACAATGGAAAACAACTTTTCCTTTGTGGAAAAACCAGACTATTAATATCCCTTATAGTGATTCAGCCAATCAGGTTCTAAAGAACTTCAGGAGGGTTTTATTGAAATTAACCTAAAAACTCAGTACCTTCTTAATATTTGGGGGGGGGCTGCTGTTTTTTATGCATTCAGCAGAGATATTTTACTAAATGTTATTTGATTTTCTGAACTGCATAACTGTTCTCAAATTCAGCTAAATTCTACATGGCTGTAGACAGATAGTCCCTGTTGTAACACTAAAGAACATGGATAAAAGCAAGAGAGAGAGCCTTTTGGGAACACTGCTGCAAATCAGGGGGAATACATGTAGCTTGCCATGTGTTTAACTCTGTGAGTTTACATACTGGATGAATTCCAACAAAATCCCAGCTCCGCAGATAAGGAGATAATACAGATGCTTTCTAGTCATAAGTGGCATCATCCCAACATCCCTTGGGAGTGACACTTATAACAAAACTCCCTAGCATTTATTTCACTGGAACAGCTTCACAGAGTTAGTTAATGGAAAATACAAAGCAGGCTAAACAACCTCGTCTGCCTTCTAGAAACTGTAGTAGTCATGTTCTTTGGGGGACCTTTTTCATTGACATCAAATTCTTTGGAAATCAGAGCAAAAGAAAGACAGTTCCCACGTCCTCAAAGTGGAACTGTAGAATAGAATTGAATTTGGATTTGAGCTTGTATCTTTCTATCATGAGAAAAATAAATGGACAATAAATGTCCTTCAGAACCCACCAAGTGGGATGGGGCACCAAAGTAAAACAGAACAGCTGCTTCAGAAGCAACAAGATAAAACAAAGAAATTATGTTGTGAAGAATACAGCAAACCTAAAAAAAAAAAAAAAAAAAAGCTGATGTGAACAACCTGCTGTTCATTATCCTCTTGAGAAATATGTTCAGAGCATCATACAGCCAGAGATATTGAAGAATCAGTAATGCTTTGTGACATGCCTCTACAGTATATTGCTCAGGAAACAAGCACTGTTCTTGCTGCCAGTGAAGCCTGGAATTACATTTCCAATTATTCAGTTTAGCTACCAGAGAACAATAAGGTAAAAGCTTATTAGTATAAAGTTTGTGCAGAACTAGTATCTAGTGTAAAACTAAATCACTACATAATGTGCACTACACTACTGTTTGTGCTACAGTGCTACATCTTCTATCAAGTACAGCTACAACAATGCAAAGAAAACGAATCCATCTGCTCTCTATAGTTAACTAATATAGCAAGAAGGATAATCTGCACATTTTTGTATGCATTTTACTTTTACCTAAAATGTCTTTGTAAAACAAGCATACACTTGAGCTGATATAAAAAACAAGTTTGCACTGATTTGTATTTGATAGCTATGTTCCAAAGAATAAAGCAGGAGCACTGCTCATACGCATCTTATCTGGGAAGCAAAGGGGATGATGGAGGCAGCTACATAGAGCAGAGGGAAGGTTGGTGAGGCTGAATGCTGTTTTCTTGTACACATAAAATGTGTTCAGTAGTCTTTAAAAATATCTAAGCCCAAACCAAGGAAAGATGTATTCAACTCCTAAGCATACATACAGCAAGTATTTCAGAAAGTGGATAAACAGTTGCATGCTTCTTGTATATTGTTAGATACATGCACAACCTTTTCCCCTGAATTCCTGAAACAGTTATTGTATTTCCTACCAGTATTCACTCCCATTCTTTCTAAAGGCAAATTGAAAAGCCAAAACTAATGAAAATGTCCTTGTAAATGTAATAAGAGGAAAACTTCACTGTATAAATCTATGGTTCATCCACATCATGAACACAACACCCAGTTACGATCTCATCTTTAAGAAATATACAGAGCAGAACTGGAAAACTTTGAGAGAAGGGCAGGAAGTGAAATCAAGTCATAGACCAGTTTCTGTGTGAGGAACTACTTCATAAGCTGATGTGTTTCAATTTGGGAAAGAGAAGACTCATGGAGAATACAACAGAGAGCTGCAAAATCATTGGTGATGTGGAAAGGGTGGATAGGATTCAACAGTTCACTGCCTCTTCTCATACCAGAACTACAAATGAAACTACTAGGAGTCAGCTTAAAAAAAGGCTAGGGGGAAGTTGGTGGTCCCACACATATGGAGTAGTGGATCTGCAGAGCTCCTCGAGAGATGACCCTGTGAATGCTAAAAACTGACAAGGTTTCCAGGGGAGCTGCTTATGTGAGAGGAGTCCTCTGCTACAGGACATGCAGAAACCAATCCATCTGAGGAGGCACCAGTGCTGAAAATAACTAAAGACTAAGAAAATATAAAAGTAAAGTATTACAAATGCTTGGCCTGTTCTTGCACTTTCCTAGACAGTGATGTAACTGGGTACTTACGGACACGGTGGGATACTGGATGTTGAACTAAATGGATCACTGATCTAAGCCAGGTTGGGTCATTTTATTAGGATGAGAGAAGGAAAAGGGAATTTTTCAACAGGAAAAAAATATCACAAAGTTAGCTTGGTTTATGATCATGAATTCTTGTGCTTCACTTTACCAAAGAGAAAATGCACCAGTCTCCATCCAGACTTCTGCTTTTTTATGCCACCAAAATGTCACCGATATTCAGGTTAAAGACACTTCTAGTTCAGAACACCAACATTTCACAACTACATCTTATCTTCAGCTCCCACTGATTTCAAGGGCTCAGCAGTCATGAAATTCTGACTACAGGATTGCAGAGGTAGGAAGGCAATCAAGTTATTTTCTACAAATGTACTAGAAAAAAAATAATTCTTTTTCCTAGATGAAAATTGTCACAAAATAGGAGTTATTTCATCAGGAAGCTCTACAAACCTCAGGTGTTTTCTGGCTACCCTCCTTCAAAGAACATGTCGTGATCCTGCACACTAACAAGCCCAAGTCAGAGCCTTTCTTAAAACCATTGTCCAAGACTGACTCCTTTCTGTCAAAGGGGGGGCTGAGGAACACACAGGACTTTGCGTGTCCCAGGCTATAAGGCAGATGTAACACTCAGATCAATGAAGTTCATATCCTGCAGGGGTTTTGTTCAATACAAGGAAGTATTTATAAGCTTTCTGCATTTTTCATCTTTCAATAAATGCTATAAAAATTATATTGTCTAATATTTAAATAGTAAAACCTTGCTTAAGCCCTTTCAAATTGACAATTGTACAAAAGGATTGTGTGGAGTATGAACTACTTGGAAAAAAAGTCATAAATCCTCTCGTTAACAAGATAGCCATCAGCTACCTGGACATGGTGCCAGCAGGTCGGCATAAAATAGAGCTGTCGGTGGGCTGGAGAGAAAGAAACAAGAGAAATAGTCAGGCTCAGTTCTAATTACTTCATTATTAAAATAACTGCAATGGGAGACTAGCATGAGTCATTTTCTTTGGGGCCAAATTTTTCTTACTTTCAGTCACATTGAGCAATACCGTGCTGCATGCATGGTTCTGCAGAAATCAATGTGATTCTCATCAAATGTTATTCAGTGTTAGTCAGAATATCTGCAGGTGGCTTGTAGAGTTTGGGATTGAATTTCAAAACTAGCTCGGGTCAAGGGAATACATCATGGCACGGATAGAAGCCTTTTCTGCTTCCAGTCCTGGGACCAGAGAGGGCCGATATCCCATTGCTGTCTCTGCCCCTGCTTTCTAAACTTGCAGATTATCTCCCGAGTTTGCACATGATTTAGATCATCTGTCACATAGAGTGATCCCTCCTCCTGCCCTGAGAAAGAGATTTTGACACACCTGATTTTAAGAAATTAAAGCAGGGGGGAAAGGGGGAAGCTAATCACTTTTTAAGGGAAACTTGAAATCTGTAGATTGTTAAGCATTTGGCACTCCTAAGCATGTTGGAGCGGAAAAAAATAAACTACTGGTTATGTGGTTTAGCATAAAGGTTTGTTGGAGTTCCTGGTTACACTAGAGACAGAGAGACTATTTATCCAGGTATGACCTGAAGTGACTACAGGTTCAATAGAAAATCACATAGTGTTTACCAACAGGAAAAGGTAGTTAACACTTGCCAATGTAGCAAGAGTTATGTCCAAAAGGTCTGAATTCCTTCTTTAAGATAACAAGACTGATAGAGATCAGTGCTGGAATGATGTGTCCACTTCTGGGACCAATGTTCTCTAAAGGCATTAGGAAAACAGAGGGACTACAAAAACTATTTCAGAGTTAGAGAAAATCCTTTACTGTGAGACACCCAGACAAGACAGATCTTAATAGCCCATTCAAAAAAGTATATTTAGAAAACATCTGATTACAGTGCATAAATACTGCCCTGGAAAGAAAACATCAGGTAGGAAAGGCTGTGTAATCCTGCAGAAGAAGGATTATAAGGATCAAGAGCTGAATTCTAAGCAAAAATAATTTAAATTAAAAATTAGGCATCACTGCTTAATTATGGGAAAAGAGGTTAATTACTGAAAAAAAGCTATGAAAAGAATCTGAGCATTCTCCATCTCAGGATATCCTTAGAACAACATGCCTCTTCTAAAGCCAAGATGTTAGCCTTATAACACGGTAACTGGATGAAGTTGAATGACCTATGACAACAAGAGGATAAGACTAGCCTTAATAGCAAATTGTGGTCTTAAAATTAGCAGAAAATAAGAAGATTCAAATTTTAGAAAGCCGAAAAATGTGGTAAAGAACTACTCTGCAGGCTGGTTGGAATCCACTCTCACCTAATGCAAGTGCTGCTATTGGAGTACCACGGTACTTAGGAGGAAAATCATAGCCTTAAGAGCAATCTGCTGTAGTAATACTACTAAGACAAAAGCAAGAAAAAAGGCTTTGGTTATCTTCTTGCTTGAAGAAAATGAAGACAAGTTCCCAGATATTTTGCAGTGCTCACCTTCAGAATTACAAGTAAACAAACAACTTGCATCTTAAAGTCCTTTCAATGGATTGATGCATCTGAGCTGATGGATCTTGATGGAAAGATGCACACAGGAATGAAAAAGGACTTTAAATGGAATCTGAGTCTTTCTAAAACCCCAGGAATTGAAGGAGGAAATTTAAATAGATAGTTTTGCCCACGTGTGACAAGATGCATAATGGAAAGTCATTTCACAAACCCCAGATTTAACATTTGAGTTTTTTAATGAGAAATAAAGAGTGGTGGGAAATGGCAAATGAAATGCTGGAAATGTAGGCTGGTATTTATGTCATTTGATAATTAATGACACATATTCTCCATTGTATTCTGCTTTCCTCATTTAAATCCACTATCTTAAATTCTGAAATACAGAAACTAACACTTTCAATTTAAGTGAGCCGTTCTAGGGAGCTTTGCTGGTGAAGTGTCAACCGTACAGCAGAACAATTTAATCAAACTTAACCAGTTTTCATCTTCACACCTGTATCAGCAAAACAAAAGTCCTGCAAATTAAATGTAGGATTTTGGTTTTAATGGTAAATAGCATAGTTCTTTTTCACAGTGCTAATGTGGTTCATTAACGCAAAATGGAAAGAGAGCTAAAAAGGCAGCTGAACTTTAACAAGACTCCTCTCCTTATGTAAAATTCAATTAAGTTGTGTCCAACTTAATTTTAGCAATACATTATATATGCATTATTTTCATGGAATTTACTAAAGGGAAGTGGCTCAAGAAGATACTTTTAGACCTTAGCATTGATTATGCTGATGATTATCTGAAAAGAGTAGTTTCTATGCTGGTGGTAGCTTGAAATGTCATAAATATGACCTTTTTATGATTCTTAAAATTAATCCTTTCCGATATCAGTGGTAAAAGGACATTAGGTGTTTTTCTTCTTCATTTATTGATATTAACCCTCATTAAAGAAATGTTATTTTCACTCTTCATAATTTGACAACAAAAAAAAAAGGATGCCTTTGCTTTTCAGAGCAGCAGAAAGAGGGATGGACTTGAAAGAGAAACCAACATTTCTATTTGGTATTTTGCAATGATAAGGACTTATTAAGCATGGCCTTAGCCACATTTATTTATCAGCTGCAAAGGCTCTATCTCTTTAAAAGCGAGCTAGTATGAACTCATTGTTGGGTACATGGGATTCAAATGAAAACATAAGAACTTATTACTTGTTTTATTTCCTCTCTCACTATAAAAGTAATGTTAAATATCCTTATGTATATTGAATAAAGATAATGATGGTAAAAAACATTAGCTGAACATGGGGACATATGCACTATTTCTTCAGGGAGTAGTATATGAGAGACAGCAACAGATTAAATTCACACACAGCCATGCCACCTCGCCCATGTACTGCATTTCGGTAGAAGGAAGTAATTGTCATGTCTGTAACATTAGACAACACAGAATTAGATTGCAATTTCTGGCGTATTTCACATAAACTACTAAAATCTGTGAAAACTGAACATAGGTTGGATGAAACCTAAAATCTTCATGAATTAGAGAAGGCAGATATGCTCCTCAGTCATGGAACTCCTCAAAAGAATAATAATGCCCATTCAAAATACATTGATCTTTGCTTTTTCTGTACTTCCTTTGTGCCTGCAAGCTGCTGCGCGCAGATCAACATCACTTGGCTGCTGTTCCCTTTTGAGCTGCCTACTAAGTTTATCCTCTGCCATTTCAGCACTCCAACTTAGCCAGAAGGTTCCTTGGTGTTGGCTCATCATTGGCTTATTTCACTCAGCAGCCTCAGTGAGTTGTGGCTTTTGTACCTTTGTCAGTGGCCCATTTACTCCAGCACCTCTACGTGCCACCAGGGATGAAGAGCTGCTTTCTTCCCGCCCTCTTTAGATGAGACAAGCAGGGTTATTTTGCAGACTTCCAGGACTACTTTTTGTTTAAAGACCTACACATGATGAATAAACATGGGTTCTTATCCCTTGAAAGTCACCTTTAAAATAAGAATAATAAACAATTCTCTGTCACTGAGATTTTTATTATTAGGCAAGACTAAGATAATGTGCTGCCTAGCTTGCTATTGACTCAGTTTGAAATCTAGGTTACTTTCTAAAGTTTGGTTCCCTATGGGCCAATTTACTTTAGAGAAAATTGTTTTTCAGTTTAAGAAGTACATGTAACAGACCATGTTGTGCAGTCTGAAATGGAGGAAAGCTACCCTTTGTGCAAGTAACCCGATCTTATCAAATCTGTCTTGCAATAAACAAAGATGGAGGGAGTGATGGATGAGAAATAATTTACTGCTAAGATAAACTTAGTCTGAGTGAGCCTCTGCAAACTGCAGCTCCAAATTGTTTATCAGAGTTTACAGAGTTTGTCTTGGATTTGACAAACGTAGACACATCTTAGGCAAAGCTCTGATTGCTTTAACTGAAATCTATAATCACATACATGTATTCTTTACTTCGTCTGTTTTGCATCCTACTGCCTCTCTGCTACTTCCACCAAAATGAAAAAGTTAAAAATTTGTGTTATGAAAAGTTGATATTTTCTGTCTCCTGCCCTTGAATAGTAAAAGACATCATTGTCTAATCAATGGAAATAAAATTTCATATCCATGATGCTACCAACAGCTTCTCAGACATAGCTCTCTTGCTTTCATAAACAATTCCTGTGACAGGCAGTTAACATTTTCTGATCATTATCTGCCCTTACCTACTTTTTTAAAACTTGTTTACAGAATTGATTTGGAAACTTCAAGAAATTTAACTAAATTTTTTCCCTATCAACGTGAAGCTTGAGGAGTCATCTGTAATAGAACCAGTAAAGCTGCCACATGACAGAGTAAAACTCAAGCAACAGAAGGCTATAGCTGGCTTTAAAATAAATGTGAATACCTATTTAAATATGAAGAATATTTCACTTGTTTTTACATATATATATGAGATAAATATGCAACTGCAATTTAGCTGAATTAAAATTACAGGCAGAATCTATAGCACATGAATTTTGTGTACAAGACAATAGAAGTCCTTGAAATCTATATACACAAACACTTAAAAATATGGTCACATAAACAGTGTTTTGACAGCAAAAGAAATGGTCACCTATTCTATAATGCTGCCTGAGATGCAGCGATGTAAGTGTTAAATGGGAAATGTCATTCAAGAGGACAAGGAAATGGGAATCACAAGGTTCTGATCTTCTCACCACTCATGCACAACCTTGGCTTAAAGCAATGGATAACCCTTATGAGATCAGGTTATGGTACAAAACTGAGATAACAAAGAAATGTCAAATTTTTGCAAAGGTCACCCTTGAAAGGTTTAGTCATCTGAAGTAGGTCTTCAGGTGAGGATCACCTCCCCCATATTTTTAGAGGGGATTAGAGAAAATTGACAAAGTAAAATCAGAGAAGTTCAAAGCACATAGGAACACACCGAAGAAGTGAACAGTATATGGAAAAAATATAAATAGGTTGATTAAGAAGGAGGCAATTCAGGTAACATGGCATCAGTAGGAAATTACATAGATGAACGCATGCATTCCTAAACCACATAGAGAGTACTGCCCTTGCAGGAAGGAGACTGGTTTGTTCAATGCAAGTGCTTCGAGATACTTGGATGGGGAGTATATGGATACAAAAAAACTGAGTGAAACTGTACTGAATTTTTAAAAAAATCAAATTTCTCTTGATTCTTTCAAGATAAATTTGGCTTTGCCAATAGTAACAGAATTGACAAGGTCTGCAAGGCTTATCTTCAGTATACAGATATTTATGGACTTACAGGTACATTCTCACTGAAATATACTGTGCATTAAAACATCGAAACAGGAGGTGGATTGACCTTCCCTAAACATCCTTACTGCACTGATGCACGGTTCTCCACTGCATAATTAAATCTACTGGCTGAAACTGAATCGAGCAATAGGGGTGCCACCACTTACCTCATATGCAGCTTAATTTTGGGGAACAGTCTAAGCATTTCGTTATGTTAAAAGGTTTTCCTGAAAAGCACATCCAATGTTAGCTCAGTTTAATGTCACTGCTCACAGTCATGCATCTATCATCTTCTTTTCTGACTGTTTTTCTTTATAATAAAGCAGTTATAAATCATTGTCTGTAATGGAATTAAATGAAATGATGCATAGCAACTAAAAAGATCAGTGCTATAAAAACTGGCAGACTGGAAAAATATTAACATGAGCACATTACATGCAGACAAGGTAAAGTAGTTTTGAACTTCATCTAGAATACAAAATATGGTATCACTGTAGCTACGTGAATTTGGACGAGCCGAGACATTGGCACTAAATTTCTAAAAGGTGACACTTTGTGCTCCTTGGCCACAAAATGATTCGTCATGGGTCTGAGACACAGGATCTTAATTCTTAGGTAGAGATTAAGTAAGATTAGGCAAGGAGGTTGCTCTGAACAGGTGGGGAAAGGTGGAGTACTGATAATATCTCATGATTTTGTGGGTTATTTTACTAAAGAGAGAGTTAAATGCTGGTACTTTGAGGCCACTCAAGAAGCCCAGATTACCCAGCAGAGTAAATTACCTGTAACCCTTTCCTCCCACTCCGAAAAAGTGGAACAAAAAGGAAGAGTAATCTGGAGGGTAAATATTAGCATGGGTACTAATGCTATGAGGTTTTTTCCTGTAACATATTGTAATTGCTTTCTATTTTAAACTAATGTTAAAGCAGCAATTGTTTAATACTTAGATCACTGCACTTCAGATACTATTCCCCCGCAACTTTCGTGTATTCTAATTTATAACTCAGCTAACTGAACAACAGATACTAATCACAACTCAAAATGAAGCGCTTCTTTTCGCAGGATTAAGGAGAGAGTATATGATTAAAACTGAACCTCTCTCTGGTTCAAATAGACCTCCTGGAACTGAATATCATATAGCCACATATAAACTAGCCATAGACCTCTACAGAAATGAAAGTTTTACAGAATTACATTAATTCTGTGTTTGTAAAATGCATTTGAAAATACTGGATTCAGTTTGATTGTATTTTTCTTTCCGAGAGAAAGGCTTACAGAAAAGTTCTTACCCTGTAAAAATATATGCACTACTCATTTCTGTGTGTGCATCGGTGCACATTACTGAATTCTGCACGTTCATAAAGGTAAGCTTGTGCAGAAGCTCCAAGTCATAATTTAATAAACTTTTAACTGAAGATATTATTAAGAAGTAAAGTCACCACCTTTCTTTGAAATTCATATTGCTCCATACTACTTATACATAATTTAGCATTTTTATTGCAATATTTGATAAAAGAAAACTCATTAATCTATATCTGATAAATTAGAAAGGCACTCATCCTCTAAAAAATTAAACCTTACACTTCTCTCCATTATTCTCAATCCATTTTGCTGAGTATTTGCAATGTCTCACATTACAGTTCCCTTTTTTGAATGGATATGCAATAATACAATTACTGTATTGTACTGCAAAATATTCTCATAAATAAAACCTAAGTCACAGTTGTCAAATAAATTAGCACTGCCTTTTGTTTTCATTTTCTCCTTATTAACTTAAAAACTATGACAATCCATAAAGGGTCTCCCAGTCACTAGTTTTCAATTAGCATTCTGTTGTCTAACTTCCTGATGGAAAACTCTGGAGGTGTAAAATAGAAAATACACACTCCTGTGAACGTTAGCGGAGAAGGGAGGTAGCTTACAGGAGAAAGGAAGAGATAATTTTGACTCAAAACACTGAAATTCAGAACCAATCAGTGGGGTTCCTCTCAGTTAAGCAGCCAAACTAAGCCCAAATGGATGTCAGGCTCAACCTGATGATGGGTGGAAGTTTTTCACCATAAAATAAAACAACTGGCAAAATTGAAAAACATTATGTGCCTTACACTTTCTCCTGCCTCTGTTTTCTTTGCTGCAGCTCCATTCTTCCTACGAGCTAATCAAAGGAGATGTTAATTTCGCCATGGCCCACCACACACAAAGACAGGGAGCTCCAGCTTGGACATAGAGAACCTGAAGGCCATCAAACATCCAGAAGATGACGAGTCTGCAGTCAAGATAAAGCAGAATTCACTGGAACTGTATCTGTCTAGCAGACCTCCACAAGCACTTCATTTTTAAAAACTTGGAAATTACATTAATGATGTATTTTGTCTGACATTTTTCCTCATGAGCTCTAACTTTGAGCTTTACATAAATAGTTACAGTTTACTGATTCATAGTTATAGTTTCCTGATGTTTACTTCACACATCCTTTCAGTAGGTTTACATGCATTCAAGTTGTATTGGGCATCCCATCTGCAACTCCGTTCCTGAGTTCATACATGGTCTTAGCAGAAGAAGAACCGGAAGCTCGGCTGCTGAGTGCGGTCAGAGACTCCATCATTGTCCTAACAAAAACAGAAATGTATCGTGGAGAAAAAAACTCGACATCTCAGACATATTTAGAAGGCAACCAGCCTGCATATCCTGTCAGTGATGAAACCTCATGTGGGTGTCCTGGGGACCCCTCCACCACCTGCAGGTATTCCGTACATTTCTGCACTGCCTAAACAGGGGTAAAAACAATGGGCTAAGGCTCAAAATGACAGTCAGCTCTTACGTATGGGAATTACTTTATACACCTCATCTTCAAACAGAAGCAAAGCAGCTGTGCGACAACATGCAGCTCTATCCCCAAGTGCTGAAGCCAAGAGCTGAATAACCAGACTGGTGACAAGTCAGCCTTGCCCAGAAGCACCCTGACCCCCTTGAAAGCCTCCCACTTCCTTCTGTTGGTTTGCAGCAGTATTTTGATCAGTTGACCAGGCAACACAGATGCCACATCATTTCGTTTGCTATCATTTTAAAGATATTCATTAATATTTATTTTTGCAATGTTTCGAATAACAAGCTTACCGCTTTTCAAAACTAAACCAACATTAAATGAACCAGCAGGAAAACACCAACACAGAAATCTCCTCCAACTTCTGGCATTGTTCTGTTGGCACACACATTACATGCAGGTTTAGCGCAAAGTATACACCAGACCAATCCTAAATATGCTGGAAATTGCAGCCTAGTTTAACTATAAAAACCAAGATAATTAGACAAATGAGTCATTTTATTTATTGCCACAAGAAAATAGCAGTCATCTTTGTAGCACAGAAACTTTGCTGCTGCATTTTTGGAGACTACTCCTCATTTCAGTAAATGATTTAACTCTGGTCATCTTGTCCCATGATAAAACTCCACCTCATCCTGAAGATCTGGGTGAGGAGACAAGGCAGCTACTAGCATGCTCTCAGAAGCAGGTGGAGAGTCTGCCTCAGCCACTGACCAGCATTGCTGCCTGCATAGAAAGGGGGAATACACAACAGGCAACAAAAGAAAAGTCAGAGGAAGATAATCAGCTTGAGGAATGTTTTATGACATAAACTAGCCTAATCTCATAAAAACTTCACAACGGTGACATTCCCCATTCTACCTCATCCTAAACTCAATTTTTCTTCTTTGTGAATTATTTCCTTACAGTACTCATTCTCTATACCCAAAGTGCTGATGCACTTGAATAAGTTGAAGTACAACTTATTTCTGCTTAAAATATTAGTATTTTAGTATTGTGAGATTTGCATTATTTTATATTCTATGTCTTTTTTTCTGAAATCTTAGCACACACCAGTGTGTTTACCTTAGATGTGTCTGAACTCAGCTGATTAAATCCTAGGGTACCAGTGTAGACAAGGGACACTCCAAAGGTAGTCCAAATCACTAAGTTAAAAGTCTAAAATACCTGATATTTTAGTCCTGTCCTAGAGGTATAAATACTACACCTGATACTTTGAATGAACTCAGACAAAGGCTATGAAATAGCATCAATTCCTTTGTCTAGCAAAACGCTGCCAAGCCAGGTATTATCAGATGATAACTGATAGCATTTACATTACAGGGAGGGAAGTAGTGAATTCAGATGATAGTTTGAGGTGAAACAGAAAGCTTTTGGAAAAACTAGAAAAGACATGACAGCAGTGACAGCGCTGGTTATCTGTATGACAATGTCATTCTGACCACTTTCGTATTAAAAACAAACTTTGTATTATACCTCCACTCTAGCAGTGATTGCCACCCTGATTTTATAAGCTTTTAAACCGACAAAGGAAAAGCTAGGTATCATGATAAAAGAACCAAAATGCAAGATGTATCTCTGGACGGTGGGAAAGGAGTCAACCACAAGGCAATCTCCTCCAATACATTTATGCCATCCAAAATAATCAGAATATTTTACCATATCTGTCATTTTCCTTTACTATGCACTGTCACTGGACTTACATTTTCACTCAACTCTTCTGCTTCCAAAATCATTCAGGATCTTCTCAGTCTCTGCATAAATTCAATCTTCAGGTTAAACCTGGGCCCCAGTCAAATTCACAGCTTCAGCTTTCATGAAATATTTTCACCAGTTCTGTACAGGAAAAGCAATAAGGGCTCAGCTGGCTGAGGTCGCTTTTTAGTTTCTGGAGTGTTCAATTATGGAGCAGGTGAAATGAAATTACTTTCAAGTATAAAGCAAGCAGCTTTAAAGAGAAGGAATGTAGACCAGTAAACTGAGAAGGGAAAGGCCAGAGTTCAGTTTCCAGGTTTTTTAAAAGAAATACAAAGCGCAAAGAGGTACAAACAATGGCCAGTGGAACAGGTCAAATATGTGTAAAATGAAGGAATGTGAGGGTAATGTTTCTTATTTAATTTTCAAATGCTGTTAGGATGTTTTCTTATGTCAGCATCTTCTTCCCTGTCCTAGCTAGATAACTTGATTAATTAAACCTCCAGCTTTCCTTCCTATGGAAAACATAACTAAAGTCCCAATTCACGTAAAGCAACTGAAAATCATTTACTTTGAAAGAAAAATGGTGGACCTGGTGCTTGTGAGAACCCTGTGCTTTATACACCTTTCCCACTCCATTTTTTGCATGAATATCGTCTGTTCAGTATTTGCAATTCCGCAGGGATTACAACTGTGGCTGTAGCTAATCTAGAGTGAACTTTACCGTAAATGAGCATAAAATTGCTTTTGCAGCTGAGGAATTTAGACCACCATTAGACCAAGGTATATTGTAAGAGCACGAGAGGCTCCGTGCTGCTCGCACACGGGCTGTGTGCCACAGCCACAGCAGGCTGAAAGGCAGACAAGTTCCCAGTGTGGACAAGGGAACTTCCAGCAGAGGTATAACAAAATGAAGTATGACCCGCATTGCTATCCGGATCACCTCTGGGGAACCCCTCCAGCGCAAGAGCAGAAGAGGGAGAGCACACACGGCCCTTCACCACTCCCTTCATTCCACGGAGATGTCAGGAGAGTGGTTGTGCTCAGGCCATGGCGGGAGCGGAAAGGACAGAGCTCGGTGCTCAGCCGTAAAACACTCCCTGTTGGGCTGCTTGAAATCACAGCAACCACCGACACAGTTTTAAGTTAAGTTTCTGAACTGCCCAAAATATGGGAGTTTCAAGTCACCTCTGCCTGCCCTGCAGCACCAACCTGTGCCCCCCGAGGAGCGCCACAAGGAATCCAGCCAGCATTTACCCTGTCTGCATGTAATGCATCAGGCTCTCCTTACAGCTCCAGTCTGCAAAAACAACTTGTTTTGAATGATGTGCTAAAGTGTGAACACAGCACTCCCCAGCTGGGCAATAAAATACTAGCAATGAAAATGTGAGACTGGAACTGGAGGAAAAAGCTCCAAAATTCTGCTGTGTGAATGTGAATAATGGGAAAATAGTTGAAGCTTGCACTCCAGATACATTATTTAGACTCTGCTTGTTTGTTTTTCTTAGTATGACTGAAGTGATCAAAATCTCTCATTTACCGTTATCAGCTAATCCTTCCACATATGCATTAGACACTGCAATCCTTTTCATAGAAGGGATCTAATACTTCCTTTGTAATTCGTGGATGAGTTTTCTTAATTAAAAAAATGATGACAAATCACTCCACTCATGTGGAGTAGTTATTGTCTTAAATAATAATCACTGTGCCTGGATTCCATCACAATATATTTTGCTACTGAGCACCCTGTTTTCTTCTTATTTTATTGGAAATATCCCTCCCACGGCCTCTGTGGAAATGAGCAACATAATGCTTTTATAACAGATTTTGTACAGTTCGTTCTACTTACTCTGCAGCGCATTCTACTTACTGCAGTTCGGGCCTGATCTCAGAAATCTTTGAGTGCACATATTCGTGTGCCTCGTGTGCGAAACAGAGAAGCATGTAATAAAGTGAATCTCCATGTATCTCCACAGAACATTATAAACTTCTCTGCTTCATTCTTATCTTGTCTGATACAATCACAGGTAAACAAATGCACCAAAAATTATATTTGTTATGTGCTTACACTGAATGCACGTCACACTCCTTATTTCACTCAGAGAAAGTAGCGTGAAACTTTCTCCCCCCTTAGAAGGCTGCGTGGCATCAGCCATGAGACAGGGACAGTGGCTGTCAGTGCTCTTTCAGTGAAAACATCTCCTCATCTCCACTAGATCAGGGTACGGTTTTGCCTTCTAAAAAAGATGTAATTTGTTCAAGGGCAACAATATTATTAAGAAGACCCAGCTTTGTCTGAGATGAAAAGTTTAACGTTCCAGTTCTTCATACAAGGCTGTCCTCAGCAGCTGTGAGCAGAAATCACTAATATCTTTCTTATTTCTTCATATCTTAAACGATACACCTAGGTGTATATTAAGGGATATACAGAGATATGGGGAGCACTGAAACATCTCTGTCCTGTAAAGGTACATTTTTGGCAATGCCATAGCAACTGTACCTTGAGTATCTCTCTGTATTACAGTTCCTCTCTGCTTACATTAGACATAATTTAATAAAGAGGTTTAAAAAATAGCAATGCATACATTGTATCAATAAATTAATAACGCACATCTCTAAATCACTTTGATGAGAAGTTATATATGTTCCCATTAAAAATTAAACCCATTTAGACTGAGCTAAATGGAACCTGACTGTTGGGTCTTAAGAAATCTGTGACCTTTTGCACTGAGCTGAAGAAAATAATCAAGATAACATGCTGTCTTACATTCCCTGTTCCTCATTTTGATTCTATCAAAAAGGCGCTGTGTTACGAGAAGATTGCTTGGGGTGCTAACAGCATGTTTATTTCATATTTCCATAAATCCATCTTCATTTAATGATTTTGTAGCAGCTCGATTAGCATGATGAGTATAGTTTGGAAAGGAAAGCTGGTCCTGCAGTAAAGATACTGATGTGAGATCCAAGAGAGAGAGAGATTTAGTTTCTAACTCGACCAACCACTTTTGGCAAGACTTTGTAAAGTCATTCAAATTGTGTTCTCGATCAGTAAAATGTAGATGATTTCATCTTGGCTTCACCTTGTTCTAGCTTATTTCTGGGAGTCTGGACAAGCTGTAGGACAACAGGCCCTTGGGGCTGCAAGCACTACTGTAATACAAACAGGTTTCTTTTGGCTGGTATGTTTTGATGACAGATAAAAAGCAGTTGGTGTCTGTGGTAATTCTGGATTATATAAATGCCAAAGTTTTTATCAACACCAGAACATTTTTATTATAAAGTTAGTAGGGAGCAACAAGCTATCATCTTTACTGCTGTGAAAAGTGTTCTCTTTCTTTTTATGCCTCCCTATTTCTTTGTTTCTCAGTCCTCCGTTGCTGAGGAAATATTGTCCTCCACTCCTACAGTGAGTAATTTTCATTATGTACTTTTTGCTTTGTAGTATTTTGTCAAAATTTTCCGAATTCTCTCTTGTTTTCTTCCTCTCTCTGCAAAGAATACGTTCCCCATGCAAAATTGAACTCAGACTGGGAATTACAGAGCTTTCATCTGCTGACACTGGGAAAAGTGAGCTCTTCAAGAAATATTTTCTTAATTACTCCTTCCTTGTATTACTACTCATTCTCTGTGAATATTAGCATCTTTCGGGAGGAAGGAGAGAACTCTGTGTAGCAGGCACTGCTACACCTAGTGGGAAAAGGGGAAAACGAGAGTTGGGCTGGGACCTTCCTTCTGCTCCCCACCCTGCCAGGCCCTGGGGACCCTCATACAACCTCCGTAAGGATGCAGGATGAGGATCAGCAATAGGGAGGAACCAGCCCAAGACTCAAACGACAGGGGATATGGAGAAGCAGATGAACCAAAGAGTCAGGGATATCTGTAGCGCTTCCAACAGCCACAGCTGGATTTCTTCTGCCCAGTGCTGGCTGTGCACAGATACCGCTCTGCTCTCTCTTAAGGTGTCCTTGCACCTGTGCATTTCACACCCGATCTCTTTCCACCCGATCTCTTTCCATCTTTTCCTCTTCCCTGGTCCCCACCAGTAGCCATAAGACTCATCCACTGTAAAATAGCTCTCCCCATTATTCCTTTTCTACACAGAATTTACATGCCTTTTATTTGGTCCTTTTATATGCTTTACTCTTAGGTCATCTTTTGTCTTTTCCTGTTACAGTCTGTGTTTTATCTACAGGAAATATCTGCACCTCTGTACACAGTGACATTCTGATACTGGCTGGGTTTTCATCATGACCAGATTAAACACAGTAAGTGACATTAAACAGAGTAATGAAGGACATGGCAGACTGAGTAGCTGAGTGGGCAGGCTGAGCATGGACACTCGTGTGCAGAACGATGAAAGCAAGAGTCAGTCAGCCCAGGAACGTGGGATGTATACTGCAGCAGGAATAATCAGGAGGCTACTGGACTATCTGTCCAATCACGCCATGCTGACTATTAGAGTGCAAGCCAATAAATGATGGCAGAGCTGAGGGTCAGTAATTGACCCAGAGGACTAATCTGATGATGTCCATCACAAAAAGCTCTGCTTGTAGTGAGCATCCTTACAGCAAAAGAGGCACCAAATGTGTCACCTCTGGAGTTAGTCAGTGCTTCCCTAACCATCTTAGGAACAAACTTGATAGCATTCCTGCTGATTCAGTGGCATGGCAATTTGCTCATTGCTCCACATGCAGATCCCTCACAAACTAACATAAATACACGCACTGGGATGATTTTTAGAATGTCTACCTCTTCTCTTGAGGCTTCACTTAGAAAGTTGGCTGATATTACTGCGTAAACAGAGAGCCTGATTCCCTTCTCACATACACTGATTATACACACGAGCTATGTCTTTGGCTTGAATGGATGTATTTCTGACAATCCAGACATTCATTTCAGCGTCCTTAATCTGAGTCAGATAGCTGATGTAAAGACTAACAGGTGGCAGAAAGTGCAATTTCCATACAATAGTGGTACTAGATTTTGTGTTAGTTCTGAAGGATAAAGACCTGGCTGTATCTCAGTTACCAGACGAGTGTGTGACATCGATGTGCTGCAGCATTAGGAAAGGCAAATGAGATCTGAGGAGGTATAAATTGAGGTGTCTTCCTCCTCCAGGGGAGGTAATTATGCATTAATGCCCTAATGAAATTTCAACCGACATACTTTGTATTCTTCCCATCACTCATGCCCAGAAATTATGAACTCCAAGCACAGCAAATGCAGAGCAGAACATTCACATGAAAAGGCCCCATCTCAAGACAGAAAGCTGAAGAGCACAGCTTGTTCACTTCAGCAAAATGAGGACTAGGGAGAATAATCCCAGTCCAGAAGGGAAAAATGCTCTTTAAACTGAAGTACAATGCTGAAAGAAGATGAAATAAATATAAACCAGCTAGAAACAATTTGGGGCTAGAAATAGAAGGTGGCTTCTGACAGTGAAAGAAACGCAGCTTAGCACAGCGGGGGCAGAGCCCTCTACAAACAAGATGTGTCAGGGATCAGCATCATCTCTCTACACCAGTTCCCCAGGATGTCAAACAGAGCAGAGCAGTGAGCTGCTGGGGTTGAGGATCTTGCAGTAGTGTTTGGGGTTTTGCCTCTGTCTGATTCCTTCCTATTTATGTTTTCACGGTCACCAAAATTGTGAAAATAAGGTAAATCTATCCATACTTGTGAAATTCCAACATTTTCAAATCAAAAAACCTTGTCTTCTCACTCGCTATGGTAAAAGCTGCCTCCAACAAACACAGTGTTTTACACCTGAGGCCCAGGGAGGGAGGTAGAAGGCGTGCAGCCGGCACCTTCAGCACCAGCGGCCTGGGGTTTTGGCAGGGTGGCAGAGAGAGAAGGCGACCAAAAAAAACCCCAAAACCAAAAACCCCCAAACCCCACCCCGCTCCCCGGCGCTGTGCAACGCTCTACAGGGAAACTGCGCCCGCCGCCCCGGCCAGCGGGGCTGCCGCCGAGGGGCTGCCGCCTGCCCCGGGGCGCCTCTCCCCCCCGCCTGACTCACGCCGATGTCTCATCCCCGCCCGCCCCCGGTGAAAACTTCCCCCGGTAACTTTCCCGGAGCCGGTCCCCCGCTCCCCCCGACGGCAGGGGCACCCCCCGCATCCCAAGCCCCGTCGGAGTCACTGACGGCGGGGCAGCGGCGCCGGGGGGGATGTCGTAGGTGCTGCGTCAGCGGGAGCCCGACGGCGATTGGGGGAGGCCGCGCTCTCCCCGCGTTCACTAATTATAAAGTGCCGCCGCCGCCCGCACCCGCTCCGCTCCGCAGCGGCGCGCCCGGCCCCGGCAGCGGGGGCTCGGCTCGGCTCGGCTCGGCTCGGCTCGGCTCGGCTCGGCTCGGCTCGGCTCGGCGCCCCCAGAGCCGCCCTCACTGAAGCTGTCAGCAGCCGCAGTGAGTTCCTCGCCCCGCGCCCCCTCCGGGGTTTCTTCAGAGGCTGCTCGGCCTCGCTACAAATAACAGCGGCTCCGACGCCGAGGCTCCAGCAAGGCGCAGCTCACGCCCGAGCAACTCCCGGGAGCCCCGAGAGGAGCCTGTATGTGAGTGAACTGCTCTGCCTGCGGGGGGGGGGACCGGGGGAGGGCCGGGGGCGGCTCTGCCGGGGCTGGTGCCCGTCGTCGGGGCGGCTACTCGGGGCGCTCCGGTGGGAAACCCTTCCCGGGAGGGGCTGCCGTCCCGTCAGTGCCGCTCCGCGGTGGGTCTCTCCCCCTGAGGCGCGGGCTTTGCGGGAAGGGCGGGATAAAGTGTTTTGGGACGAGCACTTTGACGGGACGGGAGCTTCTGGTCGCTTCATCCTTCGGGTCCGCTCCTGCTCCGGACGCGGATCCGACGCCTTGCAGCTGCCAAGCGCCTGCTCACCTTAGGCGCCCGCTTAGCTCGCAAGCGCAACCGCCCCGGCTCCAAAACGCGTGAGAGTTACGGGAGTTGCGCGCGACCCAGGACTTGGTTTTAAACCGCCGCGGCCGAGCAGTGTCGTGCCGCCTTCTCCTGCCCCGAGGCTGGGGAGGCAGTGCCGGGGCTGGGAGCGGGGGGAGGCGGCTGCCGGCTGACCTCTCCTTCTTGCAGCCCCATGGCGTTGCTCCTGAGACTCGGCTGCTCGCTGCTGGCCCTCAGCACCTGCCTGCTCCCCAGGGCGCGGGCGGACTGCGGCCGCGACTGCGCCGCCTGCGCCTACCGCCTGGGACCCCGCGGCGGCATCCACCCCCTGGTAAGCGGCAGCGGGGCCGGGGCGCCGCCCGGCCGCTGCAGCGCCGCGGAGACCCCTCCGCCGGGCCGGGCCGGGCCCCCGCCCCGCGTTAACTTTGGGAGGGAGGAAAAGGGGAAGGGGGCAAAGGCGCGAAAGAACAACAATAAACGGTGGGGGAGGCGGACGGGGTCGCTTGGAAGACCCGTTTTTGAAGGGAGGAGGGAGGCAGGAGCGGGCCCCGGGGCGCTGGGGAGAGGGCGAGGCGGGGGGGAGAAGGGGGGGCGGCGCCGACACAAACGCAGCGCGCCCCGAGGAGACCCACACACCCCCCTCCCGTCCCTCCCGCTGCCCGTCAGCGAGCGGCGGCGTTCGGGGGGACATCCCGCGCCGGGCAGCCCCGGGGGGAGCAAGGAAAAAGCCGAGTGACAACGTAAGGGAGAAGGGGAATCTGGCCGGAGAGGGCAGCTCCGCAGGGAAAGGTGGTCGGCAGGGCGGGGGGAAGCCGGGCGGGACGGCGGGGTCCCGACCCCCGGCCGCGGGCTCCCTGGCAGGATGAGCTCTTTCCAGGCAGGATGGCTGTCGAGCTGAGAAGCAGCGGATCTGCCTGAAATCTAACAAAAAGTGGGGTTCAAGCCCGATTTGAGTAGCAATACCTCCCGCTGCTCTTCCTCCTTGCACGGTGCTGCACAGCGTTAGGAATATGCCTGTGAAAGATCCCTTTGACGTTGTCTCCTAACGCAAGTCATGCTAAGAAAACTCCAGAATGCAGGGGGGTTATTACCTGTAATTTTAATGATATTGAAATTATTTAAAAGTATAATCACGGAGGCAACTCAACTTGAAATTTGCGGATCAGGGTCAGTGAAAGTCTGGGGTCCCTCAACACTCCCTGAAGAAGGTGGGAACTCAGGCTGCCGAGTCCTTTGCCAGCGGCACCTGCGGTTCCTGACCTCAAGTAGATGCGTACTGAGGCATCATGCTCTCAGTACGTCTAAATGATGTGAAAAGTTTTGTTCCTAAGATGTCATCGATTACTTGGGAGCATACAAAGGAAAGGACTGGATCCTATTCTTATGCAGAATTGGGAATCACTGAGTGCTTGTGCTTACTCCAAAAGCAAGGATCACTTTTACCCACAGCAGGTTCAGAAGGGCGATATTCTCAGCGTGGCTGGCAAAACAGTTTTTTGCTTGCATTAGCTTTCAATCAAACTTCAGCTTTAACGTCAACTAGGGAAAAAAGTGGTAGTTTGCTCTTTTGGAGGGAGGGATACACTCCAAAAAGCATGTATGTTGTGGGTGTCTATATTAATATTCATTCTTGTACACCTTCAGTAATTATTCAAGAAAGAATCAAAGTCTCATTCCATAACAACACTTATTAGTTGAAATGGGAAAATAAGCAATGTGCCATACCATATATTCCTCATACAAGTACAAATAGCTTTTAGAAACAAATGTTGCTAGTAACATAACTGATTTTATCACATTCTATCTGTAAGGTTAAAGGTTTATCACATTGTACCTGGTCATTCAGACCTATGAGCTAGCATATGTTAATTTGGCCATAGGGGGTTATTTAAACTAATTGAGGAGGGAAGAGGAAGTGAAAGACCTATTGACCTATTCTTGCTTTGATTTAGAGCAATTTTCAAGTCGGACTGAAGCTGAGATCACATTCTTTTTACGGCATAGCTATAATATATGACAACAAGCATGTAGTGCTGCAAAAGACATAAATTGCTTTAATTTTCTTTTGATCATATAAAAAAACATATATGAATTTCTCAAACTAAAATGGGTCTCAACAGACAGGTAAGGCCAGAGGTAGAGAGCTGGTCAGTTAGCTCTTAGAGAAAACTATGCTGGGGTTTAATTTCACACTTCTAAAGTATATCGAGATCCTTAGAAAACATCATCTATAGGCAGAAAAAGTGTTTCTCTTATTGAAAATATTGATGATTTCTTATTTAATTATTGTGGTATAAAAACCATAGGCAAGAAAAAAACCCACCGGATTCACTTTTTTTCCAACTGAAGAGTGGTTTCACAAGAAGTAAATTCCCCTGACACAACAGAGATAGTAGTAGCTAGTATGTATGTTATTACCCTTATGTGACAGGTTATGAGATACACATACAAGTACTGAAAACTTTTTTTATGTCTTATCCTGAAAATTTTTCATTACAGTCAGAAGCAACACAGCTTAGGAATTTTCCCCCTCTTTCTGATTGTTACTACTTTGTATGTCAAACTAGCAAAACCAAAAGTTTGATCATGCCTAAGAGAGCCTGTATTTCTACATTTGAATTGGTACACATATGAAAGATCTGTTCCACGAAGAGAAACTAATGATAACAGACATAAATATCGCTTTAGAGCTGTGCAGTGTGTTGGAGATACTGAGCAGTACAGTACAGCTGGCTTCTTTGCAATGACAATGTATGTTACTTTTAATTATGAAGATTGGATACACTTCTACACTTTCATTATGAAGCAAACCACAATTGGTTTTTAGCTTCCCAGTAGTAAATACAAAAAAAAAAAAAATCGTAACCACGCACCCGAGTGTAAAGGAGGTGCAGGAACTGTACATGGGGCTTCCTTTGAAAGAGAAACGTAGGGGCACCTTGACATACAGGACCCTTGATCCATCTTGTTCGGTATTCTTTCTCTTAGAGTGGAGACTACCATGTCCTTCAGAGAGGGGTATGAAGAACTTCAGAACAGACAGTTAGGAAGTCAGCTGTTCACGAAGAGCAGTCCTTCCAAGCCACTCAAAAAAAGAGAGGCTCGCTCATGGTCTTTTAAAAACAAGCAAAGCTAAGACAAAGTGGCAGTGAGGTGCTTGTCACTATCAATTAGTTCTCAGTAAACCACATCCGTTTTTCAGGCATGTACACTAGAATGTGAAGGAAAGCTGCCTTCTGCCAAAGCCTGGGAGACCTGCAAGGAGCTCCTGCAACTGGCAAAGCTGGATCTTTCTGAGGATGGCAACGTTGCTCCAGGAGACAAGCAAGAGCTGGATGAGAACCATTTGCTTGCAAAGAAGTATGGAGGCTTCATGAAAAGATACGGAGGGTTCATGAAGAAAATGGATGAGCTCTATCGGGTAGAACCGGAAGATGAAGCTAATGGAGGAGAAATCCTGGCTAAGAGGTATGGAGGGTTTATGAAGAAAGACTCAGACGACAATGCCCTTGCTAATTCCTCTGATCTGCTGAAGGAGCTTCTAGGAACAGAGGATAACCCTGAAGCGGGGCACTACCGAGAGATAAATGAAAACACCGGGGATGTCAGCAAAAGATATGGAGGCTTCATGAGAAGCGTAAAGCGCAGCCCTGAATTGGAAGATGAAGCCAAAGAGCTGCAGAAGAGGTACGGTGGTTTCATGAGAAGAGTGGGCAGGCCAGAATGGTGGCTGGATTACCAGAAAAGATACGGTGGGTTTCTTAAGCGCTTCGCCGACTCCATTCTCCCTTCAGAAGAAGATGGGGAAACTTATTCCAAAGAGGTCCCAGAGATGGAAAAGAGATATGGTGGATTTATGAGATTTTAATACCTTTCCCTTTATCCCTTTTGTCCTAAATGAGAAAGACTGCCTTATTGGTCATAACTTATTGTAACGTGTTGCTTGTACTGTACAGTTTTTTACTGTCCTTGGTTAATGATGCAACCTGCGATCTGTTGTTTCAGGTTCTGTGTTCTTTCAAGTCAAATTACTAATTTCTGGTTTAGTCAAGTTTCAGTCTGTATTGTAGTTTCCATGCTAGAACTATTTTGATTATTGTATCCATTTTCTTTAAAGAGGAAGTACATCTACAGTAGAGTTGCTTAACTGTATATACAATAAATTCTTCATCCTAACTGCATAAATTCTGAAATGCTATTTATTTTCTCTCAGTCATTTAATCAAACATCATCTCAATTTTTTCTTTAAGCAATCAGAGTAATGCCAACCTCTTTTCTGTAATTACAGAATTTGTACTGCACACACAACAGCTGAAACAAATTTTTGTCTTTAGTTTTCTCAGTTTCTTAGAATACTAGAATAATAAATATACTCTAAAGCAGATATAACTGTACTTGCTTTAAATGCTCTCATTTTAACCAGTTAGCAGAATCAATGTTTAAAGCCTGAATTTATAATTCATAGTGTTCAGCCAATTCACATTAAAAGAAAAAAAGTGTTTGACTTAAAGTGCTAAAAAAATTTCTCCAGTACATAACACAATGCCACGTTTGATTAGTTACACCTTTTATATACATCCAATATAGGATTGTACAGTTGGCCTTAAAGTTATAAACACTAACTAAAAAAACCATTAAGTCAGTTTGTGCAAAATAAACATTACTCAAAACTGCATAAAAAACTTCAAAATCCTAATTTTACAGAGCACCTGACAAATGGTTTTCCATGGAACAGGTTTGTGTTTGATTCCTCAGCTGGTATAAATCACTTTGGCACTCCTGAAATATGGGAAACTGCTGATCAGTCTTTTCTATTTCAAACAAAGGCAGCGTAAGTAAATCTGAGAACAAACAGAAAACCCAATACTAACAAAATAGATCTTTTGGCATTTACATAGGCGGCACTTACATCAAAGGCCAGCTCCCATCCCAGTGTACGCTTCCTTCCGTAATTCTGACTGTCCCCTTAGTTTCCTCGAGCAGGTGTCTGTGAGCACTTTTCCCCCACCTGCCGCTACTAGTTACTTCCCACTTAAAAACATGACAAAAATCGCTTTGGCCACAGACATTAACAATAATTTCAAGACATATGAGCAAGATTTACAAAACTACAAGTGTAGTATTTAAAGTTTCTACAGCTAAAATCCTCAAAGCTGTTTAGATACCTGATTGTTTCTGAAATAGTTTATGGGAGCTAGATGTCCAAAACCATCTGTGGCTCTGCATTCAGTAGCTGTATTTCAGTTTTGCACAGTAATACCTATTGACAGAAAGGGCAGATTAAGGGTCTGACTTTTCTTTAATTTCAAGTCAATGGGATCTTCTAGGTACTCAGGACTTTTAAAAACTAAGCTGTGTTTAAATATGGACTTAAAAGCCTCATCACATTAGTTGTGGTGATTTTTTGGCTTGGCCCTTAGAGGAAAATACAGGCGGTCTGAAGTGGCCAAAATCCTGCTGAAGAGTTGATAAACTGCAAGGTGTTCCTTTTCCTTCAATAAAAAGTAGGGCACCTATTTTCTCTTCCTGCTGTACAGTATTGATGATACCAAATTTTAAAAGGCAGAAACTACAGATGTCTGTGTGAAGCTCCATGGCCTTTTCGGGATTCAGTTGTGTTCCCTATCACCTTTCCAGAGAGTTCTGCAGGATGCCACCAGCCTCAGGAAAAGTCTTCTTCCCATTCTTTCCCCCCATAGCACCTGCCCACTAGTGGGTGGAGGACATCAGTCAGGCTCCCGGAACACATCACCTGAGTAGTTGCATCCACAAGGACCTCGGGCTGTGCACACTGAGCCTGTTCTGCAGCGATGCAGGCATCAGCAACAGGTTTGCTTCAAACATACACTCCAGAAAGAACTAAAATGACAATGCAGTTGCATCCTTAATCTTTCATTTCAACATTTATTCACTTCTTTTCCCTAAAACTTACTTACCTCTAATTTAATCAGTGAGGCGCTTACCAGCCTTCTAACTAGAACAAGTATTGTTTTACTTGGTGATGCTAAAAGTTTACCAGTTGTTGTCACCCATCCTTCACAGTTAACAAAAAACTGGTGATGTAATGAGGAATAAAACTTCCAAAGCTCTAGAGACCTAGTATGTATCTTGCAGAATTAAGTGTTTTGATCTACTAAACCTTCATATTTATATCAATTTATATAGTAAAAAAATGTACTTGATACAAACACCTAACTGGGATATATGCATGCAACCCAAAAGAGGAGTGAGAGCAAGCAAAGTGGAAGAGTAAGTCTGTTCCAAGGTTGAACAGGCAGGTGGCAATGTACATGGAAGGGGGATGCGACTTTGATTCTCTGAATAAAAGAGCAAAGCTGAATAGTCCTCATGCCTTCCATTATAATTGAAAGCCTCTCTAGTCAGACACTTTATTGCTTTAATAATTATAATTTAAATGATGTGAAATTAGAATAAGATCTAGTTTCTCCTGTTGTCATGGAATTTCTTATCTTATGACTTTCAGTTATGCCATCACCATCGCTTAGGGGCTCTCTAACATTAAAGTGTTCTAACATTCTCAGTAATTAACATTTCAGATTGTATCAGCTCAAAATGTGCCAGTGAATCAAGCAAGGTTTCCTGAAGTCCACTTTACCAAATCACAAATCAAAACTAAGGTTGAAGATAGGGTCTACTGGGCTGGGAGATGAAGAAGGGCATCTCACTCTTGGTCCAAATTCTGAGGGGGTCCCGTAATTTTCCTCTTACAATACATTCCTAGAACTGTCACTTCATTAGAAGATTATTGAAACAGCTGTATTGCTTTATATAAATAAAAGCAGAAAGGAGGAAAGCCTGATGTCTGGAAAGAAAATTAATTGCAAGAGTATTCCAAAGGAAGAAATGTCATCCTGAGACCAAAAACCAGACTAATGCCTCTCCTTGAGGAACAAAAGGAAGAAAAAGATAGTCTAGCTGACGTTGCGGCAAGGATGAGTTGGGCTTTTTAATAGGAACTAATTAGAGGAATGAAGCAAAAAAAAAAGATTTCCTGAACCAAATGGAGTTCACATACAGGAGCAGATCATGAGGGAGAGAGAAGTTGATGAATACAATGATTTCTGAATACCAAACTGCATGCAGCTGGAGCTCTGCCTGAAAACCTAAGCTTAAATCTTGGGATAATGAGGAAAGGTCATAGTGCCATTCCCACATCTCAGATGAATTTGGTATATTCTATGAGCAGAAATATGCAGAGCATAACTTTGAATTTCCTGTTTTTTTTCTTCTGGTAAATGAATATGTAGTATGATATACAATAAATATAAATAACTACAGAATTATTATTACAATAATTATTTTGACAATATTTCTAAATAATTATAATAATTTACTTTATAATTGTTTATAACCATATCATAAATACAAGTAATTATAACATCAATGTTGTTAGCTGTTTCATATAACGTTTCCCAAGATAGAATCTTTCTTTATGAGACCAGAAACATGTTCTAATTTAATATACTGAAATAAGTATTATTAAACTGTATTCAACATAGACTTTAAATATGCACTGGCTCATTTTAATTTGGAAGGGAACTTAATTAACAAGAACCAAAGTTTTCAATGTAGGGTTGTGACTGTGTGCTCCCCCGGCCCTCCCCTGACCTGACCTTTTCCCATACCCTGCTCAAGTGATAACCATCAGTGGCAGTCGTGATGGATGCGTCTGATCGTGATGGATGATGCATTCGGCTCAAAGTGGATTCAGGGGAGACAGATAACAACACAGTGGCCAAGTGCTAATTTATGGCAATGCGTCCACCTAACCACAGTGCTTGTCAATGTCCAATTCAAGCCAAACTTGGAAGAAACTAAAATCCGTGGTTTGTAATACAAATATGACTATGAGTCAATCATCTTACCCCCATAAATAGTGAGCAGCCCAAGAGCCCTTTGAGCTCTCCTGCACAGCAGCAGGCTGCACGCCAGGATCTCCCCTTGAGTAGGGACACCTCTCAAGGTTACTCCACGAGGTTGAGAGATTCCTTGCCGCAACAGATTCTCGGTAAGTGACTAATAGCATGCTGAAACTTTGAAACCTTAGCTAAGTGATATAAGGATTGATTAAGCATATATAATCCTTTAGACATAAACTGTTGACCAAGTCTGGGACTAAGTCTGGATCCAGCCACACCTAGATTCCTCTCTAAGAAGGAGTTTAGAACACAAGGGGGTCTTCTCTGAACCTCACGACTCAAGGGGAGGGTCTCCCTGGCAGTTTTGTCTGACCCTGTCCTCTATGCAGTGAATAATCAAGTGTACCTTGCTATTGAATCTTCTAAAACTACTGTCGCATTTACCTTTGAACTTTGTTAACTTGCTATTTTATACCAATAAATAATTGTTGCTTCTCTCTTATGGGTGAAGTGCACTCTCACTTTGTCCGCTACAATGGTGTATAAGGGCCTCTCTGTCATTAAGGGTGGTTTTAGAGGCCTACATATAAGGCAAAATGACAAATTCATAGCACAATGCTACAGTTTATGTATATATCTCAGTGCCACAGAAAGTTTTCTTTACAGCCTTCTTCCTCAAGCACTGCAGAACTCAGCTGGACACAAACAGCAAGATTCCTTCTTATGCCAAAAGGAGCATCCCAGAATTTGCAAGTTAAAAGGCAAGTGAATGGTTTAGTTCCCTGACTCTAGGTTGCTTTGAGAACGAAGAAATTCCTGGCATGGGTTAGCTGGGCCTGCAACCCATTTTATTGACAGTGATGTTCTGGGACAACCCCAAGGAGCATACACTTCTGGCCTTTTAAAACACTGAAGTCACACAGAGAACAGTGAAACCACTCCCCTATAAGAGTCTTAACACTTTCATGCTTCTCTTCAGTTCCCACCAAGATGGGTGATTCAAGGATCACCAAACAGATCCCTCTGCCTGACTAAGCTTTGCAGTCTGGTCTCTTTCTCCAAGAGCAGCCACTTTGGCAGTGCACAGACTTCATCTTTTCCACTTTCTTTGCAGTCCTACCACCTCTTATAGAAATCCCTTTGTCAGCTTCCACTCACAGCCTTGGCTGTTATTTCACCACCCACAACACTAAGGTTTGCTTTCTGACTCAAACTGTGAAAAAGAATAGTATATATCTCATTGGAGAATGACTGAAACCTCCAGTCCTAACTATGGAGGTTTGGTGGCTATTTTTAGGTTTTCTGCTTTCAGTATTTCGATCATAATCCTTTGCTGCCTACAGTATTAAAAATAGTTATACATATCAACAGGAATGCACTGATTAACAAATCATATCTGTATCATAACTATGTATCATAATATCATAACTATATTGCAGTTATACGCCACTACTCCACCCACCCGATAAGGGTAGGGAGCTATCGCGAACATAGCTGTAAGGAATGAACAGGGTAGCAAAGCCAGCTGTAAATCATTAATCCGAGCATTCAATTACTAATCCCATCAGCCTCATTTAAAGCATTTAAACTGACAGTTGCATATCCAATTAACTGTTGCTATAGAAAACGAAAATGCTTAGCGGTATTTGACAGACAAATCTCTACTGGCCCAGCAGGGATTTAGACTGAATTTGTTTAATTAGACTGTGAATTTACCTAAATTGAGCATTTACTGTAATCCTTGCTGAAACCATGGAATGAAATCTCTCAAGGTTAAACAGTCATCACAAAAGCACATCACTCTGCTAAAAATGATTTGTTAAAAGCACTGCACTGCACTGCACTGCTTCCTCAAGGAGAAGGCTGGCATATCCTTGTATGCAGATCATGAGTGCTAAACCTTTCCATAGCTATCCATGCCTGTAGGTATACAAGGGCATATGTGATCTTTGCCTCTTGCCTTTCTGCCCTTACTCCCTTTCTCACCAGTCTTCTCCAGCCCAACAGTGACTGTTTGCAAAAGATCCTATCAACCCTTTATTTTCCTACTAAATTTAAATGTATGTGTTGACTTGCACTCCAAGTCTGTAGTGAGAGTCTGTGTGCAGATTGCCAATCAGAGCTCATCTCGATTCCAATCCACATAAAATTACAGGACACTGAGTTATGAAAACTGTTCCTACGCTCCTATGAGAATCTGCATCTTAACTCTTAGACTTAATGCCTCTGGAAGATATTCTAAAACACTTACTCAGGTAATGCTTTTTCCTTCTCTCATAAGCAGAAGACAATGGCAGCAGCAGTATAAATAATAGGTGAATTTCTCTCATAAAAGCAGTTGAGGCAGATAAGCCACATAAGCCTTTCTCAGAACATATACACCAACATTTTTCAATCAAGACCTGCAATATAAATGGGTTTTACAGTGGGACTTTCACATTTCTCTACATTTCCATCTTCATCTCTGCAAATAACTAGCTGACAAGGGTGAGAAATGGGGCTGAAATTTCACCTGCATCACATTTCTCCATCTAGAAAAATATTCTGTAGAAGAATATCTTTTTTATTTTATTTTTTGTTAATATGGCATAGCTGTCATGCTATGACAGGTAATGGCACAGTTAATGTGACAAAGTCATTCTCAGAAAGTGATTAACTCATTCCTTGCCTATCAGCCAGAAAAAAAGCTGTCAGCTTCCATCTGAACAAAAGCAGTAGAAACTAGTCAAAGCGAAGAACTTCCATGGGAGCCCATGGATGCTTAAACTTTGCTTACGGAGCTGCGGGTCAGCAGACTCAAGATATGGGAGGTGTTTCACTCCCAGGTATCTGTCATATGGCATTTCTCTGTAGTAACTGAGACCAAAATTACTTAAACAGACTAGATTAAGAGGTTCAGAAGCAATAGCTTCTCCCTCTGAATTGTTCAGTGATCCCTTAGACTCAAGGAGTTTCGCTGGCGCTGCATACTGCATATAATGAATCCGTTCACAGCATCATGACCATTCACAACATGCAGCACCTGCAAATGCCTTTTAAACATACCAACATTCACTGCCCCAGCACCAATCCTTGTGGGCCCTCAAAAGGCTCAAGTCACTGGTGACGCCAGGCCAAAAAAGATGGCAGCATGCCGACATATCTACTCCTCTACCTTCTTCGTGTAAATGTGAATACCATCATCAATCAGTTTCCTCCATATCTTAATGAAAAGAGCAATTAAATCAGTAACTAACCTTAACCTGAGGCAAAATAAATGGACATACCAGTAGGTAAAGAGAAATCCTTAGAGGAAATAATTTTTGAATAATATCGCTCGCTATTGAAGACACCTGCCCCTCCAATTCCTGCACAGTTTTGAGATCTTCTGTGGTTCTCTGGCACTGTTCGTACACTCCAGCTGTTCTGATCTCCTGGTTGCACTGCTTCCTGGCATCGTTATTCTCTGTTTGGTGATTTTCAGACTATTTGATTGTTGAAGTTCGTTAGATGCATCGTGTCACGGCTTGAGAAAGCTTCAGCTACTATAAAACAACAGTTTGTCTGCCTAAGTGCCCAGACGTCCATCAGCACATCCCCTTTGCCTTCTGCTCTGTACTATCTCACTACTGTTTGAGTCCAGAGTCCCTGATCTCAGAATTAAAGTCCTTCCTGAGCAGGAATATCATCTTTCTTTCCCCCTACCCATCACTTCTAGGCTCTACGGCACCACAGTGACACGGGGTACTGTTCAGTCAGGCTCAACAAGATCAGAGAACAAACCTCTGTAGTCCTTGGCACTACTGTCACTAATGTAAGAACTCATTTTTTCAGTATACAAAAAGAGAGGCAAATTAATTAAGAGTATGTTCAAGTGCCATTATACCCACATGCAAATAAACAACCAATCCTAGTGAAATAGCCCAACTGCTTCAAACTTAGAAGGGTTAAAGAGAGAAAAGAATATATAGTTCCATAGTCATAAATAATTTCAGTCTTTTCAATTAATTGGGAGACAGGGAATACTGTTTGATAGAAAGAACTGGTCAGACTACATAAAAGACTTTGTATGTCTGACCAACTTACAAAAGACATCTTTCTCCTCCTCAGCTCCTCCTCCTGGGGAATATGGACATTGCACCTTGGGAAGCAAAGATGGTTTTCTTTTTGACCTGCCTATATACCAGAGAAAACTATCATTTTGTCCTCTGCTCATTTGCGTAAACCTGTCTCCAAGATGCCTAGCTTTTTCCTTGTGAAGAGCACAGTCAACAGACTGTGCTTCTTCAACTAGAAGAAAAGAAAAAACACAGGAAAGGAGATCCTCTCTGCTCCCTACTATTCCTTGGAAATAAAGCAACGCATGTTTTGATTCAGGATACAAGACCCAAGTTTTGTGAGCTGGAACTCCTTCTCAGCCTCTTCCCTTGTATCACTGATTAACTTCATCCTGAGGTAGAAACGACAGGTTCACTGCAGAGTGTATTCCCTCCTGGCTGCTCTGTTGTAGTGTTGAGATTTGGCCATTAGAAACAATATGCACAGATCCAAGGGATACATTAAGTTTGTGCTGAGGATTAAATTACCTTTTGATGAATAAATAAAACCACTGCTTTGATTTCATTTAGGTTAAGCCTTAGCTATCTGGTGAGATTTCAAACTGACACCTTTGACCTCTATGGATCAAAAGTATGTTTTGGCACAGGCATTTAGGAGACAATTGGAGTTTTCCCTGCCCTTCTGAAAGCTAAAATTACTAACAAAGGACTGGAGGGTTAAAGTTGTCGCATATCATGTTTAAGAAGAGATTCCTATATTTCACCTCGTGTCCCATATTGGATTACTCCTAAAAGTCGATCACATGACTAAATTCAGTATCACAGACAGATGCCATAAACTTCTTGTCCAGGTCCTTATAAACCTGGACATTTTTCTTTTAATGATATCAGTTCACTAACATTACTGAATACTAGTGACTTGCAGAGAGCTCCATTTCCTCACCAGTCCTTACCGGTGCTGAATAGTTCACCTTTTGTAGGCATTAGGCATAGTTGGATATTTTTTATCTCTCCCAATTTATGAATACAATTTTTTTTATCAAATGATCTGCACAACTACATTAATTGTTAGCACTGATACGATATCAAACTACTTTTGAATGTCTGAAATAAAATTCTTCCACAAATTCAGCAGAGATCTAAAGCACTATTAGAGCCTGCAGAAGTGAGTTTTGTCAGAAAGTATTAAAATACCATTTAATATGTCTGTATTTATCAAAGCATTTGTTTGGCACATCTCTTTGCAGCATGTGAATGGCTTTTATTACATTCTAAAAAGACAAACACAAGTCATTCAGCTGCCCAGCAATATAATTATACATCCAGCACTTTAATAAAGTAATCTCGTTCCACTAAATCCATTTTTTTTTTCTTTCTGGTAGCAGAGTTTTAAGTTTTACATACTGATAATACATGAATACCTTATTAATATATTGATACACACTTAATGTCCGTTTGTAAAAAACTCTGGAATATAGTAATTACCAGTAATTAATAACGCATATTTAAAGTATATATTGCAGCTCAGAGATCAAGATGCATTTCAATGTCATTCGCCTCACTGCTTTGCAAGGAAGCTTCTTCACATTCTCAGTGACAAGAAGATGTTGGGCAATGTGTAACCACCAAAAATATTTGAATGGTCCAGCTGGCTTGAGAACAGAAGGTAATTCTCTAACTCTAATCTTTACTAGCAATCAAGAGGCCGATAAAGTGGTTACACTTGCATTTATTATGCATGGCCTAAAGCAGTTTTGACAATTCGGTGTATCACAACAAACATATACTTACTGAAATATAATGTCATCTTTATCACCTTGGCAACTGCAAGTGTGCAGAGGATTTACACCATGAAAAAACCTCGGCCAAATCCCTTGCTATATGGGTAGATTTTAGCCTGTGCGTTTGACCAATTCTTAAGAAGTCAGAAAAGCAGAATAGTAATTTACTGTGATAGACTCACTTGATAGGCTTAATTTGATATGCTTGCTATAACTTCTCGTAACATGGGGTATATACAAAGTATACAAGAGATGCATAAAGATGCTGGTGTACTGTCAGTTTTAGGTATTCTCAGCTGTGTGGTTATTTCTGTTCTTGATCTTGTTAGTGGGGTACCTTCAACTTTTAAATTGATCTATTTGTGCATTTGCCCTGTTTCATATATTTAATAGCTTTGTTATAATTAAAATTAATGCCAGACATCTGAAGGTTTATTACTGGAAAGTCAATAATAAAAACACCTCTCATCGAACTGTTAGTATGGTTTCTTTCTCTGGCTGTAGCATTATTATTTTTTTCAATGCATTCAAACATTGTAGACAATTTCATTACTGTATTTTTACTATCACTTATGACATGGAGCTTTTGGTACAAGCCGTTGGCGGCTCCGTGCAGCAAAACATAAGTTTGGGGCGAGTTACTGTGCATACAGCAGCCAGAAGAATAAGTTTCTGTTTGACAACAAAATTCAACATTTTGAAACACTGGGATAAAATTGGGACAGAAGGCCACACATACAGGATTTCCAAATGCTAAACAAGTCTTTAAAGGAGCCATGATACGTAGCTGGTGGTGAGCAGAACACGACCTATCCTAAATACACTGTGTATCCCCCAAGTCCTTTGACACTTACCATGTGCGCTCTCCATCTAAAGCCAGCCATGAGCTGTAACCCACCGCTACCACACCAAAGCCTCTGATTTAGGTATCTAAATCATTACTCACCATTGTCATCTTGACTGCTTATGGAATGATAGCTAGCTGCTCCTTAGGTCAGCTCAGTGTAAGACCAGGGAAGTTATGTGTTTACATACTTGCATAAGCATGTGCTTTGGAAACAGGCTTCTGCTGCTACCTTACAGCTTGCAAAGTTCCGGTTGCAACACCATTCCTTACCGATGTGGTTTACCTTGACATGTTGTCCCAATAAACAAGCATCTCCTCTGTTTTTTTTCGTAACCAGGAATTTATCGCTGAATGATTTCACCTTCCCCTCCCCATAATCTGCTGCTTTTGCCATGTAATTACTGATTACAGCGTAAGACTCTTGGAGCTACCTTACGCACCTACTTTACATTGGTTGTCACCTTGTTTGGAAACACAGTTCATTGAGGCTTTGAGATCTGCCTTCAGCCTCAGTGGGTGTCTTTCCACTTCACCTTTTGCTGGAATCTAAATAGAGTATGCAACAGTTAATTATGCTTGGAAGTAGATAACTTCCATACTATTATTATTAGCACCGACAGCCTAGACTTTTCCACCATTTTTCTTGGTGTAAGTTGCATCAAATTATGTGAACTACCGTTTTATTTCAGCTGAAATTAAAAATGCCCCATGAGTCCCCATAAACTGTAATCTGAATTGGGTTTACAACATAGGTGTGTGGATCAGAGCGCACCGTAACTTCATTCAAATTCTTTCCTTCTATGACTTGCTGATAAACAAGACAAGACCTTTAGCATCACTTATTCAAAACGCAAAGTACAGCAAGTAAGTAGCGCTCCCTTCACTTGCCTTTTTACATAAACGGTGTGTGGAAGATGTCACGGTGATCGAGACAAGCTGAGAACATAACAGGAGAAGTAGAGTCTTACGGGCCCAAGTAGGAACATGGCCTTCTATTCAGTCTTGGAAAAAAAATACTGACCCTACAGTGGTGCGGGACTGCGGTTTTGAAGCTGGATAACGTATGTACAGAAAACTGAGGAACCACAACTGTCATTTTAAAGATGTGAAACAATGATAATCAGGCGGTTTCACTGTTTTGTAGGGAGACATTTCTGACTAGCATCTCCCTTTTTATTCCCATCCCAGCAAGCGGGCAAGCTGGAGAACGGCGATTCATGACATAAAGTAAGACGTGTTTGACTTCATAACGACAATGAAGCAGCAGCAGAGGAAGGAACGAGCACTTGCTGTCCAAGTCCTTGGCCAGGTCGTTCCTCAAGCCCTAAGCGAGATGCCAACCTGTGATGGCACCCTCCTGGCTCGGGCAGGTAGGGCGCCGCAGGGAAGGTGATGCAGCAGCAGGGTTTCATGACGCGGGAGCAGAGGCTGCAGCCCAACAGACGACTTTGGGAAGCCACCCAGGACCGACACCCGCTTCCCCGGGCCCCGGCCCCGGCCCCGGCCCCGCAGCTCCCCAGGCCGCCGCGGCCGCCTCCGCCCCCGCACGGAGCCAAACCCCGGGGGCGGGCTGGGCCGGCAGGGCCATCCCCTGGCCCGCGGCGGGCAGGACGGTGCGGGGCAGCCAGCGCCGGCGGTGAGCGCGGGGGGTCCCGCCGGCTGCGGGGCCCGGGGCCCGGGCGGGGGGCGGCGGCGCAGCGGGAGGGGGCCGGGGGCAGCCGGCGGAGGGAGCGGGCGCTCAGCCCTGCTGGGGCAGGGCTGGAGGGAGGGGGCGAGGGGGCCGCAGCCGCGGGGAGACGGCGGTCCCCTCCGCGGGGGCGCAGCCCGGCTGCCCGCGGCCGGCGGCGGTGCGAGGGGGCGGGAGGCAGCGGGCTGTGTCCGGCGGGTCGGTGATGGGTTCTCCTGAGCCTTGTCGTTCCCGTCCAAAACGCTGTAAAGGAGATGGCACGGCCTAAATGCAGGGTGAAGATCAAGGTTGGTAACTCACAGGGCCATGCTTTTCTGTGCAGTTGGCAGTTTGCTCACAAATGGAAGTATCTTGTGGGATTTTGGCCACACGGCACTGGAAAACACACCGGGTGTGGATCGGTTCTTACTGCCTGCTTTCTGAAACAGCAGGTCGCACTTTCTGCTAAGGAGGACACCTTCCTTTCTAAGGCTGATCTCACGCCGGTGTTTTCAGTACTTCTTTGTTCAGCTGGTATCACCTTGCTATGAAAACAAAGTTCTCTATAGCTGTTGCCACAACATACATGTATAAAATGTATGTTACTAAACCTTTTTAAAAACCTAGGAAGCTGAGGGCTCTGGAACAAAACAGCAGGTGTGTAGGATCTAGCAGAAGATATTTGCTTTAATCCTACTAGTAAGAAGCCAGCAGCATTCACAAAACAAGTCTTTATTAATGTATTCTGTACCTGCACAAAAGAACAATGTGAAAGAAATAGCTGTTTGAAAGTCAATCTCTTTTTCTAGTCAGATCTCAGTGTTTTGAAGGGCCAGTAACATACTGTATTTCTGGGTTTGTATAACAGAAGAGCGGTGTTTGTGCCTGGAAAATCATGTTCAACTTCCGAAGCATCCTGAAGATACTACAGTTCCTGAAATTATTATTTTTTTTGTTTTTTGAGAATTTCATCTTACTCATATTTCCTCCACGCAAAAAAACTTTTGCTGGGGAAATAGTGCTTATTACTGGCTCCGCAAATGGCCTTGGAAGGCAGATTGCCTTAAATTTTGCTCCTTTGGGAGCAACCTTGGTTCTTTGGGACATTGATGATGAAGGTAACAAACAAACAAGCAGATTAGCCCAAAAAAATGGAGCTAAACGAGTGTTTGCCTACCACTGCGACTGCAGCAATAGGGAGGAGGTCTATGAACAGGCAGACAAGGTAAGATACAGCTTCTGGCTTCTGAGTTGGCTTCTTGCTTCTGATCTTTTCCTTCTTTTTAATAGTATATGCTACTGAATTCTTTTTTTTTTTAGAATCTGTACTATTCACTAAAGGGAAGTAATCATGTAGGGCAATGACTTTCTCTTTTTGACAAGTAGCTTCTGGATGGAACTTAAACTATGTTCATAATAAAGTAACTGGGTTTAATCTGTTCTGTCGAGGTGTATCCATTTGCAGTCTACATTGTGAGATGGTAACTTCCTTTAGATGAAGTGTATGGTAAAACATGCAGCAGAGGTTACCTCCATGTATTACCTTGTTTAGGCTTTAAAATTTCTTTAAGACATCAAGAAATAAAAAAAAAAAAAACAACCCAGTGGAAATTGTAAGAGGAGGGTGGTCCTTTTCTTTGACCATTTGTTTAGAAAACTGCAGTTCCGTAAGGTTGACATGAGGTGTAATGGCTTCAGGAATATCGTCAGGACATGGCTGGTCTTCAGTCAAATTGATGATTCAGCTTCGGTTTATTTTTTGGTCAATCCAGCTGGAAAGTAAAGTAGAAAAGGACTTCATTTTAAATGAGACTCTTCTGCTGTGCTGACCTACGCTTTGTAAACTATTGCTTTTTTATTATTATTATCAGAGTCCAGAAATTGGACATTAATTTAACATTATTAATTTTTACTTTTCCTTAAACTATGTACTGCCTGAAAATATTTCCCCGTATAACCTCACAATCCAGTTAGCCACTCTGCCATTTTATCCAAGGATAAATTCTTCTGTTAAATTCTCAGTATACGTATTTATATACGTGACTCTCAAGTCACATCTTTGACATTCTGTGTCCAAAGGCACAGATCAGAGAAATTAGCTGAAATATTTCATGACACGTGAATGTTGATAGATTGTTTTGGAATAGCCTTGAAATGTAACATTAATTTTCTATGAGTTGTCGGGGGGGCTCTTTGTTTTTTGGTTGTTGCTTTTAATTTTAACCAAAACCGATTAATTCTTTCTGAACACGGCTATGAAAGTTTGAAATAAGTATTTTTCCTCAAGAAATTATCCCAGTGAAAAGTACTTCTAAAGGGTAAGTTGGATTCAGTATCTGGAAGTGCAATTCTCATGCTTGCAGTCAACAAGGTATTATTTTACCTGTACTTGTTAGCAGCTTTTGGGGTACAGCCAACTAACAGTGCACAGAAAAAAATTCCATTTGGGGCCATTGGTTGTAGATCTTAAGAGCCACAAGTGGTATCATAGTATTACCTGGACAGTGCAAGCAAGGATATATCATACTATAATAGTATGTCTGCAGAGATGAGCGAGTGGTTGAGTGTTATTTACTGACCCAACACTCAATGTTTAAGGAGAATGATCTTTGCCAACAACTTGGGCAGTACAGGTGATGTGATCCTCACTGTGTAAGACATTGATCACAACTCCTGCAATTTTGGAGTAAGAATCCCAGTAATTTCAACAATCTTAATATCTGTTAACACTTTCCAGCAAGATGAAAAATCAGTCTGAGTAACTTGTGGTCAGTACTTCAAACGTAACACTTGATCTCTATTTGCAATAGTACTATAAATCAAATGGCAATTCTTCTAGAATCCTCTTTCTGCAAGAAAAAACCTTACTTTAGAATTTACCAAGATCAAATGTCTTTAAAAAATAACATTTTAAATCGCCATTAAATCCCTATTCCCATAAATGCTATCTGCTTCTTGCAAAGACATGCACCAAAATGATTAGTTTAAGCTTTTGTAAGTAATTTCTGTGTTAGACTTTCCTGTTGATGCTGAACGTTTTGAAATGGTTTGTTTGTTCTTAGTTTAGCAGAGTCTCAAAATGTTTGTTTTGTGCACTCAAGTAATTCTCAACCTCCAAACACATTAACTGAATCAGCCACAGGGCTCCAGCCTGCCAACTTTGCCGTGCCCATAGCCAGCAAAGAGTATTCTGAAGTGGACAGACTGACCTACAAGCAGAAACTCAGAGAGCTGTTTCAAATTCAGGAATTGGTGTTAAGGTGTTAAATTATTGTTTACTCTACCAACATCTTTGTAGGCATTTGCATGAATTGAACAGTCATGTAGAAGCCTGAAATTTTTTTAAAGCAAGAGTTTTTCAGCCAGGGGCCTCCTCTACTCTTGGAAATACCTGCAAATTTTTGATTGGTGATATGAAAAGTCTTGAGCTTGGACACAGAAGATAAAGCAGTAGCAGAAAAGTTAAATTAATTGCTTTGATTTGGGATATTCACTGCAGAAAAACCTAGGTGTATTTTTCCATAGTGGAAGCTTTCTTTCTAGGAAGCAAATCGGATCATCAAAGTCCATAAAGAAGAGATTTTGGAATAAACTGGTGAAGTGACACTGGTCAGGCAGTGGAATTCTGAAGGAAATCAGATATGGATCTGATGAGCTAGAATGCATGGGGGGTGTTTTGCTATAACAGCTGTCCAAGGAACAAAGACTAGCAAATATGCCAGTCTTAAAGGGCACTTGAGAGGACACAAAGAAACTACAAACCTGTCTTACAGAAAATTAGTAGAAACGTTAACAAAGAGAAGAATTAATAGACACCTAAAGAAATACATAATGAAGAAAAATCAGCTTGACTTTTTGTAAATGAAGTCAGGCTCCCCACATTTTTTGGGGTAGTGATTAAACAGGTCAAATGAAGGTGGATTAAATGAAATGCTGCCGTTGGGGAAGCTCTGTTGTTATGTGAAGAAAAAGAGGATTGTCATATAGACTGACACAGTAGTTAAAAGGTACAAGTGGGGAGAAAGTACAGATATGTCCCACAAAGGAAGAGTTGGGTAATCCTGCCATACTCAACAGTGTCTAGATATGCATTCATTTGTGCAGATGGAAAGGTGCTAGTATCTGAGCCCTGCTTGTCTATGACAAGGAGAAAGCCTGACACAGCTGGAGGAGTATCAAACAAGTCTTCACTGAACATTAAGGTTCCATGAAAGAGCCAAAACAAGGTCAAATGTTGGGGCATCAGATCCAAGAACCTATTTCCAAATTGCCAGACAGCAGCATATCTGGGATTTTTATGCTTTTGTAGTTATTGTATAATTTTTGAGACACCAAATAACCATTTGCCTCTAGCACAGAAATCTCTGCAGTGAGCCTGATTCTTAATACCATAAGCAAATCTTGGCCATCTGCTTTGATATAAATCCAAATCATGGAATAAAATCTTTTTATAACAAACCTAAATGGAGTTAATGGTGATTTTGGCTTTCTCTTCAGGGGATGTTATCTATCTATTTCATGGTACATGCTTCTGTACTCAGAGGATTGCTATCCCCCAGGGATCTGCGCTGAATTCTTTCCTGTTCAGTAGAAATTATCTGGAAAAGGGGTTGAACAGGCTTGGCTGAGGAACACAGATTCTCACAATACCAGAAAGAGGGGACAAGAAATGTTCAGGTTGCAATTAAAGCATGCTCACAGTGCACACTAAAGCTTTGGAACGGATTACTGTAGGTTCCTGTGGAAACCAAAAGTATTCTGGAGTTCCGGAAGCAATTAGACAAGTTCTTGGGGGAAAAAAAATCATCAGGATATATTAAATACAAAGATACAGATACCTTATCTGTCTCAGGAAGATCCTAAGCTGCAGAATGTGAAAAGTTCAGGAGTACACTGGAGGAGACCTAAGAGTCCTGGTCTTTTTTTTACTGCTTTCCACCATGAGACAAGGGCTATGGGGCTAGACAGACCTTTGATCTGATGCAGTACAACAGTTCTTACGCACTTACATTTCCAGTAGAGGTATAATTAATTGCAAATGTCACTAACCATTTTTGTAAATGAAGCACAAAAGGCAAGGATACCTAAAGCTTTCTCTTTACCCTTTTTTTATTCAGGTTAGAAAAGAAGTTGGGGATGTTACCATTCTAATCAATAATGCCGGCATACTGCTTGGGAAAAAGTTTTGTGACATTCCAGATGCAGATTTTGAAAAGACCATAAGTGTCAACTTCCTCTCTCAAGTCTGGGTAATGTATTTTTTTTCTCTCCAGGGTGACAGGAAAGTATTTTAGTGTGAGAATCAGCACGGTGGCGCCTACCTGGGGAACCTAATTTGGAATAGGGATGGGAAGACCCTTGAATGGGGGAAGATACATTTTTTTAATCATCCTATAATTGGAGACACACCAAATTGACAGTCTCCCCACTATGTCTCAGTAATGTTAACACAAACCTGTGTGGGCACTCTGCTAAATCAAAAGTTTGTGCCACCGTATCGTGAAACATGCTCTAGCTGTAATAGCTGAGGCTGAGGTTAGTGCTGACATGATGGCTTGTGACTTTCCTGATCCTGATGTTTGCTGGCATCAGAAGACTTTTTCTAATAGACTTGTAGCATTTGGGGGACACGACATGGTTTAGTGGTGCACATAGCAGTGTTAGGTTTACGGTTGGACTCGTTGATCTTAAAGGTCTTTTCCAACCTAAATGATTATACGATTCTATAATTCTATGATTCTACGCTGCACATGTTGGTGTCAGTCTTCAGGTTGTGCTTTCATTCCTAGTCACTATGTGCTTAATGTACATAGAAAACCAATCTGTATAGTATGTATTGTCTTTGCTTTGTTTTCATACCTCTGAAGGAATTTGCTGTTATGTGGGGTCTCAGCTGTGGAGGTTTTGTTGTGAGGGAGTGTTACTCTTGCCCCCTCTTGTATTTGTTGTTTATATTCCTGAGTGAGCAGCCTGCATCAGGGATGTATTGGGTTTGCGTGGCAGCGCTTTGGTAGCAGGGGGGGCTACAGGGGTGGCTTCTGCGAGAAGCTGCTAGAAGCTTCTCCTATGTCTGATAGAGCCAATGCCAGCCGACTCCAAGACGGATCTGCCACTGGCTAAGGCTGAGCTAATCAGCAACAGTGGTAGCGCCTCTGTGATAACATATTTAAGAAGGGCTGAAAAACCAGGAAGAGGCAGCCGGAGAAGAGAGGAGTGAGAATATGTGAGAGAAACAACTCTGCAGACACCAAGGTCAGTGAAGAAGGAGGGGGAGGAGAGGCTCCAGGCGCCGGAGCAGAGATTCCCCTGCAGCCCGTGGTGAAGACCATGGTGAAGCAGGTTGTCCCCCTGCAGCCCATGGAGGTCCACGGTGGAGCAGATATCCACCTGCAGCCCGTGGAGGACCCCACGCTGGAGCAGGTGGATGCCTGAAGGAGGCTGTGATCCTGTGGGAAGCCCATGCTGGAGCAGGCTCCTGGCAGAACCTGTGGAGCCGTGGAGAGAGGAGCCCACGCTGGAGCAGGTTTACTGGCAGGACTTGCGATCCCGAGGGGGACCCACGCTGGAGCAGTCTGTTCCTGAAGGACTGCACCCCGTGGAACGGACCCATGCTGGAGCAGTTCGAGAAGAACTGCAGCCCGTGGGAAGAACCCACGTTGGAGAAGTTCGTGGAGAACTGTCTCCTGTGGGAGGGACCCCACGCTGGAGCAGGGGAAGAGTGTGAGGAGGAAGGAGCGGCAGAAACAACGTGTGATGAACTGACCGCAACCCCCATTCCCCGTCCCCCTGCGCCGCTCGGGGGGAGAGGTAGAAAATCGGGAGTGAAGTTGAGCCCGGGAAGAAGGGAGGGGTGGGGGGAAGGTGTTGCTTTTTAAGATTTGGTTTTACTTCTCATTATCCTACTCTGATTTTGATTGGTAATAAATTAAACTAATTTCCCCAAGTCAAGTCTATTTTGCCTATGATGGTAATTGGTGAGTGATCTCCCTATGTCCTTATCTCGACCTACGAGCCTTTTCCTCATATTTTCTCTCCCCTGTCCAGCTGAGGAAGGGGAGTGAGTGAGAAGCTGTGTGGTGATTAGTCCGCTGGGCTTAAACCACGACAAGGGAGAAAAGTAGCATTGCAACTCCCTCACTAAATGGCATTTCTCAACAGAAAATCATTGTAGATAGAAGTCCTCTAATCATTTCCCAGCACACAGTGCATCATTCTTCCAAATACTTCAGGCAAAAGCACTGGGAGAGATGTTCCTCCTGACGGGTCTGAAGAGACATAGGGCAGGAGCACAGTGACCGTGGGTCCTCAAACAAAAAAACATGTACTAGGCACACACATCTGGAGTTGAATAGACATTGCAGCACATCTCAGCTATTGAAAAAGTTTTTTTACTGCTCCTGTCTTTTGTCTTATCTTCCCCCTCATAAAACACTAGCATCCTCCTTATATAGTTAATATCACCCACGGTGGTGGTCTGGGGTGCCAGAGTTGTCAGGCAGTTCGGTTTGTAACAAATAGGGCCCACAAACAGCTGAGCTCCTCTTGATGTGTTGACTTCTAGCTCCCTCTTGTGTACTAAGTCTTTGGTAATAGGCAGAGGACTCAAACCGTGAGGAACCAGGAGGCAGAGAATATGCTGCTTTTAATAATACGATTTTAATGCTGACAGATCTTCAGAGAGCGGGCAGTCATTCAAGGAAATGCTTTCTCTCATTTATATATTCCTACAGAGATAGAAGGTCAGCTGGGCTTCTTGTATATTGAAGCCCCAGAAAGCAAACTGGGTTGTAAAGCCTAATTTGGAATGCAATATTTTTGGCATGTCTAGTTATAAAGGTGGTTTTTTATATGTCTCTTAGACTTGCAAGGCCTTTCTTCCAGCCATGATGACCTGTAACCGTGGACACCTGGTTAGCATAGCCAGTGCAGCAGGATTGTTGGGAGTCTACAGACTGTCAGGTTAGTATAGTCAAGCGCCATTACAAATTAGATCTACATGATAATAACTTTTCCTGGAGATCCCATCAATGGTTGGCTTAAGCAGTTTATACTGACATATTGAACACTCAGGACAAGCCTGCAGATATGAAAGGTGGTGGCGTATTGAAGAGGATGATGGTGGCATGTTGCCTGGGTGGCACACAGAGCTCACTGCAGATTTTACTGTCTGTCTGCAGCCTGCCTGTCTCCACAGAAGAAGGCCAATACAGCTGGTACCTGCACAGTGGGAGGGAGCCCTGCATACAGGTTGTCTAACACTTTCTCATGCCAGGTTTTCTGCAGATGAATGTTCAGAGTCCTGAGACATACGTGGGTTATACCTGGAACTATACATTTAGTTGGAAAATGGTTTTCAGGTCCAGAAGGCATTTTGGCAGAATTTTCATTCAAATTAATTTGAATGAACTGTGGTTTAAGCTATTTAACAGATCCATATTCTCAGCTGTTTCCCTCAGGAGAGCTGTCTGCTGCAGTCCTTACTATTTCACCAGCCTGGGTCTTCTGCCCAGTCTCTCCTCAAGCCTGTCTGACATCCTGATCATATCTCTTAGTTCACCCTATGAGAACATGAACTTCATTGTAATAAGTATCCCTTGTTTCTTCTGCTGATTGATGGTGTTACTGCAGTGTTTGTTTGCCACCTGTTATAGTTGGTTCAGATTTGGTATTGATAATAGGTGACATCCAGCTTTCGTCATTTAACTGTAAGGCTTATGGGAGCGGACCTGCCCGTCCATGCATTATAACTTTTTACACCTTTGCTGTGCATTTTTAGGTTGTATGGTTCCATCCTCCATTATGGGTAAATCCCTGAAGAATAACACTGTCTCTCATGCCAGTTTTTGAAGTTACTCTTTTAGCAAAATTGGATTTTGTTGTATCTAACAACTATTTTCACAGACATTTGAAAAAGCCTTAGGAAACCACATGTAACTTCCTATAATAAAATAAGGATCTTACAGTTGCAAAATTGTAGAATAATTCAGGTTGGAAGGAATCTCTGGAGGTCATTTGGTCCATACCCCCAAATAAAAGCAGGCCCAACTTAGATCAGGTTGCACAGGGCCTTGTGGGAGCAAATTTTGATTATCTCCAATGATGGAGTTCCATAAGTTCATTAAACAATAAAAAACAGACAAGATTCAGTCTTCCTGGACAAACAGAAAGGTATTATAGTTGCAGGGCAAATCAGAAGAGGTAGTAGCTTGAAGCAGCATTTGTAAGTAGGGTATTTAGATTTTACCACTAGAAACAGTTCTTACTGAAATGTAATCTGTGATATTAAAGGGTGAAGACATTCTGAACTGAAAGAATACCTGGCTTGTATATGAGAATCTGGAAATGTACATAAAATGTTGAATAAGCTCATCTTCCTGTATCTCTCTATAGTGCACTGAAAAAAAGTCCTCTGAAAAGGATTAATCTTATCCTTAGACAACTGTGCATCAATCATGGGAAGAGCCATTAACCTTCAGAGTTAGCATCACCAACATGCACAATATCCTTAAAATACTAATTACAAGACTGCTAATTATATAACTAAGTAATATCAGGGCTTAAATAGTATTACAAAACATTGAATTCTGTATATAACACCTACTGTGGTGCTTTTGACATATTTTGGATATTTCTTCTTTCTTCACTTTTCAGATTATGCTGGAAGTAAGTATGCAATCATTGGAATGATGGAAGCCTTAGATTCGGAGCTGCATCATACAGGAAAACAGGGCATTAAAACCACAATCATTTGCCCTTATTTTATTAATACTGAATTAGCCAAAGGTTTTCAAACCCAGTAAGTAAAACTTAGATCGTGTACTATTTTGTATGTAGAAAATAATCACTACTCTCTACATATGCCATATTCCGTCTCTAGCTATTATAAGGTTGATTTGCTTTTCAATTCAGTATTTTTGCCCTATTGGCACATACAACTATGTCTCTTGACATAAGACATCCAAGCTTTCCATACAATTAATAGCTGACTTGCAACAGGGACTGCGTAATCAGCTCATAGTCTGGGGGACGAGTGGCTGGAAAGCTGCCCCGCAGAAAAGGACCTGGGGGTGTTGATGGACAGGCAGCTGAATATGAGCCAGCAGTGTGCCCAGGTGGCCAAGAAGGCCAACAGCATCCTGGCCTGTATCAGAAATAGCGTGGCCAGCAGGAGCAGGGAGGTGATCATGCCCCTGTACTCAGCGCTGGTGAGGCTGCACCTCGAATACTGTGTTCAGTTTTGGGCCCCTCACTACAAGAAGGACATTGAGTGCTGGAGCGTGTCCAGAGAAGGGCGACAAAGCTGGTGAGGGGTCTGGAGCAGAAGTCTTATGAGGAGCGGCTGAGGGAGCTGGGGTTGTACAGTCTGGAGAAGAAGAGGCTGAGGGGAGACCTCATCGCTCTCTACAACTACCTGAAAGGAGGTTGCAGAGAGGTGGGTGTTGGTCTCTTCTCCCAAGTGACTAGCAACAGAACAAGAGGAAATGGCCTCAAATTGCTCCTGGGGAGGTTCAGGCTGGATATTAGGAAAAATTTCTTTACTGAGAGAGTGGTGAAGCATTGGAACAGGCTGCCCAGGGAGGTGGTGGAGTCACCATCACTGGCGGTGTTCAAGGAACGTGTGGACATGGCATTGTGGGACATGGTTTAATGGGCATGGTGGTGTTGGGTTGATGGTTGGACTTGATGATCTTACAGGTCTTTTCCAACCTTAGTGATTCTGTGATTCTGTAATAGTTAGGGATGCATGGCAGTATTTGAGGCAATCTTATTTGTCAGTAGAATGGGCACTGTTGAGGTTCTCTGCCCCATGTACTTTTGGCACAGTGATTGCAGTTATGGCTGTCAGGATACCTGTGACCTATCATTATTAAGTGTATTAGCAGGTACTATATGTCTTTGAGTGACAATAGCAGTCGCCGAATTAGCCATTGCAATAGTGCAATACCAGTGTTCTTAGTTTTTCAGTGCTCTGTTCCTGCTTCCACCATTCATCATCCTGTAGTAGCATATATTATGCAGAACACAGCCTTTCTGCCGACTGGAAACAGGCCTGGTCCTGATCTATTTAGCTTTAACCTCAACATCTACAGTAGAAAAGGAGGAGGTGTGCAGAGAACAGACTATTATGCATAGAACAGTATATAGTATGGCTTAGCTTGGAAGTTTTCAATGCAGCAATCACTGTGGGTATTAACTTCATTAGGGTCAGAGCAGGGCTTGCACAAAAGTCATTAGAAGTCACAACATCACCAAAATATTTTCAATTTATTTTTATGATAGCAGGAACAAAGAGTATTGGAGAGTCCTTTTCAAGAGTGCTTGAGGGGGAATATTCTTAAATGATTTAATTAAATTATTTCTGTGTTAGAATACATTTCAAAAGTAAAGTTTTATAATTTCATAATGCTTTGTTTCTTCTTTCACCAGAAACCACCTTTTTCTTCCTGTTTATGATGCAGAGTGTGTAGCCAGCAAGATCATGGATGCAATTCAAAAGGAAAAGTTTTATCTAATCATGCCTCTGACTTTACGCTTTCTTGCTTTCAAAACGTAAGAATGTGACTCGTCTTCTAGCATTGCCTTCTTCCCTTTGCCATATGCCTGCAAAATCAGCAGGAAAGTTCAGTAAAAACAGTCCTTTAGTTAGTACTCCTGCAGTCAGTCCAGTTATATGTACACAATTATGAAGAAGCAGTGGTTTTAATTTTTAATAATCCAGGTGAATACAATTCCTCTGGCCACTTGTCTCTAATATACATCTTAAGCTATAGTTATGTATAGAAATTTCAAAAATTTTCCTGGGATGGTACACTGGGAGTAATGCCTGAGCTAGAACTGTCTGCTTTCAGTAACTGCCTCTACCGCTGGCTGGGCTTTCACAAATTGGCTGGGTCTGTCATTCATTTCCCCCATTTATAACATGGGAGCGCCAAGTGTGTTATTGCCAGATGTTAAAAGTATTGAGCACGTACAACGAATTTATCATTTCTTTCTTATAGAGTACATTTTTCTAAAAAAGCATAAGGCTAACTCGGTGTTTGTCTCATCAGTCTCATTCCTAGAAAAATGGTGCTACTCTTCGAATCTTGCCTTAAGATCGTCAACAGCTTGGATAAAGCCTTCGGTCGGAAGAAAAAGGATTGAAACCAAAATATTCTGAAGATCTCGAGTGCCATCTAATTGAAAATTTTCAGTAAAAATTAATTTTGAATCATGTTTATTCTTTGCCAGAAAATTTGCTTCTTGTATGATATTTGACATTGGTCAGCATGCAATTTAATTCTTCATAACTGTCTTTTAATCCCTGATTTTTAGCCACAACCCACTCTCTCATTTCATGATGGTGTGCTGCTTTTATCTGGGCTCTCAATAAAAATAGTAATACCAGGCAGAGATGTTCGACTTCATTTCATACTCTGAATTCTCAATTTCTGAGCAAAATCTCAAAGCATGGGGAAAATGCACTACTGTTCATGCAGAAAGGAAAAAAACACAAAGCATTTAATATGTTTCCCTTTCAGGGCCAAAATAGCACTGCAGATCACACAAAGCTGACATGAAGCAGGGTGCTGTGGGATGATGTGCTCTGGCTGGCGAGCTGCACGGGGAGCCTGTGTCCTGAAGAAGAGTGAACTGCAATGAGTGCTGATAAAGTGTGTGCAGTATGGTGACACATACCGTGCTTCTCATTAGTCACAGCACACTTTTCTAAATACAGTTCTACAGGAATTTTGTGCCTCTGTTTTAATCCATGGCTAGATGCTGATACTGGGTCATTTATCAAAGGCTGTGGCTTAGAAGGAGCATTTGTAAAACTGTAGTGGCAGCAAAAAATCATATGCCTACTAAGAAAGGAAAGATGATTAAGCCCCACAACCAGATGAAGCAGACAGGAAAAAATCCTTTCTAGAAATTACTTACACAGTGATTAATTGTCTCTATAAATTTTGTAAAACCTTCCTACAACGGAAGAGTCAGAATTTATAGACAGGGCTCTGCAGTGAGCATCTGCTGTAGGCAGCTGCATGTTGAACGCTGCTGAAGTTCATATCTGACTCCCTTCTCTGACCCTATAGGCTCCTATGTGGCTTTGAAGCAACCTGAGGTGTTGCATCCCAGGTTAGGTCCCTGAAGTCAGCAGCTGAAGCTAGACCTGCAAATTGGCCCACACAGTTTTCTTTAGTTTCAGTGACCTTAGTAAAATTATTTAGAAAATTGTTGACTTAAGAGTATTGTGAGGAATCCATGCAAGAAATCTTTGTTTGGCAATTTTCTGAGTAATTTTTGAAAAATCATTAAAATTTAAAATTACATAGGTATTATGATAAGTGACCAAGCAACAACTTTGCATGGACTGTATTGCTTTCAGAGACTGACTTTTCAATGAGGTAGCCTGTTTCTCAGTGTGAAACATAACTCTGCTGTAAATCATGGGAAAAGATATATAGGCAGGAGGGAAGAGATACAGGCTTGGGGAAGAGTGGCTGGAAAGCTCCCCTGCAGAAAAGGACCTGGGGATGTTGATTGACAGCCAGCTGAAAATGAGCCAGCAGTGTGCCCAGGTGGCCAAGAAGGCCAAAGGCATCCTGGCCTGTATCAGAAATAGTGTGGCCAGCAGGAGTAGGGAGGTGATCATGCCCCTGTACTCGGCACTGGTGAGGCCGCACCTCGAATACTGTGTTCAGTTTTGGGCCCCTCACTACAAGAAGGACATTGAGGTGCTGGAGCGTGTCCAGAGAAGGGCGACGAAGCTGGTGAGGGGTCTGGAGCACAAGTCTTATGAGGAGCGGCTGAGGGAACTGGGGTTGTTCGGTCTGGAGAAGAGGAGGCTGAGGGGAGACCTCATCGCTCTCTACAATTACCTGAAAGGAGGTTGCAGAGAGGTGGGTGTTGGTCTCTTCTCCCAAGTGACTAGCAACAGAACAAGAGGAAATGGCCTCAAGTTGCTCCTGGGGAGGTTCAGGCTGGATATTAGGAAAAATTTCTTTACTGAGAGAGTGGTGAAGCATTGGAAGAGGCTGCCCAGGGAGGTGGTGGGGTCACCATCACTGGAGGTGTTCAAGGAACGTGTAGACGTGGCACTGTGGGACAAGGTTTAGTGGCCATGGTGGTGTTGGGTTGATGGTTGGACTTGATGACCTTACAGGTCTTTTCCAACCTTAGTGATTCTGTGAGGAATAACTCATGATGCTTGGACAATTATGGACTGGCTCTTGGCCAAAATCTCTTCCTATATTTGAAAAGAAGTCACATCCATCTCCTTCAACTGGCTCTAAACGAAATTAAAACCTAAAGGTCCTAAAGGAAAAAACTCCCCAAGAACACAAGTTCAAAGATTAGTTACGCAAAAGTATGTGCTGGTACTTAATTGATAAAAATCAGTCCTCATGTAAATTTGCAGAAAATTCTAACAGAAGACATTCATAATTTGCAGACCAAAATAGGGAATCTACAAAACACAGTTTATAAAACTCCACGCTGAAGGAATTAAAGAGAACCTTGGATGGTCATCTACTGCCTGCATTTGTCACCATATTTCTATTGTACTTAACTAACCCCATACTTAGAAGGTCCCTTCCAGCTACAAATGCACACTCCAATTAAAAACCTGTTTTTTGAAGTCCCGGTGTTTTCAAAGTACACATACATTCAGTAAATTCTTTAAAGTACGCTGTAGATATTACTGGGGAAATTTTAGCTGAGAAAAGGAGAAAGATATCCGAAGTTTGGCTCTTGGGGAAAACAAGGTTCATTGATTTGTATTTCGAAAAACTCTCTAGGTGATCAGTAATTGAAATATGCTTTTCTTTTCACTAAAGAAGCAGGAACAAGGTCTAATTTGCTCCCTGCAAATAACAATCATCTTCTCTCATCTGCAAACAAATATGTTGAATATTGGGATTTCTTTATTCCGCATGAATGTTGCAATTTGGCTCTAGATCTGTGATTGTTTTTAAGTATGGTTACAGGAGACTATACAAACTGGCATGACGTTGTATTTGTGAATATATTGTGGACCAGAATATGCTTAATATATAATTTCATTGCTTGTGCTGCAGAGCTCATGAACAGGGCTCACGAGGTGAGAGACATACATTTTTAAATGCTTTGTAAAATGAGGCTCCCATTTGAAGTAGTTACCTGGTAGTGACATTAAGATTTGGTGGACTAGCTATCATTAAAAATCAGGTATGTCAGGATGAAATATTTACAGCCAAGGAGCACATTGTAAGGGTTCTCCTTTCAGTACCCCTTTCTTTAGTTTCTTTAACCAAAATATGCCATTTGCAGTTTTAAGTTTACCATTTATATACACAGGACATGAGAAGATTAAGAATAATATAAAGGAAACGTCGCTTTATTTCCTAAGCTGTATTGCATCTACTCTGCATAGCCACCCTGCAGAGCCTTATTCTGTATTGCTGCAGTTTCAGCCAAGGCCACTCTTTGGTCCCATTTCTTCTGGCTAATCTGCTTGTCTCAAGAAGGAATTTATAAGGCTTATGCTTCCTAAGTCTCACAATGATCTGTTAGATCTTCTTATCAGCCCTAGAAATCAGGAACTCATTCTTTTCTATGAAAATACCAGAAAAATATTTCATTTTTTATTTGTACAGAAGAGAAGTGTGATGGATCCTGTAACACAATTCTAAAACTGTAAGCCAAGACCTTCCTATTAAAGTTCAGAAGCAACTGGATGCTGTTCCTGTTCTTTAATACAAAATTATTTTTTAATATAAAGTTATCTTTTGTGTTTTGAAACACAGTGTGCCCCTTAAGTATCTCAGAGTTACTGACAACTCCTGAGAAATATCTGCTTTCCTTCTTTGAGGCTTTCATTTATTCGTAATTCCTCCACACAAAAACAGTGTTGCAGGGGAAATCCTGTTATTTCTGAAGCTGCAAATGGGACTGGAAGGCAGTTTATCTTCATTTTTTCTCCTTTGGGAGCAATCCTGGTTCTCTGTAAAACTGATGAAGAGTCAAGCAGATTAGCAGGATTAGCCATGGGCTGAATCTACCTGTGTTGCTGCATCAATAGAGAGATAATCTGTGCTGTCAAATAAAATATGGTTTCTTGCTCTTGTTTTATACCCATTAGTACAACATACCTTTTCAGAGTATATTTTGCTTATAGAGGAAGTTGTAGAATCAGGTATCTTATAAAGATCATTACTCATACTCAACCTATAAGCATTTTGAGGAAAGAAACATCTGAATGATGCTGGGTCACCCTGTAATACAACAAACATCTTTAAATAAATCTTAGTGGCAACCACGTGCAACTTTAATTTCTCAGCAATTTCTGTAACCTCTTGGATGTTTCAGTGCCACTCTGTGACACTCCCTGAGCACCTAAGCGAGGGCTCAGGTGGTTTTGGCAGTACACGACACCCTGTGACTCCTTAACTCCCAGACCATGAAGAAGAGAGAGAGGCTCACTGTAGCACCTTGTCCCATTACGTCCACAGGCTGGACGGCTCGGTGCAGCTTAGTTCCTGTCCCGCATCAAAGCTCCTTCTGGAGGAAGAGAATTTTTAAAGCATCTGCAGAAAGCAGAGAATATTGTACTATGTATGACACAAATGTACGATACGCTGTACCATAGACATCATTATGCAATAGCCTTCGAGGCTCAGACCCAAAACGTCTGCAGTTCTTTCTGGGTACATAATGTGCTGTCATAGCCAAATCAGAATAACCACCTGAAATACACAGCTGTGGTGAAGACAGCCATTGCATGAAGATGGAGGTATATTACATACTTCTAGATTTTGTTAGTTCATCTTTTACACGAGAGAGAAACATTTCCACTCACTCAAATTCATTTTATATTCCCTATAAATCATCATTACAATACCTCATATTTGCTCAAATTCTTCATTTGTATGAAGCATTTAACATCTTAAGAGATGCCAAGGTGTAACTTGCAGTGTATCATAGAAACAACTGGGCTTTCCCAGAAATTGTGATAGCTTGGTTTGTTTAATCACTCGAATTGGCATTATCCCATTAAATTATAAAACATTCCTAGAACAACCTCAGGCTTTCCAAGGGCCCAATCACCCTCCACATATGTCAGCCTGGAAAAGTCATTATTTTAAGTTCTCTAATGAGTTTGTTTGGATGCCAGTTTTGAAGAGTGAAACCAATCTGAAAAAGTAAATGAATAGTACAGTCAAAGAGAAGACCAAAGGAAACAGATGGGAAAAGACAGCAGAACCCAGGGGCCGGTCTGAAGACCATTGTGTGCAGGGTTTCCCTTGAATGCCATCAAAATACCGGTGCTCGCAGGAAACGGAGCCAAAGGTCTCAGGATACCAGATAAGGATAATTCATTTCCATCAGATGCTCCCAGCCTGCACAAAGGCTACAGAAGCATCTGCACACAGACCAGAGTAGCACACATAAGTAAGCAGCTGAATATGTTATTCACTGTGGGGAAGATTCCTATTAATTTCACTTAGTGTTGAAACACGTGCTACAGGCATGTTGCTTACTAGATACTAGGAGTTCCCAGTGTCACCTTATTCTCCTGCTTTATCAAGCAGTAATTCTGAAATTGAGGAATCTATCGCAAGATGGCCTAGAGTGGGAGAAATAAAGGAAATTATTTTATCAGGACAGCTTTTATAAAAAGACACTCTAAGATACTCAAAGCTAATTTGAAGGTAGTTTTATATACTAACTCATAATGAAAAACATATTTTCAAATCCTGCAATATTTGAAGTCTTGCTCATGAGTAATTTGTATCTCCTCCTCAGCCTCAGCATGGAAAGATGTTTAGTTCACAGTTCCCACAAGTAATGGGACGATTGTGGAAGAACAGACTTGGAGCTGGGAGTCAGGAAATTCACTGTTCCTCTGTCACTACCTTTGTCTTTGACCAAAAGGTTTAATCCTGCTGTTCCAATGTCTTTATTTGTACCCTGGGAAACACAAAAAACAGTCAAAGTGGCATAAAGTATGTATAAATGTATTGTCCCTATTTTCGACTATTACAAGTTGTGGACAAGGAGGCTTAGTGTTTATACAATTTTTCAGGCTAACTAGAAATAGAATCTTCATCTTTTTACTTTTACACCCAGAAAAATGTTATTACTTTTGATATTATCTCATGATTTTCAATACTTCATATAATTTCATGAGGTAGAAAGGCCTAAATCAATCCAAAGAGCTCAGTTATTAACAGATCAAAACTCTACCTTGATTAATATTATCGATTTTTCTAGTTTCTTTCTTCAGTCAATACAGTGCCTCTGTTCAACACTTCAGATACTTCAGGATACCAGAGACTCCTAATAAAGAATGACTGTTTTAATTTAAAAAATAATGAATACAGATTTAATTGTCATTTACCATTGCACAGAACAGTTGCTGAAGCCAAATAAATGATCAGGTGACCATCCATTTAATTAACTAATCTCAGCTGCCAGCACTGCCTGAGGTAGCAGTGATTGAAATAGTCATGAGGCATTGCTTAATGCTTTCACAAACTCCATGCTTCCCGGGTGTTCATTGATCAAATGTATTGTGTTGGTGGAAGTGGCATTCTGGCCGTTGCTCTGTCACTTCCTCCATTGCTTCTTTCTCAGAAATGTGGTTAACAAATGAACACAGTATTTGCAATATGTCTTTTGGGTGCCGTTTAAGTCACCATTCACCTGATTTCTTATTGTTGTCTGGTTTAGACGAATCATACCCAGGAATGCCTTCTCTGTTGCACTGTCATTAAAAGGAGTCTAGATAGCTTGTGTCTACAGGTGTGTACAACGTAGACGTCTGCTTTGGGTCAGCTGAATTCCCCAGATAGCAGGGCAGCCCTCCTATCTAATGGAGGGAAGACTCTGGAATCTCAAATGGTATTTTTTTCACCGCACCGTTGTAGCAGTTCTTCACTTGAAGCATTGCTTGCCATCCCACCGAGCCGCAGGGTGATGATGAAAGGCACTTCTTCATAAAATTGTCCTACGCAACTAGTAGTTCAGACTTGCAGGGAAAACATGTTTGCTCTTCCGATATCTGCATTTGTAATCTGAGAAGCACAAAAAAATAGTATAAGTGACATAAAATATATATAAATGGATTGTTTCTATTTTTCACTCATGAGAGACAAAAAGATGATATAAGGACATAAACTGTTGCTTTAATCCTGATTTCTTTCTTCCATTTCTCAATTCCTTAGTCAAAAGACCCACAAATCTTAAAAATTCATTATTGAAAATTATCTTTTCTATGTTAGCATTTTTAAATCATTAGCATTTTTAATTACATATTTATGGCCTTACAAATAAATTTTATGAAGTGCAGGCAAATCATCAGTTCCATATGAAGAAATTACTCAATGAATAACTTACGCTGTTAAATGATTTACTTTTTACCAAACTTGGCTCCTTCAAGAAGAAGCATTTGTAAAGCAGCAGCCATGATGAGCCTGGTACAAACAGCAGAGATGTTGACACACAAATAGACAAAGCACCCAGGAATAAAATTAAAATATCTTCCAGTATCTAACCCATCTTACCTGGTAATGAGGAACTACAAGTTTTGTGAAATACTTCCATGTTTTAAGACACTAAGAGCTCTGTAGCTCTTCAGATGCTGTCAGTGTTACCCGTGGGTTAGTTCTAGGCATCTCCCTATATTGCAACTTATTTTTTTTTTAGTTTACTCTTCCTTTTGACTGTAGAGTCAGCCAAGTTGCACTGATGTGCCTTGCTAAGGCTAAGCTTTCAGGGCACTTTGTCACCAGATAAGTATATCTAAAATAGATGTTATGAATTTCTTTCTAAACCCCTTTGTTTTTCATTTTAGTGGGGAAGACCTAATATAATTTTCAGCTCAGTCATAATATATTTTAATGTGCTTCTTAGTTTTTTGACATTACAGAATGTACACAAAATTCAGCTGTCCTAGAAAGAATGATACAAGGGATTTTAGTCTAGTGTTGAAGGAGAGCACGTATATAATTAAAGCAAAGTACATAAATATGAAAGAGGGGATAAACATGAATGGTATGGCTGTAGCTGCTAGCCTATGTGTATCTGAAAGTAGTTTCCCCAAAAGATTTATATTTCTTGAAATTTCTCTGAGCCACACAAACTAAATTTTAAGGGTGCTAAAATCATCTTCTTCAAAACATTAGTTAATGCTTCATTTCTCACTTTTTTGGTTTCCCATAGTTAAAAGAAACACAAACTTCATGCAGATGCAAGCATATATATTCTTCTTTTACATTTACACACAAAAGATACTTTCTTTTCTGCAATAGAGTGGGCTAAGTAGACCTGGCTCAAGAGTCAGCAGGGTTGCCTGTCTGCCTGGGGTGGTATGTTAGGAGGTAACAGGAAATAAGGAATAGGATACAGACTCTTCCAGAATAGGAAAAGAGTTTGAAAGAAGCCAGAGAGTGTGATAGTCCTGAAAAGGTCTTTGAAAGCTACTTAGAGTCTGACAGCAAATAAACTTAAAGTAGGAAATCAGGCTAGACCTAATGTCTACTTTGTTATCTAAAGTCCTTCATTATCTACAGCTTACATTTCCCCGGAAGCTGCAGGAATAGCAGTGCCTTAACTGCTAAACCGGAGAGTCCCCACACAAATTAACAGCTGTCAATTAGGAGAAGAGCCATGATTCTAACCATGCCTTTGGATGCAGGAGGTGAGCGCCCACACTGTGGGTCCATGCCCAAGTGGAAATTGGAAGAAAATTTTTCCCTTTCAATATTTAAGCCACGTTACATAAAACCGTGCTTTCCCTATACGGATATGTTTACGACCTGGTAAACTGGTGATGTTTCTTTAATATAGGTAATTTCATGACAGCTGATTGCTTGCTATGCAAAGACTTTACAGTGGCTTTCTAATTAATGATTTCCTTCAATTTTCATTTTTTTACAATCTCCTTTCCAAAGAAGGCACATAATTTTACAGGAGAGTCAAAAGCCACTGCAATAACTAAAGTAAGAATCAGGACAAGAAATAGCATTTCTTTTATATAAGAAACAAGTGTGCTATAGATCAGCAGAAGTAACAGACAGAATTCCTACATAAGGAAAAACCTACATAATTCAGGAATCGTGGTACGTTTCTCAAAATGTAAAACTTAGGTGACTTCAACCACACATAATGGCAGCTGACACATTGTTGGGATAAATTCTCATCACATGGAATTTGTAAATAAAAGGCATGTTTCCAGCTTGGAGATGGCAACATACCTAATGAAATTAATGCTAATTAATTAGTTTTAGTAGTTTGTATTCCACCAAATGCAAAATACCTTTAAAATAACTCCTTTATTATTACTGCAATATAGGGGCATTCAGATACTTATTAACATAACTTGTTAAAACATCTAAGTGGAAAGTGCAGATGATTAATATTAGGAGAATTTGATACTACTACAGTTGCAACATTGTGTTTCTCTTGTACTGTTAATAGGAAACGTCATCTTCCTGGGAAAACAGGAGGAAGAAGCATTTAGCATTAACTAGCATTGCATGGAAAACAGAGAGGTGGGGCATATTTAGATCTTAAAGTGCACATGAGCCCTCTGTTTGTCATAGTTAGCATTTTTATGTTTCAATGAAATATTTTTGCTTATGGTTTGTTTGCTTTCTTAATAGAGAATTATCCTTTGTGTTTCTCGTGTGCAACTTAAAAATTATCTCGGAGACACTTCAAGCCCTAGGACATGAGAAGATCCATTTTCAAACTCTCCTGGCAGTTAAATGAAGCCTATTTACTAGAGGCAAAGACTTCAAAAACTCTTTTTTTCAAGGAATGCTTGTTTCCAGATATATTTTTTTCAGCCTGTCATAGTCAGAAAGAACTAGCCAGTTTTCCTAAAACTGTAAGCCTCAACAAGAGCAATGAAAAGCGACAAAATAGAAAGCTACACGGAAAAAATCTTTTTATCGTCTGTGCCAAATCAGTGTGCAGACTCTCGGGTATGGAAGAACATTTTCGTTTGTTTCCCTGAGATGTGCCTTTAAGCAAAGGACTGCAAGGAATTACACTCACTTGTCACAATTTTGGTAGGAAGTGCTAAGAATTTGGCAGAAAGGGGATTTATCCTGAGTGGATGTTGGCAGAATAAATCCCTAGCTCTGGATTACAGACAGGTACCTAAGGAAGGAAAGGCATGGAAAGCTACAAAAAGACACCTAAGAGTTTATACCTCTTTCCTCCCACCAAAAAAAACCCCGTCTGCATGGGTTAAGAGGATTCAGACCCCTACTGAAACATGCTGAGATCCAGAGCACAGTGGAGGCTGCTGGAGGGCTCGAGCTTGACCAGGTAACTCCTCATGGCCCACACCGATGGGAGTATTTTCTGTCGCCATTCACAAATGCCAACATACAACCACACTTCCCCCCTTTACGTTACAGCATGTGAAATTGCTCAGAATTCCCCAGGTAGATACCTATAATGTATGTCACATTAAATAACAGAGGGCTGCCCCCCAGTTTTCCCCACTTGCTGGAGATGGGGCTACCAGGTTCGTGTGAGGCATCACTGCTCCCCACGCCTGGGTACCTCCGGCAGTTACACAGAGGCCAGGCAAAGGCTGATGTCCACATCGTGGCTTCTTCTTCCCAAAACATATAGGTCTTCAGCCTGCCATAGTTCCCACAGATTACTCCTGTCCTAAAAGCAAAAGATTCTTAGCATTTCCCTTGATGTTAAGAATTATTAAAAAATGCACTCTACTATAAAAATCTCCTTATTCAGCATCATTCAAATTATATTCAAATAGTCATTCCCTTGACCTGGTCACTTTGAATTGGACTAGCCTTAGCCATTATCAACCGCCTGGAAAATCTTGTTTAATTCAGCAGCTCCCAATGTACTCTGGAACGTGCTGGAGACCAAGTCCGTGATACCAGCAACCTCCTGCCTCCCCGCAAATGTGGGGAAAAAATCAGGAGCTTGCAGTCATTTTGAGAAATATGTAGTCTTGCATCATCAGAAAGGTCTTGGATGACACTGTATCCCCAGACTACGAACTGTTTGACAGAAACACTCTGTTAAAATGGCTAATTCAGTAGTTACACACAATTCCATTTAAGCTGAAAGTGTTTCCACAACACTTAATTCCCAATAAACTCCTAGCCTAATGCTGGTCCACAATTAGCTTTTCCCATCCTGACTGAGAAAAAGGGACCAAGGAAGGAGTAGGTGACTCAGGAAAAGGGAAGGTCAGTCTGAAGTTGGTTGCCACCATTCTTAACACAAACAGGACAGGTAAGAGAGTTCCTTTGGTTTGGAGGCAAGGATTCCTCCTCTGAAAAATGCTGTGCCACAACCCTGAGAAAGGCAGCAAAGCTGTCTTCCCTGTCAGTAAAATTCTCTGACTGGACAAAAAGTGGGCAAAATACAGGCGTCTCTTGTGTTTTGTGTAAACTTTTTAAAAAAAAAAAAAAACCAAGTCAAGGTGAAACTGACTTAAATAAAAGTTTAAACGTCTCTATGTCATTTATTCCTAGATGTCCTATTTTTCCTCACAAAAACACAGAATGAAGAGTATTTATTAAACCAATTATAGTCTTTCCTGATTTTCACTTGTTAATATCATGAGGTCGTTTGCTTTGTTTGCACATGAACATCTTCCTTTTCATCACAGACACTCATAGAAGTGCTCTCCTGCACTTAAATAGCAGAAGGAGCGCTCCTTGATGACACTCATTTAAATTCCAAGTACATTACATAGAATTGCAGCATACTTTACATTGAAGATCTAACTGTGCAGCGCTTGCTTATTTATACTAAAATGTGTTTGCTCACCTGTATGATCTCGCAGCAGTATGTATGTGATCCGTCTCATTTAATTTTAGTTATCTGGAGGCAAGGTGGCAGACCCAAGCTACTCATTTCTTTGCCTGATTCATTTCTGATAGCATGAATTACTTTGCAGCAATTTATTTCTACCAGCAGATGAGGAGTTTGGATGGATTTCCTATCCTGAGATGTCCATTTAATTGGCTAAAATGGGATAAAGGAATTCCACCCTATGTTCTTAGTGATACGAGTTCAAATATTTGAACTTTTAATATTCGTCACAAAAGAGACAGGAAGGATATAGCTAATGTATACCCAAGTTTAAACTGTTATTAGAAATTACATATATACTGTAACTATATATAATGCCAAAACATCACAATGCTGTTGATATGTTGGATTATTCCTTCTTTCTTCACTTCATAGATTAGCAATTATTTATAACTAATAAATTTATATTAATTGGGTGAGCTGGAAACAATAGATTCTAAGTTGAATGTGGCAGGCAACATAAGCATGAAAACACCAGATGTCTTTCCTATCATTATTGAATTAGCTACAGGTGTTCAAATTAGTATTTTAGGTAAACAGCCTTCCTCTGGTAACATCTGCCTCACATCACTCAATCTGTATGGAGATCAATGCTGAGTGAAAGGTTTTTATGCTTTAGAGGATATTACCCTCCGAAGTGTTCCTGAGGTTAGGAATGAGTTGTTGCCATTTCTAAAACAGCTTTAGCCATCATGCATTTCAGTGACCCCCAATTTTCTTGTGGGCGAGAGGTACGTGGGCAAGGATGAAACACATTATGTTCTCTTTCAGCCTAGCACTTGGACATAGACCCGACTCACTCAGCGATACGTACCTATAGGCAGGTATTTAGTATGCTAAACTTCAGCGCGTGCTCTGGCACAATGGCATCGGCAGTAACTCCGCACCGCACGCGCACAGGTACGCCAAGGGCGTCCTCTCGCCTGTTTGCAGCCTGGTACCCTGATTTCTCTCCCACGCGCTGCCCCATTTGCCATAGAGAACTGCGTTGGCTGGGTCTTCCTTCAGCTCTCCCGCCGCTGCCGCAACCACAGAGGGCAGGAGAGGCCACAGCCCTGCCCGCAACCTAAACCTGCACCTGCCCTACACCCGTTCCCTGGCATCCGGGGGACTGCGCGCTCCCCCGGTTCCTAACGGGGCCGGCGCCGCACGCCTGCAGCCCCGCGCGGCCAGCCCTCACCCCGAGCAGGGCCGCACACCCCAGCAACGGAGCAGCGCGGGGCCTCGCCCGTGCCCAGCGGGGCCGCGGCGGGCCGGGGCTGGCGGCGGCCGCGCTGCCCGCCGGCCCCGCAGCGCCCGGCAGGCGGCACCCGCGCCCGGCGGAGGCTGCCCCCATCCCCCGCCGCAGACTGCCCGCATCCCCCGCCGCGCTGGGAGGGGACCTGCCGCCCGCGCCGCAGCTGCCGTCGTGCCCCCGCCTTAATCACCGGCAGTCGCTTTTCGCGACTCACAAACACATTCATCGCCGACTGACGGCCCCCTAATTCTATTGAACTGGCATCTCCCACGCAAGGAATTTCATCTGTGAACGCAACACCATACAGGCACGTCACTTGTCTTTTTTTCCCCCTAGCATGTAATTCCTAGGACGCATCAATTCTTTGGAAAGAAGAAGAAACTCTTTAGAGACTCGCCAAACCAAACCAAACCAAACGGACACAGCCCTCGGCCGCAGCACTCCTTCCCTGAAGGAGGAAGAGGGGTTATCCCGGGAGAGGGAGGACGGCGGGCGGAAAGGCGGCCAGCGCCGAGCTGGTGCCGCTGCCGGAGGCAGCCGGGCGGGCAGGAGCGGGGCCGGGGAGCGCCCGCGGCCCGGGCCCGGAGGGGGAACCCCCGGCGAGGAGAGGCCGGCGGGCGCACAGGCAGCCCCCGTCCTGCATTTGTGGGAGGTAATTTCACAGCCTCTTCGCTTGCTCCTCAAATCCCGCAGGCAAAACTTAAAAGGCAAAAGGTGGGCTTTTTCTTTATTCTTTTTTTTTTTCTGTCCCCAGTTGCCGGTGGTTTGTATTTCCCGTTCAAACTGAGACACGCGTTTTTATGGTGAAAGAATTTGTCGCTGGAAGAGACTGAGGGGTCAGTCCTCTTTTCACTCCCTTCTTCTGTCCCCTGCCTCCACAAGCCCCGAAACAAGGAGTTCGCCTTTCAATGGCACGACAGATTTGTGCAGCAAGAAAGCGATTTAAAGGAAAGAGATTCACCTAACACTATTAGCAAAACTCTAAGATCCTATATCCAGCTGATACTTCTAAGATCTTGCCTGGCTGTACCGTGCCATATAAGCACTGTGCACAAGGGAGATGCCCTCTACCGACTAACAACATCTGTGTATTGAAAGCAATACCTTTTCACAAATATTTCCAAGTTTCAGTGATTCAGAGTGATTCAGTGATTTCAGTGATTCAGAGCTGATAGTATTTTTTGGCTTTTTTAGAAAACTGTCCTGTGTATCGGCAAAATCATATACACCTTCTAAAGCATCCTGGAGTCATTCATATGTCTGGGACTCTTCCTGTATTCCTTTAAGGTTTTTTAAGACAGCCTTAATAATACTTTAATTAATTGCAAGCCTGGCAATAAGAGAAGACTGGGCACAATAGTGGAATTGGTAGAGCAAATTGTTATAAAAGTCACATTCAAAGTGCAGCAAAATAATTAAAAAGAGATGCCCAGAAGACTGATAGATCCACAGGATTAGATGTGGGACAAAGCCAGATTTGGAAGCCCCTGGTAACATGAAATAACAGGAACTGATGAAGTTGCCCAGTGTTTAAAGAGGGAAGGGAAGGATGAACACAGAAAAATGCAGAAGAGTTGGGGATGGAGAGCCACAGCTCCCTACACATTGGCTATGCTAAGAGCGATGAAGACACAGTTATGAACACATAACAGAAATAGTGTCCTCCAGGACATGATCAAGAGGCAAATAAATCACTGGTCTAACTTACACCGAAAAGTCATGTATTTAGGGTCTACTGCAGGAGAGAGTTCCTATCATTCTCATTCCAACGCAGGTTTCCTTTGGCATTACATAGCTGAGATGTCCCGAATGGAGGTTTTCACCTGCCATAAACATGAGGACATCCAGGATGTACAGCAGTGTTGAAAAATAGTGATATCCCTGTGGTCCAGGTCTAGTGCTCAGGAAGGCTTAGTTCTTCCTTCTCATGAAGCAGACAAAGCTCCCTGTGGAGAACAGCTACCCAGCGAATATCCTCAGAAACAAATGAAAAAAATATGTCCTTGTGCAGACATGCAGTGTAAAAAACATAGGTGCTTTTGTGCACCTGCCTGAGAGGGTCAGATACTGTGAGGCAGACGCAGTCATTCACAGGCTCTGTCACTCGCCGGCTCTGCAAAGCCTGCACAGCATGTGGATATAGTTTACTGGTGTATCCAAACCAGAGTGACCGTGCGGATAACCTGGAACTAATGCATAGCTCTCTGGGGCAGAGACACCCACTGTGTGGCTACATACATTTGTAATAAAATCTTTGTACACTCCCTATATGCTTCGGTCTTGAAGAAGAAATGCTTTCTACCAATCAAGTTTAGATTCAGTTTGAACACCCCATCAAATGACATTGCAATTCTTCATGCTTTTATTTCAATTTCCATTGGAAGGCACAAGTATTTCACAGCATGTTATAGCTCTTGATGTGCAACGTAGCACAAGAAAGAAAAAGGGCTTTCCCAGGAACTCTGGCATTCTTTTTAGTTACCTAGACAGACGGTATCTCAGGTGGTGGTGATATGGTCCAAGTGTCATCAGGCTGTCCAAGCGGTACTGCTCATCCACCGTTAGCTTCAGCTTTTAACACGTTGTATTGAATGAATTTGCCGAGAACTGTCAATCATAATTGCAGGCATGTATTCCCCACACAGCCAGTGAAAAGACCAAAGAAAAGGAGACTGAAGGCAGGTAACTAGTCTGAAGTACCGCTGAGATTTTGAGCCCTCTTTGTGTACGTGAGTGTGCGAATTGAGTCTGCCTTCCCAGAAAAATGTCCGTATCGCTGCAGGAAACTGAACCCAGAGAGTCACCCTCAGCTGGCCCAGATTAGGCATGCATTTACAGAAGTAGAACCCTGAATATTTATACATCGCATGAGTTAGTAAACGTTTGAACAAGTCAGTTACTGTGGGAAAAAGTTCTATAAATTTCACCAGCCTCTGGAAGAAATGTTATTTATTCATTGTTAAAATCTCACAATGTCTGCAGCTGTTCTTACAGATTTTATTGAGAGGGAACTCTGTGAGACTGAAGAATCAATACTGAAATAATTTGCTTTAAAATGAGGAAACCTGAATGTGAAACTTTACACTTTTTTGAAATCCCCGTTTCTTATTTTATCAGGTGCACATTTTCATTTTCTACTTTAGACATAGAGTACGCTGTCAGAAAGATCACGCTTGAAGTTCAAGTGGAAAAATGCAAGCATACTCTTACTTAAGCACTTAAGAATGTGCCTTTCCTCTTCATGGTCTCTTTCTTCTCTCTGCCAAATATCGATTAGCAAATATCGATTACTATAAAGCTGGTAAAAATGTGCAATAATACAGACTGTCAAGCTCATGGTCATTTTCAATCTGAGTCACAAAGAAAAAGTCTTTTCAAATCTTTCTATGCTTTAGGTGAATAGGATTCCTATAGAAACACATGCTTCATATATATTTTTCCAGTCCCATGCATGCATATATTTAGTCCAAGAATTTCCATGCGTCTCAAGCAGAATTCTCTGGCAAAATGCCCTCCGAGGGAGGAATCGACAATTCCCAGTTTCTGAAGCCTCTGTTACTGACTGTTCTCTCAACTACAGGGCTCGATTGAAGCGAGAGTCCTTCTTCATCTGCAACCTGAGAAGGTCAGATAGATCATGAAGAACGGTGTCGGAAATGTAAATGCAAGATCGTCAAATTTATTACTAGATAGTATTACAGTAATATCTAAATAGCATATTGCAATAACTATATATTAATATAGATATTGTGAATTTAACAGGGGGGTTTAGATACAATTAAGAGGGTTTCAGATATCATTAGTGAGGGGAACATACAATATTTTCAGGGCTAACTGAAAACGTCTTCTCAGTCTGGCACCTTCAAAAGTGATGCTAATATCTTTCATTTACCTTGCAATCTTCCATTGAGTGAAATTACTGTGTTTGTTGAAGATTCACTCAATGAAAGAGAAATGACTGAAAGCAAATGGCTCTTGAAGATCTTAAATGCCAGCAAATTTAGCAATTTCTATGACTGCATCTACCCTGTGTTCTTGGTCATATGGATTCATCTAGTTTCGTTGCCTCCTGCGCAACATTGCAAACATAAAACGAAAACGAAACCCAGAGACATAAAGAAATACCGTGAAGCATGATTTAACCACTCTGATTTTAGATTGGATTACTGGGGATGAGGAAGGAGAAGGTGACTTCTACAGTTTTATGGGCTAACAGAAATTCTATATTTACCACCTCACTTTTGCACCAAGGAAAACCATAATGCTCATTTTGAATCACTTTCGGATTTTCAGCCACCTAGATAACATCACTGGTCGGAAAAGGAAGGACTGAAACTAGATAGCTTTAAAACATAGGTACTAGTCATTTAAACTTCTTCTCTAGTCATTAGCAGAATTAATGAGTTATTTAGGTTTAGTCCTTGTTTAGGTAATATCTTCTGTATGACAATGAAGACTTCAGGATATTATTCTTAATGTCTATTAAACAAAATGATGCTGTGAAAATTGCTCTTTAGTCTTTCACAAATACAGTTCTATTCATTATTTTTTTTAAGAGCACATAACTCACACTGAGTGTCAAACTAAATGTAGCTGGACTTTACTTCTTCCTTATAAAACGGTAAAAGAAAGTAAGTTATTTTAGTATATATTTACGCATTGCATGTAAAACAGTAAAAGACGTACTTTCACACACAGTTATTTTTCACTAATCTCTGTGTAAACTCTGTAATCTGTGTACCCTATTTGTCAGTAAATAGTTGAGAATTTCCCCTGTTTGTAATTTCTTGCCTTCTGTTTGATGATGTATGGGGCTGTGGAGGGTGTTAGGTAACTGCCTCCAAATAATAGACCATGAAAATATTTGAATGTAAACAAGCATGTAATTAAATAACGAATCAAATAAGAAAGAGGGAATATGCTATTATAGGACAGGCATAATTTCTTTTCTCTCTAGAAACTAGTTTTCTCAACTGATTTAAGTACAAATAGAAAAAAAGTGTCCTCAAAAATAAACTATTACCTTGACATTTCCCCTCTTCAATCACATTTATTTTTTTTTAAGTGAGTATTCTAAAAACTGATTTGTTTTTCTAATTACTTGTAATTTCTCAAGTTAGAGTGTGATAGAAAGAAATCACAAAAAGAATTCCTCATGTTATGGCATTCAGCTGCAAATTCCACATCAGTGTGCACAGATATGTACACAGTTATGCACAGGGTCAAATAACATGCACAGTAATTTTGCATTTAAATACAGAGAATTTTAGTTCCTGTCACAGAGTATTCTAGATGCATAAGCGTAACTGAAGACAATCCCAATGCAATTCACATTTCACCCCAGAATAAAGAACCAGTATCCTGGCCAACTTCTGAAATGAATTTGCATTTGAAATTTGCATGATGCATTTCATTTGAAATGAATCAGTCTTTTATTGATCTCTGAAAACAGAAGCAGAGGATGCCTGGAGAAAATGCTCCTTGCAAAAGCAAGATCTTGCCTTTGTGAAGGGCAGCGGGCATCTGGTTAGCTGTACCTGCCTTCTGCTAACATACGTCTCAGCTCCGCCGTCCCGAACTCAGTCCCACACCTGAAGAAGCTGGAAAGCGAAGACGGCATGCAAACACAGTGGGTTGGGTCGGTATGGGATAGTAGCTTCTAGCGCATCAGGCAACTGCAGTCTTCATACTGAGACCTGCTAGGAAAGAACATACAAAGAATAAGAGAAGTGCCAGAAAAGATTCTATGGTGACTCTGGAATTTACTTAGAATCTAAAAGAAAATAAGCTTTAATTAACAGTGGCTAGACTTGATACCTTCTTTATTATCTAAGGTTCCAGAAGTGTAATCTTCAGCCTGGCCTTTAGTGTTCTGTAAATCTCCATATGAGTTAAGTAACTGCAAATGAAGCTGTGAAGCCATCAGTTAAACTGTAAAAGTTTTTTAGGGGGAGTGCTACAAAATTATATTTTTTTTAGAGAAAATGTGGTAAGTGTCAATTATAACTTGTGTTTGCATGGCACTGTCTGCAATGGTCAAAATGACCTATGACCAGTAAAAAGTGTGTCCCTGTACAGAGATAGAGTTCATACTTATTTATATATGACGCAAAACGAGACATGGAAATTCATTTACTCTCACAGGTCCTTCATGAAACTTTGACAGGAATCTCTGTCCCAGAGTTTCCAAGATGCTGATTCCACTGCACATATTTCTTTTAAGTGCACACAACTTTATTTATCACTAAAATGCCTTACATCTTAAGTGTTAAATATTTTTAGGTTTCTGCTGAATTCTCAAGAGGTAGAAGATGAAGGAAGATGATTCTTATAAAAGGCAGAAGATAAATATATGGGCACTATCTTCATTTAGTTTTATTGCTTTACTAGTATTCGTTTTTGCACTTTCCTATCAGTATGACAATCACTTTTTTCGTTTGTGTGTTCATGCGTTTGTTAAGTCTGCCTCAGAGCTCTTATCATGGATAAGGAAGCTGCAAGCTTGACAAAGAATTTGGCATCTGGTAGAGGGAGTGGAGGCTGGAATTCCATGGGTAAGGAGTTTGGGGCTGAGCACAGAGGATAACTAGGGGTGGTTTTGCAGGGTTTGGGCCTCAGTCATAAAGACTTCAACAAGAGAAAAATGTTGAGTATTCAGTTTGCACATCACACCCTATGACAGTATTGCAAATGTTCAAATGGCAGAACCAAATGCGTTTGAATGAAAGGGTGTGTTTACCTTATCAACCCCATTTACATGTTGTTCAAAGAAGTAGGTATCAAGGGTGCATCAGGACCAGCTTACAGCACAGGAACTAGGCTCTGAGCGACTTTCTGCTTAGCTTCGCAAGAGTTCTTTACACCTCACTCACTGGCATGGCATTGGAGAGTCATTCCAAAATACATTAAGCAGCATGACTTCTTGCTTGTTGCATGCTGTTTGTTCTCTGATCTTCTTCCCAAGGGAAGATGCTTGGGCAGTGAAGTGTCGTCTTTTGGTAGAGTTGGTTTGATTATAAACATTTATGTTGTCTCAGTGTTTTTGCTAGAGAAGGTCAATTATATGTGTCTCGTAGTTGGAATGGAAGGTCAGGTTTGTGACTGTCCTTATATCCCAGGATACTCATTTCACAATCTCAGAGTGGTCTCCAAGAACATTCTGTCTCCTGGACAGACAACTTTTATGACAGCATTTACCCCTACTGAGGTGGAGGTAGGGAGCAAAGGGAATGGTCTGCAGGGACAGATGAGTGCAGTCATCAACACTAAGCTCTAGACACTTTTTGGCCATCGTGCAAAACCCCGCTGTGATGAGAAGGACCAAATCTTGCTTTTGACTTCTTTGTGGGAAGAGATTGTAGACAGCTGAGGACAGGTCTGATGATACACTCAAAATAAACAGCATGGCTGAGGGCTTTTTATTCTAGGTGAATTGTTCTAAGTGCTGAAAAGCCTGGTGACCAAATACATCAGACTCTTGTAGTCCAGCCAGGAAGCAAGTGAAGCATGAATAACTGAGTAACATGTCATTGTCTGCCAGCATGGGATGGGGTCTTCTAGCCAATCAAAGCTCATAGAAAGCATTACTCATGGGTAATGCTATGTCCGAACTTAGCACAATCAAGGAATGCAAAAGGACTTCTAAATTATAGATTCAGTTGATCAATTACAGATGTGGATCGACTAACTCCAAAGTAGACTGCATTTTGCACTCCTCAGAAAGGCTTTCCTCACATCATGATTCTTGCATGGGTTCTGTTTCACACAGCTGTTTTTCATCCTTGGGCTAACTTTGTCCAAGTACAGAGCCAACAAGAAAGAAACAGCAGCATGGTTGTACAGACTAAGTAATAGAGCAGTGTATCATCTACCTTTTTCTAGTACTTGAGTTTATGCCACCTGATCAGTTTAGCCTGATGATAAAAAAGATCCAAGAGATATTGTTGTGGAACTCCACATGTGAGCAGTCCGATAGTATCTAGCAATTATTCATCACTGCAAGCCTGCAGAAAGGATTCAAAGCAACTTAGTACATTCTCTAGCATCCTCCCCTTTCAGAGGAAACAACTTATTTTCATGGCAGACCATTTCAAGAGCTGTGGGAGGCTATGGGAGGGTGTGAACGTGCTAGTTCTCTATAAGTAGTCATTTCTATTAATGTTAGTGACATTTAGCCACTCAAGCTAAATGGCTCTGTAGGTCAATGGCCAGGCCTGAGGTCAAGTAATCCTATTTCTCCTGTAGAGTAAGTTCTTGCTTGTTGGAACCCACAGGGGCCTGACATGTTGTCCACACCTGAGCTCTGTAATGTCTGCCATTTCATTTTCTTCAGTTAATTGATCCTAATAAAGACTGAATATTTAGTGACTGGAACAGTTAAATACAGTGAGCCTGTCAGGATTTTTTTTCCAATTCTTTGTCAGCCATGAGAGTCCTCTACTTTCTTATTCGCAGCACAGAACAAACTAGTGATTGGTCAAAACAGATATTCTGTAGCTTTGCTTTATATTTTGCACATCTTCATTGCAATGGAATAGGAAAAAGTAATAATACCTGTTTACTAGTGGGTAGTTGCCTCTGCATAACTACTCAGGAATTTTTTTACAGGAAAATACAACTTGCATCAGCAATATTTCTTGACTGAGGAAACTGTGAATGGTAGATGTGCACTGTATACATTGTTGCAATTCTGTCAGAAGATTATTAAAGCAGTGCAAACAAAGCAAACAAATTCTATATTCCAGAAATATTTTTTCTGCATGGTTTGAGGTGTCCATTTCCATTCATATCATTTAATATATCTCTACCTATGCAGAGGAAATGTCTGTTTCCTGTAAATTACTGACACCAGCAATACAGAATAAAGGTAGAATTTCATGTACTTTAGGGAAGCTACTACATTGTCTCACAGACTTATTATTCTTCTTTGAGGGCATCATGAAGCCTGCAGACAAGGGAGAAAAAGTTAACACAGTCTATACAGATTCAAAAAAGTCTTTTGACAAGATTAAAAAAAATACACTGACAAGGGCTAGCAGGAAAAGCCCTTGTGTCATTACAATTATTCAAAAAAATAGGAGACATACATAGGAGTAAATGTCAACTGTCACAGACTATATGGAGCATCTCTAGGACCTGTGCTCACATCCAAAGTGTTCATCATATCCGAAGTGACCACAAAAAGGTGTGACTCAGAAAGAGACATGGTGTGCTGCTGATGCAGTTGATTATACAGCATCATGAGGGCTGAAAACGAACCGCAAAAGAGCCTCAGGAGATTGAGTGACTAAGTACGAAAATAGCAGAGGAAATTACATTTATGTAAACAAATGTAAAATGATACATGAAAATACAATCTTAACTTTTCATACAAGTCTAATGATGACCCCAAATTACCTACTACCACTAGGGATTGAGATTTTAAAGATATAATAGGTAGTTGCATGAAAATATCAATGCAAATGTCAAGTATCAGTGTTGAATAACAATTTTTTAAAAAAAATTAAGGGAAATGCTATGAATAATTAGGAAATGAATACTGAACAAGACAAAAAATGCCATTATGCCACTGGGTAAAATCAATGATGTATATTATGAATACCAAGAGCATGACTGAAAGGGCGTAGCAGAACTTAAAATGTAGAGAGAAACCTAGCAAGGATAATTTTGAACCACAGAGTGGCCTTCCTATCAAGAAGAGGTAGAATAGATTAGGATTAATAAACCTGGTGAGGAGACAGCTGGGAATATGATAAGATGTCTAGAAATCAAGGGTGGCATGAAGAAGGTGAATAGTGAATCTGTTCTAAAATGTCTGGGAGACGTCAAATGATACTAGCAACAAAATGCACTGTAGATACAAATGTGTCTATCATTACAGTTTCTTTTTCATCAGAAGGACAGCTGCAAGCTCTTAAATAATCTTAGACACTAGATGAGCAGTTTTTATGGTACTTGAATCAACTAGCAACAATTCAATGTTTGCCACTGACTGAATCTTCTTTACATCTAAGTGAGTCACCTGAGAAACCTCATTGTCTTACTTGGCTCCTTGCTGATACATACAACTTTGGACATTTTTGTGTTGCAACAAGCATGCAAATAATAAGTAGGATGTCAAGTTGCTGAGGTCTACAAACTTAAATTCTCTTCCCCTCAAAAATGGGGTGGCCTCAGGAAACCATCCCTGGCCTGTACTGTCCTCAAAACCATGGCCATGCATTGTTTGGGAGAGTGACGACTAGTAAGGACAAAAAAAGCATCAGGCAGGACACTAATATTGCCACAATATAGATGACCATGGGAGAGCGCTCAGGCCCTGGTGCTGTTTTCTTCACTAGTACAGATGCAGATACTGTTAGATGAAGAAGAAAACCAAGGGTATGATGCATCTTTGCACAGTCACAGGGGAGCCAGGGAAGGCTGTCGTGACTGATTACTTCCTTCTTGTGATTCATGGGCCACTTGCTGTGGAACCATTTAAATAACTCACAGTGCAGAGGGGTTTTCTACTCTTGTTTATGGAATACGTATCCACAAGTAACCTGGAATGAGGACTGTAGGAGCTTCATAGATATTTCTGTTTTAAATTTGTACCATATAGACATCTATCGACAGCCAAAGAATGATAGCAGTGATTCTTTGTAACCATTGTACAGTCCAGAGCTGTGTGAATGATGTCACTGTGTTTGGAATAATTCCTAAATCACATGAAAAATACTCATGGGCTGTAGTAAGTGTAGCTGAACTTTGCCAGCATTCATTTCAGGCAGGCAGAATTATCTTTTCTTTTTCACAGGACTTATCACAGAATCATAGACACGTTGACTGGAAGGTATCTCTGGAGGTCTCTAACCCAACTTCCCAATCAACACAACGTGGACAGCCAGGGCTTTGGCTATCTGAGCCTTGAAAATTGGAAGGAGATTCCTCCATCTCCCTGGGCTCACTCTCTAGCGTTGCACTACCAGTCTAATAAAGAAGTTATTCCTAGTGTTCATCCTGAACATCCAAGGCCATATTGCACCTTGTTATTAGATGATTAGATGAGGACAGTAACTTCCTGCAACCTGCTAGCCATGCTCCTTCCAGTATAGCCCACTACGCAGTTTGCCTTACCGTCTGCCAGAACAGTCTCCTGTTCTGGAGACCAAGAGAATTTGACTCCTATTCGTCCACTGTAACACCCAGGTCTTTCCCAGCAGGGCTGCTACTCAGTCTGTAAGTACGCAACCCTCTGCTGATACAGAAGCATGTCTTTGGGTCCAGAAAAATGGACAGGTTGCTTTTTCCACCACAAATTCAACCCTTTTGTGACACAGTTAATGACAAAGCTCAGATGAACAGAGTGTAAATTAACTGATGGGTCATTAATTACTATTTCATTTAGATAGGACATGCATCAGGAACCCAAACTGTGATGACTTATTGTAGACCTCATCTGTCCTTGCTTTCAACTGATGACTGCACAGAAAGCGGCTCAGAATAAGAAGCGTAATTCTGTTTTAACATGTCCTGTGCAAAAAAACCCATGGCTTTCTGACAATAAGGTTCCTAACAAGTTGAATATATTAATCCAGCTCTACTACCATCTTTTTAAACAGAGAATGAATTTATCACATAAGATTTGTGAAGTGGGGTATTCTCCAGTGCTCAAGCATGGTACAAATTGCCAGTCTTGTGACAAGATATCAGATAGTTGTTCACTGCCATTACAATCTGTTCTTTACCTGATTCAGAATGATAAAAGCCTCTCATTGAGATGGTGAGTATATTTGGTTATACTGTATGAAGCTGTGACTACATAACCACTTTGATAGTTAGTTTCAGTAAATACCAAGTAGCACATACATTGAGAGCTAGATTAGCTCTTCCAGACCAGTCGAAGACCAGCATATTAGTTTTAGCAGGGAAGAAAACAGAAGAATTTAAATCTACAATCCATTCCCTAGGAACTGGAAACTTTTCTGAGGAAAAGAACTGTACACAGAATACCAGCAACATACAGAAGCCAGCAAAAAAATTGAATACATCCCTATAATTCAGAAGCCAAGTGTACCAACTATAAATCTGCAGTGAAAAGCCTGGAAAACCATATAGCAGACTTTCAGCCTTGACAGTGCTTTTCCTCCCTTCTGATGTTTTGTCATCAGCAAGCACAGGGCACTGCTCAGATGCTCTGAATGATAAATTGTGCCTCTCCCCTATCATTTGTTCCCAGACAGTATATGTTTTGCTCAGACTTCTCCCCATCACGGTAGCTGTGTCTATGCTATGCCCATGTTGTTCTTTTTTAATTGTGGAATAAGCTCTTGAGCTCTGTATTCTCCAATTCTATTTAGTTATGAAACAACCAGAAGCAGAAATCATGACCACTGAAGCCAAAACTGTCCAAGTTTTTGCTGGATAACTAGGCGGTCTCTTGCCCTGTCCTACCGGGTGGGAAGCTCTCCCAATAAATTGAGTGGCTCCCCAGTTTTTTGGAGTCTGACTGAGCTGTGCATACAGGCTGAGAGAAAGGTCCTCCCTCCAACGCTATGACCTAGAGCAATCACACCAATAGGCCTCAGCCACGCCCATCAGGAAGGCTGAATTTTCTTCTGTTCAACTAAGCTCAGTTTTATTTCTTTTCGAAATTTCACAGCCCGCTCTGTTTTAATGCATCCAGCAATGACTAGATCAGAGTTTTTCCTACAGTCCCTACAAGGGCCAGCCTGAAAACTAACCTTTTCATCACACTCAAAACCATTTCTCTCAGATAAGCCAGACCCTATACAGCATTGCTCACTCCTACTTTACCCTCTGACACACCAAAGCCCATCTCTCATGCATTTATGGGAGAGCACCACATCTTTCCTATGCCACGATCTCCCACGGCATGCAAAGTCCTCGTCCTACCAACCAGCCGCACTAGGGCTCATAGAGCAGGACTGGGGCAGCAGCACTGCTCTTGCCACCAGTGGGGGACCACCAGCAGAACCTCATGTGGAGCCTGCTTCCGCTTGCAGCCTACAGGGCTATCCACAACACATTAGTACGTAAATTAACTAATCACCACCTTCCACACTGAAATGAAGGAGAATCTTCCTCTGCCAAATCCTTGATATTTTGCTCCTGATTCCTTTAAAATCTGGTGTTATCATAAGACATTTATGATAATCCATTGCTACAGATTGTATTGATACAGGTGGTAGAATACGAGTTTCCTGTTTAGATTATGTTTCACTGTGAATTTTGCACTGAAATCAGTGTCCAATTTCTATACATTCTTTAGTCATTCACACTTTTCCATACCAACAGGGGGAAGGGCTGTGGAAAGTAAAAGGAATGGAGAAGTGCCTAAAAGGCAGGTATCTTCTGGTGATGGCATTCCACCTTCCTACATTATTCTACTTCTTAGACAGGTTTTTGCAAGTGGTGGAAAAGACTAGATATCAAGAACCTTCAGCTCTTATATATCTTTCAGTTTTACAGTCAGGCTACACTCATACAAAGTTCTCCTTGAGGTAGTGCTGAAAGCGTGTTACACTCAGTCATGCTCCCCTGACTCTACATCAACATTTATAATGTTCAAAGACTTTCCTGGACTGATGAATTTGCCCAGGAACAGTTGTATCTTAAAGCTGAAGAATAAACACTAAATTTGAAAACCAAACTGAATTTGAACAGAACTCAGTAAGACTAATGCCTTGTAATGCCTAAGAAGCACTAGCACACCGATTTTACTGCTATGTTCTTCTCAGAGCAGCTTTGCCTTACATTGCCGTTAGCAAATCCAGATACTAAATTCATTTTAATGATTAAGTTAAAAGGAATCACTCAGGTATATAACGGTTAGTCATAATTTCTACTATCTTGGCCACACTTCAAGAGATAAAAATGCACTTTTCCTACCACAATATCATGGATGAACTCCACTATTTGGTTTGAATGGGACTTGTTTAAAGTACCAGAATTAACTGTTTTACAAGTTGTCTTTGATATTCCTTTAGGACAACCTACTTTGATTGTACAGAGGAGAAAGATGAAGATGGGCTTTCCAACTAGGACACAGAATCCAGATCGAAGGAGTTGCATTACTTGGAGCACCAGCTCAGCCATATCACTTTTATTAGACCACAAGGGACAATGTTATCACTGGAAAAAATTATAACATCCCTTCGGAGGACTGATAGCCACAAAAAAAAATGAAACCACATAACAGGCAGTTTCTTTTACTGAAACTTCTTAAAGAGTAAAAAAAAATCTGAGTTTCCAGAACATAGATTTTATATCCTTTTTTCCCTCGGGGTTTTTTGGGTTGTTTTTTTTCTTGGGTTTTTTTTTTGTTTTTGTTTGTTTGTTTGTTTGTTTGTATGTATGTTTGTTTGTTTTTTAAAAGCAAGACAGTTCTCTTATTTGGTTTTGGACTCTTGCCAACTGACTCTTCCAGTTTTTCTACCATTTGGTCTGTTAATTCAATAACACCCAGTAGGTGGCCTCAGTGTATAATGTATTTTTTTACTCTTTTTTATTCTGCCTTGCTTTTTTCATTGCAACAATTTTATTTTAATTAGAATCTCCTGCTTTTGATCACTTATTTTCAAGATTTCAGCATCAGCTATTTGTGAAGTACTAATCCCTTTAAATATTACTCCTTCTCTGTTGGTGAAAAAAATTAATTCGATTTCTAGAGTGCAACTAACGATTTGGAAAAAGAACAAACAAGATCCATACAGTTCTGCTCTGGTTTAGAGATACCACCCATATGTTTCTTGATTCTGTCCGTACCTCTCATTTTACATTCCTCAGGGCTTGGAGAAATGTTTTCTTTAGAGAACATGACATGTTATCTAGATCCAGACAGACTGAACTGACATATGGGCTGACAAACATGGCAGATCGCTGGAGTCTTCTGCTCTGGATCTTTCAAAGAGTTATTGCTAACCCTAGTGGTTGTCCCACATCTCCATCTTCAGAACTCAATTAACTTTTGGGATACAGTCCGCCCCGCTTATGAACAAGGGTGTTACCTACATTCCTGTGGGAATGCCCTTTCAGATAAAGAGAGGGACATTCTTCTGATATGAAAAGTGTGAAATGCATTCTTAACTGATTGAAGATCTTAATTATCCTATTTCTTGTTCTTGTGGGAAATGCTTCTTAGTTTCTGGGTAAGCATGACTACCTATATCTGGGATCACTGGCATAACATACTGGCAGCTTTTTGTCTTTTCAAAGACCAGAATGAATTAAATGCAAGTATTTAATACATATTCAAAGTCATGTATCTACCCATTATCACAAAATAGGAAATTCTGAGCTCCACCAGCTATTGGAGTCACTTCTATAATATTTTGTCTTGATGAGACTCCGTGTTCATTCTACCTTGTCAAATGTCATGCAATAAATCCTGTAACACAAGATCAATTGTCATTTTCATAGTGACCTTGTACACTGAAAGAAGTGCCCTTGAATTTGTGAAATATATTTGCCAGTAAAGTATATTTGTCTGTCATGGATGTCCCCAAACTTCCTGACCCTATTTTTTGTGGATAATTGATATGTAAACTCAGTCTTTGGCTATTGCCAGTAAGCTAATAAGGCAGACTGTCTTATAGTTTCCCTACCATAATGAGGCCTGAAACCAATTTGGCTGGGATCAAGGAAATATGAAGCCTCCAAATATTTCTGGAATTGCCTCACTATAAACTGTTTCAAAAAGGCAGATTGAAATGTCCTATAATAGATGCGACTGCATCAAGAAACAGATATTTTAAGATTTGTGTTAACAAGGGCTTCCTAAGGAGAAGCTGGTGTCTGGTCCTGTCGTACCCTAACTCCACTCTCAGCTTAGCTTCAGATCTTCATTGCCCATCAATGTGGCCCCAGTACCATCTTCACCTAAGGCTTTGTTTACATGGGGATGCTAAGGAAAATGTCTAGTCAAGACAAATTAACTAGTCGACGTACTTAAGTGAGGCTTTATAACATTTTCATTCAGAAGAAAGGCAGTTTTATTTCACAGTAGGCTAAGATACAGTGACCTAAGTTACAATGAATGAGAGCATCCACACAGAGGTTTAGTGCAACTTAGCATATGTGCATTAGGTTTATTTCATTTTAACATTCCTGAGTGTCCCAGTGCTGGCAAGTCCTAAGAAAACAACATTAGCCGAAATGAAAACTTGGGTTTGCATTTGTCCCCTCCATACCCTGCTCTGCTACCATGGAGACAGACAGCTCTGTCAGAATCTAGTAATCTCGTCTTCAAAGAAACAAAAACATTCTTGGTGAAAGAGCCTACAAAGTTATATTGGCCCTAAAGGGGATCTTCCGCCCTTCATTGAAATCCCACTTCATCACGAAAGGAAAGAGAACTATTCTCTGCGACCCTTGTTTTCTTCTCATCTCTTTCTCTGAATGGTAATCAGAGCTCCTAAATTAAAAATTGTTCCATGGGCAGCACAACTAAGGGGTCCTGCACAACGCCCTACATCTCCCCAGCAGCACCATCATAGCATCCCTGTCCTCTCTCCTGCATCCCTTTCGCTCCTCAGCGCAACTCTTCCAACTCTTCCCCACCAGTGCAGGACCCTGCAATACCTTCAGTCCACCCTTGCGTGCCTAGCTCAGGCTACTTAGTTCACCCCCTTGTTGTCTCCTCTCCACAGCTCGGTCTCCTCTCCATAGCTCTTGCCGGTTTGGCTGGGGACTGACAGCACCCTCTCCAGATAGCACTGGAGGACTGGCCAAGCATTGGCTGCCTCTCGGGGCAGGCAATGACTCAATTCTTCCTGCATTTCCCTCACTTCAACTCTCTTCTCTCCGACAACTCTTCACAAAAAGTACGGAAACGTAACTTCTATGTCCTTCTGCCAAATATTCCTGATTGGATTACCAGCAGGGCAGCCAAAAGACAGCCTGGTTACCAACGTGTCATCGTGGTCAGAAACCAGGCCTGTGAGACAAGAGTCCTGAGGTCTCAACCCATACTAAATATCAGCTTTCCCTCTGCTTCCCACGAAGAGACTTCACCTTGCTCCTCATTTCTTTGATATGTAACAGGAAGATGAAATAACTTATCAAAACTAATGTTCAGAAAGGTGTTGGAGTTTTAAGACACTGGGTGGGTATTGGGAGACTGCTGTTCTTTAGCACTGAAGAAAGAACAGAGTAGGTCTTCTAACCCTCAAGAACATATTGAAATGAAGAAATTAAAACTACATTCAAGTACTTGGGGTTATCTGTATTTTGGGGATATATTCTGAATACTGAATATAATTTAGAAAGAACTCCAACTATTTTTGAAGAGAAAAGAAGTGACACATGGAAGTTATTTGCATGTTAGCTGGAGAGACATCGAAGGAAATGCAGATTTAACCCTCAGACTGGGAAGGGCCAAACTACAGCACATTCCAGTTTCATGAGATTTAAATAAGCCTCCTCTTCACCACAGAGTAGACAGAGCTCTCACAAGCCATCACAGATCTTGGCTCTGTTCCTTCCAGAAGCTGCTGCCAGAAAATCTTGACCTCTTACTTCTTACTTTCCTGGAGCACTATATACCCATATGGTTATACATTATTTGGGTGACTACAGTGATCACAAGCTCTTTGTTAACACACCTCTGCTGTGCATAAATTACTGAGGAGTCACTCGCCTGGGCCCATTTCCCAAGCAACTCACTGATCTATCCTGATCAACGCAGTGATTTAACTAACTACTGCAATGCATTCTCCATTTCTTCAATCAGATGTTGGCACAAATGTAATAGGCTGAACACGAGAAGAGTCTCATCCTTTCCTTTTCAAAGAAAAACAATCAAGCTAATCACCCCCTTACAAAGAGGCATCTCCAGCTGCAGCACATCGAGTACCTCAGGTGATCCAGAACTACTGAACCCCAAACCAAATTGATGTCTGTGGCGTATCCAGCAATAGAAAATGTGAGATGGAAGGCACCAGCTTTTTAAACACATCTTTGCCACTTGCAACAGTTCAATGGGAATTAAAGAGGGTGAGCTGGGAATGCTGCCTGGTGTAAGGACAAGGTATCTGGGGGAAAGGTGAGGAGGTAAGTGGAAAGGAGAGGGATGTCCCCAACAGGCTCTCAGGATTTGGCACAGACTGAATTTTTTCTTTCTCTCACTGGCCCTATTATATTTTAGCTATTTCAAAGCATGACCATTAGACCTGTCCTGCTACAGCGAAGGGTACTGGGAGAGGAAGGATCAGACCAGGATCACACACCAACCATGCACCATGTTCAGTGTTACTCAAACTTCTGAAGTCAGGCAATAACAAGTTAAGATACACACCAAAAACACCTTAGCTCTGCTCTCTTTGAGCAATTGTAGTTTAATTCACATAAATATATTTTGCCTGTGAAGATTATACATATTTTTCCAGAATTGAGGCTCCGACACTGATTCCATCTCATTGCTAAATCTAAGCATATGTTTACATGAGACATATTAAACCAAAGCATCCCACACAGCCATGCACTCAAACTTCTAGTCTGGTACCTAGAATTAACCCTGTTTTACAATCATTTATTTTATTCTCAGCCACATAACTCTTACAGAAAGCTACACATTCACAGGCCTGCCATGGACCCTCACAACCCCCTCTTCCCTGGACATCAGCAACTCTTACAACACCATAGGAGTCCCCAATGGACACACGGTATAAAACTTGGCTTTGGCCATTCCACATCCCTTAGGAAATCTTCTTTTGATCATATAAATGGGGTGAATCATCTCATGCCCCAGTAACAGCACTCTCAAGATGCTTCACCTAATCCCGTAATCCCTCAATTCAGCACCATCTAAAGATGGGGACATGGCTGCATACCAGCAGACAACTCCAAGTGATTATTGTCCGTTCTAGGAGACAGAGTTAAGGTTGCATTAGGATGTACCTTGATTCCTCACTCTGATTTTCAGAGATCAGGGTGTTATTCAACTGCACATCCTGAAGGAGCATGAGACATTACAGAGCAATTTTGACAATGTGTTAACACATTTTTCTGCAGTGAAACTGGCAGGATTATTGAGCTAATGACCAAGATTTTTAAATCACAAGCTCACCCACATCCCTCTCACCCTTCCGCATGCAATCCTCTCTTCCCTTGTGTGACCATCGCATTCAGAAAAATTGGGACAGTTTATCTCCCGTAAGTCTTTAATGCACTGCTGGCCCAGTTTTTCTGGTTTAAGAGCTTATACACGGTGTTCGTTTGCTGTAAACTTAGTCATAAGCCTAACAAGCTTGCATTTTACCTATGCAAACTATTCTGTGGAGTACAAAATACGTACATTTTTGCCATAAAGAGAAATATGATTGTATTTGAAACTGATGTGACATGTTGGAAAATAACATCCTGCAAAGACTGTAGCCACTTCCAGTTTTGACCTGCAACTGTGCTTCTAAGCATTGCAAAACAGACAAAGTGAAACCTGAACAGACATGGAGAAATGGGAGAAGTTTTAATGGTTACCTTTATTATTCAGTTTGTGAAGCTGTAATGTGCTTGTGCTCAGGACTTGTAAAAGGTTGTCTAATTTTCACAAGGAACACCTAGAACTGTGCTCTTGTGTTTATCGGAAAAATGAAAGTTGCATTTTCACAGTCAGTAAACAAAGAACAAGACATAAGAAGTTCAAGTATTACAATAATATGGAATGTAGGACATGTATGACTATGTGGATAACAAAAAAGGAAAATAAATGTAAAAGAAAAGGAATACATGTTTAAATTAAAAATTAACATCTTACTTCAAGCACCAACAGAAAGATAACCCATAAGGGAAGAAAATCTCCCCTTCCCAGCACACCTAGGTCTCAGAGAAGGTGTGCAACTCCAGCAGATGTGAACACAAGCTTAGCACTAGAGGAAGGCCGCCTTGGAAAAGTACCCTTCTTTTCTCCTTTTGTCAACAGTACAAAGTTACTTTACACGTGTATCTGTACAAGGTGACTGGATACATTTTATTACTAAACTACATTGATCTGTACAAGATAAAGAAATCTATCTATCTACTGCTGATACAAAGTTATCTTATCCTGTATAAGACGACAAATATACACACTGTTTCAAATCTAAGGTGGCTTTTTGACTTCTGCCCATACCTAGCTCCAGTTCATATTTCATTTCCGAGTCTTCTCATCTCAGATGTCTTCCATTCATCTCCAGGTCTGTCAGGCCTTGAGAGATGGTCACCAGCAACTGGAACTGTAGTGAGGTTAGGTAAGGCTGAACACAGCATGATGACCATCCTGGCTGCTCTGCTTCACACACATTTAATTGCACAAGCACGAAAGCCCAGGACTTATTTATTACATTTGTCCCATTTTTCTTGGTAATAAATCAAATTAAGATGTCATTTCATTATGTATTAAATACCTTGGTGTGTACCTTTTACTGTGGTTGCTACAGGTCCTAAACAAATGAAGGAATGCACCATTACATCTATGCAGGAGGTGGCAGAACACACAAAATGAAGTTCACAGAATACAAAGAAGAAACAGGAGAAACCAAATGAAAGTGGAAATTTGGATCAGGGACTTTCTACAAAGGGACTCCAGAGGCAAGATGCTGAGAACACATAGACAAGTATTGGCTCCACTGGAAGGACTGATTAGTCTGGGCATTAGATCTGAAAACCAGACAGCACTGGCTGACCTGTTCAGGACAGACAACTGCTGGCTCAAATGCTCAAGGAGCCGCATGCCCTTCACTGAGTAGGTTTTTCACTGAAGATTTCACAGTCATAGGAGATTTAACTATAATACTAAAATTACACACAGAGAAAATTTCTCTATGACAGTACAAATATATCTTCTTTAAAATTAGATTGTTTTGTGAATCATATTAACCTATCAAATCTGAAATCTGTGTACTGACCTTCATATTTCAATGGTCCCCAGGTTTAGACATTTTATCGACAGTTATTGTAACAAGAATGTAAGTCTAAATACATAGGGATGAGATGAAAACTACACTTTCCAATGAAATTCTTCATTCCCTGACTTTCAACACAGGATAGACTAGACTAGACTAGACTAGACTAGAATAGAATAGAATATTTCAGTTGGAAGGGACCTACAGTGATCATCTAGTCCAACTGCTTGACCACTTCAGGGCTGACCAAAAGTTAAAGCAAATTATTAAGAGTGTTGCCCAAATGCCTCTTAAACACTGACAGGCTTGGGGCATCAATCACCTCTCTAGGAAGCCTGTTCCAGTGTTTGACCACCCTTTTGGTGGTGAAACACTGAGATGTGCTTCTTTTGCATGAAATGTGATTCATTTGTGGCTCTCTGTGGCTTCATCCAGCATATGCTATAAAAAGATAGACATATGTGATTTCCAGCAACATAAAATGACCATCAGCTCTTCAAACAGCCACTATGTCTGAGTTATGGCACTCAGAAAGCTATTATTATTATTATTATTATTATTATTATTATTATTATTATTATTATTATTATTATTATTATAGGACCATCAGGAAATAATGTTCAGTATTACAAACTTTGCTAGGGAATGTGTTAAATGCTTCAGAAGAAAAGTTTAAAAGACAAGCTAGTTTCAAAGTGTTTACAGTTCAATTTTCCACATGGCAAAGCAAGTTGGCCAAACATGAAGGAGGTTTACAGGGACCTACATGAAATAAAACCCAGTGGGTTTCCTTTCCTATCACACCTGAACACTGTGGAGGTAGAATAAATGTTTGTCAGATGAAGAAACACAGGTCTATTTCTAAAAAAAAAAAAAAAAAAAAAACAAACCACCAACCAACCAAAATAAATAAAACTAAGCAAGCAAACCACTGGGTGAATTGTTCTTGAGCACTTTGCCTCGTACCCAAACTTCATTCACGTTTCATTACACACAGGAACAGTCATATGGAAGTGAGATACAACAGGAACAGAACTGATGAAGAGGTGGACAAGAAAAATTAGCAAATTGTGGAGACAGACCTAAATATTTGAATGTTCAGCAAGATGTAGGAAGAGTAGGTAAGTCAGCCATTATTTCTATGGGTTTGGAAAGAATTCTGCCTGTGGGCAAGGTACTCACATGATTTCTTGCTAGAGGAGCTCTGCACTTTACAGTAGCCTTTTAGTAAGTTACAGTGGGTAACTTACTTTACGGTTGGCATCATTCAGGCCAGCACCCTCCCAGTGCCAAGGAAAAGAAGTCAAAGAGGACTGGTGCCAATAAAATGTTGCTGCTCCCCACTAGCTCCCGTTCAGGCCCACGCAGCGGAAGACTCTCTTATATAGCAGTCCTGACCTGTGTAAGTCAGGCTGGCAAAGCACGTTCCTGCGTGCTTTACTATCCCAGCTTTGCCCACTGTTGTTTCCCCTCCTTGCAGAGGCTTCTCTGAGGGGGTAGCAGGCGTGTGCATCAGAGGTTCTCCTGTCCCTGTTTTCCAGACCTAACAGAAGGAATGAAGAAAGAAGCAGATCCTGTGGGTCATTAACAATGCATTCTCCATTCTAATATCCCTGAAGGTTAAGAGGTTGTCTGGCTTTGCTGTATTGGGAACTGATCTGCCACCAGCCTCTCAATCTCTTACACATTTCATTGTCCTGATATTCAAGTGTCTGGGCAACCTCGTCTGTGGAAAGTCTTTCCTTAGATTTCTGAGGTCAATGGGAAATGACTGAGACACAGATCACCACTTTAGCAATGGGACTGGCACGTAAAGGGTTGATTTTTAAGATTTAAAGAGGTGAAACAAAGGAAGTTGAAGAGGACAGTAAGGGGGAAAAGACTAAAACAGTGGTCAGCTTGCTGAGTACGAAGGACTGTTGAGTTTTGGGAGTGCTGAAGGTAGTCATGCATAAAAAGGGAGTGGTGAGGAGAGATGAGAATCTGTCCTTAAAAAGGTGTGTATGAGATACAGCCAAATGTTGAAGAGGTGATGCTTGGGAGACTGCTAGAATTACAACATGTAGTAAATATGGATTGACTAAAGATCTCCAAACTGTTTCATTGGAAGTAGATAGGGTTCTCCTGAAGGAGGAGGGACTGTGATCTATGTTTCTGATACCAAAAGAGTTAAGGAAAGCAGGACACCACCAAAGGAATGGCTGCGGGAAACACAAGGCAAGCCAGGAATTGCAGATGATTTAACCCTTAAACATCACAGATGTGGTAAAAGAGATACCAGCCCTGGCAACATGGAGAAGCAGATCTGGTTGCAATATGGCCTGTAACATTGAACCCCAGCACCGTGAAATTGGGGGGCGGAAACCTGCTCACATGTAAGCATCCAGGTGCTTTTCCCACTCATGGGAATGTCATCATAGGGGCACACCTAAGCTCTAGGCTCAAGAGAAAACACTTCAGGACCCATGACACAGTATCAGATGCCTAACCCTGTATCAGGTGTCATTGCTCAACTGCCATCATTGACGCATGGAAGTTCATCCGCCCTCAGATGCGTGACCGAGCTTCGCACTGAGGCCGAACCGCCGCCGCCAAGGCTCCCCGCTCGCCCCGCCGCAACCAGCAGGTGCCATTTTGTGGCACAAGAGGCCCGAACACCTCACGCAGCCTTCGCAGAGGCGCCCCCGGCGCTGCCGAGCCTCCCGGCGCGCAGGCCGGCCGCCCGAGGGGGCTGCGAGCGGGAGGCGGCGGCGACCGCCAGGCCTATGCCCGCGCCCGCCCGCGGCCCGCGGCCACCCTGGGAAATCACTCGTGGCTCACACGCCGCGGGCCGCGCCCTGCCTGCCCACGGCCCCGCGCCGGCACTACCGCTCCCAGCAGCCCCGGGCGGGGGAACGGCGCAGTGGCCGCCGCGGGGGCTGCTGGGAGAGCCGCTAGGGGGGCGTGCCCCAACGGCCGCCCGTGAGGGGGAGCGGGAGCGGGAGCGGGAGCGAGGCGCGGCCGCCGCTGCCTGCGTTTGGGAGGCCGTGGTTTGCGTTAACCGGTGCCGGTCGGCACCTGCAGCCGGCAGTAAAACTCGGCTGCTGGCAGATAACGTAAATGCTCATTGCGTGAGTGATTATATGTGGGTTGAGAGGGGCCGGTGCGTGACAGTGGGAGGCGACAGGGGTTCAGCCCCGTTCCTCCGCCTCCTGGCTTTCCGGAGGGAGCATCAGCGGCTTGGTGCACCCTAGGAAGGAAGGAAGGGGAGGATTTTTTTTGTTGTTGTAGGTGCAAACCTAAAGGGGAAAACCCAGCAGCCGGAAAAAAGCAAGACCGCTTACTCGGTCCCCATTCCTGCTGAGACCACTAACGGTAGCGCCAGTCAGTACAGAGGAGGTTTTCAGCCCTTTCCCAGGCGGTTATATGGGAGAAGCAGCTCATGCCTTTTGAGGTACCGCAGAGACGGATTTTTAAAATCATTTATTAAATTTACGATCTCTATAATCACTTCACAGACATCCTGGAGAGGAATGGCTGTTAGAGGATTGCTGTGCCTATGGGCTGGGACTGCCTTTACGGGCATTTGTTCCAAATACGAAGTTCAGGCCCTGGGAGGCAGACACTGTGCACCACTCCATAGGGCCTTGCAGCAGACCCTTGCCCACTTCTTACATGACCTGAGATTAGCAGATACATCACACATCTTACTGTTCCTCATAGCTTTTTGGTCTTGGTAGCTGGGCCATCTCTTTGGCAATACCTTCCTGATGCCCGTTTTCTCACCCAGTGTTACGCCAAACGGGAAAAGGCAGTCTATCAAATCACTGTAAACCAGTGAAACAAAACGGTACCCGCAAGTGTTTGGGAGTGCAAATAAACAAATAAGGACAACGCAAAAGTAAGAACTGAATCTTCAAAGCCGAGGTTTGGGTTTGGTTGCTTCTAGCTGAAAACCTTTGGGACAACACTGCACAAGACAGCCGGTGGATTTTCTTTGCTCAGAAAGTTAGTAGATCGTTGTTTTTCTTCAAGAAGTTTGGGTGGCCTGTCAATTCAAAAAAAAAAAAAAAGTACAGAGGTCTCTGTTGAACATGATGGGATGCTTTTTCCCACCTTCCTTGCTGATCTCCCGTTCTTAACACATTTTTCCATCTCAGTTTGCAGATGCCTAGAAATCTTCCAATGGAGCTATATGTCCCCATATGGCAAATGTAAGCCCAGTGAGAAGACGTTTACTTTTTCAGTTACCTTTGTCATCATGCTATGCATGATCCACAGATGACGCAATCCATGGATCACAGTTTAAAATGCAACAGATAGATAGGCTAATCCACATTGTTTTTCCAATTCAGTGGTACCTTCAATAATTAATCACTTCCCCTGATTGCACAGTGTAAATATGTGCCGATATTCTTATGCCTACGAAGGCAGGTAAGTCAGATAAAACCCTGAGACTTTAACTGTACATGGGTGACATACCAATATGGACAAACTGAAAACATGCGCTTTACATACAAAAGGTCTTTTTTGGGGGAAATTAACACAGATTATCTGGAGCTCAAAAGGCAGAAAAGCAACATTTCCATAGTTATTCAGAAGCTGCTGTAATGTGCAAGAACATCAACTGCATTTGCTCCATTTATCCATCGGGACCATTAAACACAAAACTATTTTCTGTGGCTTCAGAAGTCCCTGAACTGAATGTGTCTGTACGCACTGGGGAAATAGCACTTGTATGCTTTCCCTGTTCTTACACTGTTTTCCTAAGTACGTGCTGCTGGTTACCTGAGAAGTAAAATACTAGGTTAAATAGATGTTTTGTCTAACACAGTATGGCTGTTCTTCTGTAAAGAACTGTTTTACAGCCAGTAGTGTATAGGTACATGAATCAGTCGGATCAGCTATGTAATTTAGCTTTCTGAAATGAAACGTTTCTTTCTTTAAACTGCTGCTCTGAACAATAAGAACATTCTCCACAATCACTTGTATAAAGTGTCCAATACTCACACATAACTTAGCTGACTGCTGAATCTCTGAAAAGGGGCTTCTAGTAGGCAATTACTAGAAACACTGGTTCATAAGTACACTTTTATGGGTACGTATTTGTTTTATAAACAACCTGCATAAAAAGGTTACAACTTGCAGCAGGAAAATCAGTCTGATTTCCAGGACTAAGGGTGCTGAGGGAAAGGGCAATTTCTTTTCTTCCATTTATAACCTGAGGGTGATGTTCACTTGTTATCACCTACTTATTTATTGTGAGAAACTGAACGATCATTCACTTCACCCACGCCATTAGAGATTTTATATTCCTCTGTCACACCCCTCCCCTCTCAACTCTCTTCCAAGCTGCTGAAATGTCTCTTAAGCAAAAGCTACCACATACTGTAACAAGCCTTATCACTCTCCTGCATACCTTTCAAGCTCTAGTAGATCCTATGTGGGGGGAAGATGCAAGGGAATTAGTCTTCACTCAGTGTTGAAGATGTGGGTGCCCTATGGATTAAATCACGGCGTGATAATTGCTTTCTCTTTTCTTATCCACTTCTTCCCTGAAAAACTATTATTTCATTTCACATGTTACTCTGACATTCTTCCCAATGCTCCCAGAGCTCTTTCCCTAATTCAGAGACAATAATTTTGGGTTTAAAAAGCAAGCAATTGTCAGCCAGATAGATTTTAAAACAAAGTCCAGTCTAAAACCAGGATCAGTGGTCATGTTTTGTCCAAGCATAATTTTCAGGGAATGGGAAGGAGGCTGAGGAAAATAACACTAGTGGAACTGTCCTTCAACTACAGGAAGTTAAATGGGCAACAGTGAAGCTTTTTAAAAATGGTTTTGTTTGGCTTTGAGCTAAGGAATTAGCACATTATAGATTTCAAGTCTAGTACAGAAATATATTTCAGAAATTAAATGAGCACTATAAAATACAGACATTTTAGAAAATGTAAGGAACCTAATTCATATTCAGATAAATGAGAAATGCCACAGTAAGTGCTAAGATCATATCCTGCATTCAAAAGTAACCAGAAGAAAAGAGGAAAAAATTCTGCCTCTGTAATATTGAGCTGATTTCGTAGGATACTCTGTGGGTAAGGTTTCACACTTAGCTATGTGATGTCTGGGAAAAAAAAAAACCTCACAAAAGTAAAAATCTCCTGTGGCTATTCAAAGCCAGCTGTGGAAAAAAGTTTTAATTGACCACTGTTTTTCTAGGTTTTCTAGTATAAAATACAATGAAAGATAAAGGGCTACAAAAGCAGCGATAAGCTTTTTCCTTTGGGTTAGCTGTGAGTAAAGATCTCCTGGACAGGTTTCCTTTCTTCACAAACTGCATTGGTGCAGATGTATTTTAGAAAGTGAGATTTTTTTATCATACCACTTTGTGTTTCTGTGGTATCATGTGCATCACCCCTTTGTCACCTGAGGCACCATGCTCGGTTTCACACATCAAAAGCCAGGTATAGACATTAAAATCAGAGCTGCAGTGTCACAACAGTGACTTTTTAAAATATGAATCTTATATATAATACACAAAGATACAATAGTTTATTGTAGGAAAAATGTGTTAAGAAATGCAGTGGATGCATTTCAAACAAATGTAGGCAAATTGACATTAACAAAATCATCAAACTATAAATACAGTAATTAATATACACCAAAATGTAGTACAACTTACAAAAGGGTTGGGAAATGTGTCTAAAAGAGCTGGACAGGATTTTTGTCCCCTGCTTTTATATTTGAAATGTCTTTTTCCTTATACTCTCTAACTTTCTAACCCACAGAGCACTGCATAGGCCAATAGCCTCGTTAGTACTCAAGATATCAAAGTCCTGAATACTAATCATCTTCCTGGTTTAGATCAGAATTTTACTGCATGTGTACCTTGCAGCATAAGCATGTACCACTGAGGCACATCCAGAACCATCTGGTAGAAACCAGGCCTGTACACCCTTATCTTCTTTTGGGGAGCTGTTCAACTTAAATGCAATTAAGTGGACCATAGAAATCCAAATCTGTAGATGTGGGAGAGTGACACTTAAGTTTGAACCAAACCTAGCAAAGCAAAGGGGATTTAATCTCTGGTTCCTCGGATAGTAGCAGGTTTGGAGCTCTACTGAAGTATCCAGGAGAATGCAGTAAAACCTTGTCCAAGCCAGTACAATCCTGTAAATACTTCATGGTCAATGTTCATGAATTTACATGTTCTCTGACAAAATGATTTCACCAAAATTTTTATGTGTAGATTTTCTATGCAGCTGAAGACCCTAATAATTTAGAAATAATAGAGAACAAGGCAAGTTAAATCCAAAAGCACCAATGCTGGGATTCTGCAAATAGCAGAGACTCAAGGGTGAATGTCATTGCAGCTGGTAACTAAGTATGATACCATGGACATAAAAGTATCAGCAGTTTTTCCCTTCATAGCATTTTTCTTCAATTTACAGACCAACAATTAATGCAGAGAAATGTAACAGCCTTTACTCCTCTCACAGCCATTTGCAGCATTATCTCAACTGCTGAGAAATACACAAGTCAAAATTGATCATCACAAGACGTGCAAGTATGTTCTGGCTTTCACAAAGTTTCATTGAGGGACAGAGGGTACTTTTCTTATTGTTGATAGGCACTTACTTCAGAATAGCCAAAAAAACCTGGTGCTTAATAATCACATCAGCTGATATCCAAGAGACCACAGTGCCCAGAGCTAGAAACTCACATCTCCTTGGGGCCTGTAAAACACACAGTAATGAAAGGACGGGGAAGCAAAGGACAAGTTTCCTTTTTTTACGGTAGCTTATAGTGATAAAAGTATGGAATGAGGCTGAACACCCAGAGAATTAGTGGCCACATGTTACAGAGTGCATTACAGTATGATAAAAGTTCTGCACCTCACTGCCTCCAGGCTATTTACCATCTAAACCAAGACAAAAAGCAACAGAATTTGAAAAGAAGGAAAAGCAGAGAAATGAAGATTAGGTCTGGCACAGAATCATTATTTCTGTTTTCTTCTCCCCCTATCATTTATCTCCACCTGCAGCCCCTACCTACCTCCAAGGCTGCCCTGACTTTCCATCAGGGCACAGACCTGCAAGCCCGGATGAGGTATTCATCACGGCCTCACCTGGAGTCTTCCCTCCAGTGCATGGAGGTTTAAATTAGTTCTTTGGTTTGTTATACCCTGCTGTTTCCATCCCATGTACTTCTCCAGGACATGCTTATCCCAGCATTAGAACAGACTGTCCCACCCACTGCTTTCATATACACTCAATTAATTAAAACCTTGCTAACTTTTCTTACTGTTAGCTGGCCATCAGCCTTGCTGCCTCATTTCCTAAACATCACTACAGACCCTGGATCTCTTTTGCTAGTTTTGCTTCCCTGCTGTGTGTCTAATTTTTCCATGTCAGAAACCTTGCATTACTCTTTATTAGGAAGAAATTTTTCCAAGTCCCAAATGGTAGGAAGCTGCCTCACTCTGTTTACTATTCAGTGAGGATTATATTATTGTAAATGATGTTTTAGCCCAAACTCACCAAGTAACAACTCACAAATATATTTTTTTTCATGGAGAAAGGAGATAAATCTCTTGTGGGCCACTTCCTCCTGCAGTACAGGCAGGTTCTCTTAAAAGTAGAGCTACTATGAGGAATATATACCACGGGCACATAGGGGAGCATGCAAAAACAGTGAGCAAAGAGCTACATAGCAGCAATCTCTTCGCAGCTGACTATGTCAGGCTACTGATTATCTGTGTTTGCTGCACATCAAAGTTATAGCTTGGGCATTTGAAAATAAAAACCTAGTGAAAGGATCAGAAAACATGACGGTGCTAGATGAGGCCCTGATTTATAACACCACTTGGATGCAGACTCAATATTTGAGGATATGCTTTGAATCTAGTCGTTCCAGTATCACACTAGAATTACTTGCACCTTTTCCTTCATTCATCTCACTGTTCGGAATAAAGTGGGTCGGCTCTGGAGGCAGACGAGAGCTCAGCCAGTGCTGCTTGCTTACCTAAGCAAGCCCTCAGCTGCCACGGCCAGCAAGTTCCTGCCAAAGCATGTTTATGATCAATAGACTGAACAGTTCTGCACCTGAGTATCCAGAGGGGATCGGAGTGTGCCAATTCCATCCCCATTGAAGGGAGTTCAATAAAGTTCAGCACCCTTGTCAAACGTCACTTCAAAGCAGTGATGATGATGCTGTCATCCACTTTTATACTGCAAGGTGAAGGAAGGTATTGACAAGGCCAGATACCTATGCTGTACCCTCTTGTCCATCATGACTCGAAGCTCTGCAGCTCTGACAAAGAAGTTATAACCAGGTACTTGACATGTCCCCCTGGGAGGTGGAAAATGTGGTTTTAAGTCCTTCACGTCACCATAACCCTACTGTAACAGAGACTGGCACACATTTCCATGACTGAGGGGCATACACCACTTTTACCATCAGCAAACACCAGTTACTCGTAAGAGCTGATGTAGCCACCTACATCCACGAGGAATAATTGGACTTTGGCATTAGAGGCCTAACATAACAGGCATTCCTGTCTGGGTAAATAACATAATTTCAGGCACAACCCTGTCTATAATGCTACCTGTTGCCAAGGTTAGACGATTCTGCCCATGCCACACTTCCATGTCCCATGCAAGCTCCAATTAAGTTAGTCTTGTTTTGCAGGCTTTCACTCCCATTCCCACACAATCCTCTGCACTATGTGGGCACACAGTAAATTTGATCACAGAGCTGGCGCAGACGAAAAACAAACCCCAGATATTTTCTTGCAGGGTTTTACTCATCAGTTCTGATCAGGTTCACCACACTGCAGTAAAATGCTCAGGGAATGAAAGACAAAGTGACAGGTCCTGACATCAGCCATCATACTGCTAACACAGTAGCTTAACAGGCTGTGAATTCTGGGATCTGGGCATCCAATGGCTAAGTCATGATGATACTTACTGCTGGCATGTTCCTCCTCCGATCAGGATTTGGCCCTTTCTTAATTTGATTTGCAAGGGATAGAAGCATGTTATGCAGTGCACCAAGCTGCTGGTTGTATTTGCTGTGCAGGTAATAAATACCTTGAACAGAAGATGTTAGTGGAGCACATCTCACCTCCTCACCCTCACTAAACAGGACTTGGTGCTCTTCCCAGACATAGTGAATGGGGCACCAGTGGGTAATAGTTTGTCACTTCCAATTCCTGCATTTTCAATCTGCTGACAGAGGGAACTAGAATTCAATAAACTCCTGATAGAGGGTAAATATGACTCAAAGGAAATGCATATGGTAAATGAAAATTCAGAATGCAACTCAATCTTCTGAGTCTCCTGAGCACTCAGGATGATGAGCCTTCCTTTTGACTGGAATCTCCTTTGCCCCAGCTGTCTTTCTTTTGCTGGAATAAGAAGAAAAACTCAATTTTGAAGAATTCTGGCTAAGTGGTGTTTGCCCTACTTCCTTCACAGGCAACACAGGAGACATTTGACTTCTATTAGCAAGGCAGTAGTTTTCAAACTAAGACCCACTCCTCCCTGGGTAGTTGCAACACGTGACTAAAGACAAGTTTCTGTATGCTGCAATTGCAATGATGTACCTGCAATTGCTAAAGCAGCTGGCACTGCCACTGGAAATTTATTAGGATTCTACAAGTTTCACAGTTGACGTATAGAATGAATCACAGTACACAAGCACCAGTGGTATCACCTGTACTTTCTTTGCTACTTCTTGCCAGATAAAAGAAAGCAGAAAGATCAGACTGTTTACAAGCATATTACACTATTCTACTTCAGCAGCTGGGGTAGGTGGGGAGTAATTAATGCTTTAATATCAAAATAGTTATCATATTTTGAGTGCTCTGATAGAAATTAAAAAAAAAATAAAAGAGAACACTTTTAAGAGAATATGGCTCCAACAGCAAGCCAGGCTGTTGTTGTTTTTTACTATTCTAAAGTGCGGATGAGTATTCTACTCACCACGCGGTTGCATTTATCCAGCTTAGACCAACCCCTACTCTCTATTTGCTTTATCCTCATTTGTTGTGGCACATCCATAATCAAGATTAAATGGTGGTGAACTCAGGCCAATGTAATGAAGAATCTACCACAGATTCACAGGAAGCATGAATAGCAATTTAGTGTGCTACTGGTTACACTGTTCCACTAGAGGTGCCAATACCTACCCGACAACAAATGCCAAGAGCTTTCTGGAAATTAAGGCAGACCAAAATACAGTACAGCCCTCAGTAAAAAATGGCTTCAGACTAGCAGTACACTTACATAGCACAAGTACTACAGACAAGCGAAAGTGAGAGCACTTACAAAGTTCCTCAAACTTGTTCTTATGACTTGAATGACTTTGGGTTCCTTTGAAAACATCCAGCACAAAGTTACACAAAACACACAAACAACACCCGTCCCAGTTCTGCACTCCTGGGATTTTGCCAGCACTCACAAATTGGTCCAAAAATAATGTGTGGCAAGAGGGAGACATCCTCATCTAATACAAATTTGGGTAGTTCCACTTCTGAACTTGAATCAAGAGTAACGATTCCATTTGGGTCTTCTCTGACCACAGACTGTGGAAGACACTCTGACTGTCTTAAAAGCGTTATCTTTACTTTAAGGCTAATTTTAGCCTTTCATGATACAGACAAGTAAACTCAAGACATTTAGCGAGTTTTTTTTCAGCAAGTTTTATTCAGCGAGTTTATTACTTGCAAGAAATCTTTGTACAAGGTGGAGAAAGGAGCCAGGTCTCCCACCTTCTAGCCTCCAACTCTGGTCATAAGGTCATTCTCAATGTTAAACATTATTAATTTCCAAGTATTACTACAAACCCCACATTTTATTTAAACCTCTTTTGAAAATTAAATGAATGGGTTTTTTACACTTGCTTGTTTTAAGCGAGCCGCTGTAAACAGTACAATCCACAAAAAGAAAGCAGCAGCCAAACCCAAATTCCATCAGTGTCACTGTGTAGCTATCATCAGCCTCCTGGATTTACTGTATTAATACAATAAGACATTAACTCCCACTAAACTATTCTAATTAATTTCTAACTAATTAATTTCTAACTGAATAATTAATTAGTTAATTCCTCTTCTGTGAATAGCTCTTGAGGGCGCAGCAGTCTATAGCCAAGAGCCTAGACTCTGACCCAAAACTGCATACCTGAAAGAAAAGACCTTTTGACCTCTTTCAGCAATACTTTAAATAGAATGTGCAGGGGAAGCAAGAAAAGTATTTCTTTAAACAGCACAGCACCTTTCAAACCCCTGCTCTTTTTGACTATGGGGAGCCATTTGTTCCAAGGCAAGCAAGCAAGTAAAGCAACCTGTCCCCTCACCGGTATGTACTGCAAGTGTTCTCTCCATCCTTTCTCCTTGAAAGTGTTTGTGCACAGGGAGTTCTCAAAATTTCTTTGGAGATTACTGGATCAAATGGCAGATTTCTAAAGCTGCCTAAAGAAACTTACATTATGAATTGCTGTTTCATATTCTTTATTATGCTGTATATTAAATGTAGTATTTCATGAGCGTTTGCTTAATTCATCAGATGAAAATAACATTCAGGAAGTTGTGTTCTCTCCCTTCTCCACAAGTCTAACAGCAACACAAACACACCAACCTGGAAAGAAGGCATATCAAGGATCTCAGTGCCAAGGAAATATCTTCAGCCACATTTTTTCTGGTGGTACTAGGCATCTTCTCCTCATATGGACATTCTTTGAAGTTGTGAATATTTAGCATTTTTCAGTATCAGAGTTCTGCTGCCTAAGGATGAGCATAAGGTGAAAAACACCCTCCAAAGCAATGCTGGTCTAAGGGAATAAAGTATCTACAGAGCATTTCACTCTATTCTTACGTTTTCATTTCTGTCCTGTATCCTGCCTACTGCTAGAACAGATTTCACAAGCTCAAGTCTTGTTCATTCCCTTGAGAGGACACCACCCCGGAAAGGCCACGTTCACCCTGGTGAAACCCTCTCCGTGCAGCATGGCTTCTCGCGGGGTTTGGCCCTACGGGCCAGGCAATCTCTTCGCATCCAAGCGTACCCTCAGGTGCAGGTCTCTTTACACGGAGCGACCACCACCCCAAATGTAGTGACGTCTTCACACTGGCTTCCCCTAAATCCGACACATCCTGAAGCCCAATACTGCCCGACAGGTTTCTCCAAACGTCCTCCAAAGCCAAATTCGGCGCCCCCCTCTCCCCCAGCCACACCCGTTTCCCTGCTCCCCCCACAGCCCACCGAGGCTAATTCCGGCATCAGCCCTACAACACAGGCCTAGACCAGCCGCACGGAATCCACCTTCTCCCAGTCGATCACCTCTCCAACAGATGTTATTTCTTCCCTCACAAAAATCAAAAGCACATAATAAATACAGGGGTTTTTTTAGAAGCAAACTAGGGGGCGGGGAAGGGGAGCTGCCCCGAGACCCCCCGCCCCACCAGCTGCTCCGTCCTTCGAGCCCTTCGCCCTACCCCCGGCCTCAGCGAGGAGCTAAGGGAGGGGGCCGAGCGCCCTCACCGACCCCCCGGGCCGCAGCTCTCCTTCCCGGCAGCGGCCCCGCAGCTCCCTGCCGCCTGCCCCAGCCCGGCACAGAGGGCAGCCCCACCTCCCCCCGCCGGCCGGCAGCCCCGGGCGGACCGCGGGCAGCGCCGCCGCCGTCCCCGCCCGCCTACTGCCGCCGCGGAGCGCGGAGCCCTTCCGCCCCGCCCCCGGGCATCCGGTCAGCCCCGCGCCGGGGCGGGCTGCCGGCATAAAGGCAGGGCCGCCCCACCCTGCTGCCGTCTCTGCTCCTCTCGGCCTGCTCTCTTTCATCCGCCCCGGAGCCGTCAGCCGCTGCACCGCGCCGGGCAGGCGGCGGTGCGCTCTCTGTCCCTCAGCCCGGCAGGCGGAGGTACCCACGGCCGCGGGGGTCCCGGTGCTGGGGGCGTCGTGGGTTGGGCGTGCGCTGAGGGACGGGACGGGGTGCGCGGCCGCTCGGCGGGGGAGCCGTGTTTCCGGCCTCCGGCCGGTGCCCACCGTCTCCTCCCGCCCCTGCGAGGGCAGGTCCCGCTCCCGGGGCGCGGCGGGGGGGGGCGCGGTGGCCGCGGCGGGTGTGAGAGAGGGCGGTGAGCCGCTCGCTGCAGCTGAAAACTGCCCGTGAGGGTTCTTTTTATGCTGCTAATTGGGTTAGCAGGCGACGTGTGCCAAGTGAGAGTAAGGTGGTCCGGCGCCTTCCAGGTGGTGAGGAAGGTATTGCTATACCTCAGTCCTTGGACTGCCTTGGTTACAGGCCCACTATGTTTTTGGGGGTCACAACCCTCCAGGTGCAGTGAGCAAATTCACGCTTGCCAACCTCTGCTCAGGTGATTGTGCAATCAGCCTTTAATGTCTTCGGCTAGCAGAGGTGTTTTGCGGTTCAGATGCCCGCCTCAGTTCTGTCCCTGTGTTTTGTGAGCACTGAGTCTGCAGGAGCCGCTCGTTATGAGCATTGGCACATGTACCTACGAGTCTGTGCTGGCAAAGCTGTCTGCACTTCAAAAGAAAGCTGTCTGATAAGCCATTGTAAAATCTTTGATACTTCACTACAGTATAAAAGCCCTCCATGCTTATGTCTGTGTGGATGTAGACATATTAAAAAACAATACACGGCATCGGAAGGGATCTGAGATCTCACGTGTGCCAAAGGTGCCCTTGGCTAATTCGCCTGTAAACAGATCCCTGCTCACTTCAGTTGAGGAGCCAAAATCAGCCAAGTGTGTTGGCTAATTTAATTGTCTGAATGGATATGCTTGTTTATGGTAGCAATTGGTAATTAGCAGTACTAATGCAGTGAAGCAGTGAGAATGGAGGGCTCTTGGCCCAGTCAAAGCTGGGTTAGGTGAGACTGTCAGTGGAAACTAGGAGTCTCATTGAAGGATGCGGAGTTGGTGTTCTAACAGGAAGTCTTCTGCAGTCTTTATGCTTAAAACAACTACATCTCTAAGAGAAAGTCAGTACTTCTCTAAGATCTAACGTGCCTCTGTCCTATGCAATCCTAATATGCGATTAATAGATCACTGGCATAAGTTCTAAAGTGGGTTTAGGTCAAATTGTGTATTACACTTTGAAGGCAATTGCCTCTCTTGTTTTTCCATAGGAATTAACTGTAACATCCTTATCTACTCCAGAGATACCAATCTCCTTTCATGCAAATGGAGGATGTTACATCAAGTGCATTAAGTTAAATTCAGCAACAGTGTTTATTTTAAAGATTTGCTGCTTCTGTTTTAGACCCAGCAAAGAACTTGTGTTTCCAAAAACTTGCTGGCTTTTTGATGTACATGAAACTTAATAACACTTTTCCCCTGTGACTCTGGTTTTGCTTATACCTGCAGTAGCTCTATAGCTATTAGAGCCTACTACAGGAGATGTCAATATTGACTCTAGAGAAATGTTCCTGTGCTTTTTTGATATTTCTTCTATTTCTTCCTGGTGTTACTACTGCCTTTCATCTGTGCCAGAACCTCTGTAAACATTTTGTCCCATTTTAAAGGGAATGAAGAACAGAAAGCATTCACCCTGTGATTCTTCTTTTTCAGAAAGAACAACTTGTTTCCCTGCCCACTATGTTTTTGATGAATGTTTTTCTGTTATCAGAATAGTTTTAAGATGTCCTAATGTTTCTGCCAGAAAACTTTCTGACACACCTTGCTCAGTTCTAGCAGTCTTTGCAGGACTGGCCTTGTTTCCCATGTACAAAACCAAAACTCGTGATAACACGTGTATGTCCACGTGTTAAATTTCATGAACTTTGTTTAGAGTAGCAGAGATCTAAGTAACTTATCTCTTGGCACTTGTCAGACGTGATTACCTATACACATAGATAGCAATGTTAACTAAGAGAGGTGATCAAACTGGGCATGTAGTGCTAAAGGTTGAAGTGTAAGTACCAGTGTGCTCTACCTTTAGCTGAGAAGAATAATACTAATCCTACACACCTTAGTCACAGATGAAAACCTGCTTTGACCAAGGGTGCATTTCTTGCGTAGCATTCGTATACTGGGAAATAAATAGCATTCTTTCAAGGACTTAAATGCCTGCTTGGTGTCAGCATTACTGTGATGAGTACAGACTATGAAGTTAAATGCATACCTGAGATAGTATGATTCAAGCCCATGACATTTGCTTAATGCAGGGAGGTGAAGAGAAGAAAGTCAACAGCTTTGCAATGCATTCCTAAACAAAACACTCTGTTCAATTGCAAAAGCAGGCTCTCCTCAATAATGGTAGTACTGGTAGTTGAAAAGCTAGTAGTGACAGCCAGTAATTTACCTGGTGTTTCAGAGCTTTATAAGCGTATTGGTATTCTGAAGCTCCCTATTCTGGCAGTTTTTCAGCAGGCTTGAGACTTGGTCTGCATATGATTTCTTGATGACAAAGAATGCCTACAAAGCAAAAAAGTTGTGGTCCTAAAATGAGAATTTTTCCTGACCTAAAGTCCTAGTTTATGAGCACTGAAGTAATTTGATCAAGTCATAAGTTTTGATTTGTAATTGCCATGCACTTCTACTTAAGATGCTCAAGGGGTAACTATCATGTTTTTGAGTCTGTCAGAGCAGAGATGGATGTTGAGCATGTCATGTTCTGTCAGAGCAGAGATGGAAACCTGTGATGTGAGGGGTGGGGAATTTCTAAAGCAGATGAGGGCAGGTGTTTCCTGCCTCTGCCAAATGGTAAATCAATTGTGTGCTGCGTTCTGGAGGAGAGTAGGAGCAACCTGGAGGTGATACAGAAACAGAACAAATGGGTCCAATGTGGAGACGTAAGCCTATATATTTTTTTTGAAACAATGCTCAGAAGCAGGCTAGAGAAAATATTTAGAATGGATCTGAAAATACTTTTCAATTTTGAAATATTGATGTTTTGCATTGTCTCTCTTTATGATTTATTCTATCTGGTATATCAGGTATCTGAAGAAATAGCCTCAAGATGAACTTCTTCCTGGAAACGTTCAAAGTCATCGGACTTCTCGTTTATTACTTGCTGGAGTCGCTAGTATTCTCAGTTGTGCCTAAACGGAAGAAGAATGTTAGTGGTGAAATCGTATTAATAACAGGAGCGGGAAGTGGCATTGGAAGACTCTTATCTTTAAAGTTTGCCAGCCTTGGAGCCACAGTAGTTCTCTGGGACATTAATCAAGAGGGGCTCAAGGAGACAAGTAGACTGGCCAGAGAAAATGGAGCAATGAGAGTACACTGTTACATCTGTGACTGTAGCAAAAGGCAGGACATCTACAGAGTAGCTGATCAGGTAAAGTATCTTATTTGTGGCTTTGATGCTTTTCTAAGATGAGTGCATGCATGTGTGTATGATCTATGATAAGTTTTAGTGACTTCAAAGCAAGATATGAAAGTCAATTCATTCAGAATGTATTGTGCATGCTACCTATTTCAAGAATACTGGTTTTCAGAGTTGATTTGTGTACCTCTGTTCCTTTAAAAATAAAAAGAACTGGCTCTCTTTTTCAGTAGCTAATTTCAACTGGGTAGTTTCTGATCTATTCAATTATGGAGCAAGCACTTACTGGTAAAGTGCAGAAAATCAATTTATTGAAGCTAAAGCAGTATTTCAAGTTCTGGCAGCCTTTTAACAAAAGTAAACCCTAAAGACCATACATTGAAAATTGCCTAAGCAGTTAATCCTTTTTACAAATAATTCCATGGCTGTGAATAGCTTTTTTGCAGACTCGCTTTATCAGAATTAATAAATGTATCTTGAAGTCTTAAATATTTCTTACTTTCCTTTCTGAAGAGCTTTGTAAATATAGCATGTGGTTAGATATTTTAGGCAGACTAGTAGAATTGCCAAAAGCTAAAATTGCTTAACAGTTTCCATTATAACAACCTGTTCTCATTTGCTTAAAATGTTTCTAAACTTAACTGTTGGACTAGAAAGTTTCCACAGTGAGTGTTTGCCTGAGGGTGAATTTTTTTAAAATAAAAAAAGTTCAGCTGTCTTCAGGAACATCTGTTGGCTGAAATACTGTACCTCTTTTGATGCCATTTAAGAAGCTATAGACTTCTGCTTTATTCTGTCTGTGCAAAAATGACTAAACAAACTTTCTGATAAGTGAACCTTGTGCATGACTTGAAGCTTGTTAGAGGCCGGTACGATTGGTTTTGTATTCTGGTAATGCTGAACACCCTTGGTCCCCTTTGCAGCTCCATTATGCCAGCTGAGTTGCATATCTGCCGTCCACGCAGAGCAGTTGCACGTGTCTCACCACAGGCCTGTAACTGTGCTTCCAGCTGAACTGGGAGGAGTGGAGGAGGAGGGAGGACTGTAGTGTGAAGGACACTGGAATGAAGATGGAAACTAACCTTCAGTTTTGAGGACTCAAGGGCTAGCACTTCAGTCCCATGGAGAAAAGCAGTAGCAGAGCCTTTCTGGCCAAATGTAAAAAGGAGAAGAGGGTGTAGACATGTGTGTGACACAGATTAAGGGTGATAAAAACAGAGGTAGGCAGGAGTGAAGAAGTGGTAAGAGGGTCTCTGTGCATGATTCCTCGCTTACAATCTTCTGTTAGCAGTTCATTAACAGCTGATCTGCTAATAATCCTCCTGCTGATCCACATAGAAGAAAATACTCTATTACTGTTATTTCAGAAACATCATGTCCTGCTAACAACTGATGTAGAACTATGCTGACAACTTTTCCATCTTATTAGTGACAAAAAGACTTTAGTATTAGTGCTTGATGCCACCGTTTACTTAATGTGGTATAGTAGACTTTGGCTCATAGTGTGCAGCATCAGCCTTTGCAAGGTGAGGCAGCATGGTTCCAGGTTTTGTTTCCCCCCCTCCCCGGTGATTCAGCTTCATGCAGTGACTTGGAGTTTTGCAAGACTATAGCAAACTAAATTCATGCAGACAGGGCAGGATATGGTTGAAAACTTTGTGCCCAGTAAAACAATCTCAAAGCCAAAATGAAATGTATGTGAACCTTAAATACCTGCTTCTGGTACTTCATCAGCCACACAGAGAGAGACGAGGAAAAAGTCACTTCAGTAGGAAGAAAACCAAAAAGCCCTGCATGTGTGGTGTCCTTGTTCCTTTCCTGCACCAACAGGATGAAGGACAGCTTTTGGCTGTCAAGAGTTATAGCTTAAAATTATTTCTAATGTCCCTGTTCCAGAAGTACCCAACCCCGAAAGGAATGTGGCCTTCTCTGACCTACCCCTCCCTCCCTCCCTCGAGTTCAGCTAAACTTTAAAAATTGAGGGCTTTGAAAGAGGGAAGTAGGTTTTGATCCCCCTACTTGTGAGGGAACAGAAGCCTTTTCCTCATTATCATGTTGCAAAATTGCATCTGGCCTCACATTTACTTCCAGGATCTCTCTTGCATGGTACTTTTTTGCTTATACGCTGTTTTCCTTGCTTGTTAGCCTAGATGACCATCTGCAGCCAGTTTTACACTTTTCTGAGAATGCTCTTTCCTGTGCAGAGGAGCAGTGGTAAAAGCACATTTCCTGGTGGTATTTCATGCTGCCTATAAAACATTCAGTGCTTTCTTCTGCCTCTTGTAGGCAGTTATGGAGGGGTTCGTGGTTCTTGGGAAGTAGACACTTTGGGAACAGAGGTAATTGCTCACTACTAAACTTCAGTGTAAAAGCATAAATATAAATGCAGAAACAAACAGGAAATAGTGTTTATACCTGAAAAAGATGTTTAACCTGATCAGCTGTTTGCATAATGCTTGCCTTACCTAGGCCTAAAACAAACACCTGGAACATACTTTCCTGCACTGCACAAATGGAGAGGTTTGGAGCTCTGGAAAGTTGACGTTATCCCTCACTCCACACCACCCTCCCACCCCCCTCACCCCTCTGCCCTTAATAGCTAGGGAAAAGGCTTGGTAAAGGTCTTCTGTACTTGGCCTCAAAGCAGAGCGTGGAAGCCTGGGCTGAGTGTCTTGCACAGGGGAGAGCTGAGAGAAGGGAATTAAAATAGCCAATTTGCTGAGGAAAGAGCTGCCACATCTAGTTAGTAGGGAAGCAGCATGAACAGAGGTGTTGTAAAGCTGGAATTATTTGTCTGGGTTGCAAGAAGACACTTGAATCTGCTTTGAATTCCATCCAAAGTGTGAATATACTTTGGAAGACAGAGTAGAGACAAGTGGTACAGGAAGAGGTTGTTCAGGTTTTTGCTGCTAGTTAGAAATGGGATGATCAAGGTTCTGTTCTTATTTCTCTTCTCCCATCTAACCTGAATGCCCCAATCACCAAGTTATAAACTGTATGTACCACATCCCCCATCTCTGTCTTTTCTTCACACAAAAGAAGCATGACCACTTATTCAGGTATTTGTTATTTGTCCCAAGGGGTAGGTTTGAGGCACTGGTCCGGGCTTTCAGGATTGCTAGATCAGCAGACACGAGTATTAAAGCATCATTTACTAATGATTACATTTATGTCTCTGCATACTATTTTTAACTTGTGATGAGGGGTACATACTCATGTTGGTGACTAGAACAACTTGTCTAAGGCTGTCTATGGAGATCATGTGGCGCTGCTTCAGAAATATTTAAATTGTTACATGACAACTTTTTGAGAGGGGAATAGACAGACAAGAATGTGTGAGAAATGACCAAGGTGGAGAGGGGCTCTGGCTGATCAATCTATTATAAAAGCTGTTCTGTATAATCCTACCAAGGCTGCTTTCTGTTTTTTCAACCCTTACTTAGTTAACAAACACGGACAAGATTGGAAAAAGTTGAAGGAAGATGTGGAAGTTAAGCTAGCATAAAGGATAGGTGATAAATTATTCTTTACTGTTATACAGGCTAGCCTACCTGATCTGCTTCTGCTTTCTTCAGTCACTACAGGCACCTAGCAAAGGAAACGCCATTAAGAAATGAGGCTCTGTGATCTGCAACTGTATGGCAAGATGGCATAAAACCAATATGGTTTCCCAAAGCTACTGATCAGCACATGTTTAGCACCTGGTCTGGAAATCACAGATTAAACAATGTAGAGAGCAGTCCTTTTTCTCAGATAGCTCAGATTAATGAACTGTACTTCAAATACTGCATTACATATTTTCATTTCCCTTTTGGGAGCTGGCACAATATCTTGATATCAGCTGGCCTATAGTTGTTCCCTCAAGTGAGTCTGTTCATGAATGTTCTCGGTCTGGAGCTAAAATGAGAACTATACTTCCTCTTACTGAACTAAATGTGTAGATATTATTCTTTAGCCAACTTATTTTCAGGAACCATCTTATAAGGATTCTGGTACAGTGTTAGAATGGAAGCAGATACACTAGAAACAAGCTTATGAGCTTCTGAGACTCATGGTACATAAGGCTTTTTGCCTTCTGTGAATGCATATGTCCCAAAATCTTCCTTTATTCAGAACCCTACAGCTTTTGTTTAATTTTCATAACAAATTGCTACCCTTTCTACAGTTTTCTCATTTCTTCTGTTGCCCTGAGGGCTAATATCATGGAGACATGGTGTTCTTTCAGGCTATCTTAATGAGAAATAAACTTGTAAAAAAAAAAAAAAAACCTTTTTGTTTGGTAAGATAAGTTCTTAAGTTCCTGACCTGTAAAGTTGCTTGAAGTAGTCAAGATACTTGAATAAATAAAAAGGTTGTAAGGAGGAAATTAATTTTACAGGTGGTCTTTCTCACTGCCTCTGCGGAATACTTCTTATCAAAAGTGACCATTTGCCCATTCTTATTCCAACACACTGAGGCCAGAAAGCTGTAGGGAAGTCTGGTTTAGTCTGTGTGCTGTGGAAGGCAAGTAAAGCCACCACTAGTGGAAAAACTACTATGTAATGCATGTCAGTGTTTAACAATCACAATCAGAAGTGGAACATGTGGAAAACAGCATGAAGAATCTTGAAATATTAAGATACTACTAAGTAGCTGCTGCCCTGTGCAGTGGGAAAGATGAATCCCTGGACTGTTGGGGTGCAGGCAATTAACACTGTCAACAGGAAATCCAATTTTCCTTCTGCTCATCAAAAGACTCAACTACTGTGCAGGCTGGCTTCAGCCTTCAAGTCATATGGCAGCATATCCCTTGTGCTCAAGTTGCTCTGTGGAAAACACAAGAGAACTTGCATATAATGCGAAGAACCTCACAAGTAAATGTTTAGATACTGCAACCCTCACATAGATTTGATGTACCTGATTCTGGTGAACTCACCTGAGGATCTATGTACTGTGCCTCGACTCATGGCATAGAAAACAGAATTGCTCATTGGTTTTAAGATGGGTTTACAGTAGCAAAACAGTTGCTGTGTTAGTTAAGCTATCTGTAATAGAGACTTACCTGGAACAGTTGCAGTAAGAACCGGAGGTGCTGAAAGCAGAAGCCTGTGTGGAGCTGTTGGGCTCCACACCTCCAAAGGAAGTCCAGTTGTAAACTCAGCTCTAAAAAGGCATCAGGTGAGAATGTGCAAGATCCTGAGGCGTTTGGATCCATAATGAGCATAATAAGTTCAACCTAGTTGAAATGTGCAATATTTCTATTTCTTATGTTTTCATATATAAAATTTGGAAAGCATGTTTTGTATTTATTGCGTAATATCTTGAGGCTTTTTATTTTAGGTTAAAAAAGAAGTTGGCGACGTTAGCATTCTAGTCAACAACGCTGGTGTTGTAACTGGGAAGAGTTTTATTGATTCTCCAGATTCACTTGTGGAAAAAACCATGGAAGTTAACATAATGGCACATTTCTGGGTAATACCTGTACTTTTGCATATACATACTAAAAGGTCCTTTTAACATGTTTTCAGTGTTGATTTTGCCATTTGGAATTGAGGAAAATATGCAAGGATATATAGCTCCTTGTAAGTTCAGTCAGAAATGATACAAGAAATTACTCTCTATGCCTGGGAGTCTGTAAAATAAAAAAAGGGTGGAAGAATGGATCCTTTGGGAACTTCTGGGGTGGCTAGGAGGAAGCAAAACTGCTTCGTATTTAGAAATGCTCTTAAGAACTGAAGTTTACCATCTGCTAAATTCTGAAGCTAGTCATATGTTATAATCCCTCAATATTAATTGACATGAAGCAGGCCCACCCTAAAAGTTGCTGCTTTAGTAATAGAGAGGTGTTCAATTCTGTCAGTGTTGTAGTTGGTTTCTGGTTATGATACTTTCAGTAAGAAATACCACATGTTCAGATAATGCTCTTAATAAGTGGGGCTTTTGTCCAAAATGAGTAACTTAACGTGCTTTTTCTTCCTTCCAGGGAAGGCAGATCATCTATATGGTGTTCCTATCATAAAGAATTGCAAAGAGGATATTAAAACATGCTTCAGTTTGTTCATAAATAAATTTAATCACAATGATTAAATTAATTTAATAGAAGCAAGACATTAAATACAAATTTTTGCCATTTCACAAAATTTGCCGTGAATGCTTAATTCCTATGTGAAACATTGCAGTGCTGAGCTTTAGGCTGAAAGAAACTTAACAACTAGCTGAAGCTGTATCTTTAGCTTTCAGCAAGTTACCATCTGTCTTTGGTGTTGAGGAGAAAGTGGTAGTGGAATGTCCCAGCTTAGTAGTTGAAGGTTAAAGTTCAAACAACAAACTCCTTTCCCCCTTACCCCCCCACCATAATGGAAGGTGGGGAAGCTTACTTAAACTGTAGGGAGAATTTCTTTAAACAACACCTTCAAAATATTATAGCACGTAGCTTACTTCGTAAAATGTTTCATTGCAACTCTGACTTACATTGCAGACTTACAAAGCCTTCCTCCCAGCAATGATTGCCTCTAACCATGGACACTTGGTTAGTATTGCAAGCTCAGCGGGACTGACTGGAGTCAATCGTCTTTCAGGTAGCGTATTAAAGCTAATATTCATTTAGACAATTAGTTTGGTTTAAACTCTGCAATCAATACCCATGAAAAAAATCCTAATTTTGAGTTTCTGGGGCTTTGCACATAGGTAAAGCAAATGGTCATACTTTCAAACCAGCTGACCTTAAATAGACCGTTCCTTTCAAAAGAGTTTTCCAGACGTTCAGCAGTGCTGTGAAACAGGTTTTTCTGCCAAGGCAGTTAGAGTATCTAGGAGACCTATAGAAGTTTGGAAACTGAGAAATTCAATGTTGTTGAAGTTAACCTGCAGGTATTTGGTGGGGAAGAGGCCACTCTTCCCCCCGCTGCCACCCAAGTATGTTCTCAAGCTAAGCAGGGTCCCATTCAGGTTTCCTTAACTCAAAGAGCTACTAAAACCTAGATGTGGTACAGAGGCAGAAGTGCGATACCTCATTTTGCATTCTTTGTCTCTCAGGCATTCATTCAAGAGGACCCATACAGTGATGGAAAGAAAGTGTTGACATTAGGGCAAACTCAGAAGGCATTTCTGGAAAATGTATGCAAGGGGGGAGGAAAATTAAAGAAGGTGACACAGCAGTAAAAGAAATCTAGCTTCAAGGCAGTGATAACAAAGACAAATTAAGTTTCAAGTTGAAACCACGTTAGAGAGTCTTGAAACCTTGAGTTTGATGCATAAGAAGCCAGTGCAGGGATTCAAAGATAAGGTCTGGCATGAAAAGATAATTTCATTTGCTGTTGTTCAAAAGAGAGTGGAAAGGTGATACAGGGATGTGATCAGCAACCTGCTGTCTGCCCGTCTAGAACAACAATTAACTTAGGAGAGGGAAAGTAAAGGAGCGAATCACATCGAAGGCAAATTTTGTTAGTAACCTCATCCTGAAAACAGTTCCTACTCTGTTGTAAAGTATTTTATTATCGGACAGTAATTTCCTGCAGGTACCGTGTCTATATCATTTCTATACTATAGTGCTGCTGTTGTATACTTGAAAAAAAAACAACAAACCCACCTGTGGCTAGTTATTTTACTTACTAGAGCATAGTTTTGTCCCTGTTCTCTTTCAAAAACTGTTACCACTCCTGTGTACATGCTCAGTGGTAGGACTCACTGAACCTGTTAAGTAAAGTTAATTAGTAAATTAAAATGTTTAACTGCAATTAATGTTTTATTTATTTTACAGATTACTGTGCAAGTAAATTTGCAGCAGTTGGTTTTGCAGAGTCAGTTGATTTAGAGATGAGAGATCTGGGAAAGAGTGGTGTTAAAACCACGATTGTGTGTCCTTACTTCATAAATACAGGAATGTTTGATGGCTGTAGAAGCAAGTGAGTAAACTCTTGTGAGGTTTTTATGCAACTTGCACGTTTAGTATGTTACGTACTCCTATTTCCTTTATGGAAAATCATGAGCTAGGCTGTTCTCTGCTTGTGTTATTTTTTAGTGCCTCAGATGGGTGTTAACAGTGCTATCCAGTGAATGGGCAACCCGAATGGCAAAGCCCTTGGTACTTTACTATTCATTTAAGCTAAATGTGAAACGTAATTTGTGTCCTTTCCTCTGCAGAAGCCGAATGCTCCAGTTGTCCTCTCTGGTTTCTAACCCCCCATTCACCTCCTGAAATCAGTGGCATAGCTTTGCTCAGTATGCTTGTTTAATGACAAATTTAGGAGCCGAATAAAAGCCTAGTGTGTCCTTAATATGAGGACTATATGGATTTGTCTTATGAAAGATCATACAAAGGGAAAGTAACAATGGCCACTCACTCTCTAACATAATGAAGGTTCTGTTGTTCATAGGATTTGTGGTATTTATTTCTTCTTTTAGTTGAATAACTGCAAAATGGAAACTTATTTTGAATAAAATGTGAGTCCAAAGCAATTTGTATTATAGTAAGAAATGTCTTCTCTTCTAGGTGGCCAAGTCTGCTTCCCGCTCTGGAGCCGGAGTATGTGGCTGATAAGATAATCACTGCTATTAGGCGGGACCAAGAAATACTGCTGATGCCACGCAGTCTTTATTTTATGTTATCTTTGAAAAAGTAAGTTATGCCTTTCTCCTTTTCCTCTCTCTTTTTTCTGTCCAGGGATGTTTCAGCTATGTTTTTGACTAAAAGTGCAAACCAGGCTTCTACTACTTGGTGTGAATTTTCATTAAGTTCTGCACGTTTCTGGAGTTTTCTTTTTTTTGTTTCTAGGGGTTCGGTCTACTCTTGGACCACAGAACAATGACAGAAATGTCTGACTGTGACTCGCTGACTCCATTGGGGTGCAGTTTTATTGTGGGCTGTAGAGACTGGGCCTGCTCCTCAGGAACTGCATATCTGATGTCTTGTCCCAGCATTAGGGCACTTCTGACTCTATAGCAAGCCAGGTTGGGAAATTGGTCTAATAACTCAGGCTGCCAACTGAGTGTAGTGGATATTTTGAGAGGACCAGTGGTACTCTATTCTAGAGAGTATACTGTCTTTGCCAGTATTAGCCAGGTAAAACTAGTTCTGTGATAAAACTGCACAACTTTTCTGATATCTGTTTTGGTTTTTTTCCTCTTCTTCTTCAACTCTCCTACCTTACAGTATCCTACCAGTGAAAGCAACTGTTCTCTTGGCGGACTATTTTGGAAACTTCAGTGTCATGGATAGCTTCAAAGGTCGAGCAAAGAAGGAATGAAAAAGCGCAAAATTCAGAGACCAGCAACTCTAAAGTGGACCTTCTTAAAGGTGGTTGTGGGAAAGGTCTGCTTCTGTAGCAGCTGTGAACTTAAGGTGCCTCACTTCTCATTAGTAACAATTTTTAAGGAAATTGCTTTTTAATTGGCTCTTAATCAACAGCTTTCACTCAAACTTTTTTTTTTAATCCAGTGAACTGTTTTCTTTTCACCTCATTATGGAAATAGATTAACTGAAATTAGTTCCTTTGGTTATGTCTGTTATAATGCCTTAAATATGATCCTGCATCGCAAACTAATAATTGGCAACTTTTGGGGGAGAAGGGACAAAGAAACCAGGCATATTTGTCAGGGAGCCAGGAAAGCCTCTAGTGGGCCTGACGTCTCGCTGCCATTCACTGAACCATGAGGAGGGGCTGTACTGCTGGTGCTTTTGCCATTCCCTGGTAAGCTGAGGGATTCAAGAGTTTCCTGAAACAACAGATTTGAATTTATACAAATGGAAGTTTTGTGAAATGAAAATATGTGGTGTGTTGGTGCAAAACAAATGAAATATATTAATTTTTGGAGGTGGTGATCTCAGGACTCACAGATGACTATGGGTATCAGGGTGGGGAGGGGGAAAGATGTAAATTATGTATTTGTGCTGCTAATCTACTTTTTGTCTGATTTATTTTAAAAACTAATACTGTGACTTCAGCTTTGCAGTAGAAGTCTTTGTATCTTCTAAGTGCAATATTTTAAGAAAAATGTTAAATTTTCCTCTCCTAAGCAGAATAAACGTGTAGATATGAAGCGTAAGACTACCAGTGTAGGTGGGCTATCAAACATCTTGCCAAGTAAGACACTGAACTACTAAAAGCAAAGGTATTACATCGTATAATCAGGGTTGGAGTGAATGGGATCATTACAGCCATAGCTTGAGTAACAGCATTATGTTTTGCTTCTCTGAATTTGGCAGCAGGTTGCCTTGTGACTACAGAGACTTGTTTTACTTTCCCTTTACTCTTAGGACTACTCATTTATTTTGGACATATGCTGAGGAGGCCTTGCCCTCTCAGACAGTGGCCGCTTGGAAAACTGAAAGCCCCCTTGACTTTTGGTAAATTCAAAATAAGAAAAAAGGAAGGTTATACCTTAAATATATCATTTATGCATATGCTGGCTAAGCCCACCTCATGTCACAGTACTCTGCTGGCAATTGGTAACGCCTGCAAACTAAGACTAAAATGCATTAGCATGCAAATAATTGAAGGACAGTGTGGAGAAAATGGTGATTTTTTTTTAATGGTGTTTTTTTCCCAGGATGGCCTAGAAACTACCTTCTTTTCCCTTGTCTATACAATGAGTAAGGTTTACCAGCAGAGAAAGGTTTACAAAGAACTAGTTTACTACTGATGAGCAAGAAACACTGAGTAAAACAAGCATGTTAAAAATAGCCTTACCTTTATAATGGATTGATGAAAGTTAGAATTCAGACTGAAGAAAAGATTTGTCTTACTGTCCTTTCAGATCTGCAGTTCTACCTCAGAAATTCTGCTCATTTTACAGTACACTTCAGGAAATGAAAGTTACTAATTAAAAAACAGATATTGCCTAAATGTGCTGTCCATATGTACGTTGCACTGTTCACAAAGCCAACCACTAATAACTGTGTGGTGTATCTGTGTCTTGCAGACTTCTCACTTTTTTTTTATACTAACAGAGCACATTTTTCGCCCTAACTGTGAAAAACTAGGTGTGCAGGATTCTAGAGCAAAGGAGGAGAGAAGCGGATTATACATATGACAGTATGTATCAAACTCCAGCTCTTGTGAGAGCAAGTAGCTTTTCATTCTTAGTGTCTCTACAAACATGTTCTGCTGAGGGAAATGGAAAGCAATGAGTCTGGTTGTGGGACTTGTGGATTCTCAGCAGGTTCAGGTTTGTCACACCACTAGAAGGATCTTACCTGATAATCTGTGCCAGAGATGTGCATCTCCATAGGGATTTTGCTACTTCACAGAATCATCGAGCTTGGAAAGGACCTCTACTCAGAGCAAGGTCCGTTAGACCAGGTTGCTCAGTACTGTGTCCAGTCAAGTTTTGAATGCTGGAGACTCTACAGCCTCTCTGGGCAATCTGTTCCAGTGTTTGTGCACACTCAGTTTCAAAACAAATATATGAAAATTATGTTTAAATTGAATGTACTTCTCTCCAATTTGTGCCCATTGCCTCTTGTCCTTCTAGTCACTACCACTAAGAGTCTAGCTCTGTGTTTTACACCTTCTCATCAGGTACGTATGCACACTGAGTCAGAGCCTTTTCTTCTCTAGACTGAGGAATCCCAGCTCTCTCAACCTCTCCTTGTATGACGGGTGGTCCAGTACCTTATTTGTCTTTGCAGCCCTTCACTGGACTCACTCCAGTATATTCGTATCTTTTAGACACCAAGTTCTGTAGTAGGTTGAGTGAGCATAATCTGTCATACAGAGCTTCACTAGAAAACCTCTGCTAGCTAGCTGTCCTGGTAGGAGCACACAAATACTGCTTCCATGCAAGTGTGCGGCTACCACTTTGAGTATTATGGTCCCTGTCAAATTACTTTGTGTGACTGGAGGATAATACCCCATCCTGTTGGTGGTTTTGATCTCCCACATTTCCTGAGATGGCATGACAGATATATGGAGTTGTATCCTGGAGGTCAAGCAGCACAAATCTTTCCCCTGTGTTCAGGAGGTGGTATGGGGTGAGCATTTGGATCTTCAAGTGACATATGAACTTCTTGAGATAAAAGATGGCTTACTTCCAGCATAACAATGATGTTGATTGATTACTTCCCTGATGCAAGAAGATAGAACATGAAATGGAAGAGCATCTCCGCTGTGACAGCATCACGTCTGACAGCAGCAGGGGATTGCTTTCTGAAGTACATCAGGCAGCTCCCACGAAGGAATTCTTGGTTTCATGACCATTGCTTGAAACTCTAAACTTGTCTCTAACAAAATGACTGTGTTTGTAAAATAAATCTTTTCACAAAATAACTTTGCTTCTCTGACTGAGTTTTTCTTTGCTGTCACAATCAGGAGACAGGTTTGGATCCACAGAGCTATCGGATATTCCAGGAGAATGCAGAACTACTGTCTCTCTGGGGAGGCTTAGTGAGGTCATTGATGCTTCAATAGGTGGGAGAGCATTACAGGCAGTGGCTTTTGTCCACTCCATGTATAACACACTTTCTCTGTAGCCTTAGGTGTCTCCAGCTTGACAGATCTTTTCTCTGCTGGCCACAGCCACCAAGCCCACAGCCTGAAGTTGTGCAGATAGTATATACCTGAGGAAAACCTAGCTTTGTCTAGGGAAGAGGGGTGAAAAAAAAACCTTCCCACCTTCTTCCCTTGCCCTCAGCAATAGTCACATTAGGAATAAGAGTGTCTTCATGATCTGGACACAGATATACAAGAAAAGGGTATGACAAAGTCACAGGATGCCAAGGTGCCTTGTAGTGTTTGGTCTGCTAGGTAATTACTGCTTGATCAGTTATTGGAGAGATGTCACCCTAACCAAGGTGGTGAATAACTACATCTATCTAAGGAAACATGGTTCTGCAGGACTTGTATTGGGATAGTCTTCCAGACTCCCTCCACAGAAGGGAAGAGCTACAGAAAAGACCCAGGAGAGGCAAAGCCCTAAGACAGGGTCTGGCATATTTTGACACTTCCTGCTCTCCATGTCTTGAGGTCCAGAGGCAGCATCCCTGGCTGTAGCACAGAAAGAAGAATCAACAGAGCCAGAACATGAGCAGCAGCAACAGTCCTGTCAGCAGATGCAGCCAACAGCAAAAAAAGAGGTTCTTGCCAAACAAGTTTTGTCTGTTGGCACCATAAACTTCATGCCATGAAGGTGCCATAATCTAGGCTATGAAACCTAGGTGATGGTGCAGTACCCCCTGGGAAAGAATCTGCATCACCTGTATTAAGTGCCTCACTATAAAAGCAGCTTGCTCAGAGACTAATGCAGAGTGAGATTTGATAGCTGAGGAATCTGTTGAGCATGCAATCCTCATTGATTATTGCCCAGAAGTGGGAATCCTTGATGGAGAGGTAACATGGAGGGTCTTCTCTATATTAATTTTAGAAAATACACTTTGCATTACTTATTGGTCTGTCTGCATATTTCTGGCGTGATAATGGTTGTTGACCCTGAAGCATGCTCATGCAATGCACCATGCACAGTTAATTAAATTCCAAAACTGACTCAAGTCATGCTACAGTTGTTGCAAAATAGCATACCTGTGTTTTGGGAAGCTTCTAATAATTTAAAAGAGCTGTCAATTCCAAGTAATCACACCTGTAAAGGATGTGTATCCAGAAGGAACAAATCTCACCAGAATAGCCAGGTGAGGTGCTTGTTTGAAGAGTTTCCTTCAGGAAGTACATCATTTCCATGCTCTGGTACTGAGTCAGTCTGTAACAGAGGATGGGAGTAAAATGACAAGGTATCTAGTTGAAATCTGTGTTACAACTCCCCAAAAAAATGAATACCAAGTTAATTTCACAAAAAATTAAATACTTGAAGCAAGTAGAGCTTGCTTGTAGAAATTATCTCCACTTGCAGGAACAGGCAGAAATCTGTTTCCAACCTTGCTTCTGAGCCGGGGACTTGGAAGACAGCTATGAAGCTAGTTTCTTCAACTTTATTTTTACATTGCCAATGAAATGGCTGACTGCCTTCGCTCATGCTTTTAGATATGGATAATTCTATCTGCAATAATATTTATATTAACACTTTAAAGATTATGGATGGTCTTAGCATTCAGACAATTAAAAAAACTGAAGTATCTTTGCTTTTAACTTGTGTGTGATTGTAACTCTGCCCATCTAGAATGGGTCAGGTTTTCAGATTCCCTTCGAAGGGGAGAGAGCACTTAAACAATCACTTCACGTTCAAGGAATAATGTCCTGTCATCTGCTTCTTCCTAGATTTGGAGAGAGACAGCTAAATTTGACAAGAGAGAGCTACAGTTTCGAAAGTGGAAAAGCACCTTAGAGAAGAAGGCTGGAGGATGGATGAAAAAGTAGTGAGGAAGTTTATTTCACCAGTTCAAATGGGAGTCCACTAAATACGTGGAGGGATGCAACAAAAGAGAGAAGGGTGATATCAAGGATATTGTTGATGAGTAATTAGTTGGTACGTGGTCTTCTTATGGGAAGTACCACAAGACATCCTTTTGGTCCACAGGATTCTTGAAGGCTGGACCTGTTTCTTCTGTTTTAGAGAATTTCCGAGCTAAAAAAGGGGTAGGTTAGTGTCGTGTCTTAAAGTCTCAAACAAGGTGTTTTGTAAAGAGGATAAGCAGAGGGTTGGGCATTTTTGAAAAGCAGAATATAGGACAGGAGGTGTGGGGGGGTCTATATATATATACACACACACACATATATACTTATCTATACTTCAGTTATACATATATGAAGTATAATTTTTATGTTTTGTTTGGACTCTGCCTGTTCAGACGTAAAAGAAGTAGAGCAGAGCGGTTGTGAGTGAAGGAGCAACATGCCCCCTTCCTGAGGCAGACAGGAAGGTTTCCAAAACCACCCCCTTTTCAAAGTCTTTTTAACTAGTTTTTGCAATTTGGTATGCCATAGCAGGCTCCAGCTTTACATCTGAGGCCATGTAGTGACTTGTCTGTGCAATGCTTTCCATCTTGGATTAAATAATCTCTTTAAAAATAGCAGGCATTTTATGGGGTAGCACCTTGACTGCTAAGAACCCACACTAAGGAGACGCTGGCGTGTTCACATCTTTTTTTTTTATTCGACCAGACACAAAGCTAGTCTTTTTGCCACTATTTTTTTAGAACATGACACAGAAATAATGTATTTTTCACATCCGAAGGTAGAGCTGTTACATTATTTCCACTGTGGAGGCCTGTCCTGTGTTCTCTTGTACTAAATACGCTTTTTGTCTTACTGTATTACAGCAGACAAAGCCACAAAGACGCATGAATATCCACCCATTTTTCTCCACCTGAATTATAGGTTGGTTCATTTTTTTTAGTGTTCTCTTAATAGCCAAAAAGGAGCACTAAAGTACACATAGATCAAGGGAACAAGTTAGGAGAGATGTTCGGGGATTACACCATTCCTTCGCTGAGGATTTTGGAGGAGATCTAATAGAACAATAAATTATGCCTTTACAAACCAAATATGAATTCTCTTAACTATTTTGCAGCACCTGATCTTGCCACTTTGAAATCCAGAAAATCACCCTGAAGAAATCTACAATGTCTGTACTTACATTCCTACATGTAAACCATTAGAGCTTCTGTGGTGACTTATGAAGTTCTGCATTCATTAGGGCTTCGCACCCATGTATTCCATGAAATCTGTTTTGGAAGACACCCTTTGCCACAGGACTGGTCTCCAGATTTTATATACCTACAAATACTTTTAAAGAACATTTTCACACCAATAGATCTATACTCTTTAAACTCTAAAACAAATACAATCTAAACAAAGAATAACATGAGGTGAGGAAGGGGCTCAGAAAAGGTGGTAGCTAAAATAGTCTCTTGCAGAGACTATTTGAGGTCAAAGAGTGTTGAAAGGTTGTGTTTGTTCTGAATTGGGGAAGTAACTACCCTTCTTCTTCTTTCCCCACTGTGTAAGCAAGCAAGAAGCTTTGACTTTTGTTGGGATACACTGATAGTATCTGCTAATCAGGGGCAGAATGGTCCTGCATCTAACTTTCATCAACCAAATATTCATGGCACTGCGTCAGTAATGACTTACTAGCACTTCAAGATTTCGGGAAATTCCTTGGCTCTCATCCTATTACCACTCCCAAGTTGGACTGTAAGGAGACTTGGATGGAAAATATTAAGAACCTTTGTATTTTGTCTGTGTAGAGAAAGGACTGCTATAGATTGACTTATGTTATCTTACAGCTTTTTAAAGAAGACTAGCAAAATGGATTGATTGTAGATGGAGTATAATCCCTTAAGAAATAAGATCCCTCTTAACAAAAGCAATTATCTTATGAGAAAAAAATAATACCTGTAAACTTACTTACATGCACAAACATTATGCTTAACTTTATTCTAAAGTTAATAGAATGGTCAATAGTTAGCTTCACTAGTCTGGAGACTTCCAACACTAAACTGGCTGATGGTTTGAAAATGAATCGAGGTAGAAAGACAAAAAAAGGCAAATCCCAGTCAGTACAATGCTGATAATACTTGTTTGGCTCTAAGATTTGTGTGTGCTGTCATGCAACTAAGCACACAGCTTAGCAGTGGCTTTCCACTGAGGTTGGAATGGTGTTAGAGTACACAGTATTACATGCCACTTAGAGATGTACGTGTACACTTGCATTTGTTTTTCTGCAGATATTTGGATATCTGCATTCTGCATGTGGTGATGTTTTGGAACATTACCTCTGTGTGTAAGAACCTCAAATAGCATCAAGTCCAGTGTCTGCTATTCTAGACAATGGAATATTGTTTAATATTAAAGATGTGGGATGTTGATGGAAAAATATGTGAAGGAATGCCTTTGAGTAAATCTCATATCTGTTTCTCAAAAAACATGCTTATCATAAGACTAATTTGAAGGCTTATTGAGAGACAGTAAGCATGATTATACAAGCAAACCTGGCTCATATTGGGATTCTGCCATGTCCTTGGACCTTCCCCCACAAAAATGTTAATAACAATCAGACTTGTTCCAAAAATAAGAATTGATAGAATTACTCTCATTCATTTAGCTTGGTCCTGCCAGGTGATGAACTCTCTGGCTTTGCTGCAATGAGGAGTTACACAGACACGTAACTTCTTTGAATAATCTTTTTCGGCACTGTTCTTTACGTGACTGAAAATTTAACCATCATCATTATGCAAACATTGGTTTGCAGGAGGATTTTGGCTCAGAGGACCCTGACAAAGATGATTGATAGGAAATATCTGTTGGGAAGGGGTGATCTGGCCAACCAGCTGAACAGGGGCCATGATGCTGCTGCTCTCCGCAGGGGAGGAAGGAGAGGTGAAGATGTGCTTTTCTTGAGGATGGAGCCAATCCCCCAAAAATATATTAAGCCATACAACACAGAGGCCAAAGTAAACAACATCCAGCAAAATAATTGCCATTGTAGATAAAGCTTAGATTTTTCCTTTGCACTTACTAAATTCTATCCTCTTGATGGTGGGCAGCCAAGGTAACCAGCTGTGACTATTTTTTCTTCAAACTTCAGCCACACAAGGAACTATTGCTGGTTAGATTAAGTAGTACAAATCTGCACCACAGCAGGTGGAGAACAGAACACATGCTGGTTCTTGCCAAGGTTCACAACAGAAACTTGGAGATGATCATCTCACAATGCCTGCTTGCTTGTCAGCAGGGGCGGTGGGTGCTACTGTCACCGAGAACAGGCTTATACACAACTTTCCTTTGACTGTTAAGGGGAAGAAGGTACCAACACTGAAAGAAATAGTCAAAAAGGCCATTGATCGCATTAGTTAAAAACTATTGTGGTAAACTAGCATTGTTTTGTATCTCTCAAACAGGCTTTGTTTGTAAAGGACATTTAGACTTGTGTCACTTGCCACACAGTGACAATAGGTTCTCCATGTTTTACTCCCTAGCAGTTGGTTGGACACATGCAGTCCTGTGGGTGTGTAGAACCTGGCAAAGTTTTCCATGTGATTTGTAGTTTTTCTCCTGTCTTTCTCCATCATCACCAATCCAGAGAACAGTAATTTGAAATAGCAAGATTTCAGAAGGCTTTTCTAGATCTCATCTCTTTTCAGGAACAATCTCTCTGGTTGGAAATATTCCATTACTTTCCAACTGGAAAACAGTGAAACAACCCTGACCAATATTTCTCCAGTTACATTGCGCATAAGCTATTCACCGATTGGTTTTCTGTTAAAGAAGGCTATCATGAATGAGCCGTTGCACAAGGAAGCTTTTATTAAGCAAAAATCTCAACAGGAATTGTTGAAGTCACAGTAAAATCTGTGCAACCACCTCTAATTGCAGCGAATCTAGATGTGCAAGCACGAAAATTCTCCCAGCTGCAGAAGACAATTTTCTTGCTAGTCTGCCTTGACAGCTCACTGTTGCTTGAGAAAATGGAGCCAAGCTATCACTTTTAGCACTTCAGCAGGTGATTCACCAGCGGCTGAGTCATCCCTGTCCAAGGCTAGCACATCCAAAACCCAGGGAGGGGTGGATGGCTGGGGAAAGGAAGCACAACAAACCTTCTCCACTAATTCATGCCATCTGGGAGTGACAACCCATAGGCCTGCAGCTTTATTTGCAAAATGTTGTTTACAATTTTTATTACAAAGTCCATAGGGAAAAAGACAATTTTATTTTAACAGTTCATCATCATTACACAAACTGTTGTTCTGGATTCAGCTTCAGAAAACAGGAAGCAATACTCATAAGATTGGTTTGTCGGGCTTTTTTTGCAGACTTTTGTTGTTAAGAAGTCAAACAATTAGATGGGAAAATTGGAATTGAACCCACTGTCATGCAATTGGAGTCTTTTGGTGAGCCACAGAGGATATGAGCTATTGCAGAGTCTTGACTCATCACTTTGGTTGGTGGTAACCCAGGCTTACATGGGAGGTCTCTTGACCTAAATATTCATAACTGAACAGAAGGGCAGCAATAACAAATGCTTATCTATGAGCAGATGCTGTGTGGTGCCTGTAGCTCACATGTCCCAGTGCTTGCACAATCACTTTGCTTAAGTGTGAAATTACATAAGACCAGTCATTAACGTCACAGAAGCTGTTCTCTTCAACCTGCTGGGTTAGCAAATTTGATCAGCTTAGTGAAGGATCCAGCAAGCGTGAGAACTGACGGAAGGTTGAAGATGAGACTGTCCCTAGGCAAGGGGATGGGGTAAAGGGAGCAGGGTCTCCCCATTTGACAGTGGTGAGCTGTTTGATAGCTCAGCCCTACAATTTAACTCACCTTAGAACGTTTTGTTTACTGATCTCAGATACCACTTTAGAAAAAAGAAAATCAGTAGTAATTAGTTGCTTTCCATCTGCTGCAACCAACAATTAAACACCAAACTTTGCTAGATAAAGGTACATAGTGGATTATTCATTAACGCACAGTGTAGGAAAAGCAAATTCACAGACTGTGTAATGCTTTACAACACTTGGCAACAGTCAAAACATGTCTCAAAAGTCACTTTGATATGTAGTTTCCACGGAGAAGGAGCATCCACTGCACTTCCACTCTGACCACACAGCCTCGGATGAAAACAGAGTTTCTACCATCAAGGGTGGAGGTGAATGGAGTGGACACACTTGTCTTCTCAAAGGAAAGGCAAACTTTGGCTTTACCTCAGGACAAAAAAACTGGACTAGAACTAGTCTCCAGGTTCCCAAATCAGCTCAGTTTCTGTAAGGGAGCATGAGTGGAGGCAAAATACTCCCATATCTTCTCTCCCTTTTTGCCCCCAATTCCCCAGACAGGAGGAGGAGTTGGGAATTTAGCATGTGGTGCAGGTTCTTGAGGAACTTAAATCAAGGTGTAAAAACCATCAGGAGTGTGACATGAACCGTTAAAGGTCAGGATTTGAGATGTATCAAGTGGTTGGGCATTTCCATGCTATGAGTATAGCCTGAGACATACCCAGAGGGCCAACAGTCAGAGTGAAGAAACACTGCCTAAAATCCCAGCTTGCCATTCCGAAAACCTCATCTGAAACTCATTGGGCCTGGGTCTATGAATACAAGAGTCCCATGGGGATGTGGGGATGCCACACATCTGCAACGAATAGGGCACAGACTGCAGTGCTCCCCATCCATGTGCTCTAATAGAACATATCATCAGTGATCAAGGCTCCAGACTTTGCCATTTGCTGACTTGGGAACTTTGGTACTACAGGTGCATACGAACTTCTAGTTATTCGAAAGATTGAAGTAACTATGGCCTAGGTCTGCATTATTTTTTTTTTTTTTAAAAGCCAGATTTTACATTGGCAATAAAACTCCTCTTCTAGAGGTTTTTATTTTTTTGGTCAAAACATAGGTCTGTTACTAAATCCAAAAAAAAGTCTGCAAATACTCTCAAATATTCTTTTTTCCCATTCTGTTTCCCCTTGCTTGAATTATCCTCACAAATGATACTTAGCTTAATACCATCCAAAGAGTTTAAACACATCTCAAAAAAGGAGGGGAAAATACGCTTCTAGTTTTGAGAGCTAAAATATGACTGCTTCACCCAGAGGGAAAGCATGCACATGATCATACACATGCAGTGAATACTGACATGCAAATGCCTACTTAGATGAGTGCTGGTTTCCCTTCTAGTTTCCTTGTGGGGTTTTTTGTTTGTTTGTTTTTTAGGGGAATGAGGCCTAGAAGTTTGAACAATGAAACCATTGGTATAGGTCTACCTGGGAAACTACCTGTCTTCATAATAGGGTTAGAGATGGCCTCTTCAGAGGTGCCATTAGCTGCCATTCCTTGCATCATTTTTTTTTTCAGCACAGCTGGTAGAATGTGGTCTGTGTGAGGAATTTGGAAGTTGTTTTTCTGCTCTTGGTTAATAAAAATCTTAGCTGTCCTTGATAGCACTAGTTGGTGTTGTTTTGTTTATTGTGAAGTGTCCAGATTTTTTAAAGAAATTGCTGTTACAAGTTTTTTCTGTTGTCAGAGTTGCTAAACTTTAAAAATAATCAAATTGAATAAATGCTTCTAATTTTAAGAGAACCAAATCAAAACTCCTTTTTAACAAAACCCACATGACTAGGAAGAAAAACAATATTGTTTCAGCTTCAGAAAGCAGGAAACGATGGCACAGTCTAAGGAATATGTATATTAAGAAACATAAAATTAACTTGGCAAGCAGATACCCTCACAACCAAATGCTAATATTTCCAAATAAAATTAATTTCTATCTCACTTTGCTAACAAAACTTATTCCAGTGGCTGAAGTAGTGACATCTAATGTGAAGTAATCAGGCAGACCAATATAACATCAAGAAAGACTTACTAAAAAAAAACTATTTAACAAAACAGAGTAGTCAGCATATGCTAGGTAATGAAGGTAGAAGTGATAGGCTGAAGTGGGATAACAGGCAGTAAAACAAAGGGCTTGTGGATGCCTCACTCTAAGAAAAGCCATGCTAAGGACCCACCTTTATAATATGGTGTGAAATTGTCATTCTGGCAGTCTAGTAAGCGGTGTTCCACACTCAGAGTGCTAGCTACCCAGAAACAGCAGGACATATTAAATAATTGCTGTAATGTAAATAAGTGGCATAGAAAAAAGTCTTCTTCCTATATCTCTTAAGGAAATCTGATTTTTATGCAACTCTTCAGGGGTTTGAGGTGGGAAGGGGAAGGCTATAACCTTTCTTTTTTCCTTTGACTAAGTCATTTTAAGGTCATTTGGATAAATATTGTGGGTGTCAACGTTATCTGTGAGCTGCCTGACAGGCTCTGTGTCAGACAAAATCCAAAGCACATGATCCACAATGTCTCATCCAAGACCCACTGTACAGATACAGCATATCGCAAATCCCATACACATCTTCCAGTAGAGAAAGTGACATAGGAGGCATTTTCCAGCAAAAAAAAAATTCCTCTCTCATGGTGAAATCATCTCTCTTTGGAGAAGTCACACTTAATTATAAAAAGCACCCAAGTTTTGTGGTTCTCAGTATCTGGGGATACAGAGAGATGACTTGCTGTCCAGAAATGTTGAAATCTGTATTGAATATAGGCTTTTGAAAGACAAACTCTGCATATGCCAAAGCATTCACTACCCACAAAAGGGTTTATGCATGTGAATGTAACACAGTGAATGGTTCCCCTTGTTCGAAACATCAGAAATTACTGTGAGACTGGAAGAAGAGTCCTGGGACGCTTTCTGGTGGTGTGACAGTTTCCTACTCCAGCGCCCCCAGAGTTTTCAACGCTGATGAAATGGAAAGCAGTAAACCGAGCATACGAAATAGCTCACCTTTCTTCGGCTTTCATTTCAGATGACGATTTTTTCCGAGTTTCAGGGATGGGTTGTGTAGCACAGTATCAATCCCTGCTTTAAAAACCCAGAGGAGGAGCAGCAGCTCTGCAGCAACCACCGCCGCTGCCACGCTCCTGGCGGAGCCGCCCTCTTTCAGCGGAAAACCTCCCAACGCCACCGGCTCCACTCCTTCCCCTCCAGAACACCGCGTGAACCAGATAGCTTAGTAAGCACCAAATTATACTGCACTAATAAAAATAATTTCTTGGCGAAGTACTTGATTTGGCTCCATCTAGTTCGATGAAAAGTGGTTTATTAAGTCAATCTGCTTACCTAAAATTTGCTGAATATGTTCTCGCAACGCCACATGTCAAATGTTCTTGCACAAGCCTTTAAAAGGACATCTGTGAACCTCCTGCGTCAGAAACATCTCAAAAGTATGAATCCCTTACTGAACAGAAAATGTTATTTCTCTTAGGTTGATGCAGAATCTAGCAGTGTGAAAGCTGAACTGGAAATAAATCATGAGAAAAACTTGCACATAAACTCATTCTCTACAAGTGAATTGCAATTCTAGACCTGATAGAGGATGCAAACAAAAACATAAATGAACCCATTAACATTTTAAGTTAGCAAGTGCTCTGATTTTAGAAACAGTATCAGCTTCTTGCTGCTTTACAGAGCCAATTGGTAGCAATCATCAGCAACAAATAACCTCACTAGCACATTCAAAAATTACCAGCCTGCATTTCCAGACCAGGACAAAAATCAGATCTGTACCCATTCGGGTCAAACAGAGAATGAGATTTCCCTGACGCAAGGAGCAGCTGGCTGTTTGCAAACATCCAGCTTTACAGCAGCTTTTCCAGCAGGCTGATCTCCTGCAGCTGCCAACTGGAGGAGACAGAGATACTGATGCTCTCTGCCAACTCCTGGCTGGCAATTTTTCTACACCACTGAAAACCAAAGCATTTTGTGAACACTTCTTGTCCCATAGCAACCCTAAAAGAGCTGAGGTGTTAAAGTATTTATTAACATAATTGATTCTCAGGGTTTGGAATATTAAAATTTAAAGGGCAGAAACCTGAAAACTGCTTTTAACACACAGGTAGGTAAAACCTACCAGTGACCCTCTTCAGTGCTTTTCTACTCCTCATAGGCATGTGCTTGCAGCACTTAATTGCAATGTGATCACATCTAGGACTAAGACCACCAGCACACTGTCAAGAAGACTATTTAAACTGCCCCACTGGAGGTGCTAGGTAATCATGGCTCCTTCTAGGTTTTATCTGCTCTTAGCTGCCTGCCACTGAGAATCGCAGCCCTTGTGGACTCACAGCTTTGACTACCTAAGCCCCTTTTTCAAGGGCAAAAAGCCTTGCTTGACCTGTGATAGCAGCCGTGCCTTCAGCATTTGCTCCCTGTCTTTTGCTGCTCGCTCAGACACCCTACATTGTTCCTTCCAGCCCAGGGCACAAGTGTGGCTGCAGCTGCACAGTGAGGTGCCCAGAGGTCCAGCTGGGCTGAAAAGCCCTGATCCTCCCTTTCTCCCCATTTTCCCTTGGCTATTTTGCAGCTGGAACATTCCCCAGGCTAGAGCTCCACACCAGTGTTGATGGTGGGGATCACAAAGAGGCACCAGCTGGAGAGCAGGAGCAAGGTACTTGGAACAGCAGTTGCTGCAAGGAATCACTGAAAAATATGACCATCAAGTAACACCCTGCAGAAAAATAAATTTCCTTCTGCTCACCCACACACTAGCAGACTTCACAATCACTCCCCAGGGCTGATGAAGTAAAATGTTTATTCTATAAATCCCAGCAGGGCAGAGGTGGAGACAAACAGCCAGTTCATCAGCACTGCCAGCACCAAAGTGCAAAGCAGAACACAAAGAAGCACCAGAGACTTCTGATATCAAAGTGTCTGGCACCCGCAGGCTCTAGATGTGTGAACACAGAGACAGCCAACAGGTGAACAGGCCCTTAGGCATCTACATTTTAAGTCTGAGAGTCAAAGTGGTTCTTCCATCCCATATAGGAGCAGCCCAGGATCTTAAACTGTTGTCTTTAACTTAAGGAACTGCTTTTGTTTACCTGTCAAGTAGAAGAATACTGAAACACAGCATTTCTTAGACCACCAGTAACATCTGTTCGAATCCATTCATGCCTAGGAAACCTAGAGCCAAAGTACTGAAGCCTGATACTACAGGATATGGCAAATTCTTAGCACATGCCCTACTTTAGGATCTGTCCCTTATCTTCATTCCCTCCTTCTGTTACTTATGGATTGAAGCAAGCACTCTATTGCCAACATACTCCAGTGCAGCAACTTCATTCAATTCCACTATTTAACAAAAATCAGGACAAAATACCACAAAACTCCTGTCACCCTACTTTTCGTACTCAACTGCATTCACTAACAGTTGCGTGCAACTCTGGAGCCAAGGACTGCTCAGGGGTCCATGTTTCAAGGCAAGAAAAATTGAGATTCACATGTTGCACAATAAAAAAAAATATTACCAGCAGACATTCTGTGAAAACATTGCAAAAGCTTTTTTGACAAAACAATTGCAATCTTTTATCAATGAGAAGTGTTTAGATTCTTCACATGCTTATGAGGGTTTTGAAGCTTGAGCTGATGCCCCCTATTTCTACTATCAGTCTAACTTTGTCTTACAGCTATGAATTGCTTTTAGTATATTCAGTAAGTACCTCTTTTCTATCTTGAGCATAATCTTCCTTGTTTGTCATTATACATCTTCTTATACATCTTACAATTGTTTTCCATTTTGAAACAACTCTAAAGTACAAGTGCAGTTTTTAACCCATTGATATAACACAGTACAGTATTACCGATACACAGAACACTGATTTTTTGACAAACACTAATTCAGTTTTGTTGTATGCATATACAACAAAAATCTGACCCCTACAGCTCCCAAACTGTATAGTTTGCAGCTATTTTTAACATCATCCAGCATTCACATTCAACTACTTTTACTGAAAAGCAGTTAAAGAACTCTCCTATTTTCATCCCTTCCAGTAATTTTAAAATAAGAGGGTTGCTTTTTTAAAATTGATTTGTTACTTTCCATTTTAAATCTACTGATCCGTAACACACATGAAATGGTGTTTGGAAATGATTGAGGGGCAGTTATTCTTATTTTACAGGGCAATGGATGACACTGATATTCCCTGGCACAAAGGACAGGTTTTGTGCCAGGAAACAGTCATATGAAGTGTTAAAAAACCAAAACACAAACATGGTATAGTTAAGGTGCTGAAGTACAGGAATTTAACAGCACCTTTCCTAGAGCAAAGGCTGAATTTAAAAACCTTTAAGAAAAAAAGATACAAAGTATTTCAGAGAAGGTGTAAATCTAAAACACTGAGTGGTAAGAAATAAAGAACAGGTAGTCAAAGATGCATGTGTTTCTGTTCTATTGAGGATGTTAGATACAAAACAACCTCTTTGCTAGAAGAGAACAAAATATGTAGTACAGAGAAAAAGCTAAAATAGAAGGCGATATTTGTGGTAATGTTTACCATAAAGGGGTAAAAACATTTTCCAGGTAAAGTAAGAGTATGACATTAACAGAAAACGTTTGTTAGATAGCAGCTTCAAAAGGTGGCTCATAGCTTGTATCCACTGATGTGACCCAGAAGAAACAGAAAGAAGAGGCAAGATGTTTTTGAAACTGTTTGAAACAATAGAAAATAGCAGGGATTGAGCAATTTTCATGTTTGTTTCAAGCCTGTGTTCTGCCAAAGTCACTTAAGTATCAGGAAGCATTTGCAGTGGATAGGTGTTTATCAAAGTAAAATAGACAAAGAGTACCCCAATGGTAGTGAGACTTTTAAGAGTATGATTGGAAGAACAGTGCAATGCAAAACCTAATTTGCCAACAATTAATGTTTGAGTTTAAAAAAACCACAAACAACAACAGCAGGATGTGGAATAGCTCCAGATAGATTTAAATAGATTAGGGTTGGGGCTCCAAACAGAACCTGCTCAAATGGAATGTTGCAAAAATATTACACAGCCCCTGAAATAGGGAGGCTGTGAATATAAGTAATTCTTCGGCATAAAAAGGACCTAGAAGTTAATGCAAATACCACAATTCATTTAAAAGGGGAAAAAGCCTAGATATAGAAAACAATTCTCAGATTTTAAAAGAATGTTATTCGAAAAAATAGATGTACACCTAGCCTCATTGACAATGAAGATTTTACCTTTAAAAAACACCACCAAAAGAAACCTCTGTCCTATTGATGGAAGAGCCACACCACCCAACTTGTCCGATTTTGTCAGGTATTATATAATAAATTAAGGAATTACTCCCACAGATAGCATCAGGAGAAAGCATTTCATATTAAATGGCCCTCATGTCTCTCCTCAGATAGTATTTTTTAGGGAAGGAACTGCTAACAACAATTAGGCCATCTGCCACATTACTTCAGTATCAGAGAAAAAAAATCTGTTATAGCTCTCAGTCTAAGCAACTTGAGCACTATTTTTATGGTTTCTCCAGTGCCACAGCTGTGTACAGAATTCTACAGGCTAGTAAGAAATGGCAGGTTGCTACTCAAGGAGCTGACAGCCTGAATTAAACATGATGCATCACCATACAACAAATGAGGCTGGAAAGCTGTTTTTGAGAAAGGGCAACCAGAACTTCAAAAAAAAATAAGGGAAATGCTTTCACTAGCTACCTAATTAGCATTTTACATAGATACACATGTAGTCTTAGAGTTTGCTGCTAGAGTAGCCTTCTTTTTAATCACAGGGAATTAGCTATAGAAGTACATTTTTGGGTTGAAGGGGAAAGATAGTGTTGTAAAAAACAGACAATTAGGAAAAAATACATAGATGAGCAGGGAAGACATTCCACCCAGAGCTAATGGCAATTAGGGAGGATAAAGCTGTAGAATGAAACCTCCAAGATAAACTTTGAACCTCAGGCATAGATGGTGACCACAAAGTTACAAGGCAGGGTGGGAAGCAGTGTAATTGATAAAAGCAAGAAGGTAATACAGAAATCGGGAGATGAAACAGTATTGTACCTGAGGAAAAAAACCACAAAATGTAATGAACAGTGTCCATAGGGCAGAACATAGCATCAGCGTGAAGAAGACAAGAGGCTGAGCTTATTGGAAGGGATGCTGAAGGGAGACAGGCAAGTTGCAGAGGAATTTCAAGTTAGCTGCATTCAGTTAGCAGCTCAATTGTCAAATGGGAAGTAATCATGTGATCTGACGATCATTATGTAGAAGACCTTAAATCAGAAAAGGATTTTGAGACAGAAGGCATCAAGATAGAAACCTAAAGGATGGAAAGGAATTACTTATTCAAAACTGATGAGCTATAGTTACTACATACATGTTATACATATAAAACAGTACTAAGGTTTTATTTTAATGACCCACTGCATTTAGCCAGTATAAATGCAGTACTTCCCTCTTACATTTTTCCTATCAAATAAGCTGCAACAAAAATTTAAAAAGTCTGTAGTAGTATGCTTGTTTTACTTTTTAATACTTTAATACTTAAAGAACTATTTCCTCCAGTTACCTCAAATTCTTGCAAAAGAATAAAAGCCTGAAATAGGGTACTATTTTTCCAAACTTTTTTCATACTACAATTACTTTTTTCACAGCTATTTTGGAAGACTGACTTCAAAGATGTGGATACTTTTAGCATGAGCTAAGGGCTGCCTCCAAAGGCATTAGGGCAGAATAACATTCTAAACTCTAAATTCACCCTGTGGGTTCTGGAGTTTCAGGGAAACCTCCCCTATATGCATGCCCTTGGTCACACATGAGTGCAAAAGTTTTATTAGAAGACCATGAAATTGACTCAGAGCTGCAGCACATGCAACTCCCTGCCTTTCAAAGCTTCAGCTACTAAACCCAAAGAAGTTTTTCAGGACTCTAGAGCTAGATGACTTTCTTCTAAACACCTTCAAGAGCACAAACTCATCCCAACTGTGGCAGCAGAAAACTTCCAGAGCCAAACATACAAAGGCCTTGAGCTGTAGGGTAATGGGAAAGGTAAGATGGTAAAATGTAGAGATGGGACTCTGGACATTCACCTGGGCCTGGCAGAAAGCCTGTAGCTGCTGCTCAGTGCTCAGCTGTGATCAAATGACCCCAGTGAAAAATACTCTATCAAGGACCATATTCCAAAGCTTCTCAGGCTCCACAGAAACCTCCTGTTTTCTAGCAGTGATTCAGACTCTTGTCCTCCTCTTCTGTTTATAGTGTAGCAACAGCACCAGTCTTCTCTTTCTCCTGCATGAATTCTGCTCTCTCTGTGGGAAGAGGCTAAAAAAAGCTTGAAGGAGCCCATAGTAGGTGGAGTGATTCTTGTTTTCATACAGTCTGTTGTGCAACAGCACCATCCAGCTGTCAAAAAAAAAGAAACAATGCCACTATCCAGATTTGGTCCTTGAACCACAAGCAAAATGAAGAATTACACCTATTAAACAAAACCCACGTCTTTTCCCTGCTTCTGAATTAATTATGTTGGTCCACTGCATTATGTTTTCTGGGTTAGTACACAAGACTGTGCTTTCGCAAAACTAAGAATTCAGCCTAGATTATTTCTGCCCAGTATGACTGGCAGGCTACAGCTTACCCTCAATGTTTCAGTGAGGCATGGGATATAAGCTCTCAGGTATGAGGAAAAGACAATTATCTTTGGCTCACAACCAAAGACAGTTAATCACACTACAAAAACTAATGGAAAAACTCAACTATTTCATACATAAGAGCCTATGTTTTAGCTATCATAACTTACCTCTCTTGAGCTTCAGTAGCTTCAGAAAGCAAGAACAGCAACCTCCAGTGAGGGGGAAAAAAACAATGAGAACAAGACTTAACTGAGTTTTCTCTCAGATTTAACCAGATTACTCTTGAGAGGCATTACAACATGAGAAAAACTTCTTGCTTTCCAAGTTTTTTCACAAAGTTTGTTCTTTAACAGTAACTATAAGGCATATGCAATGGAAATAAAATAACAGATGGCATTCCCTACAATGGATGACTGATTATCCGAATTAAATCCACAAGGTCACTGCTCAAATTGCCTTCAGTTCTTCACTAAACTGAATTTTGTTGTAACACCCACAGGGAGCTTACCATGTGTGTCCACTGATGATCACAAAGTCTAATATTAGAATACTGTTCTTGCATTACATGTGCCTTAGCTTGTCCTGTGATCCCACATTCTTGCATTGTTTGATAGTTGAAAGCAGGGAATGCATCTCCTTTTTTGACTTTCTGATGTCCAGTCCTAGTTCTTTACAAACACTCTACAATGCAGTACGGGGTATCTATTAAAGTCTAAAGGTAAGTCAATCATCCTTTCAAAAACAGTGGAAACTTTCCAAATAAAGATTGGCAGGAGAAAATCGTAAATGCAACAATTAACCCAGGAGGAAGGTCATTTCTACACTCAAAGAAAACTTGAAAGGAAAACCTAGGACAAATGAGTTGACTTTAAGGAACTGGAGCTTATGCAAGGAAGAATCAGCATAATCACATCGAGGAGATGCTGTTTTTCTTGCACAGAACTAAAACACAGTAGATTTTAATGTAAGCCCAGAACATAGGAGCACAGCCACAGAAAAACAGCAAGCACTAGAATAGTAGCTAAAGCCATAGGAGCAAAGAACATACCCAAAGATACAGCAGAGGTGCCAAATGACAAACCTGTGCCAAGTGGGAGAGAATGTGCCCCTAGACAAGCAAGGCAGCAAAACTGGAAGAGTCCAGAGAGACATAGCCCTAAGGAAAAGGGGACAATCAGCTCCCTAAAAACCGCAAATGAACAGGAAGATCAAATAGAGGCATGGCCAACGAGGAAGTATTATGGCTAAGTTTGACTAATGAAAGCAATGAGTTCTCCTCTCACGAAGACAGGGAGAACAGAGAACACAAGACCTTCAAGAGCAGCTGTGTTAGAAAGTCATTGCAGGACTACATTAGATCAGAGACAGAACAAAGCTACTAGAAAAAAAAGTTGGAATGAGAGCAGACCAAAATGCTTGAATCGGTAAAAAAGAATTGGTGCCAAATGGGCAAAAAAAGGAAAGACTGGTATGTATGAGGGTATTAGAAGAAGGTGGCAAGGTGTTGGCGGGCAAGAAAGAGCCTTTGAATCTAATGAAAGTTTCTCCTCTGTTCCACACCAAAAAGACAGAAAAATGTCAGCCAAGTTTGAATTTTAAGTGCAGAGAAAGTAGTTTAAAATAAAGAATCTGATTATCTTGATTGAAGAAAGTCTATTTCCCTTGCCAAGAACTGACTAGAGAACTTGTGACATGGCTTGGAGGCTGCATAGCTATGCTCAGGGAACTGCATACTCAAAAGGCATAGAGTTACACACTCATTCCAATAACAGAAAGGGTATGATCAATCCATTTCAAAAAAACTCAGATGTATAAGGAGAACAGACAGAAAAAAGAGGAGGAAAAGCAGATCTCCATTAGTTACCAGTCAGGATAAATAACAAGGGGGAAGGTGGAAACAGCATAAAAATCCCACTAAGCATAGAAATAGGTCTCCAATGGAAAGAAACAAGACAAGCCAGACAGAAGGAGAAACAGGAAGCCATGAAGTCTTTCCAAAACAGTCTAAATAGAGACAACACTTTTACACCATCCTCCATGAGGTCAGCCAGAGTTCTGCCAACTTGATCACAGTAAGTCCTAAAGGATTTCACATGGAACTTGAGCCCATGACAGTGGCTTTTCTCTTTTACTGCAAGGGTGCAAGCTTTTAAGCCCGGACACCAGAAGGTACTAGAGGTAAGAAAACAGCGTTTCCACTAGACAGCAACCTGTCTACACTTACTAGTTGTTCAGTCTAGTTAAGGAATCAATCTTACTTAAGATTAGAGTACCTGTTCAAACAGCTTTGTAGTCTTGTATGAGTAAGCATTTCCAAAGCCAGGGCTTCAGCTGTCCAGAGAGTCTTAGATAGATGTACTATAGTTAAACCTGCCATGTCACTCAGAGTATATGTTTACATGTCTACAAGTCCCCCCTGCCTCCGCACCAGCAAAGTATCTATTTATTACCCACAGAAGGTACTATTCAGTTCAGACCTGAGGAGTTCAGTTCTATCTTCATCAACCTCTCTAACCTTGTAACAAGCAAAGCTTGAGGATCTGATCTATTGCAAGCTTCTGCTGTCACTGATGAGTGCAGTGGCAGACGTAACAACAAGCTTATTGGATTTGGGATTTTAGTTCATGAACAGTCTTATTTAAACCAGGGACACAATACAACTCACGTGAAAATAGTAAGATCACACATGGTAAATCCATACTATTAGGCAGAATAGCTGGATACAGGAAACATGTTGCACATACCAGTCTCTCAACCTGCTCCATCCTTAGAACTACACTGCAGCACTCACCAGCCCCCTCTTTTCAAACAGACTTTCTGTGAGTCCCATTAATTTTATATTTAGCATTTCACAGCAAGTTAGTTTCTACTTCCAAAGTGTCTAGACATAAGTTGTGTTGATACTCATGTCTTCCAGTGAAAGGCCAAGTTCTCATAACAGGGAATATGAATAAAACCAAGAAGTTCTAGCCTAGAAAGCTCACACATTTCAAAGTTTAAGAGCTTATTTTAATCCAATATATGGCAACTGTAAAGTCCAGTTCATAAAAGGGCAATTTGCTGCTGGTAAGTCTTCAGATTTACAGTGAAAACAGTCAATCAATGCAAGTTTCTAGTCAGTAGGGCTTCCCCATTGATTCCAACATTTTCTTTCTCTCTTCTGCTGAGGGCATCTCTGGTTTCACACCGTTTCTTCTCCTTTGCATCATAATGTCATGCTGAAAATAGAAGAAAGTGACCATGAGAACACAGATTTCTCAGAAGTCTCTACCTCTAAGCTCCGAATGAACAAGATTCTTTAAGAGAAGTACTCTTGATATATCAAGAGCCAGATACTCCGATTAGCTGACATCTTCAATTAAATACTAGTACATTTAGTTATCTGACAGTTTACCTTGCTGCTTCAGAAGACAGTGAAATTATAGTATTTCCATTACACTATGTCAGACTAACATGCAATTGTCTGTAAATATTTTTTTGGTAGTTTGCGCAAGTATTTAAAGGCTAAGCTAAAATACTTTACTACTATGGCATAAGGAAAGAAAACAGCAGAGAACAGTTTAACTGGGCATAGTACCTCATGATACATCTCTACCACAAGAGAGAAGGAAATAAGGACACCACCAAATAAAAATGAACTCTTCCTAAGCTTTATCTTAGGTTAAAGTAAACATGACCCACACCAATGAAAAACAGATGAACTTACCTTACCTCAGAATTCTTTCATTATATCCATTTAAAACAGAACTTATTACTTGAAATATCGGACTCAAATTCAGAGGGAAACATATCAGGTGCTGCAAGAACACTGACTCACAATCTAAGAGAGTAAACTCAGGAGAACTGAGTGAAGTACTTTGATGTGCATCTACTTAAGTCTTCCAGCAACACATACCAAGACTACCTATGCCTGTAAGTCACTGTAAAAACAGTAGCAGTCAGCACTAGGTAAGTCTGAAGAGTTCAGAAAGTAGTGTGTCAGAAGTAATGTACTTAAAGCAAAGCATGGAGTAAAGTTTAGAAAATCTACTATGCTTACCCAGAATTTTCTGCAGCTTTTGTACTTCAAAAAATAAGCAGCACACATATCCTTGTTATAGTTGTTGTCATCCATACATTTTCTAGAGGCATCTGTTTCCTTTAATAGGGAAAACATACTTCAGAGCTGAGGGAAGTTACTGTGCTCAGTGTCTAAAAATTCTAACAAGTCCCAGAATATCTATGAAGATAGGAGGAGGCAGCTTCTCAGATGAAAGACAACTATCAAAGAGAGCAGAGGAACATCTATGACAAAGGATAATGAGTAATTCCAAACAATGACTTCATTTAGAGATAAAAGACAGTAGTACTCTTTAAATAGTAAAGATAGAGTCCACAGAATAGTTGTTTACAAAGATGCTTGGTATAACCCACAAAAGACTTAAAAATCAACCAAGCTTGTCTAACGAGGATTTCAGGCTCTGGTTTTAAGGACAGAAAATTGGAGAGATTGCCATCAGTTGTATTACTCCTATTTATGAGGAATTACTTGTTGTTAGTTCATACTTACTGAAATGGATGATTTTCAGCTTTTCCCCATCTTCAGACTCTTTAAGAAACTTTTAATGCAAAAATGCCAGTGCAAAAGTGCTACCCATAAAAAGATCCTCTAGTAACTGCATTATTTAACATTGAAACGTACAAACACAAATCCCAATTTGATCATCTTACCGCTACACATGGATTTATATCATGGTCTCTAAGCTGTTGTGCATGCCTGGACATTCTAGATAGACACTCATACCTTGGCTAGAAATAGAAAAGAAACAGGTTAAGTACCTACTTTTAATAGTAACTCAGGATTAAGTCTGAACTTCAGCATGTAATACAGGCCTTCGAATAATGCACACAGTTTGGTTGTCTTTCAGAAAAAAAACAAACAAACCACCACCAGAAAACTTCTTTTGCAAAATGTTACTTCAAAAGCACTGACAGCAAGACAACTTAGGCAAGTTCAGCCTGTCACCAAGGCTGCTTACTCCCTGATAAAGTCCTTCAGAGCATGGAGCCACTGCAGTGACTCTCACACCAGCCTGTCATATCATTGAGGAAGTGACCACGTCTAGGAGAAACAGCCCCACAGAAGCTGATCACAGCCAACGCACTGTAGACACTTCAATTAATAGTGCGGGGGAGCAATGTACAAGTAAACTTTCCAGATTTGTGCCTGCTCTTTTGCTGGATCACATCTGTATCTTCACTGAACCTTCCCAGGCGTAACAAATGCCCAGCCATCTCCTCTGTTGCTGTATCTGATACTTAAAAGAAACAGAAATGGTTTCACTGCAAGGAGGGACCAGATCCACTTACACTGTGTATGACAGCTTGAATCACATTTTTTCACCAGTTTAGTAGTTTGACACTGACTCTAGGAACTCCAAGCTTGAGACACAGACTTCAGTGCCAAGAACCTACACTGATCCAAGATGATGACATCAAGATGAAGAGCAGACCCTCATTCCCTTCACTAGTTCCCATACATTGCCTCTGGCACACATGTGGCCATGCAGGTATATCTGTTCCAAACAAATACTAAATCTAACCAAAAACAATGTTGACCAGATGACTGTTTGAGCCAATGCAAGCAGAAACACAGGACTAAGGAAGACAGAGCTCTTTGCAGCAAGTTAAAGTACACCTGATTAAGAAAACTGTAAAAGAACAACCTTGCTTGATCTTGTTGTGTATTTTTTCCTAAAGACATTGATGATAATTCTAAACTTAAACCTGTTTCTGTTCACGTTAGAGACTGGTAAGTTTGCAGTAAAAAGCCAGTTTTTCTTGCTATCGGCAAACAAAAGAATCAAATACTGCTCCTAGTAGCTCAAAGACAGAAAACAATGCACAGAAACAATGTTGTTCTTTGAAGGTTCTTCTTTAGGTAGAAATAAGCTATTCCACATGAATAAGCCTTAGATTTTACATCCTGTGCAAGTGTACTATCCTGGTGCTTGAAGTATTTTCTGCATTCCACATCATCATTTTCTGCAAATGGGCCTTTTAAAGAACAGCATCAGGAAACCCTTCCACGTTCCTTTAAGAACTGTCCAGTGTTTAAGTTAACCTTACAAGCTAGGCAAACGTTTGGTTTTTTGTGGGTGCAAGAGGATTTTTGATCAGGCACTTCCAACTCAAATGGAAACACAGGCATGTAGAACAATAGCATCATCCAGACTTCAAGGGAGGAGGGGGGAAAGAAGGAGAAGAAAACAAAAGCAGCACATTACAATGAATCACCTAAGTCAGTACTACAGATGTAACATTTTTAGAGTTTGTTTGTCTGTTACAACTGTTTTACTGATATTAGAGGTGTAAGTACTACTTAAACAGACATGCCTCAAGGTATACACTGTTAGAGTGACTTCAGCCTTACTCTCTGAAAGAGTATTCTTGAGTCACAGAATGTGTCATCAGTGTTCATTATACAAACTGCAATTCGCATTTTCAGCTTGATTATGCTACCAGAGTCTGCAACTGTGCCCAGTTTAAGGAACAACACACAGAATACATTAAATACCTACTTAACAAACAGGCAGTTCAGATTCTCATGAAGCTGCTTAGTTCAGAGTAGGCAAATGCTTAAACGTACTTAGTACTACCAAAAACGTCTGACAGCTCCTGTGCGTGTTCCTCTCCCCATCTCTAGATCTGAAACATTATCAGCTGGAAGGGCAGGCAGGTCACACCGAAACGCTGCTGTGTGACTGAATGAGCTGTTGGGCAGGAAGCGAGCTTTCACCCCCAGCTTTTGCACATGCACAGGCTTCCCTTCCTGTTTTCAGATTACAGGTCTGAGTCCAACCACAACCAAAGAGCTTGTCTATTCCACAGTTCTTAATTATGCTTTAACACATTAACAGTTGTAAACTGTACCACAGAGAAATACATTGGTTGCTAGCACTCTCTAACCCTAGGGCTTTTTCAGTTCATAAACCATCAGGACATTTTTCTATAGGCTCCCACCCATTGAAAAGTCTTTGCCTTTTTTTAAATGCATATATACGTACAACGTTGCTAATTATGCTGCAATACAGACCAGCTTATTAAACCTTAAACCCTGGAGTGAAGGCCGTGTAAAAATCCTACGCTTTTTATCACTGCTGCAGGGGAACAAGCGGGGGGCGGCAGAAGGCAGCCGGCGGGTCCGGACGCTCGGCACCGCTGAGCTGCCTTGCCCGCCTCAGCCTCCAGAAAAGGGCTGGGGGGCAAGTCAGGTGCAGAGAGGGCAGGCAGGCCGCCACGGGGCGACGCCAGTGCCCACCAGCCAGCCCCTGCCTTCCCCCACCGGCGGCGGGGGGGGGCTGGAAGAGCCCCGCGCCCCTTCCCTCCGCCGGCGGCCCCTCTCCCCACCGCGCGCGGGTAACGGCCGTCACCCCAACGGCCACCGGTGCCCAGCGGCCGCCGGCCGGCGCGCGCGCGCGCGCAGCCTTCCCTCAGCACCACCTGCCGCCAGAGAGGGGTGCCTGGGCCCCGTCGCGCCGCACGCAGCCCGCCGCCGGGCCCCCCGCGCCGTCTCCCGGCCAGGCAGGACTCCCCCAGCCCGCGGGCGGGCGGCGAAGGGCGAGCGAGCCTTCCCGCTCCCCCGGCGGGGAAGGGGAAGCGGCGCCCGGCCGCAGGCACGGTAGGCGAAGGGGCAGCGCGGGTCGGCGGCAGCGGCGGCACTCACCTCCGTCCCCGGCCGTGTCCGCGGGAGCCCGGGGCGGGAGGGGGCAGCCCGTCTCCAATTCGAAAGACGTCAGCGACTCGGGCAGCCCGCTTAAGTACGGGCGCAGCCTACCCCGCTCCCGGCCTCGCGGCTCCCCCCGGCCCAGCGCCGCCACCGCCCACGCCCCGGCGGCGCTGAGTGGCAAGGCCGGGCGGCCAATGGCGGCGGCGGCGGGCCCGCCCCGGCCTTGAGCGGCGCCTCCTTCCACCAACGGGGCGGGCGGCGCGGGCCGCAGGCGCCGGCGGCGGGGCGCGGCCGCGGCCCTGACTGACGGGGGGAGGCGTCCAACCCGCGGTGCGTGTGGGCGGCGGGCGGTGTGGGCGCGGCGTGTGCGGCAGGCTGGGCTGCACCGCAGCGCATACACTACAATGGCTGCTGGAAAGACGGGAAAGCAAACAATTTCCAGGCCCGCCGCGTCCAGCCCGAAATATGGGGAAAAAATTACAGAAAAATCGGAGAACACTGTAAAGGGTGGAAACGGGGCGCAGAGGGGATGCTGAGGCTCCCGCGGTGAGTCTGCTGCGGGTTTGGGGGGCAGGCGCCGGGGTTTAGCAGGGAAATATCAGGGTTATTTAAATTATGAAGGGGGAGGAGGAGAAGGAGGGGGGAGAGGAGAGAGGAGCAGCGAGCAGCGAGGAAAAGTTTGTGTTAACCATCCCTGCCTTCCATCCCTCTCCCCCCATCTCCCGCAGCCCCCCGCCGCCCCGCGTCGGACCCCCCCGGAGGGGAAAAGCAGGGGAGGGGAGGCGAGGCGAGCGGTGCCCCCCTTCCCCTCCCTCGGAGGGAGAAAGCGATGATTTTCAGAAAAACCTCTCTCAGGAGTTTCCTCCACTCCTCCCCTCCCTCCCCGCGGCGCTATGTTGGTTCGCGAGCGAGCGGGCGAGGCAGCGGTCTGCCCGGGGGACGGCAGGAGGGCGCGGGGTGCCCGCCGCCGACCCCCGCGGCGGGCCGGGGCCGGGGCCGCGGCGGCGGCGCGGGGCAGGGGCAGGGGCAGGAGCTGCGCGGCCGCCCCCTCCCCTCCTCGCCTCTCCGGAGCCTGTGCTGTGAATGCAGTGACAGCGGCGAGAGCGGCGAGAGGGAGCGGAAGACATTAGAGACCGCGGTGCCGAAAAATGAGGGAAAAAATTAATATAAATTCGCCCCCCGCCTCAAACCGGCCGAATTTCGCACAGAAATTTCCCCCGTGGACCCGGCTACCCGTGGGGTGTCCCCCGGACCTGGCGGCTCCGTCTTTGGGGGGATCCGGAGTGACTTTGGGGCACTCGACCCCCCTTCCCCGTCGTTTTTTGGACAAAAGTTTTTTTTTTCGTAATAAAGAAACGAATTTGCCTGCTCTCCCCCTCCGAGTGGCCCAGAAGCTTTTCCCTTCCCCATCGGTGTGTGTTTAGAGAAAAGTGTGAACCCAAGTAAGTGCTGAGTCGTGTTGCATTGGGGAGGGGGGTTTGCTAACTGAAAGCAGGAGAGATCCGGAGAGAGAGAGAGAGAGAGCAGGGACAGCTTGTTGTCAGTATCATAAACAACCAAAATGGAGGGAGAACTGAGGCATATAACAAAATAAAAATCAGAAAAAAATGCCAAAAAATACCTAAAAATCGGGGCTGCTCCCCCTTTTCTTCCTCAAGGTAACAGAATAAAACCCGTGTCTTCCCGAGACCGTTTTAAGGTTTCAGGGAGCAAGGAGTTAATATTTATTATTTTTTTTTTGTTGATGAATTCTTTGGAAAGGCAAAAGCCTCTTATAACTCGCCACCGACAATGAGAAAACGTGAAAATCCCTTTCAGGAGAGAGAGGTAGGGGGACATGATCGTGCAGAAAGTGCATAACTTGGGGGTAATGTGGAGTGATCCTAGATAAGATAAATGCTGTATGTGCTGCTTTATAACTTCCTTTTTTAATGCTTTTTTGTATGTTGGGAGGGGGGGTTTGGAGATGGGGGCTTCTTTCTTTTCCTCTGTCTTTTTCTTTTTTCTTTCTTTTTTTTTTTTTTTTTTTTTTTCGGACCGGAATGTAATGCCTTTGTAGTGTCACTTTCCTGATCTAATTAGGATGTGTGAGGCAAAGAGTAAACCTTTCCGGTTTATAAAGTGCATTTTCGTTGCCTTTGGATTTCAAGTTTTCCTGGTGGCTCCCTCCTCTATTTAAACTGGATTCTTCAGAGTAGTGTGGGGTTGAGGTAATGCTCCATAGGGAAAGCAGAGAGGGCTCAGGGGCAGGGCACCTCTTCTGCGGGTGGTTGCTGGTTTCCCTGGCACGTTCAGTTCACCTGTTTGTCTCCTACAAAGAACGTATTCTGCAGTTTCCTCGTTTTATTTATATAAAATAATGATGCCTCATCTCGCCTCACATTGAAGTTAATGCGAAAGTGCTGCTGATGTTGGTTCCACGTGGGATCAGGGACATAGCAGGGCATTTTAAAGAGACAGCTTCTCTTTTCCTAGGGTTATCATCACCTCTGCAGCACCTCTGCCTCTAGCAGAGGGATGGTTCGTTGTTTTGGTTTTTTTTTAATGGAAAGGTATCAAATCGGCCCTGGTCTGATAAATTAAGGCAGAATAATAGGGGAAAACGTGCAGATTCGTTTGGATCAAAGCAATTCTTTTGTGTGTAGCAGGTCTTCAGGGGAGTTTTCTTGGTGTGTTAATTAAAATGCTGTGTTTTGGAGAGCGTTTTTTGGAGTGGGTGTTGCAGAAATTAAATAGTCTCAGGTTGTTTAATATTAAAACCTAGTGCTGTTCTGCTAGCTATGAATTCCCTGGGAGGAGACCTATGTGCATAGGGCAATTTCACAGACATTTTGTAAAAGTTGTGAAGTATGTTATTTTTACTTTGAATAAATTTAGTTTTGTTGGGGACACCTGAGTTTGTTGAAAAGTTTTGTAGAGCTTGTTCTATACTTAAATCTTCTGAACAGTCCCAAAAGGTTTTGAAAGTAGTAAAAATAACTGTAGGTTTTAATGGGCCAAACTAGGGGCTTTTTACAAGTACACCTTAGCTGTGTAATTATAACATCACTTGGAAGAATTGCCTCTGGCTTTGTTTAAAAAAAGAAAAATCATCCTAACTGCGGTCTAGTTTCATATATATGTGTGCATGAGTGTGTGCATGCATGCTTTTTGCATGGGTTCTGGCTGATACAGTTTTTTGCTTAATTTTTAACTTGTAAATGTTTTATTGTAATGATGTAAAATGCTCTGTTTGTCCCTATTATCTTGTATGTATTTTAATTTTCAGTGAAATATTCTGTTTAAAAAATAAATAGCGCCTCTTAACATGGCAATTTGATATCTTTATGAGGAGTTACGATGCTTCCTTTACATGAGCCTTAGTTTTGTAGTCTTTGTGTTTAATTCTAGATTAAAAATTGAATCCAGGTATGTGGTTCTCGAGAGGGAAGATGGAGTACTGAACTTATAGGGAGGCTATTTCAGCAGATGTTTTCTTTGAACTTGTGGAAGTTGAGTATCAGTTGTGATAGCCCTCTGTGTTGAATAGTGCATGTTTGCAAATGATCTCTACCTTTTCTGCAAGTGTGACCAAAGAAGCTGTTGTACAGTAGTTGTTGACTAGGATAGTCTTGTGGTTAGAGATTTTGGAAGAAATCTCAAAAGTTTTCCAGTGACTCACAGTCGTGAAAATTAAATCACATTAACTACTCTTAGGTTAGAAAAAAAGGCTCATTAAGGAAGAAAGATTAATCAGTTTACATAAAGGAATGAAATTGAACATTTTTCCAAAACTGTCTTTTATGGTTTAGATATCTCTTTTATAGTTAGCAAGACTTCACACTTCAAAGTTCCTTTCGAAATACTTCCTTTTATTGACTGAAGTAACATTATCCTGAAATGCATAGAAATTTGATAAATTAATAGCAGTGCACCATGTGTTGGTGTTTTTAATGTACCAGGGTAGATAGATAGTAGTACATGTACAGAACTAACTTTAATAAACTAGTTAATGGTACTGAGAATAGTATTTAAGAACTCTTCAAATACTGTGTCTGTGAGCATCAGGATGAAGTGTTTAATGTGTTACTACCTTTTCACCTAATTAAGAGCTTCTAAATCATTAGCATTGTAATGCTGAAAATAGGTATAGGCACTTGTAATAACAACATGAAAGAAGCACATGTTGTGGAGTATCTTTCTTGACTTACAGTTATGTATTACAAAGTAGATTCAGTGTGTCCAACCATAGTACAAAATTCAGGACATAAGGAGGAGGAAGAGGAAAGGGTGTTCTCACAGAATTTGATACTCTTCTAAACTGGGTTTAATTTTAAGGTATAATCCAGATGATGATAATAATAGCAGAAGATAAATGTTGTTCAGGATTGGTTTTTACAAACTTACTTACACTCTTTTTGTAGAAAACTGAATTCTTCTTACAGGCATGACGTGGTATTTAATAAAAAGAGAAGTAACTTTCAAAGCTTCCTTACTTCTAAGAGTTAAGATAATCTTCTCTATTATATGTTGCTCTGGTTCTATACATGATTCAGTATGATTTTTTCAAGATTTTCTAAAATTAAAACACCTGAGGAAACAAATACTATGGGCTGTTGTTGGTAAAGTTACCCTACTTTTTGTAGGTAAACTGGGGAGCTGTAAATGTATTAAAATCCTTCTTAGATACTTATCAATCCTATTCAATAATGTTTAAAAGTTAGTAACTACAGTATTCCACAACAGTACAGCAAATACAGGAGTCTAAATTGACATGCATTCAACTTTTCTTGAATGCTTAGTTCAAGTGTGTGTCTTGGTGTGTACTTTTCATTTAGCAATTATACTGAAAAATTAGTTTCCCAGTGTAGAACTTTGAGATTTAAATTAAGAAACTTTTTAAAAGTTTGTGTAATTCCAAAATGCACTGCATACAAAGCGCAGCCACTTCTAATGGTCGTCCATCTCTGCAGCTAGTCAGTCAAAATGGTGCCCTTAAGTCTCCTCCTTTCAGGGTAGTGCATGTGTTTTAAAATTAATGGGTTAAAGAGGGCACTGCTCATGTTCTAAATAAGCCACTGTTTGTTACTGTTCAAGGATATTTTGTTAAAAGAAATGTTTTATTTCAGAGTCTAAAATATAAGTTTTTTTAAATTTTGTATCTGTAACCTCTTACATCTTTAAAACCAGTTTTTGTCAGCAAATACCTTTTGGGAGGGTTCTTGAACAAGTTTATCTGTTTACCAAGGGGAGATGTTCTGGAAAATGTGCAATATGTTAGAGCAATTAGACCATTCTCAAATCAGTGTAGAGTTAAAAGGAGCTAGCAGCCACCACCACCGAAGTGACAGAGCACTTGCTCTCAAGGAGATATTCTCCAAATATCTGCTACTAGTGAGGATTTAGCTTGCATTACTTTTGAAAGAAATGTGCAGTATCTATCCACTGAACTGTTAAGCATCTTTAACCAATTACCAAATGTTTAGGTAGCCTTAAAAAACTATTTAAAGATAATTCAAATATTAGAACACAGTAACATTTTGTATTGATCAAATGTAAAATGTTTAAATTTCTGAAGTGTAGGGGATTTTTTTTTTTGCATTTATCTGAGCATTTGGATAATAGAGAGTTGTGTATTTTTCCTGCTAATCAAAAAATCACATCTAGAATTTAATTAAATTTATTTTGATTTTTGAATGGTGTGAACTTGTAACTTGAATGTAAAACATTGATTTACTCTCATTATAATAACTTACACAGCTGCCTATATTTTATTTTTGATTTTTCAAGGAATATAGTGACCCCTTATCTGAAATTGAATAGATTGCAGTTACTAATGCATTTTAAATGAACAGTTGTCCATCAAACATCAAATGCGAAAAATGCTAATTGTACGCAAGTTACGAAAACCTAATATTGAACAGAACTGGTCACCATTACTGCAAGTTCGGTTTTGCTTTTATTTAGATTGGCTTGTTAAAGTATTTTTTTTTCTACTTCAGTGTCAGTGTTCACCTGTTACTGTCTCATCTTAGAAGGACGAATTAGCAGAAATGAATAGAATTAGAGGAGTTTTTTAAATTTTTGACAAGATACAACATGCTTTTAAAAATAGTTATGTGATAACAATTATAAAGGATGGGGCCTTCTCATAGGCTATATTAAAATTGTTAATATTTAAATGGACCCTGCATGTCTTGTGAACAGTTACTGTAGGATCATGGCATTAAAATTAACCACCATACATAGCAGGGTTTTGAGAGGACTGCGTAAGTACATACTTGACAGTGAAGAGTGGGAACGCTTATGTAGTTATTCTTATGTTGAAGGAACAAATCAGTTTCTACTATAGCCTTCTTTCTAATAAATTCTGTCCCTTTCCTAATTCATTGTCTGTCCAGAGTATAGAGATACCTTGTCAAATACATTAAAATACATGGCCAGAGTGATGGGCTATTTTACGCATGCCCGACCTGGTTTTGATAGACTTAAAAGGGGGCACAAAAAGAGTAGAATGTGGCCTGATGTGCATAGTTTTATTTTATTTGTTTAAAGGAAAGGAAAGAGGGGGGAAAAAAAACCCTAGGGCTGAACTAGTATAAAACCAAAAAGTGAGATAGATAAAACAAATGAATGTAGGCAAGTGTGGCTATAATACACAGAACAGTAACTCAAAACTCTGAAGTAAAATAGCTCAAATCAGCTTTGAGAAGTCAAGTGGGAATCAAGAAAGTAAAACCTAGAATTGCCATCAAATGCAATTAAGAAATAACTATGTAAAGGAACTTGGAAAAATGCAAAAAGTGTCTGTTACAGTAAACTGAATTGCTATAATCTTCTTTTGCACTTAATGTGCTAAATTCCTCTCTCAAAGGAGAATATCCCTAGAAATCAGATTAGAAAGTGTTTAAAGGGACTTATTTGTCAAAGTTGTTTTTTTACTGAAGTTAGGATAACTAATAATAATCTCTTCCATATTGTTGTAAATAATGCTTTACTTGATATCATTTAACTATGCAGATTGCACATAGACTTACTTACGTATTGTACAGGTAATTTTCCTGGTAGCCTGACACCGTGTATCACTAACTTCCACCCTAAAAGCTTTTCTTTATGGTTGTGGGTCACATTACACTTTGGAGACTGGCAAATCTTAAGTATTTCTCATGAAATAAGATGTAGATGACTGATTTTGCCTTATGCACGTTCACTCTGAATTGCCAAGTAATCAAAAAGCAAGGACAATGTCAGAAAGCTTATCTTCCCTCTTCATTTATTGAGTATGTATTTGTATACTACAGGGTATCAGATTTACTAGTGCATGAGTTCTCTAAAAAGCCCTGCAAATCATCTGACTCTAAATTAATGAGATTTCATTACACTGAATGTTTGAACAGCAGAAAGATCCTTTGTATGCAAATCAGATTTTACTGTCCCAAGTGCTTGTCACTTCTAATAAAACTGTTTATTGTGTGGTATATGTATTTATCATGAATGTTACATTTATATGTAATATAGATATACGCACACACACACATTTTAAGGAAACATCTGGCTGTTTAGGGAGAATGTAATGTCTTTTTAATCAGTTGTGATATAGGAATTTTTTTTTAAAGAGACCTTTTTAAAGAAAAGGCAGAAAGAGAGATTCTGGCAGCTTACTGTTAAATTTTAATCAAGCCTGTATAGTTAGTAATAAAAGATTTACAAGTTTGTAAATGTTAAGTTTCTTCAAACTCTTACTGTCACGTGTAGAATTTTCATTTATACTAATTGTGCATTTACTACAGCTGCCTACTTGCAAGGCTTAATAATAATACTGTATTTATCACATGGAAGTATAGGTACAATATAAATATGTAAAAGTAGAAATTGCTTACACCTGTTCTTACGTTTTCATCAGATGATACACTACAAAGGCATAAATTTATGGTGTTAGCTACCTGTTACCAGTTATTGGTACTCTTCCCCTCACAAGTACTTCAGGAAGAGTGAGTATTAAGCTAAAATAAAACAAATGTCAAAACTTATCAGGGTTTTGTGCTCTGTTTAAAAGCTAAACATAAGATATTGTTCAAGCTTATTTTGTTCACTGGAAGTTATTGTGGTCAATACACACATAATTTGTTTCATCTAGGACACTAGGAAACTGAACCACGTAGCTTAGAGAAGAGCTTAGACATAGCTGATCACAATAAAGGCCAGTTAATTTGAATCTGTAGATTTTTTTTTTTTTCCCTCTGTGACTTGACAGTTTTCTTTAATTCTTTTGAATACTTGGATTGTGTTTAGACTAAACCAATTCTAATTATACCCCAGCATAAACATATAGCTTATGGCTATATTTTAATCAGTTTCAGAAAAAGTAATAAAAATATTATTGCATCTGTCAAAGGATGGTGTTGCTACATGCTATTTTAAATGGTGTTTAAGTACAGTTATAAGCATACCAGTACAATGAAATCAGCTCTATTCCTTAACAACAAAGTTACATTATTTGTTACTTAAAAAGTTACCAAGAATCATAATATGTTAATTATCCTAATTAATCAGGCTGTTTTTAGTATGTGTTGAAATTGCTTTAAAAAGTATACATGAAATATTTATATCAAACTTGTTTAATTTCTCATTACTTGTAAAATGTAATGTTTTCACAGTTGTAATTTTAAAGGGTTTTTGTCTTGGCTGCACGAGTGTATCCTTTTCTTTTGCATACACTCTTTTCTGAACCCAGCAGTTCTTTTGCTTATTTAAAACTCTTTTGTTCTCTCAAAATGAATTTGTGTCCCATTAAGTGTTGATATTGATTATTTTCGTACTACAAAAATTGTGCTGAGGAGTACTGTGGAACTAACTTGTGCTGGTGATGCTACAAGTATAGAAATTGCATGTAGAGTAACACAGAAAACTTAATCATAGTGGTATTTGGGTGATGGGAATAGTCCCAAACTGGATGAATGTTAAACTAGCCTATGATGAAAAGATGTCAGGTTTTGCAGCCTTGTAGCATTAATCAAATATGTGGTATCACCATTTCTCATCAGAAATACTCAAACACAGTCCTAGCATCAATTGCTGTAGAAGGCAAACAGAAATCTAGATTATACTTTCAGAAATTATAAACTATGAAGTAAGTTTCTTGGAAAAAAACTGTGTGTAGAGGTCTCCCCTGTAGTATATTATTTTGCCTTTGAAAACTTAACCACTTGACCACAGAATATTTGAGAACAAAGTAAGTTAAGTCCATCTTGAGTTATAAATTTCAGTTTCTAGTACAGTTTTTATCTATGCATCATGTAAAACAAACTGCATACTCCTCATTGTATGTAAATATTTGTACTGAAAGAAAAGTGCATTTAAGCAGTTTTTAACTGCATTGATTACTTGTTCATTTGATTGGAGTGGAAAGGTGCTTTAGTTTGGGGAGGTTGAATATGTATTATTATCTTCTGTTTTTCTATAGTTTGCCTAATAAAAATACTGAACATAGAAGGAGACTGGATCTTTCTTTAAGCCTTGAGTGAAAAGGGAGGTGTGGTCAGGAAGGGGCTCTGATGACTTAAATCTCTGCCCTTCAGTCTCTCAAAATATTTAAATCCTATGAATTTGTGATTTTTGTTGCACAGTAATGTTGCAACCTCAAAACTGATAATATATTCAGTTCTCTTGAGATGAACTGCACAGTTGTCAATTAGGCAGACTGAATTCCCTGAAGGTTTTGTCTGAATAAGTACTTGAGTATTGTGCTGTTTGTTCCAGTTTTCATCAGGAATCAAGCCATAGAAACTCTCTCAACTCTGAGCAAACCCTCAAAGACTTCATGGATGCCCTAAACCTCCTCTGTTCCTATCATAGTTTTAGTTGTTAAACTGTGGTTGAAAGTCAAATAATCCTTTCTGCTAAGTGCCTGACTTTTATCATAAAGGAGGTAGTTTGATATTTGGTGCTAGTTTTAGCATAAAGGTTTTATGTAGGTAGCTTAACAAAAAAACTTAAAGGCAGGCAGAAATTTGCTGTCAAGTTGCAAGTGCTCTGTAACTGTTATGTGAAGTAGTACTTAAATCACATTTGTTTCATTGAGATAGTAAGACTTGTAGTTTGAAGAAGACAGAGCTTAACTGATTTAATTATTGCTTCCCAAATACACGTAAAAATTTGCCACCATATTTGCTGCCAACAGTGCTCTAAAGATTATCCATCCATACATATATATTTCCAAACTTTTTGTAACTTAGGCCTTTGTAGGAAGGTTAAGAGGTCTAGTGGATGGTGATCGTAATGTATTTGTATCCCTCTTACAAATGAGCTGTTAACTTAGCAACTTTGTAAATTCATGATGTGATTTTGTGTTTGGGGGTACATCTAAGAGTGTATGTAGTCAAAAATATGTATACTCGCCCCCTGTGCATGGCAGAGCTCAGGCCTGAAGAGCAAGTATTCTGTCTTCTTGCTTTGGGTATTTTTAGACTGGTTATGTGGTGATAAAAATTTATTCCTTTTTTCCCCTCCACTTGTTGCATTCATCAGTCATTTACGAAGTCTGTTTCCTGATATTTTTTGAGTATGTTGCAGTGGCTGGCAAAGTTATTAAATTAACTGAACTACAGAATTTGTAGATGGAAGAGGGAGACTTTTTTTCCTGTCTGATCTTGACCAGATTATTTGAAAGTCTTCTTGGCCTCTTAGCACTGCTTTGCCATAAATTAAAACAAATTAAATTGAACAAACAGTCAATAAAAATGCATGTCCCAGGTTCCTCTGGCAAAGCTTATTAAAATCCAGTTGGATGCTGACAATTCTTCTTCACTGTGACCTCCAAGATACTCAGCCTCTGCTTCATGCTTTCCAAATATCATCATTTACATCTATCAAATTCTAGGTAGGTCATTAGTAAATGTATGGTAGTAACTGTATAGTCTGTAATGCTAACATTTTAAGCATGGTACAGAATAAAAGATCTATGTTGAAGTTGAAATGCTTCTCAGGGAGCGAGTGGTATTTCCTCCTCTGTTTGTTTTTTTATTGTAACATGCATTTGAGATTGTTTCAGATGGCACTCATGAAAAGGAGTGATCTTTCAGGTTGTCAAGAATCAAGCTGTTCAGGGTTTTATAGGTTAAAACCAGTATTTTTTTTAGCATCATTCGGAAACTGGTGGTCATTGAGGGTACATCATGGAACAGTAGAGTCATGTGCTTCTCAGCAGGGGTTGCTGCTTAATGATGGAACTGCAATGTCCTGAATGTGGAAGGAGCAGACCTGCAGTGAAGGATTGGTCTTTTGCTACAGTGTGGACAGGGAACTGCTTTACTCTGGCTTTTACAAATAAATTAATTATTTGGAATAAAATCCTTCCTTCACTCACTGACATTTTCATTTTTTCCTGGAGTATCAGAAATGGACGCTTCAGGATGATTTTTACAAGTCTGTCAACTTGGAAGGGCAATTAATATAGCCACATACGAAGTTAGAGTGTTTGAAAAGGACAAAAATCCTTTTAGTAAAGATCTTGGAAAAATATTTAACTGTCTTGAAAGCAAAGAAAAATAACTACTATACTACTCTGATGATATTTTTCAACCAAGTAAATAATACTTAGACGTCATGGGAGATTCATTTAGCAGTAGCTTGGATCCCTCAGTAAGGGAATGTGTGTTATAGTAATATATTTATGAAAGTAATACATAATGTACATTTATAAAAATGTAGTTTTCAGTAACAAAACCGTCAGAACTTGATTAAAGAAAAAAAAAAATAATTACATTGTGTCCACGTACAGCCGTAACTTTTTTTTTTAATGTAAAAAGGTTAGGTACCTAGACATGCATAGGTGTTCAGAACCCTGCCATGATTACCTGGGAGCCATGCAAACACAAAACTCTTCTAATACATTCAGATAGTGCATGATAAAGTGCTTTCTAAAGTTAGCAAGTTTGTTGGTTTTGTGGGTTTGAATTCAGAATTAAAAGTGATGCATAGAGAAGTGATATGGTACTGACCTAGCAGCACGCAGTATTTTAGTCCAGTGTTGGAAGTGTGTATTATAAAACCTGAATGTAAATGCTACATGGCTTTGGAGTTTACTTTCTAGTAATGTGGCTTGTACCTAGGAAAACAAATGTTTTGTTTGGTCAGAATTACTGTTTTCCCTCTGCCTTTAATTGAATTCTGCTCCGTGATTTTTTTTCTTGTTACTTGCACCGAATTGTGCTCATGCTTTTTCCTCCAAACAAATAACAAATAGCATTGTACTCCTGCTGTGATTATTATGCATTAACACCTCTGACTCAGCAGATCAAAAGTTATGTTTATTGGAAAACAGAATTAACATTTTATACTTCTTTTTAAGACCACTTAAAAATAGCTGTGTCAAAAGAGATTATACTTTTAACATGCTAATCCACTAAGCCATCATACATCATTCTGTAGGCAATGTTTTTATTCCAAGCACCTACCTCTTACTAGGGTCCATCTGAAAGGTTTCAGGTTATCACAGAAATATACCCATAAACTTGAATTCTTAAGGAGAGAGGCTTCTTTAATAGAATGCATTATCAAATTGCAGCCTTTTTTCCAAGAATTGTTTTATATGTCAGCATGGTTTGGTCTGCTTTAAGGCATTCTGGTTATTCAAAACAAATTGTCGATTAAAAATGGCATGTGCAAAAACCTTTTCGGGGATGTGTGTGTGTGTGTGTAGCAATTCCAAATTTTGATGTAGAATATTATGTTGTGGTAGCCAGATACCTGCATGGAGTGCTGTACTGATGTTGGGAAAGACAGAGTAAAGGAGGATGACAGTTTATGCCAGCTGAATTGGAGACAGATTCATCTGGATTTGGAGACTCTAATCTAATCTGGATTAGTAGTTTCAGTTGCTAATCTTGCCCCATGTTCGTCTGCCACTTTGTTTTCTGAAGTTGTATTTTCCTCATTCAGTTTTTGTAATTGTATACTGTCGCTGTGTGAAGAGTCACACAAACGTGGGAAACAGCAATACTGACTTGGCAGAAAATTCTGTGGAGTGCTAAAAATGCAACAGAAAAATACAGTTCTGCCTTATCTTTTGACTTCAGAAATCTTAGATGTTACTTGTAAGAACAGTAGATATGTGTGTATCAGTCTGAAACTTGACTGTAGGTTGACCGCCATTGTGTACATCAGTGACTAGAATTTTTTAGGTATTAAATACCAACACAAGGAATTTGCTTCTACTTAGTTCAATTACAGTGCAAAGTTTGCTGAAACAGTTTAGCAATAACCGTTTTCATTTTTTGTTACAAATGCTAATTCAGAATGGTACAGCGTGAGTGAAAAGTGTAGTTAGTTGTTACTACTTGATACTCTATTCTGGCTGGTTATGGAGCTCTATTTAATGTTATCTGACAGATTAGAGTATTTAACTTGAAAATGTGCTGCTGCTGCTCGACTGGCGAGCTGGGACATTGCCTGCTGTGATTTCCTACTGGCAAGAAGTCTGTAAAGACCATTTTAAGGCAAGCTTGGCCGTACTTGAAACTCATTGAGTTAGGTAAGGCTTGACACACTGCTTTCTTCGTTAGGCACACTAAAAAAATGTTTTGCAATTTGGGCCAATATGTTTTTGAACTGGAGAAGTGTGTTTCATATAATCTAAAAGACTCCTCAGTTTTGGTGGCATTAGCCCTGTACCTTGCAGTATGATTCTGTGGGGTTTTTGTTACACTGGTAGTCTCTGAACACATATAACCAGAGCATAATACGTTGTGTTGTTGATCACTTCCATATACAACCATCTGCAAAGAACAGTGCCATAATGAGACACAGGGAGAATATGGGAAAGAAGATAGTATGTGATATGGAGTAAAATGAAACATCATAGGGCCTACACTGAGGATGCAGTGACAGTCCGAAGGTTATCCTCACAGTGTTTTGCTGTAAGGCTGCGTACTGTTTGTATGTGATAGTACTTCCTATGTAATGCCTATAGATTATGTTAATAAATAAAGTATTATCAACAAGGAGTTTCATGCGCTGCATGGAAGTAACTATGCCAGTCTTTATGTAAATTGTTTTTAAACAGACTGTTGAGTAAGGTGGTGTTCCAAACAGTCACAGTTTAAAATCCTGATAAGAAAGGAATTGTTGTAAAGTGTTTTGTTCCGAAGGTGTATACTGAATCGTCCTGGCAGATAGAGTTCTTCATTCTTCTAGGGCTGGATTTTTACTGAACAATTAGATGAAGTTACCTACATTTGAACTGATTCCTAAAGTTAGCCTAACTGGAATGAAAACGGTAACACACAAAACCGGTACATAAATCACTTTGTGGAGCTGGGTTGTTAATTGCATTAGTAAAAAAATATGTTCTTTGATGCACCGGTTTAAATTAAAAAAGAATAAAACACCTAGAGAGTTTTGTGTGTGATTAGGATAGGGTATTACTCAATTTACATGTATGGCCAGGGCAGAAACAGAGAATGTCTCTAAATTGAGCAAGTGGTGTGTGTTGCTCTAAAGGCAGCAAGTGACTCATGTGACTGTCTTAGCAGCTGGGCAGCAAGATTAGAGAGCTACTATGTACACATTCCCTTACTGAGGGGTTCAAGCTATTGCTAAATGAAGTTGTGTCACTGCCAATAACTGAATAATGGGCATAAGAAAATATAGTAAATAAGTGTGTCATCAGGTTAGTGCAGTAGTTATTTCAGTCAATAAAGTGAAGGAAAAAAACCCAACTTTTCCAAGATTCATATTTAAAAGATTTTTGTCCTTTTTTCAAACACTCCATATGAGATTACATGTTAATTGTCCCTTTCAATTTGCAGATTTGCAAAAACCATCTTGAAATGGCTGTTTCTGATGCTGCAGGAAAAAAAAAAGAGAATGTTAGTGAGTGAAGAATCTTATTCCAAAGAACTCATTTATTTGTAAAAGTACTAAAAATATGTTCGTATCATGAAGTATTTTGATTTGAACTGAAATTGGCAAAGCGTATACTTCTTGGTCACTTGCTAATTTGAAGACTTATTCATGATGTTATTCCTCATGTATTTCCTAATTGTAAGAATTTGTGAGGTTTGTTCCAAATTGTCTTTAAGTTTTCCTGGCATGCCAGTATGGATTAGTGGAATATGTATTCTTTTTATTTTTTTTAAGTTTCCCTAATCTAATTTTTTTTTTTTACTCAGATACTTGCTTGTCTTAAGAAAGTGGCTAATCATTTGTGAATGCTTTGTCCTTTATATATGTATTTACAGTTACATATTGATATTTCACCTATTATTTATGGATGTAAACTCAAAACTGGCACCCTGTCAAACACCTCTTTAGGACTAACCCTCATAAGAACCCTTTTCAGTCTGGAGGACCAGAAGACATACACTTGACTGCTGCAATCAAGTAAATTGATACAGAAATCAAGAAGACATGAATATGAAGCTCCTTAGTGCTAGTTACAGTGTCAACTTTCAGAACATAATTATGTTTTAAAGATGAGAATGTATTTGCCAAAGAGGAGCTTTTCTATTTAAAACACCAAGACAGAAAATAGGTTGAGCCCATGATAAATTACTTATAGTAAAAGAGGATCAGAAGAGTGTGTGTTCCTAGCCATCATCACTGCGTCCCACTGCCCTCAAAAAGATTAAACTGTTTGCTTGTTATTCTGCTTCAGGTTTTCTGGATTTCTGCTTTCTCTCTTTTCCTGTCTAGTAATGACTTGCTTCCCATCTTGTTACACTTTCATGTTTATTCCAAGTTTGTGCACTTTTCCTCAACAACAGTTTTCATTTATATCTCTAAGAAAAAATGGAGAGCATAAAATAAGGTTGTCCAGAATTGTCAGTGCATCTGAAAACTACCTTCTCAAGGTGGACCATCATTTTAATAATACTTCAAAACACCTAGTTGATCTGGCCCTTTTATTTTTGCATGTGTTTAGATTTCTTCATAATCAAGTCTCCTCTTGTTTAGTATTTTAAAATCTTTGATTTATAGGAAATGTTCACTTTGGTTTTTGTTTTGATTCATCCTATCCTGAATGTTTCATTACTACTTTTTTTTAATGTACCGTTTTCCCATACCAGCTTGATTTTTCTACTCTGCTTTCATCATTTTTCACTCACATCTTACTCATCAGTTGCAAAAGAAAAATGTTTGTGTTCTTCTTTCTGCACCGCTTGGTCTCATGGTGCTCTGTGACATAGGAGCACTAAGCAGCAGGAGTATACTTGTGTATTGGTAAGTAGTTTATAGGTAAAGTAGTAGCAGATTGTGGCCAAGGGTATACCTGCAAAACATGTCGATCCTCTGACTACTCGAATGCTTCAGTGGATTCTTGTGTGCTGTTCTTAACACATTCCTTGAGATGAACCATCAGAAATGTCCATCTGCCAACAGAGTTTCAGGTCCTGGGTCTTGCTGCCCTGTGTCGTGTGCCGCAGCAGCTTCTTGGGCTCTGCCTTCTCACCCCCCAGGGAAGAACTCTTGCCGTAGTGCAGGTTGTGTTGAGTTGCTTCCTTTTCTTCTGCAACGTGCTCTGTTTGTTTAGATCACCTTTTGCACTGCTGGAAGAATTATATAAAATAAATAACTGTCTTGAGAGGATGTTTGTGTGAACTTGGATTTTGGCTTGTTTGTTTGTTCCTTTCAGAATTTTGCCCAAAATTTCTTAGCCACAAATTTGTGCTGCTCCACTGAACAGAAGGGAAGCATCTTCTCATGGATAATAAGGAGGAACGCTCTTAAGCTACCTCTAGTCAAAAATACAATATTTTCTTTAATAAATTTGATTTCCAAGTGGCCAGGGAGAAACAGCCCAGCAAGATCAGGCAAAACTATCTTGTATTTGTGTGAGATTGCCTCTTGTAAGTAGGCATGGTTTAAGAAAGGAATAGGAAAGATTCTTACTTGATACAGTCCTTCTCCCCCTGCTCCCTCATGCCGTTCTGTTCTTAGGGTGGGGAATTATTGTGGTGTTTGCTTCTTAGGGCTGTTAGAAAATCATGGATATTTTGAAGGAAGCTGAGGTGCTGTTTCTGATGCTATTTCTGTCCTTCTGGTGAGAGTTTCGCAGTGTTGCTGTGGTGGTGTGTGCCACCTGCCCAATATGTTTTCCTTTGACAGGAAGACCTGCAACTAAGAAGAAAAAAATGGTTTGGGGGAAGTTGGTAGCTCAGCTAGTGCTCTCTGACAGCTTTTCTTAGGGCTAGAGTTGCAGTCTCACTGCTTTCCTTGCAGCGGGGGAGGCCTGGCAAGTTGGCTGGAAGTTGTAAGTTGATCAGAAGTGACCCTCTAGCTCTTCAGTTTCAGATGTGATCTTGGTATTTGATTCTTTTAAGGAGTGACTAGCTTCCCAGGGATGAGAGAGAATTTCACTAGCTGCCTTTGGAAAGAGAGAAATCTTGGTTCTGGTATCCTCTGAGGAAGCAAGCCTTCTGGGGCAAGCTGAAAAGTAAAGCATGGGAAGGAATGGAGCCTAGATAACTGAAGCACTCTTCTCCAGTAACTATAGATACTGTGGTCTTTCACAGGAGAGCAGTGGACAGGAAGAATGTTTGTTTCTAAGCACTGATGACCGGGTAAGAATAAATAGAACTAAAGGAGGCTTTCGGAGTTGTGTTGCTTTGTTCAAGTCTTAAAAAAAAAAAAACAGTAGCATCCATTTTTAGGATTCAGTGTACTAGAGGCTGAAAAGGAAAACAGCAGGCATCTGTCCTTACCCTGACAAGCTTACAGTGTTACTGTAAGGAGGAGAACTGAGACATGTGGAAAGGAAAGGGGAAAAGGCAGTTGAAGTACTCGCGGCTTCATATATGCACCCTGTTTAATTTTGTGTGTTAATTTAACAACAGTGGCTGATGCTGCTGTTTTTTAAATAAAATGGTAAATTCAGCTGTCCCTCACTTACACAAAGCCAAATTATGTTCCTCTCAGTCATCGCCATGGGCACTCCTGTGCTATCCTGCTTTTCAGGCCTTGGATCACTGAAGGCAAATACCCAGTGGGATGCTAGTTCTCAGAGCTGTATGTATCCCGCAGATGGGAGTTCACAAGCCCGTTTGCTGGCTGGAAACTTATACATGGATCCTGACAATGGAACATATTTATACAGAGTTCTGGTATGCTCTCTAGCACGTTTGATGTTTTGCCTCAGGCTCTGGATACTTTGAGAAATCCTGCCCTACAGCCACAGTCCATACCCTCATGAGATACCTAGCTGCTTGTACATTGTTTCTGACTCTTGTGATGGAGAGGCACTGCTTGCCCAACCTCCATCATGAGACTTGTACTGTATGCACCTTGATACCAAAGCAGGAGAGCCTGCAGTGCATGCGCAGGATAAAATGCAGAGTGAGAATAAAGTAAATGGCTCTTGTGGTTTTTCTGAGGGTTGTTTTTTTAAGAATCAAGTCTCTGTGGCATTTTTTGGGAGAACCTGTTTTGAGATTACTAGGCCGAGTTTGTCAAAACCATTGTCTTCATAATCTGTTTAGAACGCAGCTTTCACTGCCTTCCACTGCAGCTGCAGGCACTAAGTGTTTCTGCAAATCACTCCTTGTAGACCCATGCCAAGGACCTGGAAAATTAATGACCTCTTCTGTAGCGTTCAATCTAAATGGCGGAGATCTTTAGTAGAATCTGAGTTCTCTAGGACAGTGTTCAATTATCTGACTCAGAAGATTGGTTTCTGAATGATGAAAGGTCTTGTGGAATAAGTAATCAAGAAATTGGCCAAATTTGGGTAGAGTTCACAGGAATGACAGCTCTGCCACCATCCTTGTCTAATTTCAAGTCTCCATCCCAAAGGACAGGGGTTCAAAACTATAGGAAAAGGAAAAGTAGGAAAAGCCTGCCAGAATCTTTTGACACAGGCAAAACTGTTTTTACATTAACCTTTATGTTTTTCAGATGGCTGTACTGTTTTGAATGAATAAAAAGTGAAGAAACAAAACATTGAAGCAGACACTAACTTGTAAAATTTCAGCCAAAATAATGGCAGTTTGGCAAAGTCGTAAGTTGTCTTATGTAGAGTAGTTTGTCTTATAATGGCAAGTGTTTGGCAGCATGGTGAAATGTGATCCTACTCATTCTGCCAGTAGTGAAATATGCTGGATTTGAATTAGCGTTTGTACCTACTGGCAGCATTGTCAGTTCTTGTGTAAATTAACAGAGGAATTGTCCTGCTTTCAAATCAAGAGTTGTTAGAGAACTGTTATCACAGGTCTTACCAGCCCAATCAAGGCCTGAGATGACAAATACTACTTTTAATCAACCTGATAAATGCTGATCAAATTCTATGTTTGCATTTTATTTAGTAAGAATAATTACACTTGTGTGTATATCAAAGCCCAGTGTTCTGTTTCTGACAGTGGCAAAAGCAAAGATGTGGTGAAAGGCACAGGAGCAGGGCAAGCTTTCCCAGAGTATTCTCCTGATCTTCAGTAATGGGCTTGTCAAAGGCTTTCTGAGCCAGACATGGTGGGTTTGGATTTACTAACCCTTACTGGACTTTTTCCATTAACTTCTTCCTGTGACCTCTTGAGCCTTTGTAAACTCGTAAGTGTTGCAAGTTGTTCCACAGCAGAAACATGTGAAGAACAGGTACATTTCCTTCTTGATCCTGCATCCTCGTAATTTCATTTCACGTCTCCAGCTCTTTTATTGGAAAAGGCAGTAAGTAGCAGTTTGTTCAGCTTCATCTATCAGTCTCTAGCCACTTCAGTACAGGTATACCTACATAGCGTTCAGTTGCATCTCCCTTATTTACATGTTTATTGATTCTTTCAGAGAACTCCACTTGCTTCGTGGAGCTTGATTTCCTTTTCCAAAAGTTATGTTGGCTCTTCACCAGTATGTTGTTCTTGCTCATGTGTCCTCCTACCAATCCCCCCTGCCCCCCATTGTTATTCAAGTTTATGCTGACTTGCCTGATGTAGATGTCAAGCTTACTGTAGTACTTTGGTGAGCACTGGGAATTAATTATTAGGAAAGAAAGAAAACAGGCAGCAAGCTGTGGTATGTCTGTCTCCTGAATACTGTGCAAAAGATATATGTAGAATGGTGAAAATACAGGACAAGATGATGAATATGAAAGAAGTAGTAAAACAGCTTCCATGCAAGGGAGGCCTAAGTAGGCTTAGACTTTTCAGCCTGGCAAGAGACTACAAAAGGGAGAATACAGTAGAGGTTTCATATCACAGACAGGGGATCATAAAGGAATCATGAGTGGCATAGGTGGGATGAAGGACGAGCAAAATTATTAACTGAGAGGTAAGAGAAATAGTGGGAGATGAGTTCCAAACAAGCTAAAAGAAAGTAGTTGTTAATGAAATGTGAAATTAAGCTATGGAACTCCTTGCCGTGGGATGCTGTGAGTAAAAAAGCTTACATGGGCACAAGAGGGGCTGCCAAATTAGTGGAAAAGAGGGCTATTAAATCCATCTAGCACAGGAAGTCCCTAAATCACAAATGGTGATACTTCTCCAAAATACTTCACACTTGCCTTCCTCATGATCTGCTGTTGGCTGTTACTGGAGCAAGAATGCTGGGCTGGATGGGCTTCTGCTCTGACCTGCTAGGACCATTGCTGTGTTCCGATGGGTATTCAGGGACCCAGAACTCGAACAAATCACCCTGGCTGAGCCAAATGCCTTGCTGTCACAGAAACTACGTCTGTCTTTGTGAACCAATATAGATGCACTTGCAAACTGGTTACATTTTTCCATCCCTATCTTCTGACATGTAAACTTAAAGACAGTGTTTTGTTGTCTAGGAACCCTTTTAATTTCCAGCCTAAAATTACTTTTGTTAAGCTTACTGTTATTCTTTATGCCAGCCCTGCTGATTGTCTCATTGGTGTACTTATTAAGACCTTTTGTCTATGTTTTGTTGTGCTATCCCAAATAAATTTTTTGTGAATATGTATTACTAGATTTATACATGGTGTTCCCAGCAAGATCTTGGTAGTCTGCTATACTGGCATCTGTATGTCTCTTTCTGCACTGGAAATACAGCTGCTTTTTTGAATCATTATATTTTCTTTCTTTTGCACCAGCTCTCTTTAGTGACTTTTACTAGCTGCTTATAGGATGGTAATACACAAACTTTTTCGTTCTCTGCTACTTCCAAGTAATGATTTGTCACTTTTCAGCAGAAACCACTAGCCTCTAAGCGCGTTACTCTGTTCTTTGTTGTTACTTTTCATCCCATTTCTGTCGCGGCTGTCCATAAGATTTGTTGCAGTTTTTCTTGTGTGTTATTTCAGTCTGCACTGTATTTGTGGTACCTCCTAGTTTTGTATTTTCTACACATTTTGGAAGTTCTCACTTAAAGGCATAAAAAAACTTCTAAATGAAAATGTTGAATCGGAAAAGACTGAAGACCAGTCTTGGCAGAAGTCCATAAATAACTTCCTTCCACCTTTCAGAAAGAAATCTGTTGTTGTCTCCTCTTGATCTACTACTTTTCCTGCCATACTATTCTTGAACTAAGCCCTCTCTTCTCAGCTCAGCAAACTGCTGCTCAGGTGGTAGTATATCAGATTTCTTACTGAGTGAGACTAGAACTGTTGTGCTTCCTTTGTATAGAGACTATTTTGTCATGTTGAAGAAAAGTTGAATATTTGACGTGGTTCAACACGATAAAAATTGTGTTTCATTTTATTTGATTTTTCTCTTTACCTTCATGTTTTCATTCTTTCTTTGGAAACATGCTCCAAGCCAGAGGCCACGCTACCATCATGAATTGTATGTCCAGATAACTTTTCTCCACCTTTCCTCAATATTGAAATGAGGCAAAAAGTATTTGTTGGGATTTTATGGTGTTCTGAGACTCTTCCATCTCATCACATGGCAGTCTTGCTTCCTGATAAATCAGAAGATAGAATTTCAGTATGAAAGGTAATGTTATATAAGTATAGTAGATGCTTTTTTTAATTCACCTTTCAGAAGTCCCTGTGTTGGTCTCTGTGGTTGGTAGCCATCTCTGTTACAGAGGACTGTAAACTTCTACCTTATTTTCACTGTAGTGGGAATAGTGAGTTGAAACAGTTGCCCAGTGCTTCTCTCTGTTGTGATTGTAGATGTTTGACAGACTTAGTTCTGACCACATTTATTCAAGGAAATACATGCACCGCCAATAATATGAACTCAGTAATTTAGTACCTCTCGTCACCCCTGCTAGGGTGAGAGTATCTCACAGTGCCGTGATACTCCATTAGTCTGTTGTGCTCAGTCTGCTCTGCCAGGTTGGTTCCTCTCACTGCCCTCTTGGACATCAGGTGTGCAAGATGGAGGTGGTGCCAAATCCCCTTGTTTAGCAAGGTACTGACTCTGAACGGCTGCTCAATCCGGTTAGTGCCAAGAGACCACAGGAAATCTGTAGGTGCAGTTTCTCGGTGATTTGCAGTTTGGGCTAGAGCTGCGTGAATCCCAGCCTGCTCATCCCTGTACCTGAGATGGCCCTTCGCTGCCTCCTCTTGCGCTGGCACTAAGCCCCTCCAAAGACTTAGACTGCATGGAAACAGTCAGCATTTTTTCTGTAGGGTTAATTTGACTGTTTTAGTTCTCTAGGGTTAATTTGACTGGTTTAGCTCTCTGGCTTGGTACACTGTGTGGCCAGACAAGCACCAGTGCAAGAAGGAAGGGGAGGGAGGAAGAAGCACCGTACCTTGAACTGTTTCAGTGTGGCGGCGCCCTCAAGATAACTAAGCTCTGGACAGGCTAACAGAGTGCTGTCCTATGCTCTGTTCAACATGACAGCTGAACAGATGGGTCCATCTCCAATCCCAAAGCGTTAGCCAAGGTGCTGTGCCAGAGCTGTTACCCTCTGCCTCCGAGCTGCTCATGGGCGCTTGAGCCTGGCACAGCCTGGCCTCCAGCGAGGAGGTGGTTTTTGTCTGGCCAGCTTGCGGTGTTGGCTGGGCATAGTCTCTTCTGCCTATGGTCGACCCACTAAACAAGGTGCTCGCTTAGGTGGAGTTACCTAATTCTGGAAAAAGCTGCTTTGCTTTTGGGATTGGGTCCAGAGATGAGAAGGTAACTGCTGAAGCTACTTGCCAAGGCAGCTGTCAAATCTGATGAGGGATCAGGCCTTGAGGTTAACTGGCAGCAATTATCTGTACCATACCTATATCCATGCTGAGTGATTCTTCAGTGTTTTCTTTTGTGTTGTTTTTGTTTTTTTATTTTACCAAAAAAAAAAGTGACGTCTCACAGTGCTGGTTTCTGTGGTCCTGTAATTCAAGGGAAGTATCAGCCCTCATCTTTGCAAGTACAGCGTTTTGGGTACAAACCCTAAAGTTTTGGTGAGAACTGTGGTAACAATGAGACTGAAATACAGATGTCTGACACGTTCTCATGTTCCCACTTGGGATACAGGCTCCTCTGAAAGCACCCCCCTGCTTTGTTAAGGAAACAAATGATTTCAGAAAGGGACACGTTGAAATCATCAGGCTGTTGTACCTGTTTTGGTAGCGTTGTGTCATTTTTCTTAGCTGTTCCTTCACATAACCCTAGCTCTTTTTGACCGTTTTGTACCCAGCCCTTTGGCAGATTTTTACCCGCAACACTAGTCGTGGTGGCAGCTCGTGCTAACTGGTGGGGCTGCGAGGGAGCAGTGTGTTTGGGGAGAGGGGTGGAAGATTATCATCCCAACAGGTCGGAAAGAAGTGTATTGTGTGTGGTCGATAACATGTAACAAGTGTGGTTTTAGCAAGATGAGCTTCCAGCTCTCTCTGCAGGGGAAGGGGATGCATACCGTTCTTTGCTCGGGCAGATTTCTGCGATATGATAGGAGGCAAGAAAGAAATGTAATTTCTGCAGCCAAGTTTCTATGTGTTACTTTCTCATGTGTTCTTAACGACAGAAAGCTTGAGGGGGCGCCGTGCCGTCAGACTCTATTACCCAGCATTAGCTGGTCATGAATCCGCACTTCGTGTTCACAAGTATTTCTTTTTTCTTAAAGGCTGCTCATTTGTGCAGTTACAAACACTGATGGCACGGGTGCGAGTCTCCACATCTCCTCTGCCCTCTCATACTCAGATTTGGGTAAGCAGGGCAGTTGCAGCTTGAAGTTTGTAGTTGTAACATTATCTGTTAGAAGTAAAAAAAAAAAAAAAAAAAAAAACCAAAAAAACCAAAACCCTGCTAAAACAACTAGTGTAGACCACAGTAGATCTGCTTCAGATAAGTCTGTCCAAGATTGTGTGCAATTAGACCAAGTGTTTTAAAGGATTAGTAGATATTATATTTTAAGAGATTATTTAGTGGTAGGAAGTAGGGCTGCCAGTGAAATTTTTCTTCTAGAGTCCAAATGCAAAGATCTCTTACTAAAATTTATCCAGTTATGTAGCTTTTCTTAACAGAAGGTTCATAGGTCATAGAAACAAGTGCAGTATGAAATTTCAAACCCAATAGTCACCTGCTTTATAAAAAAAAATAGTAATGTTCCCTCATCTTAGAAGGCAACGCAGTTATTTAACTACTGCCTTGTGCTGTCAAACTATAGCCATTTGTTTGCATTTGTGTATATTCGAAACTGTTTTGATTTTTGTTTTGTTAATTTTATTTTTAGCTGTAGAAGCCTGTACAGGCTCCCAAGGATTTCATTGGCTTTCTTTCTAGCCACCTTTTCCTAAGAAAAGGTGACCATACCAAGGCTGTGAATAATCCCCTCTGTATTCAAATCTGTTGGACAGTGAGCATTGCCCTGCAATTTGTTAACACAGCTGCTTTGCTTCACTTCACTTTTTAGGCCCCCTTCTCCTCTTCATGGGATTCTCTGTTTTGGGGATTTTTTTACCAACTTGTCACCTGCCAGATAAAAGAGGGGCGGGGAAAGAGATTGCTTTCTTACAACTTTTTTATTGAGAGCCTTGTTGTTCCTAATCCACCCATAATTTGTCTCTGTTTCCTCTTCCTTACTCTCATTTTGCCCCTATCTCTGAACCTCCTCACCTTCATCCCCATCACTCCTCCCTCCGCAATCTCTGTTTGGTTTTGAAAGAAGCCGGGAGGCGTGGTTAGATGCCAGAAGAGCTTAGTTATTACTTACACAGGGAAACTTCATCCTGTCCAACAAGTATGCTATTCGTAGCCTTGAGGGGTATATCTAAAGGGCACAGAGTTTCCACTCAAAATTTAAGTAGATTAGATTATGTATACATATTTGTTGTGAATTGGCAGGTATCCCAATGCCTGAGGTCTTAAAACGTACACTTTGCTATACTCAAGGCAAGCTCAACTGCATGTTTCAAAAGATGCTCTGGAGAGATGGGAGGCTGCTGTTCGGAGTTCACAAAAGTGTTATCCTCTCTAGATCTGATACAACCCAGGAATTCTGACTACTGTTCTGTCTAGTCCTGTATTTTGTCATGATATTAGCTGCTATCAGACGCTTCACAGGGTGGTATAACCATAAGATACGGAGGAGAAGATCCTCTGTTACTTAACTCTCTGCTGGTTTGGATTTTGTCCTGAAAAAAGAGTGTTGGTATTATTTTTTCTGAAGCCCTTTTGAAATTGTATTATAATTCTGGATGATCCAGTTATGTATGTAAGTCTTGTCTGCCTAACTGTACACTACCTTCTGGCAGTAAATCTCACGGGCTAATATTTTGCTGTTAAAAAATAAAGTATTGGTGATTATTAGTTTAAAATTTGCTATGCTGTGGTTTTATTGAATGCCTCTCACTGTCATAAGAACAGATGAAACCATCTGAGCAAGTTACTCTACTGCTAATTATTTTAATAGTTTTATCTGGTTGTCTTGTTTAAAAAAAGCATAAGAATGCAGCCCCAAAATTCAGGTGCTGCAGATATGCTGGAGGGAACCATGAAGTTAAAACAGCTGTATTTTATGAAATTCTGTTTGGTATGGCACTTTTCCTTATAAGGTCCAATGACCAATTGTTTTGATTATTTAGAAGGAAAAAATTCCATGAGAACTGTTACTGAAAATGACTAACTTGGCATTAGTGATCTGTCACTCTCTTACAGCATTTGATGCAATACTGAAGTTAATTAAGATAGCTGAAATATCCAGTTAGCCACTCAGTGCTTCAGCTGTTCATATGTGACCTGTTTATTACCTTTTCTTGTAAATTGCTAATGATACCTGTAAATAAATAGTCCTTCTGTTTGTAGTGGTGTCTTCTTAACATCCAGGCCTTTGTAAATAAAGAACAGCGTGTGTATCTAATAGAAAGCTCGAACACTTGATTCACAGCACGCAGTGACCTACGGGCTTTTGCGGTGAGGAGCTGAAGTGATTCCTCAGGTTTTGCCATTAGAGCAGTGAAACCTTTGAAAGAGGAGTGTGGTTCTGCGATTGCTAATGGACAGTGGAGGGTCTGCAAGAGCGGAGTGGCTAGGGCTGCATGTTAGAAACTAGGGATAGTCAGATCAGGTTGCAAGAGAAGGGCATACTTGACAGAGAGGTAGCCTGGGTTTAGTTAAGTGGGTTTGTTTCTTTAAGCAAAGGTTGGAGGTTGATAAAAATACACTAGCTGATATGCAGTAGATATGAGCTGCTTTAGCTCAAAATTGCAGAGGGGTATGTGAGAGAGATGGGATCAGGACTTAGCAGATCTGAAATGTATGACCACCTGACCTGTTCTTTTGGCATCTCAGTGACTTAGAGAAGACATGCTTGAAAACAGTTACTACAGTTGCTCAAACCCATTTGTGTTGTCTATTAGAGTAGGCTTTTAAAGTCAGAGGATGAGGAATAATATGTTGTGGGGATTTTTTTTTACCTTCTGCATGATATTCTTCCTGTGTGTTGAAAAAAAGATTTGCCCTAACAAACAGAAACTGCATGAAAAATTTGCACCATTTTGGTTTTTTACTTCTATCTTGCTTTTCTAAGTACGGAAACATAGGATTTACTCAAGCAGATAATAGGTAGAATTGTCCCTTTGTGAACCTTAAAATGGAGGTAGTGAGAAAGAATGTCTAGGCTGTTGATCACTGGGAAATAATTAACGAAAACAATTTACTATGGCTTAGTCCACAGTAGGATGTTACCTTGAACACACTTTAGTTCCTCTTATAGTGTCATGTGTCCATGCCGAACTTAAAGTTATATTGAAAAGGACTACTTACTGTAGTAAGTGCAGTAAATGCTTGTTGCGGTGAGTTAATATCCGCTCTAAGGTTTCTTTGGGTTAATTGCTTATAATGTGCTGGAGTTTGTATTTCTTCCCACGTGGCTCCCTACCCATGTCCTTCTTTACTCCAGGATCATCCTGACTGGAGGTAAATGCTCCATACATGTTGGCAGGTGGCCAAGAGTGCTACTCTTTGTGGTAGTGGTTGTAAGCAAGTTGGTTGTAACGATTGATTAGTTTTGAAGAGTCTGTCACAGGTCCGGTTCATGTATGTCTGACCCTACGCAGATAGGAATCATTATGGGATGGACAGGTACAGGTCACTTCCCATGTAAAGGAAAGCAAGAGAGCACACCTGGACCTGGCCTCGGGGATGAATCAACACAAAGGACCACAAAGGATGTAGCAGAAGACAAAGAAAAACAACGGCATTCTTGATCAGTGCCCTCCTATGTGCTCTGGGCTGTGGTTTTGCAAGTGACATTGCCACCAAATCCAGGAGTGATTTTTCTTTTTTCCCCCCGGATAGTGCACAGTGCCACAGCAGAGGCCCGAGTTAACCGGGTAAAAACCCAGCAAATAAAGGTCAGTAGCCTCACCTATGCCATAGTGTCCAGCTGGGCCTGGGCCTGCTGCAAGCACTGTGACTCATCAGACGTGAACAATACCCAAGAAACCGCTACAGGATCCTGCAGACGCTGGAGGAGGAAACTGATCCAGTAAGTATTGCATGCCCAATTGCACAATAACTTCACAGGAGGGTTTAAACTACTTTTTCTGGAGCAGAGCTCTTTGACTCAGGTAGCAGCCTTCCCCTTGCCATTTAACGTGGCCGTTCTCAAGCTTAGATCAGACTCTTGTTTTATTTATTTGCTGTGGGCTCCTCATCCACACAGATGCACTGTCACTCACTGGCCACCTCTGAACTTCTGCACTCCAGCTACTGTCCCTACATCCTTTCATTGCTCTTAGCCTCTCACCCAGAGTAACCTTTACTGTTGCTGTCCCCTACCCCAAAATTTTGCATGTCAAATCCAGCAAATTCTGTTTGTTCTTCACCCAGCTACCCTTGCCTAGTTAGCAGTCCTGCTGTACTGCAGGTCTTCTCAGAAACTTTACTGTATCAGCTCCCTTCTACCTCCATGTCGTCTTCCCCTCGTTCTCTGCACTCTCTACCTTCTGTGTAAAAGATCCATCCCATGAGGAGTGGCATCAAGTTATCTTCACCGCCCAAGTCTTTACAAATCTGTCCTGTAGCTACCTTGCCCTATTTGGGAAGCCTGGAGATCTCTAGAAGGAGAGAGGTGACCCTGCTCTCTGTGTCACCATGGAGCATGCTGCCCACTCACTGCCTGCCTTGGGGAGCCCAGGGGCTGTGGGAAGGCACGAAGCAGCCCAGCCCAGCTAGAAACAGCAAGGAGCACACCCATCCCAGCTGAGACGGAACCATAGCATGGCTCACCTCCACGCTGCCCGGAGCTCAGCTCCTCGTGTGGGTGCAAGGGGAGAGCATTTGAAGGCTGGTGGGAATCATGTGTTCAGGGAGATGAAGAGACGGAGAGGATGGATGGCCTGCCCATGCAACATGTCCTTCGGTTTAACAAGTGTTGGTTTGCCTTCCTCCCAGTCAGTGTCATCAGTCACATCTGTGCTGCTGACTCAGGGCTTTGTAGTTTCTCCAGTACCTGACTCCACAAATACAAGAGCTCTTGATCACACTTTTTGATGCTTTTGCATTTTTCATATTGCCTTTTTTTTTTTTCACTCTTGCTCCCCTCCCTGAAATGGCATCCTCTCATCAGTCTCACTTTAAAGCTTTAAGGGTATATTTCTTTGCTGTGCGAAGTCCCAAACATGAGTTGCACTTTTCTGCCTCCTTTCTCAGCTGATTTGATTTCCTCTCATTTCTTCCTCACTAATCACAGCCTTCCCCAGCTTTGGTTATGCTGCCCCCCTGCTCCAGACCTTAGTCATGCGCAGAGTGTTTATAAATCTTAATGCAGTCTCAAATATAAAGCTATGCTGTCACGGAGTTTCATTAGCATGCTCGATCTTTGCTGAGGGTGAAGTACACAAGGAATTTTGAACTGCTCTACTGTTCTAAAACTTTTATTTGTTAGAGTGAGCTTGTGGATATGTAGCAACTGCTACAGAATTTTCTTGATTTTTGCATTGTATTTTACAGTAATTTGTAGGAGCCATAAAAAGAGTGTGTGGGAGGGAGGGTTTGACACAAACATTGCAGGTAAAGGAGGTGTTGGGTTTTTTCCTTCTTATTTTTTTGTTCTTTTTTTTTTCTTTTGTCTTTTCTTTAAGGAAATGCTCTCCTAGCACTCCTGGATGAAGCTTGTTGATAGGTAGCCTTGCAGTGTATTATTGCAGTTTGCCTGTTGTCTTTATAAATGAGGCCCTTAAATCTCCCAGGAACTTGCTAGGGAGTAATATCCTTCATCATGAGGACAGCTAGCTGCACATGTGTGCTGTTACGAATGTAATGCCTACTGTTTTTTTCTTTTAAAAAAACAAACAAAGGCAGAAGCCTTTATACTCAAATGCCTATCCAACAGTGTCTGACCATTTCAAGTTTTGAAACAATAGCAAACAACTTACCCCATTACGTATGTCCCAGAAAAACCTACAACAGCATATGTAGTATGTGGAAGTAATTTGGAAGGCATCTTGCAGTTTTGAAGGGAACACGGTGAAAAGAAAAGTTGGGGGAAAAGAATTTGAGTGTGGTCATGAGGGAAGAAACTAGTTAGCAGTATTAAAATAGAGTTTGTAATGAGTGGGGTGACTAGTAACATCTTTATTTTTTCTGATTTCTCTTAGCACATAAAAAAGCTGCAGCCCATATGAAGAGGGGAATTATTAGCTAAAAGATAGCCATCAGATTTCAGAAGATAAACAAAAGGTGGATCTGAACCTTGAAATTGTCAGCTCAGCTCAGCAGGAGGTTGCAAAGGCAGAGTGGTGGAAGGAGGGCTTCCTGGAGAACTCCCAGAAGATTGAAATGGATTATGCGATTCTGGAAGGGGACAAGAAACAGGCAACACAAAGGTGCTAAACATAAACAGTTGTAATAAAAGACCGGGCAAGCACTTTACCTCCAACACCCTGTAAAACTTAGAAGATGTTCCATATTGAGACCACTATGTCAGCTGAGCTAATTAGAAATGTTGCCTGACAGTATTCAGGATTTTGTGTACATCATCTAGAGGAGCACTCCTTGCACAACCTGCTTTGGTTTTAAGGTCATTATTTTTTCATTGATAAGCACCATCAGCTAAATCAGTAAATAAATCAATTTTCTAAACACCTGTCTGAAAAATAATTGAACACATGACTATTGTAAAACTCATCTCTTCACTACTTTTTAAAAATAAAATTAAACTAAACCGTACCTTTTGATCGCAAATTTTTTGCTAGCCTACAGCTACTTTCCCACAGCGTGAAAGGAGCTCAAGCATTTTGTTGGAGAGCACTTAGAGGAATACATTCTCCACGACTCACAAAAGCATCTCCATTTCATGTTTCCATCTGCCCTCCAGGATTTTTTCCCATAACGTGCATGAAACATTGATGCATAAGATACAGTCATAAGACTATTTTTATTCCATTTTTTTTGTCACCATCTTCCTTCCACCTTTCTGGAAGCCTGCCTCACTGGCAGTCTGCAGCTGTTCAAGGCAAAGTCTTGCATGTCTTTTTCTCCCATCACTTAATGTAGGCTTGGAAACCAGGGCAGCAGAGTCCACTAAGTTGCTTTAAAAAAAAAAAAAGAGGAGAGCTCTTCAATGCCCTGGTGTCTTGGACTGTGGAGAACAAAAATTACCTTGCAGGACACAGGCCTTTCATCGTAGCCCGCCCATTATTAGTATTGGTGAATGCTTACTGTGATAAACTGTGTCCAGCAGGACGGTGAAAGAATATGCCATCGTGTTGATGAAGTCTTCAGCATGTGTGTTTGGGAGGGGGAGCTGGGGTAGAGTAGGGCAACAGGTATGTGTCTCACCATCTGCTTCTGTGCCAGTAGGGAACCCTATTCCTTTAAAGCTATCCATGACCTCCTGTGCATTGACAGGCATGGAGAAACATCTTCATGCTACTGTCAGCCTTCCTGACTGGGTTGCCCTGCCAATAACAAGCTGATTACCTTGTGATTTAATGGTAAAGTTGTTTGGTGACTACATCGTTAGGACATTTCATCAGGCTGACAGGAGCTCCCAGATTGGTCTTCTGTTGGTGCAGCTCCAGGGCAGAATCTGTGTGGACTTCTGGCAGGTTCTGCCTTTGCTGCCTGAAACTAGTAGTTGTTGCCAGTCACCTGAATCCAAAAATTGTATTCCAGGTGACTGTTCTGGATACTAACTGGCTGGTTTAATCTTCCTCTGCTGTGTTCAATCATGTAGCTCTAAATTATGCATGACTGCTTTTAAGTGTTCATTAATCTGGCATCAAATCTCAGAATTCTTAAGATGCACATCCCAAAATGCATTGCATGATGAACAGAAGCAGAGCACTGTAAATGAACCACTCAACATCCCGAATGGGAGACGGGAACAAATGCAGAGCTATGGACTTACCTCCTTAACAAGGATGTTCTCATAGCAAAATGGCACGCAAACGCTCTGTGCAGTCACTGTAATCAGAGTAAGCAGACTAGGTGTATGCTAACATCATTGCATAGACAAAGCTGGTACATATGAACAGAGTCAGAAATATATTCAGTGTCTGCATTGTGTAGGTTCTGAAAGGCTCACAAATTTCAGCTTTGAAGGAGGATTTGCTTTGGTATTACCCTAAGTATTCTGCATCTTTAGTTACCCTTTCCTAAGGCTTTTGTGATTTAGCTCATAAGGTCATTGATACAATCATCCAGCATCACAGCTGTAGCAGTAGTAGCAAAGGCCATCGTGACTAAATATGACACTTTTTATTTAATGTAAAGTTACAATAATATATGAAGTATTTTCTTTTCAGATAGAACAGCAGTTCCTCAACTACAGAGTGTATTGGACGATTAGCGGCTGCTTGGAAATTGGGCACTCTTTCTTACTTGTTGCCTTTCTTTGGGGGCTGGGATAAGAGGCAGAGGAGGTGGGACTGCCAGGATCAGCATTTTAATTGGAATAGCTTCAATAAATCATATGAAAATCCAAGGTTACGAAAAAAGCAATGCTAAACCCTGTCACAGTTTTTGCCCCCAGGCAGTATTGTTCAGGCAGCATGATTCAGGGCAGGACTGGGCTTCTGCGATGTTCTTTGGACAGCTGTGTAGAGTTACTACCGCCTACACCCGGGATGCAGCATGTGCACTGGGGAGACTACCCTTTCTCTCAGTCACTTTATTTCTGTCCTTCACGAGTTGTCTTTTCATCCCAAATGTAAGCTTCCCAACCATCTAACCTAACCTCATGAGGCAAATCTAACTCTCCTGTGAAGGGTCTTATCCTATTAAAATCACTTCAGCTTCTATGTGGTATTGTGTTTTTTCAAAGGCTTCTTCCCACCACCTTGTCCTTCTTATTTGAGCTTGTGTTAGCAAGATGGGTAAGTATATTCTTTTTTTTGGGGGTTGGTGTTTTTTTTTTTTTTGGTAGCAGACAGAGATTGAGGTGGGGTAGAGGATTTCTCCAAGCCCAAACAATGAATCACTGATTGGATTATTGTAGTCCCATGTTTTCTGACTTCTAGTCCATGCTTATTTTACAGACTTTGCTATTTAAAACCTGTCCCTGCCTTCTGGCAGTTCTGTTGTGCCGTCTGCCTAGCAGACCTCCAAGTGAAATTACTGAGCTCTTTGGTAAGTTTTACTTTTTCAGCTTAAATGAAGAGCACAGCACAAAGTGGAGTGACTGGTGGCTGCTTTTTTCTGTGCTGTTCCAGTTCAGGCTGTCTCTGGCCAAGCAGAGATCACTAGCTGCACAGGATTAAGTTGTGTGGTGATACATATGAGTGGAGTTTATCTTGAGTCACCGATGTCATTGTGATTTATGCCTAGCAGACTAGACCACCAGAAACCCTTTTACTTGACCGAGTACCGAAACTGTAAAACATCTTGCGTTACGATTCAAGTTAGATGACTCTGGCTCAAAAAGCAAAACTTGTAACTTCCTATCCTATCTAGTTGTGCTCTGCAACCTAATTAGATTGTTTAAATGGTACATCTTAAAGTATTCAGTTTTAGAAAAAATTTCTGAAATGTAAGTATGTAAAATCATGGTTTCAGGGGTGGTCTGGGCCAGGGAGGCCTGCACCAGGCAAATCTGAAATCTGTACCGGGCAATTCTGGTAGATGCTATATTAAAGCATAGAATTGGTGGCCACCTGGGTAGGCATGATGATTTGGGAAGAGTGAAAGCAGCATTTGTAAGAGAGTCCTGTCTTAGGGAGCTGGAGTTCTTTGGAGGTATCAGCAAGAATTAAAGATGTTCTGGTTCAAAAATCAAAGTGAACTTTATCAAAAAGGCTTTTAAAGGAAACTAAGGAGCCGTAATGTAAGAGGGAAGGTCTTTGCACAAGTAAATGACAGATTAAAAGGTAGGATCAAAGGGTAGAAGTAGAAGGTCAATTCTCAATTAAAAGAGGGTCCCAGTTACGTTCCACAGATATCTGTGCTGTTCATCACATTTGTAAATGGTATCAGTAAGGGGACGAGCAATTGAGTGAGCAAGTTTGCTGTAAAAAAGAGAGCCAGCTGTGGAGACCAGTAGATGGACCTTAAAGTACTGAGGACTGTGCAACAAAATGGGTGATGAAATTCAGTGTAGATAAATGAGGATAACTGAGGAGCACTGGGCAGAACAATCCTGATTATATATAAGATTATGAGTTTGAGCTGAGTATTACCATTGAGGAGTAAGTTTTGGGGATTGTGATTGGTGATTCTGTGAGATCATGAGCTCATTGGTTACCAAAACACAACCCAAATGTTAGGGGAAAGAAATACAGAACAAAATTGAGAATGTCATTACAAGAATGTATGGTTCAGTTGCCTCCTGTGTGCACTTCTGGAGCCTTCATCTCAGAAGGGATTTATTAGAACTGGAAGAGGCTTAGAGAAGGTCAGCAAGGATGATGAGCATCATGGGGTAACTTCCATATGAAGAACACTTCTGTAAACTGGGACTTTGGTCTGGGAAAGGAATGAATTGAGGGCAATGTCATGGAGATCTGCAGAGGAAGGAAGAGGCAGACTAACCACTGCCTTTCAAAACAAGAACATACACAGTCAGGAGGGAAGGCAGATTCAGAGCCTTCAAAAGGAAGAGGTTCTCCGTAAAGTCAGTAGTGGAAAGACCTGTGGGAAGACTTTTTGAAAGTGTGCTGTAGATATTAGAAACTGGTACGGTTTCCAGGGGGAGCGTGGACTATTTCTTGGAAGGGTGATGTGCTGAAAGTTACTAAACTGACAGAAACCACATATGGTTCAGGAAATCCCTGACGTCAAAGTAGTTGGAGGTCAGAAGAGTATCAGTGAGAAATACCACACATTCGTGACCTGTTCTGTACTTTTGGCTGTTACTGGAGGCAGAATACTGGCCTAGATATACCGTTAATCAAGCCTGCACGCCTAGTCTCAGTTTAAGATGTCTTGGGACAAAGGAAAATAATGTTCCTTACGAACATCAATCATTTCCTGATTGTATTAGTGTATAATCTCATAGGCACCTTTAGGATGTGTGTTTGTGTTTACTTGTACATTTGCTTTTGATTTTATTATAAAAATGACATGGTCCTGTATGCAGATTAAACAGTAACCGAAGTTTGCTTTCGCAGCAGCATCATCACATTAAAAATGGATGTAGATTATTCTTGGGGAGAGGTTGGTGGTGTGATTCCAAAATACATGAAAGCACTTTTGCAGGTTTTAAATGTTCTAACAGTAATGACAGTATCAACATTATTTGTATCACAGCCTTTCCAAAGTTTTTAGAAAAACATCTATGCAGTTGCATAGAGATTCTTAAAAAGCCCATAAAACGACAATCATCAGATGGGTTAACTCTAGGCAGCTCTTGTTTCCTTTAATTTAGTATATAATCAGGAATCCTTTGGAACATTTAGTAACCAAAACTGAGCTCTCAGGATTTGAAGTCAACCTAAGTAATTTGAAACATGGAAAGCCCACAAAGAGATGCTGGATAGTGTTGTGATGGTTTTTTTCTTTAAATTACAGACTATTAGGTCATGATAAAATAAATGTTGGTAAGTTCATGTTCTACTTTTCCAGGAACTTAAAAAGGAAAAAAAAAAAAAAGGCCAGCATGATAGAATTTTTCTTCTATATTCTGAAAAAGGTTATGTAATACTCTTTCTAGGGTAGCATATTATAAGAATGAGTTATTTTCTAAAATTAAAAAACTGGTTGTTCAAATTTCATGACTGTTGTACAGCTTTCAAGAATTGCGAATAGCCTAATGATCATGAAAACAAATATGTTGTATTTAATAGTCAAATCTATATAAATACCTATTTTTGTATGATGGTTACTGTCCCACAGCAACCTAGTAGTCTTTTCCTCCAAATGCTTGCTTTATTAATTAATAAAAGGTATGTATATTTAACAGATGTTTGTTAGTGGAATCTGTGTATTTACCGCCCAGAAGAAAAGAAATGGGTTTAATCATTTTAGTGCATTTGTTCCCCTTACTACCCATATTTCACACTAATTGGAAAGGATTGGGGCTTTTTCCTGCTCAACTTTATGCAATTTCAGTAAGTTGCTCTGTTTTGTGGATGTTTTCAAAAAAAAACCACCAAAGATTTTGTTAAAATTTTGAATTGATGGAATGTCTTAATTCTGTTATTTTTCCACCTTCTATATAATACTCTTTGCAGCATAATCATTGTTCTGCACACAGTAGATACTAGTAATGTGCTGTCACTAACAGTACACTACAGTGGTTGCCTGGTTTTCATTTCAGTGCCTATGTTAATTCATTATGTTCTAGATGTTAGGCTGTTTACCCAAGGGGTAAAGCCCTATGTGTTATTATCTCTAAGTCATTCTTATGTTTATACCTAAGATCACTGGATAGAGATTTTCACTGTTTTGCCCACATCATTCCATTTTCCTGCAGCAGCTTTCATGGGCAGTTCTCCTGCTGCATGCTTGGATTTGGTTGTGTCTTCCTGTAGCCTGTGCATGCTCTCGCTGCTGTCTGCCATGCTCCCTCAGCCACCCCTCTATACTGTAGGCTAGAGCTTGAATCCATGGAGAAGGATTTCTCTGAACTGAGCTGCCTGCTCTAAGGAGAAGTCCTGAAGTTCAAGATAAGAGAAATACAGCCTTGTACATAAAAAACAAAAAAACCCCTATGTGTTCTTTTATGATTAGTTTGCATATGGGCAGGTGCTCGCCTTACATGAAACACTGCTGTACGGTAGGGCCAGTGCCTACATCTCTGAACGGTTATTTACAATAACTGTTGTCCAAAAATGTAAAAGGCCAAGTGACTTCACCCACCTCTCGATGCCATCTCGTGCCCCGGGGGCCTCAGCGTGGAGTCCTTTGTCTTTTCACATCTCTCCATCAGCTTGTGAGAGAACAGGAGCTGTAAAACCCCAGCTGATTCACGGCTGCTGTCAGTGTACCTGTTGGCTCTCTTCCTCTCACTGTCTGCTGTACGAAAGGCCACGATGGCCAGAGGCAGGGCTCTGGGGGTTGAGATCTGTGTCTCCTGCTGTTTGGCAGTGCCGTGTTTATAGACAGTTGTGCCAGGTGTCTTCATTGCTTAGGGCAGAAACATGTGCGTACATGTTGCTTGCTGTTCAAATCTCTTCCAAATTACACAATAAAACAGGCAGAAAATTAAATGAAGTATCACTTTGTGAAAGTGGAGGTGCGAGCTGCTCCTGGCCTTGGCAGGCTCCCTGGTCAAACCCACATTCTGGTTAACAGTCTCACCCCAGCAATGCCCAATTCTTCCTCCTTCTTGTCCTCCAGCATCAAAGCCTCAGCTTCAGCTTCCAGATGTAGAACTCAGGCTACAGAGAGACACCTCCCTTTGTTGCCCCCTTGCCCCTCTGGCCCCATCCAGCCGAGAACAAATGGGGGAGAATCAGCATCACAGGATTCCCCTTCTAAATGTGGGCAAAGGTGAACAGGCTTCACTGGCTGTCCCCTTTGAAGAGTGACGTGCCGTTCAAATAAATGCGGATCAGATGGCCTGCCAGCAACAAACAGCGATGTAGACCCCTGCATCAGTCAGAAGACTGATTTTAATTCAACACAGAGAAAGGCACCCCTGAAGTCATCAATACTTCAACGTCTTTGCCAGTTAAGCATGGATTTTTCTTACCTGCTTGACTATTTCCATTGGTGGGATCAACTTCTCCAGCTGAGATGCTCCCTTACTGAAAGTTATTTCTCTGCAAGAGGGACCTCTGGAAAGCCCAGGTTGGCAGCTAGACCTGCTGCTACCTGCAGCTACTTTGAGACAAGTTTTCTGCTGCAGAAAGTCTAGTGTTTTTCTACAAAGTCAGTCAGACCTACCACTCTCTCCGAGGTCAGTGCAAGTGTGCAGTAGGCACATGGATCCTTGATGATCCAGGAAGGATGGCTGAGCCTTGCAGGGCTGCAGGTCCCAGCGTGCTGTCCTGGCGAGGTGCAGGCACTTTGCCGCTCACGCCCTCAGCCCCTTCCAACAACTGTCCCAGCAGAGGTGTTTGAAGGAAGGAGGGTTAAATCTGCACCTCCACAAACTGGACTGCCTAGTGAGAGGCTTGTATGTAAGCTCGCAGCACAAGGAAAGTGGGAGGAGGCTAAGAGGTGTTCCTTCTTCGGTTGCCTTAACCCAGGGCTAGATTCCGTCATCTTCAGGAGCTCTGGTGACATTTGCACAGTTTTAACAGCCCCAGCTCTGAGGGGCAGAAGTAGTACGATTTGTAGTTCAGTTGTGCCGCTCTGTAGTGGAGGTGCTGTCTGACTGTCATTTTGGCTCTTCTGAGCCACGGTAAGTGGCTACGTTGACTGTCTCTTGCTGAAGCTTCCTCCAGCTCGGCTCCCCCAGCTACCCCTGACTGCTCAGACAGAGCAGGTTTCCTCTGTCAGTACTTTTGTTAGGTAGCTATTAGTCATCTGAAACAGAAGAAAAATGGTTACTTATGCTACAGTAATTGTGGCTCTTCCAGGCGTGTTCTCCATAGAGGCACCACAAGCAATCTCTTATCCTTCACGCTGAAGGAGCCTTTACTGTTGGCAAACCTGAGAGAGGTTAGACTGAGGCATTCTGAGCTTAGTTTTCTCCATGACTACCCTGAGCAGCAGCAGCTCCTGGCTTCCTTGTGCTGCACCTGTTCATCCTCCTTCTTCCCAAACCAGGATGCCGGTCTGTTTCAGCTTTCCCATCCTCACACCGCGCTCCCAGCTAGGACATCAACTCTTGCTCACGTATTTCTCTCCCATGGCCCTGCTCCCTTTCATCAGCCACAGCAAACCGTGCCAGCTCCTTCACATCAGCATCTAAAACCCTGAGGCGGGAGCGCAGGTTTGGGGGCGGCAGGGCTACAGCAGCCACTGAAGATGGAGGTTGCCACTTCCCGAGGCAGCACATTGATGGCAGTGGCGCACGTAATGGCTCTTGCCCCACAGCGTGCATGAAGAGCAGAGCTGGGAGCTGCCATTGCTGCAGACCGCATTAGGTGGTGCGATGATGTGCGTGGCACAGTTCGGGAGCCCTTTGCTTTACACCGCTGCCGGCAGCAGTTGGGAGGGTTCACAGGCACAGCCTGGATGGACATTACTGTCTTCAGAGAACTTGATCCTGTTCATGTGAGTACATGCTCACCTGGGATCTGTGTGGACAGCACTTCTTAATCACAGTTTCCACAGGGTAAGTAACCGCTTTTCATTTTGTTTTCTTAAAGAAATATTTAAAATCCAGGATGACTCTGCAATACTATTAAATCCTTAATCAGTTCCACCTTTATTACGACTCTAATGTTTCTAGGATCCTTCCTCTGGTTTAAAACTGATTAATTTCAGGAGTTGAAGCTAGATTCACTGTTCTGTATAGAAGGCGCAATGGCAGATAGTGTGTTCTTAATACTGTGTTCTCATTATTGCTCTCTTATTTTGAAAGAAAATAACCATGAAACTGGTGTTTTCCTTTACTGTGCTTAGAGACTCTTAAGAAAAGTAAGAAATGCAAGTTAGGAGGAGGATTATTGGTTGTATTCTTGTAATGTCTTCATTATCCTTTCAGTTTAGATATCAAATAATGTTTTGAAACATTTTCAAGTGCAGCTATTTTTTCAGATTTTTAAAGATGAACTGTGAATTTTGAAAAAAAAGTATGTTACTCTTTTTTACTATTAAAAACAGGAATAAATGATTTAGCTTCGGGTTTGGGGCCTTTGGTTTTTTCCTTTGATTCCTTAGGTGGTAGAAATTCAAATATAGTCTAACCTGGAATTATCTGGGTGTTTGGAGAGTTAGCCGATTCAGCGCCTCATGAATACTGGAAGATCTGATAAATTCTAAGAATTATAATGTGACAAATTATAGAAGTCGTATTTTGTTGGTATTCCCAAGTGGGTTTTGGGCATGTGCATGTGACAGTGCTTTTTACAGTGTGATGCTTCTCTGCTTCACGTGGAGAATTAATTTCAGCTTTGTTATTCATTAAAAATGGTTCCTAACTCATTTAGCTCAGAAGAAGACTTAAGAACACTATAACTATAAGCAGTTACGAGAAGAATGGTACATCTTTGTCCAGTATTCTGCCTCAGAGATTTTCTAGCACCAAACGCTTCTGAGAAAGGTGGTCTAAAATCAGCATTATCATGGACAACTTTTGTATTCTGTGCATAAGAAAAAGTCTTTTATCCAATAGCTGATTTATTGTCACAAAGCACAGGAACTTTTTATTTTCTGTTTTCACTTAATCCTGTCAATGCAGCAGATGTTTTCATTATTCATACAAACTTATCCCCTTTTGTGTGTATGTTGTTAAGCTTTTTGCTTAATAATGGTCATGTAGAAGTTGAGATCCCAGGTAACTGTAGGTATAACATTGCCCTCATCTGGATCCACTGCATTGTGATTTTGCTATATTCATTAGGTAAGGAATAAGAGTACCTGACCATCCTCCTTCATTCTTTTCAGCATTTTAACTACATCTGGTGTTTATCTTGCTTATTTACTTGTTCCAGTTGCTTCAGTTGCCCCTGATACAGTGGTCTTTCCATGCCTCTAATGGCCTGTCTCTGAGGGCATCTGCTTTTTGCTAGAGCGACTTTAGATGTGTGGGGAGAATTGAGCACCATAAGCGTTTAAGTGAAAATGTTGAATACTGTTGAGAGGGCATTATAATATTTTAGACAGAATTTGGGTTGTTTTTTTTTCAAACAGGAAATAGTCTGTAAATACCAATAGTGGAGGAACTAAGTCCATGAGGACTTAGTCCATCACATTTATGTGGCTGTCCTAAATACTGTCTGCTTATTGTGAGCTATGTTAGTAGAAACATCTGGATAATGAAGCTCTTCCTTTCTGCTGCGATAGTGGAAGATGTTGAGATAGGCATCTCAAGGTAACTAATTTATAAGGGTCTTGGTAGGAGAGGGAGTGAGGAGTCATCAGCATTTTCTCCCTGAAACAAGGTGATTTGGGGACCTCCAAAAGAGGAGGCGAGGGTTGGGCCCCCTCTCTTGCTCATTAGTTGAAAACAAAGCTTTCACTTTTTCTTTGGATACTGGAGCTCTTTCTACCTCCTGCCTGTATGTACAAAGCCCCAAATAAATGCTCCTCAGCTGTCAGAGAGCATCAGTCGATTGCTCTGAAGTACTTTTGCCTTTAATAGGTGTTGTTCAGGGACGCTGGTTTGCTCACCTTCATGCTTACCGGCAGAGAAGGCTGGGGCTGTGCGAAGCTGAACTCAGTACCAAAAGGAAGACTGCTTTACTGGAGTGAATGGAAAGGGAGAAGGGAAAATTGTTTGTGCGGGGGGAAATGTTACATTACTCTGGGACTCCTGCCACATACCTTCAGCCTGCTATGCCACGTGGGGTACGTGCACTGTATAGGGCTTCGCCCTTACATATGTGGAAGAATTGGAGGGGATAAACCTCCCCGGTCTTGCCACATGTTTTCCGTGTATACCTATGTCATCCGGGAGGCCTTCTAGCAAGAAAAGGAAGACATGCTGCAAATTTACAGAAGGATGGTGGGAGGGAAAAGGGAGATATAAGGGAAATTCCAGAAAGGCCCTCTGGATTTGCTTAGGCACACCTAGACTTGCCCTCTATTGGGGTTTACCTGTAGCATGTACATCATTAAGAGGCTTTATTATTTTTTTTTTTAAATTAATTTTATTTTCCTTTGCAGGTCACCTTTTAAGCTGCTATTTCCTGTATAATTAAGCAGAATGAAGGCATTAGTTTCTAGTAAAATTGGGCCTAATCCAGAAATCTTCTCTTATTCAGTCCTTTCTGAGTAAGAAACTCAAGTCTGGGCCCAGCATTTTACATGTTCCACTGTTATTTCTAAATTATTTGTGGTCTGTGGATTGTTTTTTGTTTTGTTTAACTTTATTGAAAACTCCTTTGCTTTTGTCTAATTTTATCTCTTTATGTGTAACTGTCCAGCGTAGCGTTAGTTGAAATGATGTAAGTATACTGCAAATTGAAGTGCATAATTGCTGCTGATAATGCAAGAACGACTGATTTCTACAGTTTATAATTAACAGCACATAATGTTCTGTGCATGGGTTGGATCTATCCCTTTTAACTTTTCCTTTCTGATTCTTTCCAACCCCCGGTCTTGCCACATCCCAGCCTTTCTGAATATACTGGTTTCGCTGGAGTCTAGTCCGTTCTTCCTTTTGTTTTTCAGACCAGTAAAAATGGGAAGTACTGGATTCTGGTTTCCTCCAAGAAGAGTCAGCGGAACTGGTTAAGACCAAAATCTGAGGACTTTAGTGGGCAAACATCAGGTGTGCATTGAACAGAGGCTGCTTTAATCCTTCTTTAAGTATATGCTTCTTTAAAAATAGTATTATATATGAGCTTTTGTGTAAAATGTGTTTGTTATATTTGATACTGCATATAATCATTCATCTTGCAGTTGTGAAAGCACCAATAAGAATGAGGATTTTAAGTGATAATATGTTGAGACACAAACAGGCAATATTACTCATAAAATTCTTTCAGCTGGTCTTTGGAAAGTGTAATATTTGAGGATCAGTGGTTTTTTAAGTTTTATCTCCATTGCTCAGTCTATATATCCACAAAAAAAAGAAAGCGGTTATTTGCTATTCAGAGATCAATACTGAATTTCTTAATTGCCTCATCTGTTGAGAAATGGTACTGAGATAATAGTGCATACATGTTTTTTTTTAATAAAACACTGCCATTGTCAAAGATTGGATCCACACTATATTTGTTCTAATGATGCATTTTTAAGGACACTTAAAGACAGTTCAAAGTCAGCTTAATGAGTTTTGATCACAGAGGAACAAAACCTGAATTCTTCATCTGTGAGAACGTTCTGAGTTACATCTGGTACAGCAACTAGGTTACCTGAAGTTTGGAGAAGATAACAATAATGTTATATTGGCCTGAATATAGGATGGCCTCCAGCCTGAGGTGCAATCCTTGCATTGAGAACGGGAGTGAGAAGTTTTAAGAGTTGTTAATTTAACAGTTAAGCCTCGTATGCTGTTCCGCAACAAACACTGCTTTTGGCCTCACATCAGACCCTGCGTATTACCCTTCTGCATGGCCGAAGATCCTGCATCTCCCCAGCTTGATGTACATTCAGTTCCTCCCCACCTGCCCCCAATGTTACCAGCTCACTGCTATCCTCATGTCCTTAGATGTTCTGAACCCCCATGCAGTGCTCCCTGCACCTCCCTGGCCCCACAGCCCCGTCCTGGTTCTCTCCGTTGTCCGTCCCCATGGCAGCTCACCTTCCCTTTCCACATCCCACCAGCTGTGCCTGCTTCCCTTGTCACTGGCTGAGCGTGGATGCCATTTGCTGCTGAGCTCTGGACCCAGCATGGTCAAATTAACCACACTCCCCTGCAGCAGACTGTGGAGGTAGTTTCTCTCCCCTTTGCCACTGATGCTGCCTGCCCCTCTAAGGCTAGGTGTGGATTTGGCAGGGAGGTGGAAGGGATCGTAGCCGTTTCTTACCCCTTGAGACCATAGGTGCCTTCGCCACGCAGCAAGGGCCACGGCTGCTGCACTGTCAGCTCTGGGCGGTGGGTCTCATATAGGTGCCCTCATGATACAGATACACCCTGTGTAAGCATAGAGTGGGTTGGATTTTTTTCTCTCCCCTAGAACTTCATTTGTCAGGAGAAATTAGGCTAAAACAAGATTTCATTCTATATTCAGGCCAATATGCATAGAAGACCAGCGTGTTCATTTACAGAAAAGTACAATGAATTTTATTACCAGATTCTAATTAAAGCATATATTGAAAAATCTCTCAATCCACAAATTTATCACAACTTTGATGTGAATCAGACCCTCCTTTTGATTACATTGGTGGCTCCGTTGAAGTCTTTGGAACTAGTCTTCATTTACTTTTATTGCAGAAACACTTTGGTCTCAAGTCTCCAAACAACTGTTTCATTTTTTCACTTATGAGCTAGAAAGCTGCTTATGAAACAGAAAATGAAATTAAGCTGATTCTTTGAAGACTTGTCCATGTTCCCACTCATGGAATTGATGTCTCCAGGCTTCATCCCATGAGTGGGAATGAGTCAGAGACAAATCTGAAATGCTAAGAGTCCTTAAAGAAACACCTTTTCTGTCACTGGGTATCTTTAAAGAGGTTAGTGGTTCCATATAAAATTGGGGGGAGTAAAGGTGGTCTTACAAAACTTCTAGCTTAAAGAAAGTAGCATAGTTTAACCTGCCATTCAAGGACTAAAGGGTTGAAAGGCAGCAGATTTCCATCTTCGAGTGCCAATGTTTCTCTCCTCTTGATAAAAGACAAGGGAAAAGTTTTGGGGAGGAGGGAGGAAGAGGCATAGACAAAGACATACTCTGTGTACGCATTTCAAATGGAAATCTCAATCTGAAGCTTTCATAAAATACAGATACTGAAGAGGCGCATCCCCTTCTCCCCCTCCCTGCCTCCCCCGCCCTCCTGTCCTGCCATGCATTGAGAAAAACACAGGCTCTCCTTCCTCCCCACTTTCTTCCAGGGTCATGCTGGGGCTCTTGCAAGGACCGTTTAGTTTTGCCCCCATCACACCTGGGAGCCGCTCTCCACTCCCCTCTGGAGCGGTTGGCTCCCTCCACCTCTGCTGAGCGGAGCCCAGCCTCAGTGGGGGAGAGAGGACAGCTGTGACTGGGGCCAGGCCACCTCCAAGCTATCCAGCCTCCCCTCGCTGCCAGCGGGGAAGCGTCCGTTCTGTTTGTCGGGGAGGTGGCGTTAGGTTGGAGCAGCTGCGGCCTGGTGCTCCCTGCCCAGCTCCTAGCCACCCGCTCCACCTGTCCCAGCAGCTGCTGGCTTCCCCTGCCCTGCTGCCGGGGGCCGCGGGGGCGGCCGGCTGCCGAGCCCCCCGCCTGGCCGCTGCCCCGGGCCTCGGTGCCGCCCAGCCCAGCCGCCTCTTGCGCAGCTGCCCCGGCAGAGGCTGGAGCGGACGGCAGCTGCGAGCCCCAGCACCGGGGCCGGGGAAGGGGGTTGCTGCTTTTGAGGGAGAAAGGCCAAATTTTGGGGCTTTCTGGCCCCGCGCAACGCTTGCGTTGAGTGCTGTCCTGCCGCCGTCCTCCTCCTCACGCCTGCTGCCGCAGGCCTCGCACTCGACCCTTCCCGCAATGAGTAGCACTCGATTTTGGTGTCTAAAAGAGCAATTGCGCTCCAATGATGAGAAGAAGCTGTCGGCTACCCGTGACAAAGGAGGGCTGTTGAGTGCCCTGTAATGGCAGGCTCTCAGTGGCTACTATACGTTACCAGATGATGAATTTAAAGCTCTTCGCCCGCAAGACGTACCCGAGCGTCATGCACCTCCTTTAGCTGAAAGCCTGTAGTTTAATTCATGGTTTGCGATGCCCCAGCAGGACTAAGAGCCTCCATCCTGAGCTAGCCTAAATCTCAACTCTCAGCCCCTACGTCTTGCAGGGTAGCGTGAGGAGGGCGGGGGTCTCCAGTGCTGGGCTGATAAAACCCTAGTCTATCTAATCTGTCCCTAATCCGTGGGTTTTCTGTTGTTAATACATCAAGTCTCTGTTAGCAGAGGGTACATTCACAGGAGAATTTCACCTGGCGTTAGCAATCATTGGCAATGCGTACATTTTACTAGAGTAGATGCATAGATGTGCAGTAATCAAAACGAGGAGGTATGCCCAAGAACATGAGCTTTGCCCTCCCAGACCGTCAGCATGGGTATTGCTGCTTTTCACGCAGATTTTCAAACATCTCGAGGCTTACAGACTTTCACTTTGATAACCGTGTGTGTGCGTGCATGTGTGCGTGTGTCTGTGCAAACACCACAGGCACGGCTTTACTTCCTTTGAAATCCGAAGCTGCCGAAAGCCGTCTGGGTAGGTAGGCTCTTTGCCTGATGCCTCCTGTAATCTGACTGAAACTTTGCTGTTCTCCATCAGTGCCTGCGGGGAGAGTTGTGAGGTGTGATTTCAGGGCATATGTGGATCTGTTCATCCTGAGCAATGCATTTTAAGAGTTGCAGCAAATAGTGTAAAGAAATCTACAGGTATTACATTAGACCAGCTGAACCTAATTTTATTTTTAAGTTTTATTCAGAAGCATCACATAGCAAGTAAACTTCAAAATCTAAGTTTAGTTACAAACTAGTTGTTTCTTATTTTTTTTTTCCAGTCCCCTTTTGCTTTCTTTTACGACCACATGAAACTTGAGAAGCCATCTAAAGCTAAATCATTTAGTGGAGTTGGGCAATTCCCAAGTGTCCAACAAGAAGGCCTGGTTTAGGCTGCGATGGCCACTGTCATTCCTGGTGATTTGTCAGAAGTAAGAGATACCCAGAAAGTCCCTTCAGGGAAACGTAAGCGTGGTGAAACCAAACCAAGAAAAAACTTTCCTTGCCAACTGTGTGACAAGGCCTTTAACAGTGTTGAGAAATTAAAGGTTCACTCATACTCTCACACAGGAGAGAGGCCCTACAAGTGCACACAACAAGACTGCACCAAGGCCTTTGTTTCTAAGTACAAATTACTAAGGTATTAAACTCTATTTATCTTTCAGATTATATTATCTATTTTATGTTGGCCGTGTTAAGCCGTGTAAAAGTATATATTTGTGTACGCCTTCAGCTGATTGCAGAGAGGATGTGTTAATTAAAGTAGCCATTGGATTGTTTCTAGAATTCTAAATTACCTAAGTTTGCAAGCTAATGTGTTTGATTTTGTTTCTTAATTTGTTTTCTGCTTTTGTTTTCTGTTTGTTTGTTTGTTGTTTTTTTAATGAGCGTAGAATTTTCATTTGTATAAGGAATTGTCACGAGAAAAAAGAGTATGGACTGAAAATTTTTTGGCTATGGACTTTTACATGAGTACTTTCATACTTGCCCATATACCCCTGTTACAGTAACTAAAACCCGCCAAAACTAAAGTGTCGATTTAAGAGAAATGTCTCACGTTTTGCTATATTTAAATTTGTCGAACTGTCTTTGTAGTGTCATGCTTTCAGTTAAAAGGTTCTGTTGCAAAGCAGCCCTTAGTGTAGTATTTAGCTGCCATTAAAAAATGAGCACGTGTGTTTTTTGATCAAAATAATTACTTACAGAATATATCTGTGTTTAAAGGCATATGGCTACTCATTCTCCTGAGAAAACCCACAAGTGTAATTATTGTGAGAAAATGTTTCACCGAAAAGATCACCTAAAGAATCACCTACATACACACAATCCCAACAAAGAGGCCTTTAAGTGTGAAGAATGTGGAAAGAACTACAATACCAAGCTTGGGTTCAAACGTCACCTGGCTTTGCATGCTGCAACAAGCGGTGACCTCACCTGTAAGGTATGTTTGCAGACTTTTGAAAGCACAGGAGTGCTGCTGGAGCACCTAAAAACTCACGCAGGCAAGTCATCGGGTGGAGTGAAGGAGAAAAAGCACCAGTGTGAACACTGTGATCGTCGGTTCTACACCCGAAAGGATGTCCGTAGACACATGGTAGTGCACACTGGAAGAAAGGACTTCCTCTGTCAGTACTGTGCACAGAGATTTGGGCGGAAGGATCACCTCACACGCCACATGAAGAAAAGTCACAACCAGGAACTTTTGAAGGTCAAAACAGAGCCAATGGACCTTCTAGATCCCTTTACCTGCAATGTTTCTGTGCCTATTAAGGATGAGCTGCTTCCAGTGATGTCTTTACCTTCCAGTGAACTGACATCAAAGCCATTTACAAACACTTTGCAATTAAATCTCTACAACACTCAGATTCAGTCCATGCAGAGTTCTGCATCTGCACACCAAATGGTTGCCACATCATTACCATTGGGAATGCCTTGTCCAATAGATATGGAGTCTGTCCACCCTTCTCACCAGCTATCGTTGAAATATCCGCTCGGTACTACCTCATACGCAATTTCTATGCCTGAAAAAGAACAGCCATTGAAAGGGGAAATCGAAAGTTACTTAATGGAGTTGCAAAGTGGTATGCCTTCTTCGTCCCAGGATTCTCAAGCATCTTCATCAAAACTAGGGCTGGATCCACAAGTAGGGCCACTAGATGATGGGTCTGGGGAGGTTTCCCTTTCCAAGGGCTCCGTTCCTATTAGCGAACCTCTAAACACCCCATCATTGGACTTTTCTCAGCTGTTCAACTTCATACCTGTAAATGGCCCTCCCTATAATCCTTCTGTTTCAGTGGGAAACCTCGGAATGAGTTATACTCAAGAGGAGGCGCATTCTTCTATGACTCAACTTCCACCACAAACCCAGGATCCACAAGATCCTAGCAATAGTATAGGTCTTGGGTCTCTGCACTCGTTGTCAGCAGCTTTCACGAGCAGTCTAAGCACAACCACCACCCTACCACGATTTCATCAAGCTTTTCAATAGGATGTACAAAGCTGGCTTGTTACTGTCTATTTGTAGAAATGCCTTAGGTGACCATTTTTAACTTAGTGCCTACTATAAGACATTATAAATTCTCTGCTTTTGTACAGTACCAATCTCATGAAGCCAGTAAGAAATTTAAATTAACTTTTTTAAAATGTTTTGAAAGTGTTTATTCTCAGCTGTGTTTACTTTGTTTTTTTAAAAAAAGTCTCATTGTATTGTTTTCATTTTCACTGCCAATTGACACATTTAAAATGTTCAGTAGAAAGTCATCCCAAGCAAACTCTCAACACTTATCCCTTTTTAAAAACTTTTTCAATCATACTAGCTATTCCATTTTATTGATATCAGTGGTAGAACTATCACTTTTACCTTTTAATATATTTTAGTATTTGCAAAGAATCCAGTTAAAATATGTATCGCAAAGGTTCCTGAAGATTTGGGAAAAAAATTCTCCAGTCCCTTTCCAAACAAATCCTCTTCCCAAATGGTGACACATCTGATCTGTTCTATGACAAATCTAAATTTTTTTAATAAATACAGAGTTCAGATTTTTCTGAAAACTTGTGTGTGTATATATAGAAGTCCATATATACACATGTACATATATATAGCATTTTGACTTGTATTGAAGTCATTATAAAAGGTGTTAAGAATTTTGCCATTTTCTGGCTTAAATTTTTGTGGCCTGTTATGGATAACGGAAGAAAAAAATGTAGTTTAATTCTCTAAAATCATGGCTGAACAGAATTTCAACAGAGAATCTCTGCTTGCCTAAATGACAAATGTTTCAAGTTGAATTTGGAACTGTGTTGTTGTGCTTTCATGACTCTGGTAGAGGGAAACAGGCGAAATTAATGGCTGATCTTGAAATATAAAAGTGTTGTAATTTAGTAATGCAGAATATTTTGTCGCAGTTTTTGTTTTAATTCTTAACTTGCTGTTTTTTCTCTTTAGTAGCATAGAAAGAGTACTGCATAGGAATCTTCCAATAGTGTATTCACATTTGTAGGCATCAGTCTTCTCCCAGCTGCCACCGCCAAAGGGTGGATCAAGTCCAGCCAGAAAGTGTGTATCTATTTTCAGTTCAATACTAGTGTGCAGTCAGAGAGTGAATGTAAATTTGCAAATACCAGGTTTTGTTTTTGTTTTTTTTTTATTGGAATGACCTTTTCAGTTGTGTTACATGGTGTGTTATGTCCTCCTAAGCAACAAGTTAGATGTTAATCACACTTTCTACACCTGGGTACTTGGTTAGGGACTTTTTGCCCATTGCCAAGATTTAAAGACAGGACTCTTAGGAGTGAAGTAAAAGCATATTGCTTACACCACTTTTACCTAATGCAATATATTCTATTCCCCAACCCCTAGTAACCAAAAGAGGAAAAAAAAAAAAAAACAACCCTGTGATGCATGAAAGCAAACTAGATTTGCTGTAATTCAACAATAACATTCTTTTCCTTGTCATTTTTGTACAAGGAATTAAAAAATAGAAATCACGTACATTAGTATCTCTCAAACAATTATGAGGTTTCATACAAGGTTTTAAGTGGTTAAACTAAATATACTTCACAGAAACAAAAGTTGCTCCCATTTAAGGAGCTCATGCTCCGGATGTTTTATCAGTAGCTCCTACTTTTTTTTTTTAATTCTAGGAGCAATATGCAGGTGTAGTTTTACTATTTTATACATATGTGTATTTAAATTTTATTACTGAAAGATAACATTTTTATAAATGTGTATGTGTTCCAAAGGCATTAAAATAAGGATGTATTAATAAGGAAAATACCTTTTGAAATTCTGCAAACTACTCCTAGATTTTTGGGTTTAGGAGCACGTTATCTCCAAGTGGGCTTTTAGCTCTGCTTCATGACTGCTTCCTCTGGTTTCTGTGAAACAGATTGCTCGCTTACTTACATCTTTAGTTGAATGATTTGTTCAATATTGCTTTTTTTATCGTCACCTTTCTAAAGGAAAGAAAAACATAGATGAACAGAGCACAAGGTGAATGCAACGGAATGTAACTCTAGTTTACATCGGCAACTGTAACACATCTAGGAAGAACTCATGTTTATCCTCAATCTTTTACATCAATCTGAGATGAAGATAAATGAACTTCATTCCTCCAGTGGGCTGTGTCCCGCGTGGAGCCGCGCATCTGCGACTCCCCCTGCAGCAGAGGAAAGTTGCGCGTGCTTGGCATCCTGCGGCCAGCCCAGCAACCTGGCTGGGCAGCGCTGCCCGTCCTGGGCAGCCTCTGGCACACGAATTCAAGTCCATAGTGACTGTTTATCACTCTCAGTTGCCGATTAGACTTGATTAAAAAAACAAAACCCAACAGACACTTTGCCAATACCCATTTCTTAGCGTGTAGCCAGAATCCTCACTACTTTGTTCGTGCCTTAGCTTCCTGAAAAGGGATTGACATTTCACTTTGGAGTTAGACGTACATTTCACTTGAGAAATAGGGACCTCAGACAAGATATTGAACCTCATTCAGTCAGGGTTTCAGTGGGTGGCTGCACCGAATGTGTTTGCCACTGAACTAGGATGTACGGTAACGTGGAAGCAGACTGACACTGTAAGCAATACTACCACCACCACAGTGCTTTTGAGTATCACTTAGGCAGAGTTGTTATTGGCCACTACTAAAATGTCAGTTTTTAAACCCTGTTGTCTCGATTTCAGATGGATTCTTGGTGGGAGGGGGGAGGGCTGGCTGATCATGCACCACTCTTTGTGCAACTTCTAAACTTCTAGTAAGGTGGTTTTTTTTTTTAAATATATATATTTTTGTGTACTTGTTGCTTGTGCTTTATTTAGTAGTAAATTGTGGAATAGAGTGATTTATTGTTAATTTGGCAGTAGCGGTTTTTAAAAACCATATACTGACTGAAACATGAGCCAGAGCTGATTGCTTTATTAAGCTAATAATGAATGTTAAGAGTACATATTTTCAGGATCATTTGCCTAGTGAGCTAAACATGTATTATAGGCCAATATTTTTTGAAATAAAGCTTGGTCAACCTCTATGTTACACATATTACAAGATATAGCACTTTCAAAAAGAAAACCTAAACCTTTTAAGAAAATTTCTTACAGGTTATGCTTTTTATTATAAAACCTTTTATTATAATTTGTTTCAAGTGCCATTAGATTACATATATGTAGGCCTTTGGTATAATGCTTTGTGTACAAAATGGTAGACATTGTAATTTTAAACAGGTACATTTTTACAGTGTTTTCTTACCAATTTGCTATATTGCACAGAACCAGTGTGTCTTTCTTAAGGGTTTTACAATGGTTTTTACTAGGTTTACATGTTTCAAACTACACTGTCTTCTACTGCCATTTTGAATACCAGTCAAAAAAAATTAGGAGTTTGTCCTCACCAATTGCAAACGGTGTCCTCTGGAGTTCTGGATGGTAAACTATGGCAAAAATTTTTAACGTGCAGTATTTGATACAGATTTTTATGATAAAATCCTATCATCACTATGCTGCTGTCTAAAGTTAACTTAGGGCCTGATCCTGCATCCGTAAAGGTCAAGGGGAGCAGGATTGCACCCTTCGTTACGTCTGTCTCATACACTGGTTTAGCAGCTCATCCTGTATTCTTCTCAGTCTATAGATAAGCCTCTGAAATAAATGTACTTATCTGGTATGTAGTAAACCGTATAGGCTTAGCTGCCCATCCTGCATCCTCCCAGTGTACAGTTAAAACCACCGCCTACTTAGCATCACACTCAACGTACAAGTAAGGCCACCGTAGTTCAAAATGTGTTTGGATAGTCCCAAAGCTTTTATGCAATAAGGGTGTCTTACTTTTGTTGGAAGGCAGTGTCTTTTGATAACAGTTATCTAGCCCTGGAAGTGACACAGAACTATTGCTAATCATATGTAAACACTTTTCAGTATAAGCTTCAGTGGTACAGTTGAACCAGAGTGAATGTTTATCTCCTCAGAAACACTCCTGCAATATTGTTATATTGGATCATGCTGCTAATGTAACTTGGGATACAACTCCTCTCATGGTGCTACAAACCTCCCTGTCTCATTCAGATGTATTTTTACCCATAGAAAAAAGGACTATACTAGACCTATAGTTGTATGATATATTTTTATACTGTGACTTAATTTGTCATTAATGAACTTTGTGCAACACCACAATGTATTCATAAGCACTTGCAAAAGTAAAATTTTGGGCATGCAAATTTAAACGCTGACAAGCCCAGCTCTTGTTCACAAGAATAGGTGACTGCTAGTTAAAATGAAATGTGGGCTTTTTATATGGTGTGGAGTGAAGAACATACTATATATTACTAAAAGCCTTTGAATTTAGACAAAAACTGGGAAAAGTATATTGGGGAATGATGACATACCCAAACCTGACTCGGATTGCTGAAATTATATTTTTAGCTAGTGGAAAAATTGTTTGGACTTGTATGCTAAAATGTTTTAATGATAAAAGTTTTGAGTCAAAAATAGAGGAAAGAAAAGAACACAGAAAACCCTGCATTCCAGACTGAATTTGTATATGTTTCTTGCATTTAAAATCTGCTATCCTGTGATATGGGAAATCGAGTTGCTTATCATGTATATGTACTTTAAAATGTATTCACAAACTACTGTTGTAATTGTATAAAATATAGACAAAAAGATTGCATATATATTTTTGTGTATAAGCTCTGTAAAATAGCAATCACATTATGAAGCTGCAGCAGAACTTCATTTTAAACATTCACATCCAAAGAAACAGACTATTTATTGTCCACATACCCTGATTATAAAATATACCTTGCTGCTATTAAACAATAGTGCTGCAGCTTCTTGTGGCCTACAGTGTTATGTTTGCTGTACAAAAAATATGTGAACTCCACAAAATATATCAATAAAATTACAGAATGGTTTTAGTTAATGAATAACTTACGCCTGGCATTTCAATAGATAATCTTGATCTGCATGTTTGGGATTACAACAAGTAATTACAGAATACATCCAGTTTTGCTGGGTGTAGTTATTCTGAGTTTGCAAAGATATAACTGTCTTTCTAATTTATGACTGGTAAAATGTCAGTTTTTCAGAAAATCTTAAAGCATAAGTATCTGCGTTTCATGGTTTCACCAAGGAACAAATTGGATGATGCTACAGTGTCTGTGACAAGACAGATCTGAACAGAAGGAAGCAATTGAGTTTGCCATCAAATTGCACTTTGAAACGCTGTGAAGCACTGGAAGGTGAGTTTGGGGTTTCCGTAGTGGGACCGCTCTGTATGCAGACATTTTTTCCTTTTTTTCTGATCCCTACCCCTTTCCTCTGAGCTGACTTATCTTTTATGTGTCACAGGTTTCTAACTTGCTTGAGAAAGTAGGCCTTGTTGTATTGAGAATCAAAAGCTCTACAGATGCTCTGTGATATGAAATACTCTGCAAAACCATTTATCCCTTGCCCCCCAAGAAAACCACCCCGTGGTCTCACTATCGTAGCTGGTCTCCCCCACCGTTACTGAATTAACGTGTCCTCCTTCCAAACTGCCACCCTCTAGAAACTCTTGTCAGCCTCTGTAATAAGTGGAATAGGGTTGCATGGATGATATCTATGTTCTATTCAGAGATCTCTTGGTGCAGTCCTGCCAGAGCTTTCCTTGTTAAATTCAGAGCCACAGGCATCTTCCCTTCTCTCTCTCTTGTAACCACCCCTTTCCAAAACTTGCATAAGAAAATACAGAAAAATGGTCTTTCAGTATTCTCTATACCTGGTCTCACTGTCCTCCAGAAGCAGAAGAGAAAGACTATTCCGGTTTCCCCCTTCACTCTCCTTTTCCTTCCCATGTATAAGCATGCCCTAGGATAAAGAATGGGTTTTTTTGACAGAGAAATCCAGAACTGTGATGCAGAGCTGCTGCTGGACTAGCAAGAACTGAGCAGCTACACGCTGTTGGTTTCCCCGCTTTGCAAATCAAAACATTGTATTAAATCACATAGAAATTAAGTTTTCCAAAGTGGCAGTTGCTGTCATTGGCACAGCAAGGGTTTGCCATCACAAACAGGCAGCAAGTAGGACAGCAAGATGAGCTCTATTACAAAATTTAGTCTGTGCTTAAAAGTTTAAGTGTATTAGAGGATTAACTTTTCCTTATCGTTATTAGCTGGGGCTGTTAGCAAATAAACAGCAATGCTGCATTTCTGTGTTTTGAACAGCAGTGGAGATAGTGGTGGTGAAAATGACAGACCCCAGCAGTAGCATGAAGTTTCAAGTTCCTGCTTGCATGCTATATCCCAGGTAATTGAGTAAAAACTTTCTCTACTCCTAATAAAGGCGCAACGTCTTCCCCAGTATTTTTATTTTTACATAGCTATATTTATTTGTTGTAATGGTCTGTGTGTCTTCAAGTAATGGAATGTTTTCCAAGAAATAAGTATTTAAAAACATACAATTAACAGTAGTGTCCTTCAATGTCATCGTCATTCCACAACCTTGTCTCCTTTGGGGATGTTTGTGTCACAAAATCACCAGCTACAAAGCTAGTTTGCCTCAGCGGGGACTGAAGAGACATCAGCTATGAGCCGAGCACTCTGAACACAGGACTATAATAATGCACGCTGTGGCTGCTTTGGAAATCATTTGAATTGATCCTTGATAGTTTGCCCTGATTTTAACTGTCACACTGAACTGCAGTGTACAAAGAAGAATGGCTTAGCGTCACTTTCATATAAAGCGGTCAGATCTCTGGTTGACGTGTGTAAAATAATGCAGAGTACCTGAATAATCACAGTTTCTGAAAATCAGTACGTTGCTTAAACTTTTGTATATGTATGTATATATACGTGTGTGTGTGTGTGTGTGTGTGTACATATAGATGTGTATGTGTCTGTATGCATGGGGGGGAAATCAAACCTGGAAAAGTTGAGAAATTAGTTTTATTTTGTTTTGGTTTACTTCAAAAAGTTTAAGGTTTTTGTGTTTTACAAGTCCAAATGAATCATGCAGTTTGTAAAGGTATCTCCTAGTTAACACAGCGTGTGGTTTCCCAGGCAAGTTGGAAGAGTTTCTTCCAAATAGTTCATTAATCTATGAGAGGCAGCAATTTATCTATGGGGTGCACAGACTCTGGCGAGGAAGGTGTTTGTCAGCTTTCCTTGTGTAGTATTAGATACAATTTCAGCAGGAAAGTTCTGCAGGCTGTGACTTTGAAATTAAGCTCACCTCTGGTTTATTGCCTGTGTGTTAAATTGTTGCACACATGGTGATAGATAAATCCTTAAGTTCCCTCACAAGTACTTACATTGAAAATGAAAATAAAATACAGGCTCTGTATGGTTAAGGGGCATGCCATAAATGAGCAAGATCCGAGCTCTAACACAGGAATATCAAGTATCAGACATTAATGACAAATAAGCACAGACTAAGCTCCCAAACTCACTGAAGTCTATCCTCACCTAAAAATTGTCTTCTCTTACTTTGTCAGTGTCTGGCTCCTTAGGCCAATGAAGTATTACAGGATTGCCCCATAGTTTATGTGCTCTGTTCAGCTTAGGCGTATTTTTCTTCAGCAATATTTTTACAAGAAGCTGCATTTTACTGATGCAAACCTTGTAACAATGTACTTGAACTGTACGACCCATTTTAATCAGGCAGGTTTAATACCTTGTAACTGAGGGCAACCTCTGATAATCTGCTATGGCCCACCAGAGCGCCCAGGCCATCATTTCAGAGCCACTGAGTTTATCTGATTCTCGTGCCTCTTCCCCTCTTTGCAACTCTCTGAAGGCGTGGTGTTTGCAGGGAGCCCCCACGTTTGCTATGGCAGTGTATTTAATCCAGAGTCGCGGAGCTGGGCATTATTTGTGTTAATGGGGTTGTGTGAGCTGCTGGGAGAGACTGACCCTTTCATACTTCAGTCCTAGGCATCAGCATTCAATCTGCTGTACCTGGGAAAGCAGCTGTCACCAAGCAGTAGAATAGCACTGTTACCCCCTGGGCCCTTTGCTGTAGTTGATTCATTTTTCTCATTAAAGCATTGGGGCTGTGTTCTAGTCCTTAAGCTGCAAGTTGCAAATTCCACCATTACTTTTTGTCATCTCCCCGTGACCCACCAAAGTGAGCTTTGCTCCAGGGGCAAGACTGCAAAAGCAGTCTTGAACAATTTGGCTGAAAATACTGCGTGAGGTGCCTGCCATATGACAGCAGTAAACCTGCCAGGATAGGTACCTGTCTTTGCATGGGTCAGAGTCTGTATTTCACACTTTATCTATCCCTAAGTTTAGATTCTCTTAGCTTGTTTCAAGGTGCTTTTTTTCAATTGTGATGTTAATCCACAGCAGCAGGTCGCAGATTGTTATCCCTGGTCCACCAGTGGTCAGTGAGGCCCTAGTAAATTAGCTGTGAAACCTCACCTGCCATGCTAGTGTTTCCAGTTAAAACCTCAGTGTGTTCAGGTAAAGGAGAGCCTTTGCTTTGTGCTCTCAAACACACGGGGTAACCTTACTGGGAAGGAAAAAAGAGCAGCTGTTTGGCAATGTGTTTGAAACTTGATCTTATTATTTATAAATCAGGGTTTAACCTTTTTAAATGTTTATTATTATTATGTCTCTGTTCCAAGTATCAGCTGTAAAATAGCATCACAGTTCTTGCAGATGTATTTGTTCTTTGCATTTGGGTTTACCTCTGACTGCTTTCATGAAAACTTCCTTGTATTTGCTATTCCAAGGTGTCATTTGTCTCACCAAAACAATCAAACTCTAAAATGTGAACTGGATTCTTTTCTGGCTTGTGCTTGTGGTAAAAAATGGTTATTCAGTGGCCTATCTTCAGAGCAAGCCTGTGTATGGACTGGCTTCAAATAATGATACTGCTTACCTGTGTGATTGATCATATCAGAACTGCTTTCAGGCAACTAAATATCATTTGAGGTCTATGAGGTGTGACTGGAAGCAGCATTTGGACTGTGAAACACTATATGTGTCAGGAAGAATATAGGTTCATCACCAAATCCTAAACTGAAATCACAGGGACTGACAGTAAGTGGAAAAAAAAAACAACTTTGATTTAAAACTGGGAAGAAAAAAACCTCTCAGAAATCACTAAGGCACAGGCTAAGGAACTGTGTTATTTTGAGAGTAGGACTGTAATTGAAGTACTAAGAGATAAATTTGACTCCTTTAGCAAGATTATAAAGTAATTTAGGAGAAACACAGTGCTACCTTTATACTGTAAAGCAGTTCTTTGAAGTTACTGAACAGCCAAGCCTTCAAGGGTTTGTTATATGGTACACCACACAAATACACAAAGAAATAAAGTAATGATTGTGGAGAAGAATATAACTGTACAATCTTAAACTCTCTGAAATCAGTTCCAATCCCCAGTTCTGTCTGGTTTAGTCAAAACTTTGGCTGTTAAGAACCACAACAGTGATGTACCTTGATCAGAATCAAACTCTGGTGTTTGGTATGTGTCCTCCGTCGTGGCGGGTTACATCCATATCAGTCCTTTAAGGCCCTCGGTATTGGGGCTGACTTCTTCTGTCTAGCTACTCAACGAACAGCAATAGTAACTAACAGTAATGGCAAACAAAGAGTTTCTATATTCTTGATACACAAGTGAAATATAAACGGGTGAACCGAGCGAGACTGATTCTGTATTCCTTCTCAGCTGGAAGCACAGATTAGGTTGGACAGCTGTTGCAGCATCGGATGGACAGGCATGTTTTACTTGTAGAAATGCGACACACAAGCCTGGAACAAAACCATTGCTGCTGTAGGTTATGGTAGCTGTGACATATTGCGAAGCTGCAACATATTGCAGCCCTCGGGACACAGAGTCTGTGTTTCCCTCTTGTCACTTGTAAAAGTTCCTGTTGCATTCTTTGTTGATGGCTGCTGGTTCATACAGCTTCCTTCTTCCTTGTGAAAATAGCAGTGAAATGAGAACAGTACGATTGGAGGCTGCCGTGGGTGCCTGGTGTGATGCTGTGGGTTCCCCTGGGGAGGGGTGGCTGGGAGGGAAGGGGCAGCTTGTCCCCAACATCCCTGCTCCATGCTGAAGATGGCTCCCTGGGCCACGCTGTGGCCCCCTCCTCCGGCAGTGCTGGAGCTAAACGGGGCTGTGAAGCGTGGCAAGGACATCCTACATGAGTTGTGTCTCGTGAGAAGTCACTGGGCCACATCATCAACTGGATTACAGGAAAATAACGTTTATTAAGAATAAAAGCCTGCTTGCTTTTAAATCTGCTTTAATTGTGTTCATATTGAAAGACACTGGATGTTCCCCTGCTCTGGTGCTCAGCAGTCAGCTTGAGACAAGACAGTAAGTTGCATTAAGTCTGTTTAGATCCCAAAATATGCCCCTCTTCCTGTTCAAAAATTCATTGTATTCCCCAAGAACAATACAACATCCCTGCCATGACAGGGGCAAACCAGAAAGGTTGCTAGCAGAAAAGGAGAACAGGAAAATTACTAAAAAAGGGACAACTGGAAGGAGTGGGGAGGAGGCATGGAGTTTGAATAAAATAGTATGGAAGGTCTGCTCTATCATTCCGGATGAGACTTCAACCAAAGAAATTTGGGAACCGCCCTAATCCTAACCCTGTTTTATGAACATAGATTTTACTACTGTGTTCTGCAGCATTCAAAATCTCCGTATATGCTCCTATAGTTGTCAGCTTAACTCAGACCCTTCATCCACACATCCTTCTACCTACTCCTCTCCCTCAACCAACCTTCCCTTTGAACTTTCTCTGCCACCTTAACCTGGTAAAAAAACAGGTTGTAAGAAGTGCACTTCTCCCATGAGAAGGCTGAAGTTCTTGGAGAATTTGTAGCAGAGATTGTCTCTCTGCTGTATTTATATACTATATGGCACAGAGGTCCATGCCAGAATTAGAGCCCTAATGGCTCTCAGAAAATAAGCATTAAAAAAAAAAAAAATCCTTTCTCTCTCCAGTATAGCTTCATCTGATTATTGCAGCTTTTCATTTCCATCACAACTTGCCTGCCTAGAAAACATTCTCTGCAAAGATTGGAAGAGAAGACTTTTTCATAGAAGCATAAAATCACACTGCTGCTCAGAAAAGGAGTGTAAAGTACCTGTTGTCTCCATGGCTTACTTCACTGCATGTTTAAAACTACACTAAAGCTCCTTTGGTCTTCCCCCCACCCCCAATGCATCCCTCCATAACTGATGTTGAAGCAGTGCCTCAGGCCAGATAGGTGTCCCTAGGAGGGGGCAGCAGCAGGGTATTACCTGGCTGGCTTGTGCTTTACAACAGAAAGCTCGCAGGGTGTGCTAGACCAGAGGAGTCCAGGGGCCTCTTGTACTATTCAAGTCCTTTCTGGGAGGGGCAAGGAAAGAGGAGCCTTGTGTTGTCAGGCAGTCCCATCGGCAGGGACTATCCCACCCAGGAGCATTGAGAGGCCCTCTGGCATCCCTAACTCTTTGCACTCTCCCTTGTTAACAACTCCTACAATGCATATTAGCACCTATTTATCTAGTTCTTCCCCAGCCTATCTGTTTCACACTGGCAGGTGATAACCCAAATTCCCCATTCTCATTCATCTCTGGTCCAAGTTGGCTTCCCTGTGAACTGTGATGACAAATTTCTCCTGACAGTCCTAAACCTCAGTACAGGGGAAGATCTCCATCGCTGATTCGCTACAGACTGATACCTTTGAAACCCTCTGGCTGAGCTGATCTAGAGTTCAAGTACGGTCAGAAGATGTCTTTGGGACATTAGGGTTGTCCGTTGAGGTGAACAACCAAACCCTTCTCAAGGTGGAGAACGCTCCAGTTCTGCTTGCACATGTTCTGAGCACCCCTGAAACCTCCCTCAGCGCATCTGTGCTGCATCTTACTCATCCAGAGAAGCAACACAAAAGGAACAGAAAACACCAGGAAAACTCTGCAGGAACTGCCTGCGGAGCCAGTGCTGCCCAGAGATAAACTCTGGAGAAACAGGCACCTCCAATCTTTGAAGTCCCATGGCAGGATTTGTTATTGGTAAAGCTGACATCCAGAGGAAGGTTCTGAAGGGCGAGGAGGTGGGAAATGGGGACCAAGCTTTTGAAGATATTTGTCAACATGTACAGAAAGGTACTTACCAGAATATTCAAAAGCACTTAGCTGCACAGGTCCCGTAAGGGTGCTCTGAAGGAAGGGCAGTACAGCAGGTACCAAACACTAAGGCAGTTAGCGTGAACATTGTGAATATGTGAAAGCAGGGTCAAAAGAGCAAAAGCCCCTCTGAAAAAAACACGGGGACCAGCAAGGCAAAATTACAATTGTTTGATTTCTGCCAGAACAGCTCTGTAAATTTAGCAATGTTTACTAAGGAGGATGTAGAAATAAAATACACATTTGTAGTAACTGCGTGGGGTGTCATGGGAAGACAACTAAATCTTTATGTATAATTCTATTTACTGTTTCCAATGGATGATACAAAACAATCATTTGTCTTTATGCTGCTATTAAGCTTGCTGTCCTGCATGGGCAGAGTTGAGCAGCCAAACCAGTCCCCTTGTCCTAGTCATGTTTAAGTAGCAGGTCTCTACAAACACACTTTTACGTTCAGTTATGCCTGCCATAGGCTCATTAAATGCTAATACTCACCATTTCAGCTGCTCCCTCTGACAATGTCTTAGAGCTGTTTAATGCATCTGATGCTCATTCTTGCCTGGAGCCATGGTGAAATGCATTCGCCAATCACTGCTTTATTTACTGCCGGGGCATTTTGCTAAAGGTATTCAAAGGGCAGAACATCTTTCTTTTCTCCTGAGGTTAGAAATTATGTGAAATACATGTGAGTTAATATTTTTTTAGCTTTAAATCCATTTGCCTTGACTTTCTAGAGGTTTACTTCAGGGTTGGAGAAGAATGCTTCCAGGTGAGCCTGATTGGGTTCAGTTAGTTGTGACAGATGCAGTTCATTTGGGGGCAGGAGGGAGAATGGTGGAGAGAGGATAAAAGGCTTTGGAAGCCACTCTAGAGTCCTTTCTGTCAGGGAAACTTTCCGGTTTTCTGTCTTAGTAACTGCCTGTTGTTTTCTCCATCGTATTATGCCATCACCCATTCCTCTTAATTGTTTTCTTCCTTTGGAGTTTTCCCCATCTGCAGATTTGCGACCCTGCAGCAGCCCCTTAGTTATCCCTGGCAAAGACAGCAAAAACTTCCTGGGGGGAACTCCTTCAGCCAGGACTCGCCGCTTGCCTCCACGCCTGGCTTGGTGCTCCATTGATTGGGATCAGCTCTGCCTTCTGCAGCCCCTAGGCTCTGGGGGCTTTGGTTCTGTCTACAAAGCCACCTACCATGGTGCAACTGTGGCTGTGAAGCAGGTGAAGAAGAGCAGCAAAAACCGGCTTGCATCACGACAGAGCTTTTGGGCTGAGCTGAACGTAGCCCGGCTACAGCATGATAATGTGGTACGTGTGGTGGCTGCCAGCACGTGTGCCCCGGCCAGCCAGAACAGCCTGGGCACCATCATTATGGAGTATGTGGGCAACATCACCCTGCACCATGTAATTTATGGCACCGGGCATGCGTGGAGACCGGGTGAGGATGATGAAGGAGGATGTGGAAGAAAGGCCCTGAGCATGGAAGAGACTGTGTGCTATTCTTGTGACATTATGACTGGCTTAGCCTTTCTTCACTCACAGGGCATTGTGCACTTGGACCTGAAGCCTGCAAATATCTTCATCACTGAGCAGGGAGTGTGCAAGATTGGAGACTTTGGGTGCTCCCAGAAACTGGAGGAAGGCTTGTCCCAGAGTCCCCATGTCTGCCAGCAAGGGGGCACGTACACACACCGTGCCCCTGAGCTCCTCAAGGGGGAGAGGGTCACTGCCAAAGCAGACATCTACTCCTTTGCGATCACCCTCTGGCAAATCGTCATGCGAGAGCAGCCCTACCTGGGTGAGCGGCAGTATGTGCTCTATGCTGTGGTAGCCTATAACTTACGCCCTTCGCTGGCTGCTGCCGTTTTCCACGAGTCACCAGCGGGCCAGACGCTCCAGGGCATTATTAGCTGCTGCTGGAAGGCTAATGTAGAGGAGCGCCTGAGCGCAGTCCAGCTGCTTCCCAGCCTCAGGGCCCTCAAGGGGAACGTCTAGGAAAACTCAGGGCTCTGACAGTTTCTCTTATTGTCAATTTTTCTTTCTCTCCGCCTTTCCTCCGAACATAATGAATTTAGCCTGTGTGACCTAAAGGCTTTGTTGCTGTTTTTTATACTAAAAAAAAGGAAACTGCTTTGTTGTAAGAAGATTATAAATAAAGAGAATTAACAAAACTGTGGGTTTTTACCATGGGAGGGGATAGAGGCAAAGAACAAGATGTTGGCAAATACGACTTTGTCTGGTTGATCTGTTGTCTTCTGCCTTGCTCAGGGAGAAACTGGGGAACGTGACATGCAGAAAAATAGTTGTTTTCAAATAAGTGAAGTACGAAAAAGGGCTGCTTTTCGAAAGGTTTTTGTACATAATAAGTTTTGGTATTTGCAAAATGTCAGATATGAGTAGTTCTTTACAGTAGCTAGGTTTGTGTGTTGAGCTTTTCCTCTTCATTTACCAAGGAATGAGTATGCGTCACAAATCAATGAATGCAGAAAAATAAATACAGAATGTCAGTGGGTTTTTTCTTGTTCTTAGATGTACTTAATTTCAGTAAGTATGCTGTTTCTGAAATGGAAAATGTGAACTACCCAATCTCCCCGTTGAAATAAGGAAACTTTTTGTCAGTCTAAGGCTATTAAGAGTAAGAAGATACATTAACAACCTGTGCTTTTATAAGATATCCATGCTACCAGGTGTGTTAGTTGCAACTTGCTAGTTGACATATTGTAAACTTTAGTATCTGAAGTATAAGAGCATCTTGTATGGAATAGAAAGTTCCCAGGCTTTGGAGGTACAGGGAGAGTTAAAAAAAAAAAAAAAAATTGGGAAAACATGAAGGGAGATTTATAGATACAAAAAAATCTCATAAATCAGGGTAAGGGCGGGGATTACTTGTCCTTCGTAATGCATGGGTCAGTATTAGACGAGACACTGGAAGTACTGAAGATTGCTTAAAGCAGTCATAATAATACTCTGTTGGTGCTCAAAGCATACAGGACTGAACTATCCTCTGCACTGCTAATGTCTCATCTACTATCTTTCCTAATCTGGTTGTAACGTGTCTGGGACAGGAAGTGCTGTAGGCGATGCTGAAGACAAAGAGCTCTGATTCCTGATTTATCAGAACTGATAATTACAGATCTGTTGAGATCTCAACCCTTATCTGGAGATAAGAAGATCTGACTGCTGTAGCTGATATTGCCATTCTGCTCAAAGACTCTGCTTCTTTTTAAGACAGGAGAAAGAGTGATGTTTCAGTCAAATTGGGTTTTTTTCCCCTTCTTCCCCCTTACTTCCATTTTGGAAAAAAATCCCAAAGGAATGGAGCCAGTTTCCTGATTTCTGACACGCATCTGTTTGTAGCCCCGTGAAATCCTGGAAATGAGTAACTATGGGAATTTGAGATGATTCTGTAGGTCTTTATGGTATTTGGGTTGGTCACTGAAATTGATGGTTTATAAAGCATATCTAAGCTTAACTATTTCTTGCTTTTCTTACCCCCTTAAGTGGAACTGTAAAATGCCGTTGGGAATCAAAAAACCTAAGGTAAATTCTGGAATAGGTTTCCTGTGTTCTCTGTCAAAATAATTATGCTATAGAACCAGAAATTATGTTTTTTGTGTTGCATAACTTTTAATAAAAAAGAAATACCTTATAAAAGTTATCGTAATAAGCCAGTTACATGCCCTTAGCTAATCATTTTAAAAGGTAAGATAAAATGTCAGATAAAGCCATTGGCATGCCTCACCTTAACATCAAGCCTTACATAAAATGCTTCTCCAATCTTTAAAAGAATATAATAAAAAATGGAATGAAAGTTTTTTTAGTAGTTCCTAGATGCTTATGTGTTGTATTTATTTTGCCAGTCTAGGTAGCTTGTTGCTTAAACTGCTAGAAACTTCATATTTTGTGCTTAATGATACTTTAGTATCAGTAAGTGCTACTTGAGTCTCTGTGAAAAATCAAGCACCCTTCAAATTCTGTTATACTTGACAGAAGAATACTGGATGGCCAAGACCTACTCTTGAAGCGTAATCAGCTCTGCAGATGTCTCTGTCAATTTTACTGAACTCTCTTTTGAAAGGGAGTGAGAACTCTGCGCAGCACTCAAGATGTAGGCACATCATAATCTGCTGTCATAAGGTTATATTTTTAGTAACTTCTAAGATTTTATTTGCTTCTTTTTGATTGCTAATGAGCATTGAATTAACACTAATCAAGAAACACCTCAGGCCTGATAGCTCAGAATCCATGGTTCTACGTGATGAGGATTATTTTGCCTATTTGCCTCATTTTACATCAACCTATGGTAAATTTCCTTCTGCCAGTTTGTAGCTGGCCCTTGCACTCACTGCCCTAAATAACTCCACCATCAGCAAATTTGTTTATTTTATGGCTCACCCTCTTGCACTCGATTTATGAATGCACTGAGCAGTGCAGAACCCTGCGAAACACCACTGGGGACTGTATCTAGTTGAGAGAACTGACACTTTACTCTTATCCTCTGTTCCTATCTTTTGACTTATCCAGCCCAGAATTTTCTCTCTTAAACATGGCTGCTTAGTACCTTTAACAAGTTTGCAGTGAAGGATTTTTCAAATGCCTTTGGAAACCCAAGGGGAACATATCAACCAGCTCCTTATCTGCATGCTGTTGGCGTTCCTAGAGTTCTGATACAATTCAGCACAATTGTGAAGCACAAGTCCTTTCAACCAAAGCAATGTTGGCTCCTTCTAAACAAATCATCTCTCTCTGTGTCTGCTAATGTATCTTGTACAAATGCCAATCATGTCATTAAGAAAGTTATTTCTTAAAGACTTCCATGGGATATGGTCTTGTAGAGAAGAGAGGCCTGGGAGACCTGGTTGATTTTCAAGGATTGCCTTCTCTAATTTCAAGATTGGTCCATCCCAATGAGCAGGAAATCAAGCAAAAGTGGCAGGATGCCTCCAAGGATAAACAAGAAGCTCCTGATTAAACTTAAACATGAAAAACAAACATACAAGAGGTGAGAGCCCAGGGGTAAGCCTGGAGCAAGGAAGGCTTACCATTGGTAAAGCAGGATCAGACTCAAGCAACCAAGACATATGCAAGTTCGTGGGACCTGATGGAATGCCCCCACAAATGCTGAAGAAGCTGGCCGATGTCATTGTGAGGCCACTCTTGATTATCTTTGGAAGGTCGTGGTGGTCAGGAGAGATTCCTGAGGACTGGAAGAAAGCAAATGTCACTCCTATCTGCAAGATGGTCAAAAAGGAGGACCTGGAAAACTACAGATCAGTTGACATCACCTAAATCCCTGGGAAACTGGTGAAACAAATAATTCTGGAAACCATTGCCAAACATACAAAGGACAAAAAGGTGGCTGGGAGTAGTCAGCATGGATTTATGAAGAGGAGATCATGCTTGACCAACCTGGTAGCCTTTTATGAGGAGACTACTGGCTTGCTGGATGAGGGGAGAACAGTGGTTGCTGCTTATCGTGACCTTAGTGAGGCTTTTGGCACTCTTTCCCATTACATCCTTATAGAGAAACTGATGAAGTACAGACTAGACAGTGAAAAATGAAAAGTAACTGAGCTGCTGGGCTTAAAGGGTTGTGATCAGTGGGATGAAATCCAGCAGGAGACCAGTCACTAGTGGTGTACTCCAGGGATCGATACTGGGGCCAGTACAGGTTAACATCTCCATTAATGGCCTGGATGATGGGACAGAGTGCACCCTCAGCAAGTTTGCAGATGATACAGAATTGAGCGGAGTGGTTGATATGCCAGGTAGTTGCGCTGGTATTCAGAGGACCTGATCAAGCTGGAGAAATCTGTGGACGAAAATCAACACAGGGAACTGCAAAGTCCAGCACCTGGTGGAGGATAACCCCACGCACCACTACAGCCTGGAAAGCAGCTTTGCAGGAAAGGGCCTGGGGCTCCTGGCAGACACCAAGTTGAACGTGAGCCAGCAATGCGCCCTTGCGGCAAAGGCGGCCAACGGCACCCAGGGGTGCACTAGAAAGGCCGTTGCCAGCTCTTCCAGAGTACTGCCAGAAGAGATTACTCCCCTCTGTTCAGCGCTGGTGAGACACACCTGGAGTGCTGTGGCCGGCTCAGGATTCTGTTGGAACAAGAAAGTCATGGATGTACTGGAAAGAGTGCAATGGAGGGCCACTAAGCTGAATAGGGGACTGGAACCTCTGTCCTGTAAGGAGCCTGAGATGGGACTGTTCAGCCTGGAAAGAGAAGGTTCAGGGGTCTCTTATCAGGTTGTATAAATACTGATGGGAGGCAGTAAAGACGGAGCCAGACTCTTCTCAGCCGTGCCCAGTGACAGGACAAATGCAATGGACACAAACCGAAGGACAGGAAACTCCATTTAAACTCAAGAGAAAACTTTTTTACTGTTAAGATGGTCAAACACTGGAATGGGTTGCCCAGAGCAGCTGAGGAGTCTTCCTCCTTGGAGATGTTCAAAACCCAACTGACACAGTAGTGAGCAAGCTGCTCTAGTTGACCGTGCTCTGAACAGGGGGTTGGACTAGACAATCTCCAGAGGTCCCTTCCAACCACAAAAGTTCTGCAATTATAATAACATTTATAGATGCTTGAATTTCAGAGAGCTCCTGAATTTTCCTACAAAAATGTTCCTAGCATGAGCCTATTTTATGTTTCATCCAGGGACAACACATGTGCAAAGAACACACTTTGATTCTTTGCAGTGGCTTTGTTGTCTTGGGGGGGATCAGGTTTCAATGATTAGGGGTGGTTTGGTTTTGGGTTTGTTTTTTTTTTTAATAACCTGACAGCGGTAGATCTGCCAGAAAGGCTTGACAGATTTCTTGTTCTTGATATTCTGAAAATTATAAATTATGGGGTTTATGTTAGTTCCTTGAAGTTTTTTTTCCATCTATTTTTATATTTAATCCACCAGAGTTTTATCCTTTCCATTTTATTCATCTGGACATGGCATCAGGTTTTTAGAAGATGCCTTCTTGCTTCTAAAGCTGGCATTAAAGCTAATGAGTGTAGCTGCACATTGCTCTTCAACTTTGTCACACTTGCATACCTCCATATAAAATGTTAGCAGAAGGCACATGATACTAGCAAAGCAGTTGCAGACAATTGTGTTACAACTCCTATGGGATTCTGTTCATCCAAATTTTTCCCTAAGTCCTTCTAGAAGCTGGTTTTGTTCTTTATCTCTCCTTCCCCATACATATGTATGCAATCCAGTTCCAGATGGTTAGCAAGACATAGTTGTAAGTCAGGATAAACCCTAAGGGTTATTTGTACCTAGTTTATTTATTCTCTTCATTCCTGGAACTGATGACCAGCAGCTTGATCAGCCTAAACAGAAGATTTATTGAAGGCCTGGAGAAAGTGCTACAACCAGGTAATTGTAGTTTATCAACGTCTTGCTATGCTTTCTGAGCATGAAACGCTTGTGAAGCCAGTGCTGAGGATCCTTTGTATGGCTGCCCCAATCATCCAGCCAATCAAATATAAAAGCGGACAGCACTTCTTCTTTCTGTGGACTAAATGCCTTGGCATGGTATATATAAAAGCATAATGAGTTTGAAAGGCTGAACTAGCCTTCATGTCCTGGTCAGCTCTGCAGGGTCTAGCAAATTCAGAAGTGTGCAATCAGTATTGCACAGATCCAGATGATGCAGCATCAGTCTAAGTCTGGTAGGACGGGAAGCATGAAGATGTATGGGTTGCTTCTGTATTCTGTGATAAGATATAACCCTTTCAGAAATTCTGGACCTATATGAGGTGGACTGCATTTCATATAATTTACCATAAAACTCCAATGCAAATAATTTCAGCAGTCACACAATCCAAATTCCCTATTTTTACCTTCATATCTTTTCATATAATCTAAACATAGGCATCTAGCTTCATTCTCTGCAGCAAAGAAAACAAAAAAAATGTTTTACAGGATATACCACAAAAAATTGTAAATTCAATGGGACTTACGTGGATGCTTAGTATTTGACTTGTGTATTAATTTTTACAGCATTAGCATCTGTGTTTATAAATTCATCCACTAGAACAAAGATGAAAGTAGGGGTAGAAAATGAACGGTTATTTTTAAAATTAACTCTACTTTGAACATTTTACTTCTTATACTTTATTTTAGCCATTTATCTGCTGCAAATACCTTAATGCAGTGCTCAAAGAGCCTCTTTCTATGCTTCAGTTAACACAGCTGCCAAATATTTGTCTGCCTGTCAAATGAAAAGCCTTAAAACCAGTTAAAGAAGGCAAATGGAACAAAAAAAGTCTACTGGCGTCTATCCCAGTCTGCCATCAGCTAAGGATGCCATGGGACAATTTGATAGTAAAGGCACCATCCACCCCTGGACTTCTCTGAGCACGAGGCTGAGTTATGCTTCCTACCCAGCCTGAAGTTCAATAGCCTGAGTGTTCAGCAGAGCAGGGAGGTGATTGCATTTGCCTTTGCAGAGCACCTGGGATAATAGGGTGATTCATAACTTAATAAATATTCTACTGCACATGTGCCAGGCTACAAAGAGCAAAGTAGGCTGCACACTGGAAACATAAATGTCCAGCTCTTTTTAAGTTACTCCCCCCTAAAAAGGCGGAAGGAAAACCAATTTTATTTTCAAGCCATGTATTTTTCTTGACCACTTACTTCAAAAATGGTGAAGGGTTTTGATTTAGATATGGCACGAGTGAAACTGGCAAATAAGACAAGTATGGAAAGTTGCACCTGAACAGAGATATTAAAAAAGCTGAGTGTAAATACGGGAATTGATACGCTGGGGAGGCTGTTTTTTTATTTAATAGTAGCTAATAGTATATATTATGTAATACAGTAAGTTTAGAGAGATATCATATACTTTGGTCACATCATTGTTTCTCTCTTATCTAACAATTCCATTAAAATGGTTTGCAGGTAATACAAAAGCCACACACAAAGCTTTTGAAGGAATGTATCATTGCATTGACATGCCAGTAGATGAATGTCACACGAATTTCTCTTTGTATAGAAAGTGACAGAACTTCTCCAGACCTCACTTGAAGTTGTCAATCCTTGTATAGCTTTTGGGAATGAAATGATTGCTATTAGATGTTTTCTAATTTAAAAGGGAGAAAAAGGATGTTCTTAAAATTGAATTAAGCATTTCTGTCAATGGCTGACTTTCAGAGGAAATAAAATTAATTTTTTTGAAAATATTTTTCTGCTTTGAATATTTTCATGCTTGCACAGTTCATTTAAAAAGTTGCATGTTGAATTGCAAACAGCATTTGAAAAAGTGTCCTAACAATAAAAATTAGAACTACCTGACACGTCGTAGCAAGGGTAGTATGAAAGAGCCATTTGCACGGAGAAACAAGGGAAGTGGCTGGAGGAAGCAATAAGACAAGCCATAAACAGGGAGAGGGGAGACACCCCCCAAAATGAACCTATTTGCTACAAGCCTTTCAATCAGTGAAGCGCTCATTGAAAAATAAGTTTATGCTGGCATGTGAATTTGTGTTGTATGCTAGAGCTACCTGCTCACTGGACTGTCAGGACCCTGTATGACTTAAACTAAGGTCTCGGACTAGTCCTTAAAATTGCATGAGGCCTCTGATTCAGTTCAGAGTGGTCACCCATTACCACTAGGTTGTATTAGTCTCTTGTTTAGTTAAAAGAAGCTTAGCCTTCCCCTCACTCCCAGACGCCCCAAAATCCAACTGTCCTGGCCCATTAAAATGAAAAACTGGCTCATTTTAAATGCTCTGCAAACCATTACCAGCCCCTAAACTGTCTGTGAGGTTTTTTATTTTCTTGATGATTGCACTATGTGCTAATTATGATGATGATTAGTTAGTGCTATACTTTAATAACACAAATGATTCAGCAATGTATACGAGTACACAAGTAATGGTGCATTCTTCACTGGAAAAGAAATTTCTTTCATATACAGAAAACTTTAAGAGTAAAAAGCTCAGTTTTCTATATCAAAGGTGTGTTGTTTTTTTTTCAGGGAAGAGGAGAATCAATCCCTAGGCATTAGCATAAGCATTTGTGCCTGACAGAACAAAGTGATTGGCTCTACCTCACACCAGGAACATTTCACAAGACTGCATGAGAAGCAGTTCTTCCTCTGAACACATAAGGGACTCTCAAAAAGGAAATATACCCACTGCAAGGGTGCAGGAAGGGGGTGGGCACTGATAGAATGAAGTACCTGCTGGGTGGTCTCAGAAACATCTTCCAACAGTCATAATTACTGAAAGATTATTTTGCAATATATGTATTTTGTACTTAAAAGAAAAACATGGGATCACAATGCTGAAAAAATTACAAGTACTAATATTTCTTGAAATTTTTTTCAGGAGGCATGGCTACCATACTCAAAACCACCTTCTATGTATACCACAATAATTAATTTTATTTGCCTAAAAATCAAATGCTTGACCACAACCCTCTTAAGCACTAATACTGTCTTTTCCGCAGTTTTAAACCAGTAGACAATACTGCTCCCCTCGATCTGCATCTGGAAAACCCGTTGCTCAATTTTCACTGTGCACAGAGGTAAGGATGTTGGAAATGCGATGGTGTGCATCTACGTATAGTTGATCTTACAACATTTAAGTGATTGTTGCAGGGGAAAAAGACTTTTCTATTTTATAGCATTTCCTGGGAGACTAACGAAACCATATTCCATATTTCTAACAATTATGTCTTGTAGACAGGTGTGAAAGGACATGTACAAGCCCTGTTTTCATGACAAGTGAAGTAGGAACTTCTGCCGTATATTTAGGTGAAAGACAAGTTTAATAGACTTGCTTTACTCCCCTGTAAGTTGTTCTCTTAAACAGAACTGCTGGGTCTTCTATGAAATAGCATTACAGATTCTATGGTTGTTGTTCCTGCTCCCCTACTGCAACCTCGTAATTTCTACACAGTAAGCTGCAGCTGCCGCTCTGCCGCATTAGCTCTTTAGAGAAGTTAGCAAGCCCTTTGAAACCAAAACTTCTTAATATTTGATGCCTCTTGGATCACTTTCATGTTACATTGTGGATCCGACCAGCTGTTCCGAACAATCACAGTGTAATGATTTCCTCAGTGGCTAATAATTCCTGTTTCTAAAGCACATCTTTAACACCACAGTATTTCCTTTAGTTCCAGGTCCTAAGTTTTATGTTATTATTCCTCTTTCTGTCAGGTTTTGAGTAATTTAACTTGGCTAGTTCACACAGGGTCAGGTCACAACAGGAGAAGCATTAGTGAATTGGCTTTAGTCTTTCTTTACAGACTCCAGGGTTGGGAAGGGCATTTCTTTGCAAGTCCCACAGAAGTCGATCTGACACCTGGAGGTAATCTAGACAAAATTGTGAGATGCAGCTAATATCCTGCTCTAATAGTCCTGTACCATCAAGATGGTGATTTCCCCTTGCTTTAAATCTCATCATCATCTAGGGCAAGCATTTGCTAAATTTTTCTTGCAAATGTTCTTCATCTGAAAACCAGTTCAATCAAGAATATCACAGGGAGGAAACTGATCTTAAAGGGATGAGGAAAAACTTCTCAGGAAAACAAAAATACATCCTGCAGCGATGTATTCTATATAAAGAGAAGTGTTTCCTCTAGTCGTAAGGCAGTGTGAGGTCAGAATCATTCCTTAAATTATCCCTGCTCCATGATAGAGAGGCAGCACAAGCACCGTGAAACAATTCCCTCCTACTCTGTCTCGCCAAAGAATTAGATTAGATTAAACTGGTCTTTGGAAGAAAAAACTGTGATCAGTGACCATAACGGGGCTCTAAAACAGTAGACAGAAGGTCATGGGCAAAAATGTATGCAGACTACATATATTGGTAAATAAAATTGCTGTAAAACTAATCAACTTTTTCTTCCTCAAGGACAGACATCCAACCATGCAAACACCCTGCTGCTGGTAGCTTCCCACAAAGTCTTTGCAGGAGGCAGACGAAGGAGGAAAGACAACTCCAAAGTCTTTGTTAGCACAGTACTGCAAGAGTTCATACACACCAGCATGTACTGCTAGTTCCTAAATGCTACGAGTACAAAGCATCTGTAGATAAGCCAGCAAGGTAGCTGTAGCAAACCAACCCACACCCTGGACGCCACTTCCAACTCAGTTGTTAAAACAGCTTGCTATGTCAAAGAGTCCTGTGGGCATTATTTGAATAGATGCAGCTTTTCAACATGTGCTGCAAACTACTGCAGTCTTCTTGAACTATGTTTTCAAGTAAAACAGATCGTGACAAACAGTGCCAAGCGGTGCTGCCTCAAGTGGCCAGATCTGGATTGGAGAAATCTCTGTAGTTCAGAATATATTTTTTATACTTGATTAAACTTTCCACACATGAAAGCTTCCAAGGTGATTTCCAAAATGAAAACTGGATGCAAAAATGCCAGTTTTGTGTGTCCGCTAGTTCTGCTTTCACTGGACTGATGCTGGGGATTTTTTGCACAGGAATTGCATGTCCTCCTCTTGGTAATGTGGCCTGGATAACAACAGATGATACAGTAGGAATGTGAGTGTAAACTGTGTGCAAACAGAATACCCAAATCGGCATGTTCTGAGAGGATGTTTGCCCAAAACCTGACAGCACTGAGAGGAAATTAACAATAACAAAGCTTGCTTAAGACAATGATCACCCAGCTTAAATAGTAACCAGGGGAAGGCTTTAGAAACAGGGGAATCTGCACCCCCAAAAATGGGAGTGTGCATTTGTAACCCATGCTTCTTGCAAGAGAGGGCATATGCATATATAACTGTGTGAATATGTAAGTGGGATCAGTTGTAGAAGGGTTTGTAAGGAAGTTGTAGGTGCTTATTAACATGCTGTAAGCATCTAGTATTGTGATTTCTGTTGTATTGCTGATAATGATCCACAATATACAGTTCACTGATTACTGGCAAATTATATGTTGCTAATCAATAAACCACCTCAGTGCTGTCAAGACTGTGAGTTGCAGTTCTTCTCTGCAAAAAGTTGCTATTTCATTATAACAAATTTGACAGAAGCATCACATCTATAGAGCAAGGAGTGGAGAGGCAACAAACATTCTTCTAGACAAGCACAGAAGACAATTCATCAATTTGAAAAAAATCTGAAGACTGAACTAGAGCAGGACAAATTCAAATAATACCCACCTGAAAGCAGGTGGATGTACAATCCTGTTTCAATCGTGAGTGTTCAAAGACATATTGCACTGATGTATCACAGATTCAGTGTCACTAGGAATGCTCTAGCATATTAGCAGCTATGTATTTTTTGTCACTGTGATTTCTGCCAGAAGAACAAGGCAAAACAGGCTGACAAAGGAGAAGTTTTGCTCTAACCAGGTCAATGATGCTAGAAGCCAAGTGTATTATCTGCCAGGCATAAAGTACATATTTAGAAGGAAAGAGCTTGTGCTGATAACTATGAAGTTCATGCTGTCCACTTGAAAAAGTCTCTTAATCAATATTTGCAGCAACATTCGTCAACAGTAAAGGACTCCATCAAAGCATAATTGCTCTGTTTCTGAGTCATGGATCTAGTTCATGTTTTCCATGGTAACATGAGAAATTTTTCAGGTAAAGAGAGCCTAGTATTTTGAGGGGGGTTGCATTTTTATATGGTGAGCTTTATGCCAGAATTGGCATGAAAATTTAGAAAATTTAAACTGGACAGGCTAGGTGCAATATGAGAACTCCAGCTGCAGACTGATGCTCATGCATTGTGCGTTCTGTCCATCTGCTACCTGCAGAGAACATTAGTTGCCAGTTAGCAACTACGCAGCTACACAAACCAATCTTTAAAAAGGCGGTATTTTCAGTTCCTGTGGGTCTTCTGGAAGTTTTAATAGCTGAGGAACCTGTAGACACAGTAAATACAGATGTTCAAAATCTAGAGAGGACAAAGGGATATTAACAGGTAATACCTAAGTGCTGAGCAAAGAACTTGGAGGAGAGTTCTGAGACATTATACAACTGAGTAACTTCAAGAGGATCGGCAGATACCTACAACTGAGACCAAGCAGATGCTGAAGCCTTTCTTAAAAGGTTTGAAAATAGCTTTCATTGGGTTGCTGCTGACTGGTTTAGACACTCCACCACCTACTGATTATTTCCTGAGAAGCCTCGAGTATGATCCTGCTTTCACAGGTATTTTACAACCAGAAGTTCAAACAAAATCTTCAAAAGTGTGTTCAGATCTCAACTGGAGAAGGAACTGATTTACAAGTAAGTAAATAGGAATATATTTTGGCAGTATGTTAATCACCATTGAAAGCAAAGACTAGAGGCATGAGGCTGGCATAACCCAGGTAGCTTCCAGGGAGCTGCCCACATCAAAAAATCACTATGAAAAATGACAAAGCAGATTTAAGGAAGCTACTGTGAGCCCTGCCAAAACCATCCATAAGCTACCTGTGAGGAATAAGTAGAATAAATCTATTCAAAAGACTAAATGGCGTTCACAAGACAATTTGCAAAGCCTGGGGAATCTGTCTGTCCTTTGAACCACCCAAAGGTGCATCAGAGATCAGCATTCAGCAGAAGACAGCACAAGCCTTCATTTCGAGAAGTTATTACTATACTTCAGAAGATGCTGAGTGAGAGCAGGCACGTGCTCGTTCAGTTAACTGGTCAGTCACATAGGTAGACTCATACCAGGATCTACTCCTGAATTATGACTGCTCTAGCACTACAAGAACATCTAGGAGATTGCCTCAAAAATCCTTTTTGTCACATGAACAAAGGAAGACAGAAGGTTAACTGACATCTAGACTAAATGGATTTAGATTTGTAGAACATTAGGACATCTTTTCTGGATTAAAAAACCTGTATAACTTAGCCTGACAAGAGAGGAAAAAAACCCCAACCTTCCCAGGCAAAACTTAGCAAGATTAAATGCAATGGCATTAAGGAGCTAAAGAATCAGATGACCATTCATTTAGCACAAAGTAAAGATGATCAGGCTAAAATTAAGCCAACAACCAAAAACCTGACAAGAACCTAACTCCCTACACATTTAATTAATAGGAACTGAATTACTAATTTGAAGCATAAATTGAATCTAATTGGTTTTACTATAAGCTAGTGGAAAAGATATGGATACCAAAATATTCAATTCATTACTCAGAACTGTTTCTGAAGGACAAACTGGTCAAAGGAAGGGAGGAAAAAAACTCCAGTAATCTATAAAAAACAAAATAAAGTCAGAAAGTGTCATGAATGCACATGGAACAATATTCTGTGTGATAAATCATGAAATTAGGCATTGTTTCTGCTACAGACTACTAAGTCGTGTTAAAGGCATGTCTTGCTGCTTAATCATTTATCTTCTTCACTATGTGACATGAGGAAAACACTCCTGCAAGCTTCATCTAAAAAGCATATGCCAACAAGTGTATTATAAGTCCAAACTCACTAAAGCTAGCATTAGCTGGGGAGAAAAACCTACATTAAAACCAGTATGTCACTAAAGGAAAAACAGGCATAATACAAAATATGAATTAGAAGCTAAGAATGATATAACATTCAGAAGGTAAGCAGAAAGTTGTATTACAATGGATATTTACTCATGTGAATAGCATGAAGGAGTTGGGGTTTTTTTTTTATAGTGTATTTCAGAGAAAGCAGGAAGTTTAGATAAATTTCTGTGCTACATTTGTGGAGAAAAACAATATATATCAGAAAATTCTAACAATAGCTAAGGAAAGGCTTAAACATAGGAACAGAAGTAAGGCAGTTTTTAAATCAGCAGCTCCAGATAGCTTGCATCCAAGAATTTTAAGAGCTGGCAAAGGAGACTTGTGTGCTGTTAATGCGGATTTTCCATAAGCTTTGAGAAATCTGGGGAAGCTCAGAAAAAAAAAAAAAAAAATCAAAGAAAGCTGAGGTGGTGCCAATATTAGAAGAAGAAAAAAAAAGAAGTAAGAAAGGAAGAAATTGAGGAACTTACTGTCAACCTTGCATTAATCCCAGGGAAAAAACCCAACTGACTTCTTGATACACTAACAAGAAATGAATGAGGAAATTCTACTTAAATTACACAGCTCAAATGTATGGAAAAATTCTGTCTTTTCAAACTGACTTTTTTCCTCATGCAATTACAGCATGTGTTTGGTAGACAACAGGAACAGTGTTGATATAACACATTTGTACATTGACTTGTTCAGTAGGACACAGAGAAATTGGCATAGTTGTGCACGTATAGTTCATAGTAAGTAAATTAAAACTAAGGTTACATACAGGTCTGCGTCATCAGTGAGGAATCAGTCAGACATACTTCTAATTGAATCCCACAGGAATTAGTTCTTGGCAGCAAACTACTCTATTTTATCTGGAAATAAAGTTTACTAAGAACATTCATAAAAGCTCTAAGTAAATAATGTAGCAAGATTGCTGATTGGGAACCATCTGGATTACTGGAAAATTGTTTCAGCATGATCAGTGTGAGGTCATGTATTTAAGAGTGATGAATATAGATGGAAAACTTCCTCAGGAAGTAGTTAGAATAGCTGATAACAGAGTAACCATGGGTTCCTTATGCATAAGCGAGTTAAAAATTTTTAATATAATTGTTAAATGGCTCAGAAAACAAACCACCAGAACAAAATGCTGCTTTCATTGCAGGGAGGAAGACGCCAGAGAAACAGTACTACCATCAAAACAGATTCTTCAAGTACTGATCTCCATTGGCAAAAGACATTGCTGCATTTCAGGAAGCAGCAACAGGATGACAACTTCTGTATCCATGTTTATTGGAACTGCTTTATCAGAATACAGCATCTAGTCTAAAGACGTTATTAGTGAACCAGAGATTTCACAGAGCAAATACAAATGATCCAAGTGCAAAACAAGTCTAAAATTGAGCATCACAATGGAATAATTGACATACAAAAGTTAACTCCATCACATGAGGTTTAAGGACCATATGAAGACGTATAAAGTATTTCATAGGGGAAAAAATTTTATATTAAGTGCAGTGTGATAGTCAAAAGTAAGTTCATATTAAAACACCATGCAGGCATTTTTGAATAACTGTAGTAATTACTAAGCTTCCAAAGGTGGCAGTAGTTTTGCTAACATTATACATGCCTATGATCACTAGACAAAACACCAAACTGGAATTGAAGTATTATTTTTAAAAGATAATCACAGTGACCTTACTGTAGGCCATCACTTCATAAAACATAACATCTGCTTCTCCAGTTCAATACATCTGTCGAGCAGTGATGTAACTAGAAACAGGCACGCTCTCAGCAAACTGCTTCTTTTGGGACCGCCAGTTATCAGTGTCCAGGACAAATCAATGACTGCTCCCATTAAAAAAACACCCCTCCAATGTCCAATCTGAATAAATAAAGGCACTTCAATAAATAAAATGAATTTAAGTTCAAGTTAAAAATGAATGAAACTAGCGTTTTTACTTATAGCTTCTGTTCTCACACCTCCGCTTTCAGTAATGACTAAAAAGAACACACACACACAAAAAAAAGCTTAGATGGGAATGGGCTCGCTATCACTGGAAGCAATAAAGGCCTGCTTGCACATCAAATCCCCGTACTTCCCCAAAGAGAAAGCCGCAGTCTACCGGTAAAGGCAACCAGGAGCGCAAGATGCCCACAGGACCCGAGGGGGAACAACGCTGTGCCCCACAGGGCGCCAGCCGGCTCCGGTGCAGGAGGCACAGCAGCCCCACAAACCGCTCTCGCCGCGGAGACCGGCCCGCGGAGACCGGCCCGCTCAGCACGTCCCGTAGCGGGCCCCGGAGCTCAGCCCTGCCGGGTGCGCGGCGACGGCCGCCCCTGCCCCTCACCGCCGAGCCCAGGTGGGCGGGCGGAGCGCTCCCGGCCCCCTCTCCCCTCTCTACTCGCCGTCAGCGCCGCAACTAGCGCCTGCGGAGCCGCTACCGCCCGACACCGGCGCGCAGCAGGCCAGGCCGACCCTGCTTCCCCTCCCCGGCGCTTCCGGGCCCCGGCTGGCGGGTGAAAGGTCCCGCAGCGCCCGGATGGAGGCGGTGCCGCTCGCTATATAAGCGCCCCGCCGCCACTGCGCCTTCCTCTGCCCGCGCCGCCCGTGGCTGCCTCCTGGCTCACCGCTGTTCGCTGGGCCCCGCACCGCCCCTCGCCCGGGAATAAGTCGGTCAGGAAGGCTCTGCTGCCGCCATGGTGAGGCGGGGGGGCGCTGGGGAGGGGGGAGAGAGGGGCTGCCGCCTCTAGCTGCCGGCAGCGCCGTGTGGCCCCCAGGCCCGGGCGGCCGCGTGCGCCCCGCCGGTGCCGGCCCGTGGCCGCCGCCTGGGCCTCGGTCTCGGCCCCGGGGCAGGGCCGCCTGCCCTGGGGGGCGGTGCGTGAAGGACCCCCTGCTGCCGGGGCAGCTCCCGGAGCGCCTTCGCGGAGCCCCTGACAGTCAGGGGAGCCGCAGGCCGGGGCCTTGCACCGGCTTCCCCCGAAAGCCGGCCTGCAGGGCGGGCGGTGCGGGAGCCCGGGACGCACCAGGCCGCGGCGGCTGTGGCGCTTTCTCCTCGCAGAGCTCCTCTTCGGGAGCGGCGCCTGTGGCGACTTGGCAGCCGCTGCCTGCGGGGAAGCGCGGGGGAAGAGGAGGCGACCTCCGCCCGGCGTGAGTGGTGGTGGCGGCAAGGCCTCGTGCGTTTGGCCTTAAAATCGGCTGTTGTTAGAGGACTGTGCATCAGTTAGTACAACAAGTACTATCTCATCAGTCACGGAAGTACCGTGTTTAAGACCTTTCTTCGTATTTTCACTTTTCTTTCATCAATTCACTTGGTCCACGTTAATGCCCAGTTATTTGCAAGCATTTGATTGCATAAGCTCTTCACGTCAATCTCCTGAGTGGCCGAATTAGTCTTTCTGGCCAGATGCCCCTTTTTGTTCTCACTGTTTAAGTTGTTGCTGCTCTGTTGATATGAGGATTAGTGACTGGACAACCTGCTGTATATAGGCAAACCAGGGAGAGATGTTCTTGCAGCTTCCCACCGTGAGGTGCAGTTAGACACTTAAGAAATTGCTCTTCCTCAAAGCAGTTAGGACTTTGCCCTTACTGTCTGTTCCCACCATTTCTTCCGTGCCACTGTACCCTTTGGAAACGTCATTTAGTCAGTAGAATAAAATAGTCCCATAGCTAAATTGTTCTTTATGCTCCAGAAATCTGTTTTTAAGAGGCTGCGGATAGCCTCTTAAATAGTTGGTGTTAACTGTAGTGTCTGATATTTGTAACTTCAACGTTTTAGGCGTTTAAAGATACTGGCAAAGCACCTGTGGAACAAGAGGTAGCAATTCATCGCATTAGAATTACTTTGACAAGTCGTAATGTAAAATCACTTGAGAAGGGTGAGTGATACTTTTTAACTGGGGTAGATTGTGAAGTAATGAATGATATAGAATGTATTGCAAAATAGAATGTATTGAAACCAGTTGTAATTAAAGATTTTAGCGTTTGCCTGTTTGTATGTGACATGGCTAACAAAGTCAACCCACAGCGCTGCATACACTGACAAGCAGTCTCTAATTTAATTTTTAATGGAAGCTAGTGTTTGGGGTTTTTCATGATGCTGAAAACTTCATGTTACAATGACTAGCTTAAGAGAGTGCAGCTTCTTCCCTTTAGTTCTCATGGGGGTTTTAGTTGTCGCTATTTGAATGTATAAGAACTGAAAGGCACCAGTTTCTTGATAGTTGTTTTGTCACTCTTGTTATGAAGAGTTTAGTTTGGAAGTTTAACATTCTTTAAGAAATCATTTAATCTTGTTTAGGAACTGGCTTTGCCAGTGTTTTATTCATATAATGTAAATGTTATAGACTCACTGGTTGATGCAGGACCTTCAGACTGATAACAGCTTAAATGCAGCTTAAACTTGTAGCAATGGCTACTGTTGTAACATGGTTTTGCTAACCATGGCATAACGCTTTCCACTTTTATGGGGTTGGCTATGAGGATAACCCTTAAAATGAATGGCAGTGATCATTTCATACGCTATTCTGAGCCAACATTTTGTTTGAAATCTTCACTTAAGAAAAGAAGCAAAAAAAACCCAAAACCTCATAAACCTGAGCTATTTTGTATTTTTTTCAGTCTGTGCTGACTTGATCAGAGGCGCTAAGGAAAAAAACCTAAAGGTGAAGGGACCTGTTCGCATGCCCACCAAGGTACTTAACACTGTTTTCCCGTCTTAAAAGTTTGGGGTTTTTCTGCAAATGTGCGCTTAAAACATCTTTTTTTTTTGAAAAAATAGTTGAGATGAAAAGCAGTACTACTAAGTTGAGGATGACCCAGTGTAAACAGATAATGACTTCACAAGTTGCTTTGACTCTTGGGGCAACTGTTTAGTGCAAGACATGTTGAACATGGAAGGGGATTTTTTTATCCTTCAGTTTATTTTAATAGTGAAATTTTTTTAATTAAATTGAATATAGGGAAGGAGTGGTAACATCAGTAGAAGGTAACTTAGAAGTAACTTTCCAACAGCATGGATACCATACGGTATTTTTAGGTGGATTGATTTGATTGTAGATTAGTCTTCTGTATGTATCAACTAAATACCCTGCGTTTACAATTTTTTTCAGACTCTGCGAATCACTACCAGGAAGACACCTTGTGGTGAAGGTTCCAAGACCTGGGATCGTTTCCAAATGCGTATCCATAAGCGGCTCATTGACTTACACAGCCCTTCTGAGATCGTGAAGCAGATCACTTCCATCAGCATCGAACCAGGTGTAGAAGTTGAAGTTACTATTGCCGATGCCTAAATGATGGTCATCGTTGAATAAAGTTGATTTACAAATTTTCATCACTGTTTGTTTTTATATGCGTGCCAAGAGTCTTGGGTAGCCCTATGATGATTTTCGTGAAGAAGGACAACAGAGATCATAATCAAAATGCTGTGTGAGAGGATCATGTGGTGCTGATATTTAAGGAAGAATATGCCAGTTGTAAATATGAGGAAGATGAAACTTGGGCATCATAGTTTCATTGGAGGTTGGTGACTGCATGGGAGTGCAGCACTGAAATTATTAAAAATATATTTTCCATAAAGGATTTAACTTTGGCTGAAATCTTAGTCTATACCCAGACAAGCAGTAGCATTAAAATTGATGTTTAGGTAAATTACCAAGTTTTCAACTCCTAGTTTTTCCTATGCAAGGCTGAAGTAACACTTAGCTTACTTGTCTGTTTCTTTTTCCGTGCTTTTCACAGTCAATGGATCGTTGAGGATAATAGTTACAAAACTTCGTAAGTTGTGGTGAATACATTGAATTTAGAAAGTTCTTTCTTTAGACTTGCATGTAGAGTCACAAAACTAAGCTGTGGAATTCTCTAGTTGACTTTCTAGGTATAGATTTCCATAGATTTGAGTATTAAAGGTAATAAAGGTAAGCTTCGTATGTAAAGTAATAAAACAGCCATTTTCATTGCTGCTAGTTAGGCCTCTCAAGTTTGGTGGTGGGTTTCTTTTCTTCTGCAAACTAATCCTTAAAGGAACTATGATTAATTCTTAAACCTACAAGACATAAAGCCCTGAGTTAAGTGAAGGAACACTGTTTCATTTCATCCACTTAAGATTAGGTTGCTGCTTCTGCTTCAAGCATAAGAGAGAACATGAATTCTAATTAAATAAACAGAAGTGAGAAAACATGCGTTTATGTGGACTTTGAGGTCCCATTTGTGTTTGCTAAGACCTAAAACAGTGGCCAAAGCTTGAGCTTTCTTACTCAAGGGATTCAAGAGTCCCTGACCTGCCTGCTTGTCTTAATTTCATTAAATGGAGAGCCTTAGAGGGATTCTATCCCTTTAGTTAGCAGGCTCAAGAGCTTTGGTAGAAAGGAGAGGTGAGAAACTCAGTGGCATTTACACACATATGGTGACAAGCCTGCTTCCTTGGGAAACATCTCTGAGCAGAGAAAAAAAAACCTGTATTGTCTTAAAGGTCAGTTTCTGGTAATGAGTTGTAAGCTGCCTGACAGATACTTCTAGCTTTAGTTTTAAAATTATTTGTATTGTATGAGGTGCTCTGAAAAGCCTGGTAAGAACTTGACTTTGTGACACCAGTCAGATTAGAAGGGGATAAATCTCCGGACAAGCAACAGACCAGAAGTGTTAGTAGCTGAGGCTGACTGACCTTTGTCTATGATTAGCTTTTAACTTTCACCCAAGTCCTCTTCCCTCTGCTTAACCCAACAGCCTTCTGACTGAAAGCACTTGGAAGGATTTAGGGAGGGCTGGCTAGCTTTGACGTCATTTCTGTCTTTGGTCTTGCTGTTGGTCAAAATATAATAGCTTTTTACTGGCTTACAGCTGGCTGTGCCTCTGACTTACGTGGTGCCCCTTAAACATACCTAAATGACCGTAAAGTCCCATCTGTGTTCTTTGAGCAGCTGTGGCTCTTCAAAAAGAAGTTTTCTGTGGTCGTTTGAGTGTCTCCTGCTTTTCGTCTGCCTCCAACTTCTAGAAACGAGGACAAACACAGCTTTGTGCCTGGGTCTTGTACTTCACGGGTCTGAAACTGTCTCCCGACTCTCTGAGTAGACAGGTTCTGCCCTCCTCACCGGGAAAGCAGGTCATCCGCTCCTCGGAGGCGATGGACCGCCGGCTCCTCCGGAGCGGGGAGCCGGGTCCCGCCCCCCCGGCAGGGCTCCGCCCCCCGGCAGGGCTCCGCCCCCCGCCCTGTGGTACGCGGCTCGCTCGACCTGGCCCTGTTGTTCTGCCTTTGTGTAACCCGAGCGTTTTGTGACTTGTTTTCTGCTTAGTGTACGACAATACCGCGTGGTGTCGAAACGGTTACATAACAGGCGTAATAACTTTATATAACTGCTTTGGTGGAAATATTTAGGTATCTGCGTCTCTCCCCGTTCCCCCCCCAGCACACTCAGTCTCAGGCAAGACACCCCCCCTCTGGCCGCCAAGCTGCGGCTGTCGGCGCCGCCTTACTTCGTTCGAACCTCTTCCTTCCCCCGTGCCTTATTAAAAACGATAAATACATCTGCGTCACGAGCACACGCCGCAGACGCCCCCCCCCGTCCCCGTCCCCCCCCCGCCGGCGGCGGTCGCGGCGGCTCGGGGGGGGACTGGCGGCGCCGCGGCTGCCTTGAGCTGTGCGGCGGCGCCCCCTGCTGGGCGGAGGGAGCCACGCCTGTGCCCGCACGGGCCTGTCCGTCACTGCCGCTCCACCCCGCCCGCTCCCTCCCGTTCGGCCAATCAAGCGCCCGCCTTCGCCCGCCTTCCCCCGCCTAAGTGCTCCCTCCGCCGTCGGCGTGGGAGTGTTTCGCGGGTTCCCGCGCGCGGCAAGGTAGCGGCGGTTGGTGCTGCGCGAGCGCTCGCCCGGCGGGGCGCGGCTTGAAGCCTTGCGCTGTCTCCCCGTCGCCCTGGGGCCCAGCGCGGAGCCCGGGCGGGACTGCCGCCTCCCCTTCGACGGGGGGCGGCCGCCCTTGGGCTGAAGAGGGTGCGCCCGCCTGGGGATGCCTGCCTGGTCCCCCTGGGCCGTCCCTTTCGTGTGTGCGAAGGGGGCCTTGTCTGAGCCGACGGTTCATGGAGGCAGGGCGCGGCGGCCTAGGGGCTGAGCGCGGGGGGTGCGGGCCTGGGCCTGATGGCCGAGTCCCTGACGCCTGGGGAGTCTTGAGCCTTGCGGGGTGGGGGTTGCAGTCTGTGGCCCGGCACTTGCAGGTGGATGAGATCAATGCCCAACAGAGGCAGTTAGTGTGCTTTCATTTACATATTTCTTAATACAACCCAACTGTCAGTTGTTTTTTTTGAAGTTCCTTCATATTCCCAAACTTTTTTAGAGGACCTTATTTTCTTCAGAGGTGCTTGTTTATAGACAAGCTACCCTGGTCTCTATTTTGCTCTCTGTCTTTGCCTGTTCTGTGAGAAAATGATGGACTTTTTTTTTTTTTCTTTCCTTACAAATTCATTTGCACAGAACAATGGATGATGAGGGGAAAAACTATATTTCTGCAGAAGTATCCGATATGTTGGAATCAGTTTCTTTTCTGAATGTAGCTGGTAAACCCTCACCTATGGAGTCAACAGTATTGCCTAATACAGAGGAACAGGAGGTGTGGATTGGTTTTGTAATATGTCTTCTGATTATGCTTTTTTTTTTTAAAAGCTTTAATTCTGGCAAATATTTCTTTGGTAAGAACTGCTATATTCCCCTGCCTGCAAGATGTGTTTGATTCTTCTGCTTACTTCTTATTGCTTACAAATAGATCATAGCATTGACCATCTGCATTTGCTACTGGCTATGTGATGTGTTGTGTGCTAAACTTTTGAGAAGGAGGTAAAGGACTTCAATAATTGCACTTTGAATGTAATGTGACTGTAGTGTTCTTTTTAGTAAGCTAAAAAAGGATATAGATCCTTGTTAAAAACTTGTTAGGTGCTTGGAAATAAAAATCTGCAATGCTGTGCTGCAGTACACTTTTGAAGATGCTGTAGCCATCTCTGATTTTTCAGAATGGTAGGCTTCCCTCAGGTGACTTTAATTTTGTATGATTAGTGGAGTGCTGGTCATAGGAGGGCTGTGGAGATCTCTGGTAAATGAGAAGTGAACATGTTGCCAAAGTAGGGACTGTGAAGCTCTGTGAGAAAGGAAGGAATGCTGGGATCCCTCTGAAAATCTCCCTGCTATTATTGCCCCACCTGGATGGGGAGACCTTTGTAGAATGGTATGGATGGAAAAGCCCACCTTAGCAACTGAGAACTGTTTCATGGTTGTTACTGTGATGAAGATGAGAGGCTGGTGCCTGGATGGTGGTAATGAAGTGGTCTCTTGAGGCTAAGAAAGTGTCCATCTGTTAACTGAACATGCTCCATACAAAGCAGAAGTGCAGTACTGCAGAGCAGCTGTTAGAAAATACAGCTTGAATTCAATACAGAGGGAGACCAGAAGGTGGAAGCAGTGCAGTTTATGCCTCCAATAGTCATAGAAGAACACTGGTGGGGGGAACAAAAAAGGGGTTACTTAAGGACATTAGGAGGTAAAGAAGCAAATGAAAGCTTAGGGTCTGAGCTTCACAAGGAAGGAGAAAGTGAGGCAGTAAGATAAAATGCTGCATCAGAGATGTATGTTGATATGATTTGGGGCTGTTCTGTTTAAAAAGTGGCCAATATAACTGTGTATTTTTTTTAATGAATAGGCATATCAACCTTTGAAAGTCTTCTTGAGAGTGAGGCCCTTTTCTGTAGCAGAGCTTGAAAACCATGAATCTCAGGTTAGTTGTAGAATTAAGAAATAAGTTTTTTTTCTCCCCCAAAGAACACCTACTACTGTAAGCTGGGACTTTCCTTTATAAAAGACATGTGCTGCTTCCAAATAGGATTAGTGGACACCTAGATAAATATGATTTTTTTTTTAAATCACCGTTTTTACTAATTTACATGGTACAGACATGCACATCTGTAGCTTTGCAAAAGTATGTTATTCAAAAGTTGGTGTCACTCTTGACTCTGTACAGTGCTCAAGAAATGAAGGTGTTTCATGGAAGAGATTATGCAATTCTAGGAGTAATTCAGGTACCTGACCCTTGAGTTTCTTTGGGATGCCTGAATAGTCTGCTACGTCATCCTGGTGACTTGCTGCTCATCCTGTCAAAGTCTTCTATAACCTCTACAGTTTATACTGCCAGATTCAGATGCTTTAGTGTTTTACACACACATGTGCACATGCAAACACACAGAAATAATCCTCTACCCCCTGCCCCCTCATCTATTGTGAATACTGATGCAAAGAATTTATTTAGCTGTCCTTGGAGGACAAGGTCTCTGATGGCACGTGCTGCAGATGTTGGATTCTTCTGTAGCTCTCTAGGATTTAGTATGTCTGACCTGCATTCCTGTTTGTGGCAACGTGGGAGGAATGTTAAAGAGTATATGGGTTTAGAGCCTGGTACAGTGAGCAAGTGATTGGTCTAAATTCAGTACCCAGCTTCTTCGAGCTTCTATACCAGTTGATAAACAGACTTGTTAATTGAGATTCCTAGAAAGAACAGTACTTCCTATGTACATGCTACACATGGATTATTAGTCTTACCAGCTCTGGCCAGCCTCTGAGCATGTGTGTCAGATTTAGTTACAGTCAATCCTTGCAGCTGATGCTTCAAGACACTGTTAAGCTATACGGGTAGTTCAGTTTGTATTTTTGGTAGCCTGTCTGGTGTAAAATTAAATTTTCCTGGGATACTGCATTCTACATTTATCTAGTCAGTGAGTGCTAGGTAATTGCATCTTACCTTTAATTGAGAAATAGCAATCAAATTACTTGAAACTAGTTCAGTTGTCTTCATTACTGATGACACTGTCTGTCAATCAAAGGATAATACTTCAAACTTACTTTACTTTGTTTACGCTGATCATGGCTTGTTTCACACTGAAAATAGCTGAAGTGGGAAACCAGTAGATTTCTATATACCTTTGTTTTCATAGCGAGGACTGTGCAAGCCACAATCACCAAATACCAGGGTTTAGAAAGTATTTAAAAAAAAAAAAAGTTGCCGAAAGGAATCCTAGAAAAATTTTATACCTCTTGGAAAATTCCAGATGATTGCCTTAACTTTGTCTACACCCTGGCTTTCATGTGAAGTGGATATCCCTGTAGTTGTTACATGCCTCAGAGAGATTATATGTAAATTTTGCAACTTCATAGCTCGGTAAATAGATGAAAACACTAGGGTTTTTGCTGTTTCTTCCCCCCCCCCCCCCCGATAGCTTTCTTCCTAAATAACTTTGTGTGGTGTTTTGGTTTACCTTGTCTTGTTTTTTAAGGGTTGTGTAACTATTGAAGATCCCCAGACAGTAATTCTTAATGCACCTAAAGAGTCTTCTGCAATGAAAAATAGTGAAAGAGGGATTGGTCATTCTGTGCACAGGTTTACCTTTTCTCAGGTAGGCAAACTTTTTCTAATTTTTAGTTACAGCTTGGTTTTTCCCACTATAATGATAAAAATTGAATTTTCTACTGTATCATGCAATGCGATTTTTCTTTGAATTACACGTGGTGGTACTTGCCTTAAAAAAACCAGACTGCATATTATTTACTGTTAGGCTGTCAAGAAAGCTGCATTATAATGGAGGTGCCTATTAGATGAGACAAATAAGCTTCTTCAGTTAGCTGTGTTGTTTTCTTTGATTAGATGCCACAGAAGCTTCTTGTAGGCACACACAGTGGTTCTGCTGTTTCTGCAGATGCCCTCATCTGGGAAGTGTTACAGGACATCACCTGTTTAAAGGGACTTATGTAAGCATGTGTTTAGGGACTTTCTTTTGAAAGAATAGCAGCCTAACTGCTTAAACCTTCTATACCAGAAGTAAGTGTCTTAACTGCCTTACTTACTGCCAAGAACTTCTGTTCTTACAGTATCAAAACCAGGCATTGAGTCATTTAGACAATTGTAATGCTGATCTTCTCATCAATTGTGGGTGACTGGTATAGAGTAAGGAGGGAGTCGTGCATCACGAGCAGAGCTCTAAACACACTAAACAGTATGTGCTCAGTAGCATTCTGAGTAGTTTATTTTGGGAGTAGGAAAATATTCAGAAATAAGTGCAAGCCTGAGGGCCTCTCAGAATTAAGCAGGCGTTCTATGAAAACCCAGCAGAAAATGTTGAATTGGAAGGGGTTCAGGACAGACAGAAAACTAAGCTGGTATCTCCTCAGCTTGCTCTGAAAAACTAGTCACTGTTAATCAGTGCTTAATATTTTGATATATTAAACTTCTTTGTGCCATTTATTACTCCTTTTTTCTTTCTCTTCTTTTTTTCCCTTTCTCCAAGGTCTTTGGACCAGAAACTACTCAGAGTGAATTTTTTGAAGGCTCAATGAAAGAGATAGTAAGAGCGTATGTTAGTGGAGTGAATGGACTGGTGTTTACTTATGGGGTTACAAATGCAGGCAAGACATTCACTATCCAAGGTACAAAATGTTTGCAAAAAAGCATATGTAACAACCAATTCAAAAATACAATGAGAAGTTTGTATGAATGTCTACATTTTATTGTTTGTTATTTTTAAGGAACTTCAAAAGATTTTGGTATTTTACCTCGCTCACTTGATGTAATTTTTAACCACATAAGGGGAAGACATTACCTGAAGATGAACTTCAAACCATATTTGAGCAATGATGTTAAGAAACTAGAAGATGCACAAGTTAAGCAAGAAGAAGCCATAAAAACTGCTATTCTTGCGTCACTGAAAGAGGTCAGTGACCAAATACTTCCTTGTTACTGAGTGAAACTTTGTAAAAACTTCCTAACAGACTATCTTTAATAAAATCTCTGTTTCACTATTCATTCTTTAGATTTATCTAAATCTACTTGGTGAACCTTGGAATAATAAGGCAGCTGGCTGTTTTTGGAGCTCAGGGTAAACTGGAAGAACTTCTGCAGAAGGCAGCACACAGTTCAAACCAAAAACCATTGCAAAGCCTGGATTTCCATAGGGGAGCAGTTCTGACACTGTGGTGACACCAGCCTTTGAAAAGTCTCTGGGAGCTGACCTATGTAAAACCTGCTTCTTAAGTGAATCTTCCTTTGGGTCAGGTTCCCAGGCTGGATCTCTGGGCAGTTGCTCAGATTCCAGTACTAGCTCAGGAGAAATGATGGCATTGTCTTTGCAGTGGCAGTGGAGAAGGCAGAAGTGTCCCTTGTGGTGGAAGACAGTCTTAAGGCAGATTAAAAAGTTGATAAACATGTAATTTATGTAACTTCATAAAGAAACCTTTCTAATACAGCAAGTGAAGTGAGATGCCACAGAATGAGTTTCCTAAAAGGATTAGAGCCTGTTTTAGAGGCTTGTATGTATCTAACTGGTCTCTGAAGATTGCAGGTAGAATAGAGGAGTCTTTACTGTGGCAGCCTTCTGTTCTCATTACCTAGTAATTTCTGTTTCCAGTGTAAGAAATGGGTCTCACCAGAAAATGGGCACCCTTATGTGTGTGACTCTTCTATACTTCTAAGCCCAGTTGTAAATTGTCACAAGATGTCTGGCTTTTTTTTCCCTTATGTTCAGAACATATTTAACCTGAACTGTGAGCCTACTGCATTTTTGGGATTATCATTCAAAGCAACTCCAAATTCTGGGAAGTATAGCATTAATGATTGACTGGGTTTTCTTTTTTCTGTGGTCTTTAATACCAATGTTGTTGAAGTATTCCAGTCAGCTCTGAAAGAATATCCTTCTGTGAATCAAATACATACGTAAATCATATGTAAAGTTCTACTCTAAATTCTATTGCTTAATTTAAACTCTTCAAACTGAACTTCGTTTAGTCTGAATCTGGTTAACTTTTGAGGAGAGACCTCAGAGAAAAAAATCTAAAAGATGCTAAAGATTGCCTATTTATTCTGAGTGTCTTAGAAGCTCACTTACACTGTGTGTGTGTATGTGCAGGGGGTGAGGGTCTTAAAGGAAAAACTGAGATGGTTAGGAGGATAGTAGCTAAATATTTTTTTAAAACTTTATGGAACCTACAAGCTTGCAAGAAGGAACAAGCAGGAGCTCAAGGTCTAGAACAGGAGGTCAAATATCTTATTTTGAAGACATATCTATACTTTCCAAATATTCCTTTCTGTTAAATCACAGTGTGACTTTATTAATAGTTTAGTTACTGAATGTTGCAGTAGGTGATCTAGATACTGATGCACTACAGTGAAAAGCAAGCAAGACTCCACCATCATAAAGGAAAGGTTAAAATGCATCTAGAAAATAATACATGACAAGATCTTGCTTATGTATTACAATGCTTTCATAGTGATAGCTCAGCTATCCCCAGTACTGAAGCTGTGCTTCTTCATAGCTTGTGAATAGCATCACTGTTCAGATGTTCACTCAAGCTTGTAATCTGAGAGCAGATACGGTTTGGGCTTGGTTTTGGTTGACATGGATTTCTGTAGGCCCTTCTCCCAGGCTCAGTTTACATGTCATGCAGAAAGAGCCTGCTGTTCTTTTCATTCTCTTAGTTTAAACTGTATTTTATGTTGTACCATTTATGTTCTCTATACAATACTGCTGCAAAAACTCTTGCTTGGCATGGTGCACACCCTCTCTTTCCTTCCCTTGTTCTATTTACTGGATTAAATACTAGTTTTTTTCAGGATTAAAAGCTGCTTTACTTGCATTCCTATTCCCACCTGTCCTTGTATTTGCTATTAAATGTCAGCATCTGTCACTGGCAAACAATGTCGGTTCCTGTTCCCACTTGTTTTCAGGCAATCATATTCATGTTCTTTTCAAATCATAAGACCAAATACAGAAGAACAGTATAGCAACATATTTAATTCACTCAGTTTTGTTGAAATACCTTTACAAAAACTTACCATGTGCACAAGTATTGTGGTGCTGGTTTTTTTTACACTCCACTGCATTTTTGACATGCGTAGATGCGCCATGCTTGTCAGTCCCTTACTCTGCTTTAGAGTTCTGCTTTGTACTTTACAAACAGAATGAATAGAATCCATGCTTGTGGTTATACTTGTAACTACTCAAGCAGCAGAAGCATACAGACAGTGCAGTCATTGCAAAATGGTAATTTATAAAATAAATGACAACAAAATCATATGCTATTTATCTTTAAAATAGAAGATCTGGAAGTATGGCTTCAAACTTTTCTGTTTGTAAAAATTTAATTTTGGATTTACCAAGTGAGTAACATAGGCATCAGTAGACAATCCATAATGAACTTAGCACTGCCTTCTAATAGCTAGAACATTAAGGTTTACTTCTTCTGAATCTGTTCCCCTCTTCTACTGTACGATGACCCTCTATCAGGATTGGGTTTTGGGAAATCAGGGTGAATGTCCTAGTGAAAATCTATACCAGTGTATAAAACATGGGGGGGGAGGGAGGTAGTACGTGGAGATGTTGGAATCTCTAAATAGTGGGAGTTGCTACTTCATTACACCAGTTTTCCTAGCGGTAATTTGAAGCCTATGCTTTGACAAGTCTTGACAGGTTTTTAAATTTTGTTGATGTAAAGAAATTCAGCAAATGTGTGTACTTAAAGAAATTATGCTGTTATCTATACAGGATTTTTAATGGCCTTTTAATTCAGTCTGAATTAAACCAACATAGACTGTTGGTTTATCAGATCTTTAAGTCCTTTATGAAGCTATCATCTCACTCTGAGGTCTTAAAGTACATTTGACTCAAACACTCACAGGCCTGGCACAAGCCTGTGATTGGCAACAAACAAGCAAATTAGGATTCTCTGCTGCTTTAGTCTCTCTGTTGCCCGCCACCCTGCCATCTGCCCCTGAGAGAAAATTACTTCTCCAGTTTTTTTGATTGATCTGAAATACTGTTCAGATTTTGTCCAGTAGTTCATAAAGGCATTATGGGCTGTTGCAGTCTGACAGAGAATCTTGGTTCCCCCAGAATGTAAAGTAAGTCTACTGTGTTAGCAGCAATTGGACTCCAAAACAGGTTGCTGGGAGTAGCAGAGAGCAATAGTTCTTCTGAGGGAAAGAGCATTTATTGATTTTTAGTTTGCTATTGTTAAAAACATTTCATTTACAGCCAGAGTAAGGGGGGGCTTAACACTTAATACTACTGCAATATTTGAATCTTAAATACTGCATTACTGTAACTTTTTACTTCTGCTATTCTCATAGTCTGTTCATGTGGATGTAACGGTCTCTTATTTTCTCAAGGAGACAGAAAGCATCTCAAATACTATTACAAATACGTGTGATGTGGAGTCGGCTTCTTCCAACTGTACTTCAGAAAGTCTTCCTTCTGATTCACTAGGTAAAAATAAAGTGGAAAAATTTTCTGGGGAAAAAAAAAGAACAGAAATTTAGGAATATAAGTGGGTAATTATTGGTGGATTAAAAAAATCTCTGTGTTATACTACAAAGTAAATATATACAGTTTTAAACAAAATTTTAATGACTCAGCTCGGGAGAAAGTAACAACGGAAAAATATTTTGGTAGATTTGCCCCTTTTGGGGGTAGAGGGAGGCTTAGTTCTGCAAAGCTAATGTATAAGCTGCTGGAAGCTTGTGGTAGAGGGGGGCAATAGCTTTGAACTTGGGCATATTCTGGTTACAGGTGACTGCTGAGAAGTTTGAATGTTCTTGGGTAAACTCAAAGTAATACAGTACTGTGTGTCTCATTGTACAACACATATGCAAGCCTCCTCCTTTTAGAAGGTTCTATATACTGCAATTAAAATTCATCAATGAGCTGTTTGATCATTGAATTCTTTCTCTGTTTTGGGTTAGCAGAGAACAACTTTGTTCCACTTGACATATATAGGACTAACATACACCAAAGAACACAAGCATCTGTGTGGATTTCCTTTTGTGAAATTTATAATGAATATGTGTATGACCTATTAAACGTATTATCTACATCAAAAACTCAGAAGCGCAGAGTCTTAAGAATTTGTGAGGATCAAGGAGGAAATTCTTATATTAAAGGTAATAACACTGTTTTATGACCTTGGCAGTTTCACAGAATTTCTTTGATCAGAAGTGTATGTAAAAGGTCTCTTTTCACAGACTTGAAGTGGATTAACATTCAGAGCACTGAAGAAGCCTGTAAAATACTGAAAATCGGAAACAAGAACCGAAGCTTTGCTTGTACTAGAATGAATGAGCAATCAAGTAGGAGGTTTGTTCCTCTAATTATAAGCATAGTCGGTCTTTCTTCTTTTAAGGGGAGGGAGGAGGGGCAGGGAGGAGAAGACTGTAAAATGTGTTTGGAGTGAGCCACTCTTCAATAATAGCTTAAGACTTTCCTTGATTATTCTGGTTTTATTATGAAGTTCTTCCTGGAAGAAAGCTAGGAAAGGCCCTAAGACTTTAATAGTAGCTGGACTTGGATTGCCATTCATGGCTTTGGACAGCCAAAAAGATCAAATCACATTCATTTTTCAGTGCCAAGAGGGCTATACATCTTGGCAAATGCTAATGGTGCTGAGTGGGAATGGCTGTGTGAGGATGTTGAAGCAAAAGCTGGATAATTCTTCATCACTGACAGTATAATTCTTGGAAACCTGGAGTCTGTCGGTAGGGGATGTAGCAAGGAGTGCGTAGTAGAGTACCTTTCAGTGCTGCTAGATTATCTAGATGCTTTTAGATTGCTGTGTTCTAGGTGAGCTTATCTGGTATTTTAAGAATTAAGCCCCTAGTTCTTACCCAGCTCTGGGAGACAGATCAGGGGGAATCTGGTTTGATGGAGTGGGAGGAAATAAATAAAGAAGCTGGTATGCTTTCTGTTGAAAATGCCTTCTTACTTGATTTTAATGCCCTCTTATTAATTTGTCCTTTAAGTGTGGAAGGGCCATGTTGTATATTTAGCTAATATAATCATAGTGTTACTAAGCCTGCTTTTTTCTCTAAAAAGCGAGAGTTACGTTGTTCTGTATTAGCTAAAGACATTGCCGTTAAATTTCATGCTATGATTCCACCTGAATTTCACTCAAGCCTAAAGTAGTGCAGAGAAGAACTGTTTTTTCTGGCAGAGTTTTGTGCCTAGGATGCCTTCTTTTTGCTCCAGAGAATATGCTGACTTCCACTTAGCTTGTTTCTAAATTGCGGGTTTGTTTGGGTTTTTTTTTTTTAGAAATGTCGTTCTTAAATTGTGGGTTGGTGCTGAGGAGTAATGCACTGCTTTAAATCTACACTAGAGACGTTTGTCTTCTGTGCTTCCTGATTCACTGGATAAACTGGGGACAGGGCATTCCTGGTTCTGGGATTTTCTCTTTGGTTTCAGACAGCATATGTCCACTGCTTTTGTAGCTTGATGTCTAAAACCACAATAACTGGATTTTCAAGTGTTACAAATTCAACCTTTCTAGAAAACAGAGTAATTTCAAAACTGAACAAATAACTGTGTGTGTTGAAGTAAGCAATAAGGACTGTCAAACCTTAACTTATTCCCCTCCCCCATCACCTATTTATTTCTAAGAAGTTAATTCTACAAATTTACTGAGTTCAGATACTGTCTAAAGTTTGTATACTATGAGTACCTGAGTACTCATCTTCTGATCAGTAGACTCAAGTGAACTGGCTTGTTAATTCCAAAACAGCTTGTAGACTTCATGTTGTATTTTTCCCCTCTCCTGTATTGGAAGAAATGGAAAATCATAAAATGCAACTTTTATTGCTGCTTTTTGCTGCTGAATGAATGCATTGTGAAGGTAACTAATGTAAATTAGTGAATGAATTCTTGTTCTTTCTTCAGCACTGCACTTTCTGTAGCATACAAATTTGCTTTGCTTCAGTGACTGCTTAATTTTCATAGTTGTGGTTATTAAAAAGGACTTCTTTCCATTCCAGTCACAGTATATTTTCAATCAGGCTACTAAGGCTAACTGATGAGCATCAGCCGTGTGTTCTTGGAGTTTCAGAGTAAGTGAATGCTTCAGCTGATTATCAGAATGTAAATATTTTAGAAAAGTTGATAAGGTATAAGCATGCTAAACTTGTTAACTTTATTTTGATAACAAATCCTCTGAGAGCTGAGAAGGAAAATCAGAACTCCACTGGCTGCATAAAACTGGCTGGAAGCATGATATGGACAGCCATAGAAGTGTTTCCTTGTCTCTTTTATTCTGTTAAGGTTTGGCTGAAGGAATCTGTTAAAACTCTGTAGGTAGTACATAAATTGAGGGGAATACATAATGGGGAGGTGGGAACAGAGTAGTACTAAGTAATACCACACTATATGTTCCAGTAAGCAGAATTCAAATGGCTGGCTGATAGAAGTCAGTCTCTGAAGTTTGGAGTGCAGCAGTTAGCGCTGAAGACCCAAGGTGCAAGCTATGCTAGTGTATCTTTCTACTTTGGGACCGGACTAGTTTATGGGTTGAATGTTTGTGACACCACATTTGATGTGCTCCTGGAACACAAATTCAAGTCTATCATCCAAAAAGAATGTAGGTGACATGCTCTGGGACTGCTCCATGTACAATCTACAGTAAGAGGGGATCATCAGATGATTTGCTTAAAAACTATTCTGTTTTAAAATGCTAATGTAGGTGCACCCTGTGAGAGCAGTGCTAAGTCCTTACACTTCTCTGTTCTTTTGTGAGTTAGAGGAATTGGCCTAATCTTTTGGCTTCAAGCCATTTAGATAGCTTTTTAGCTTTTTTTTCTGATTAATTGTCCATTTAGCTTGATATGGAAAAATGAGGACAGTCCTGTAACAGAGTGTTTTAGTTCAGTGCTATCTCCTACTGATTTCTCTCTTGTCTCTGCTGAGCAGAGATGGTAATAAATATACCTCACTGAGATAACACCTTTTAATGTCAGACATTACGGTGATAAATACTCTAAGGAAAGATAACTTGAGGAAATGACTGCATCTGTATTCCTTGCTGTTCCCTGTCTTGGTGTATTCTCCTGGCAAAGCTTGCAGCAGCTGTTAGGTGAATGACAGAGTTTGTATGTTGCTTAAGGAAGAAGAAAGCTCTTCATCTTGTACTGAAAAGGATAAAGATCATAAGATCATAGCCTTTCACACAGCTGAAATAAGTACGTATTAATAATATACATATTAATAAGGCACATATTTCAACTGTGTGAAAGGCTATGATCTTACAAAGGTGCTATTTTATGTAAATAAGTTTATGTATAAGTGAGTAATAGTTGGGTTACATAAATTATCTAACTTCCAGAGCTTTCTTAATATAAAGTAAAAGTGATGAAATTCCTTCATTATCCAGGACAATTGTCTCTAATCTATTATACTATGAGGGACAATTCAGTGGCACATAATTGCTATAGCCAAACAAAGAGCTCTAATGTGATCTGGGAAGGACTTCTGGCCTTTTAGTTGCAATAGTGAACGAATGGTTCTACATCCAAAAGAGGCAGACTGCAGTGTATTGGAGCATACTACTCTCCTGCAAAACTCTCAGTGCTGGAACTGGTGAAGGTGACGGTCCAGGTGCTTCTGTAGTAGAGCCCCACTATGCAAAACTGTTTCAGAAATTCCTCTTATCTTGTCTGGAAGTACTTTAGGATTGCAACAAAATTTGGGTTCCTAAACTGAATTCTTCATGTAAGAACGCCTTCGTGTTCTTCATGCAAGTTTTAAATGAATGCTACAAGCAGACTTCTTTGAATGTGCTGAATAGGCTGTCTTAGGAGCAGCTATCTTGTTTAAGTATCTTTATATACAATGGGAAGACAGATAAGTCAGTGCTGTTATCCTAAATACTTTGGGTAGCGCCTCCTGGACAAAACGTCGACATTAAAGTACAACTTATTCTGTGATCTAGGTAGGCTGAAATGAGTCACTCATTATGCTTTAGACACATAATAGAACTTTTTATTTCTTTTTCATACTGTTTAGAAACAAGTTTATATGTGTGTTCTGGATAATTTTTTCACACAGGTTGTCTTTCTGTGACTTGGCTGGATCAGAGAGGTGTAATAAAACACAAGCCTTTGGAGACAGACTAAAAGAAGCAGGAAATATTAATAATTCTCTTCATATCCTTGGAAAATGCATTGCAGCACTGAAGCAAAATCAAAATCCAAAGTAAGTGACAAGTTGTAAACAACATGCCAGTTCTGGGTTGAAAACCTAAGCATCCCTTTATGTTTCTGTGAGGGGTTGGCATGGTCAGAGGAAAATGGAAATCTACAAAATCTTGTAAGCCTTCTTCATTACTGATGTCACTGGAATACCTGAAATGAACATTCTTTCTCTAAAACTGTTGTTTGTAGAGAATAAAAAAGGGCAATTAGCAGCAAACTACCAAGCTTTTTCGTGTGTGTGTGTGCATGAGCAATACATTTTGTGTACAGAGCTCCCATCCCCTTCCACCTCCAAATTATACAAGTAGATTAATCGGACAGCTGACAGATGTCTTGTGCTTAGCTTTTGGCTTGTTCTAGTATCTGCTTTGTAAGACTGGGGAACTGTGGTGCTGACACTATACTAATTTAAGTTTTAAATACTTCAATTTGTTGGAGAGTTTGAGATCCAGGAAAGACCTTGCTCTTTGATTTGGAATAGCTTAGGCTTAAATATGAGCATCCTACTAGATCTGTTTCCTGAAAGAGAGAAATAGAATTAAGTTAAGTTACAGTATCACACAACTTTACAATTTTTTTGTTTCACAATTCTGTTGTTGTTTTCTCCATGAGGATGAAGCCAAGCTATATTCCATTCAGAGAGAGCAAACTGACTCGTCTGTTTCAGCCATTCTTTTGTGGAAAAGGCAAAGCTTGTATGATTGTAAACATTAATCAGCATGCTTCCACATATGATGAAACACTACACGTAATGAAATTTTCAGCTATAGCCAAACAGGTAAGAGTGCATCTACTTTCTCTGCTACTCTGCATTCTTTGTTACTATTGGTTTGTGAAATGATCAGGTTGTATGGACTTGAGTGTGATTAGGCCTTTTGATGCATCATATTAATTCTTCTGCATGTGGCTTCCCTCTAAAAGGCTTCCAGTAGTCTTGCCCATCCTCAAACCTATTTGTGGTAAGAAGTTAAGATAGCTGCAGCTGTCTGTGGCTTGTTCAGTTCTACACCACAGACATTCTGTGTAAAAACAGTAGTCAGGGCACTTTCAGATACCAAATATCTGAGCAACTGCAAGATTTTGAGTCAAGCTTTTGATGAACTGTTTAACCTGTGTGCAGTTAAAAATCTGTTGCACAAGATGGCAATTGTTTAAAACTTCTTGGACAGCTAGCGGTGATAGTAAAAGTAGCTTCTTATTTTGTAGTCTGAATGAGATCTCTTGTGCCTGCATTGCTCCTATTTGCAAGAAATTAATAACAAAGGGAAGACTTTTTTGTAAGTTAACACTTGAAGGTAGTGGGCTCCTCTCCTTTGAAGGCAAAAAACCCTCTACTAATTTCTGCTAGCTCTGCTTGTCAGCTTCCCATTAAATTCTGGAATGGGGGTTGATGTTTGGTCTTAAGTTCATTCAGCTTCCCTGGAAGCCGCTGCTTGCAGGGAGTGGGATGATGGCCTGTACTGTGTTTCATGTCAGAAATAAAGTCCATTTCTGGTCTGGGACCATGGATTAGTTCTGACATGTTCCAAGTCTGTAATGGCATGTCTAATATGATTTCAGAGAGAAAGATTTTTCTAATTCAGTGCGGCTGCCACTTTCGTCACAAGATAAGAGGGTGCACTGAGGAGACAAGCTTCTCTGATATGTTGTCCTATGACATACGTGCTTAAAATCTGTATGTAACTAGCATGAATTGCTGAATCCTGACCACAGTATTTCAGGAAGGAGCAAATGTTTTAGGGTTTCGCTGCTTTTCATTAACTTTCCAGGAAACTACACCAAAACCTTATATTTTAAGGGGAGAGAAAACACCTTTCTCTACCAGTGTACTAAGTTTGTTATTAGATGGGCTTTCCCATTTTCACTTTGTTAGAGTAATGAAGTCTTATATTTGTCTTGACAGATGTTTTTGTCTGCTAAAAGACATGTAAAACTTTGTTAATGTTCTTGTCATCATTAAATACAGTGTAAATACAACAATGCATTCATGCCACTTCTTCGTAGTATTCTGATATCTGCAATATTGACAGCATTGATAAATCAGCGTGTTCAACTCTGGATTTTCCAGGTAATCCAGACAATCCTACCCAAAAGTTTTGGTTATTTTCCACCCAAGCTAGTTGGAGGCAACGGCAAATCTATCATGCACTTTGACGCTAACACTTCTGTAGATGACTTTCCCGACAGTACTGAAACCTCCGCAGAAGAGGAAGTGGACATCACCATTCTGAGTCATGAGGTAGATACACATCTACTCAAAATTGTACCCAAGAAAGCTATTGCTATTGATTCTAACATTAGAATCTTTAATGCAAGAGATGTGCTGGAGGCTGTATCAAATGAGAACTGTAAGCTTCTGTTCAGTGTCAGGCAGACCTAGACTTAAAGTGGTCTAGTTCTGAGGGAGCAAGTGTAGTTGTGGAAGGCTGCTTGCGGCTTTCTAGTTAGGTCAACTGCTAAATTTGGAATTCAACTGGTTGCTGAACGAGAAGAGTAAGGAAGCAGTATATGTGTTTAAAACAACATTATTTAGTTCTTTGCGCTCTTTTGGGAACAGCAGGAACAAGTTAAGATGCAGCATTTTAAAAACAAAGCTATACAATCTAATAGCAATAAACTGTAAAAATCAAGTAGGCTTTATGCTAAATAGTTGTACAAATTAATATTTAAATGCCAAAACAATAGTAAACTTTCTGATAGCAGAACCCATCAAGGTGGAGAAAGGTTGTCTTTACATAGAAATTTGTGTTTGAAAATACTTAAATCTTGGTGCAGCCCCCCTGAAAATGTAGGCTTGTAGAAATGCCCTTTGTAAATGGCTGGCTGTGTCAATATTTCAACTGACATGCATATCAATATGTGTTTCTAGCTTGTTTTCTGAACTGAAATATGTTAAATTTAGGATCTCCTGAAAACTACAGAGAACCTAAAGGAGAAGCTAGTTGCAGAAAGGCAAAGTAAGCTCCTTTTGGAAGTGAAGATACGTAAAGAGATGGCAGAAGCAATGTTCCAACAGCTGTTGGAAACAGAGGAAGCCTGGAGGCAAGTCATATTGCAGACCTCTTCAAGACTGAAAGGATTCAACATACATAAATGCATACATGTGTATATATATACACATATGTATGTGTATACATATCTGTGTATATGCAAGGCATGTATACTCATGTTATTTAGAGAAGTTAAGGCTGAACAGTTTCAAAGCCTCTGATGGAAAAGGGAAGAAGAAATGTTAAAATAAACTCGTACAGGTCAGCCTCTTCCCATGTACAATGAAAAAGTAATGCTGCTTTCTGTTGACCTTTTCTGTTTAATTTGTAATTACTGGAGATCGTCCTGACTTGTTATTAGTACTTAGCAGATGTGGAACACTGTTACAGGTACCCCACTGAGGCTTGTGATTGTTCCAAAAGTTGCACTTGGTCATGTTAATATGCATGCATGTACTTAACGTAGTTTGAATTGTATCTCTTTGAGCTCTCCTTCTGGATTCTTGCTCCTGGATGAATTAGAAACCTTTCTGAGCTTACTGTCTTATAAATTACTGTGGCTGCCTGCACTGATGTTACTAATACGGGGATTTTTTTCAAGTATGTCCAGATTGCTCAAGCTGAATTTACTTCCTCTTAACTCTTCTGTTCTTGAAATCAGTTTCCTGCTAACAGAGACTAACCCCAAGTTAAGTTGCCAGCTGAACACACTATGGTTTAACACCTGCACTGATTTTAAAATTCTTTGGGTACCTTTGATCAAACACATGAAACAGCAGTGATGCATTTTCTCTTTTGAGGTGATGTTCTGTGTCACTGCTGGGGCTTTTTTTTTTTTAAATTGAGACAAGAGTAATGTGTGATGTCTTGAGATAAATGCCAAATTCACTTTGCCTTAACTTTAATGGGGGGGGGGGAAACCCCAGCAACATGAAGGACACCCCCCAGAAATGTGCTTCAACTATCGGGTCTAATTGAATGTAGTAATATCTATCACTACATGGTGGTGGATTTTTTTAATTAAAACTTTTGTTTGACAGATATTAAGTATTTGTTCTTCTATAGCACTTTTCCTGGTATATGCCAAGTAGAAGGTATGCCTTGGTGCAAGTCTGTAGGATCATTGAGAATAAAAGGGAGAAAAGTACTTATTGGTCTCTTAACTTCACAATTTATGATTAGATGAATAACTTTGATATTGCCAATTGAACACAGTCAAATTGTAATAGCTGTAATGCTAATATATTAAATAAAACTAACGTGTTCTCCTCAGCAACCGCTTGGAAGATATGAAAGACAGTTATGAAGAAAAACTGGAGAGCAAATTTGAAATGTATAAAGAGGCCATCAAGAAACATGCATATGTGTGTGCAATGGAACAAATTGAAGACCATTATGTTCCCATAGAAGAATTTCTTGCTGAACAAGAGAAAGTTGAGGTATGACTTGACTGGTGTTAAAAAATGCGTGCTAGCCTTTTAACTGTAAATTTTGCTTTTTCTTAACAGAATCATTCAGGAATCCTAAATGTAACATTGAACAGTCAAAATAACTAGCAGTTCAGCCTAGCTGTTCTGGAGTCCAGTGCCAACCGTAGGGATAGAGATGTCTTCTGTCTAACACTATCTGTAGTGTATACCTAAACTTCCTGATCTTTGAAGGCACAGTTCAATTAAATCGAAGTCATCTTTATCTCTGTAGTGCAATGATTAGAACACCTAGAGGGATGGTGTAGACAGCAGTCTGGCTTTGGAGATCCTTGGGATTGTGGGGTGTGGAGTAAAAAGCTAGCCTGAAAGGGCTGGTGCGGAATTTAGTACAGGGTAGTAGCTATTTTAATTATAAAGGATCTCTGCTCTGAACATCTAGAGGGAGGATTGTGGGATAAGAAATTGTGATAAGAAATCAAACTTTATGCAGGAGAGAACTTAATCTTCTGAATGTACTTATACCTAGAATTGCTCAGAGTTGGCATCAGTAAGTTGCTATTCCTTCTGCAACTGAGCCACATTAGCCATGTGCAGCTCTTACCAGTCTTTACTTGTAGCCTCTGCATAGATAGCTGAGTGTATCCAGGCAACAGATGAGACCTGTGGGTCTCAGTCTTTTCAGAACGTCTGTGGTGGAAGAATACAACAACTGTGGTGTACGCCAGAGGTGCTTTCTCACTGCACTCTCCTGTCCAGGGACCAAAAAGACATCTCACTCCGCTAGTAGGCGGGTTCCTTTCAAGAAATGAGGGAAGTGGGTTTCGGTGTAGACTTTGATATATAAACATTTCTGCTTTTACAGCTCTCCATTCAGGTGCTGACAAGCAACACTGTATTGTGTAATGGCCTCTGTTTTTCCAGCTCCTTTACACTTGTCTTTTTTGCCCCACTTAAATTCTGTTTTTATGTTCACTTAAGCCATAGCTATACACCACGTTGAGGTGGAGGAAAATAATTTTAATAGTGCTCTCTGTATTTATAGCTGCCTCTTGCCTTGTGGCCAGGGTTGCATAAGGGAAGAATCAAAGAACAAGATGGTCTTGGTAGCAAGTCAGATAAGAAACTGATGAAATCCCTAAGATGTAAAAGTCTTAATTGACAAAGGAGAGCACAACATGAAATCTGACCAGGCAGCTTTCAGAGAACCAGAATTAGATGGATAACTTTTCTTGGTGACACTTATTTGATTTCTCTGAAATACCACCCTAGCAATCTGACAGGTACTGAAAAAGTGATTGAGATTAAAATTTAGTTCTGTGAAGTATGTTCTTCCCTATTTAGTAAGCTAGCTGGCAACAGTGTTTAACACAGATTCACTAAAGTTTCCTTTCTGCCGTTTGGTTACTTCTATTGTAGTTTTGAAATCTTCAGACTGCAAGAGGTAACTCCTGTGTAAAGTAACTTCTTCCTAGAAGATCTCATGATCTGAGTGTTATTCCTTACTGTGATTTCTCAACCATAACCATCACAACTTCCACCTGAAAGGATTTTAAAACTGCATATACATGTGTGTATAATTGAAGGACATGTAGTAGTACATCAGTTTAAGCAGAAATTTAGACAAATTCTACCGTGTGCCCTTCTTTTTTCAGGATAGAGAGAATAAAATACTGCAATTGGAAAAGCAACTTGATGAACAGTCAGGGAGGCTGTTGGCTCTGGGAAGTCCACATTCAGTTATACTGACTACTGAAAATAACATGGAACTAGGTAGGAATCTAATCTGGGTATTCAAAGTTGAATTTACTTTTGGTATTGTGTATAAACAAGCAAACTTTTCTTTTGCCTATAGATCTTACGACTAAGACAATGAAGAGAGCCAATGAAGGACTGCAGAAACAATGCAAAGAGAAAGAAGAGGTAGCTCTTGCTTAATATTTAACAAATCTGGGGGTAACAGTCCTAAACTCTGGCGTGGTTCAACGCTTAAAGATCTGCACTGTAGATAAAAGCATGAAGACTCCTGCAAATTGGCATCAAGTTTACATAAAAGCCCTTGCCCAGTTGTGGATGACGTTTGCTAGAGATTTCTGTGTCCTGGCTTTGCTCTAGTTTGTAAAGGCATCTACTCCTATAATAAGTCATATGGTGAACATGATGCGAGTTGAAAGTAGGGAAGTATATAGTCTTGCATTGGAATTTGTTGTAAACATTGCTGCTGTGGCCTCAGTGCTTTCCTTCCCAAAATGCTGCCTGCTCATGCACAGGGGAACAGTTACAGAATCTGGTAGCAGTTTACATCTAGAGCCAAAATAGTGCCTTAAACCAGTCCTTTCTGTAAGTACTGAATTCCACTATCCCCTTAAACTTGAGTGAAGGATAATGTCTCTGTTTTTCAAACAAACAAGATCCCCCTGTTCTGAATAGCATATAGAGGTGGAAATTATGAGCTTCAGGCTGTGTTATGAAAAACAAATATTTATTGTTTTTAGATGTGCATTTTTAGTCTATACTTTGAATGAACTTCTTGTAAGGCTGCAGTTAGTTTCATATATTTAAAGAGGATGGGGAGGAGGGAAGAGACAAGCCTTGCTCCTTTCACTAATAACAAATAGAAGTAGGGGTTGGAGAAATAGTTCCAGCTGGTTCTAATAAACTGTGTAAATGGAAAGTGAACTTAAATCCCTTTCAATTGAGAAAGTGTACTCCAAAAATAACTTTTTCCTTACCAAGTTTAATGTCTTGTGTTACTGCCCTGGCATTTGTTTTCCACTCCTGTTCTTGAGAGCTCTAAATCATTTTCCATTTCCTATGTAAATTTTGAATTTTGATGCTAGAAAGAAAGTTTGGCTTTCATGCTTGATACGGGGATACAGGATTGATTGTTTTGTGTGGCTAGAAAGTGTTAGAATGATGGGACTGCTGCCTGGCAACAACTGAAGTGAGAGCAGTTTAAAGCAGTTGTTTCCATCAGTGCCCTTCTGCTGCTTTGCCTCACATATCTGTGCATGTGTGGTGAGTAATTCACTATTTTTTTCTTCCCTCCCATTCAGCCATTAAACATGGGCAAAGGTTTTCTGGCAATCTAGGTATTTTCCCTCCAACCTTGTAGAAGTAAATTAATGATATTAATTTTGCTGGTTCAGAGTTTCTTTTCCCTCTCAGGACTTAAATTCATCAATATTCCCGTCAGAAAGGTGAGGTCTTCTGTTGTAACTGTGTTCCAATTAATTATATGAATAGTGTTAATGAGGTGAGAGCATTCTTTTAACTACACTTACTGAAAAGGAGCCGACTGTTCCAGAAGTAGCTTAGTCTGTGCTGCAGTTCTTTTATTGACAGGTCTGTGTAAATCTAGTAGCTTCAGTGTAATAGCCCTTGAATGCTCCAGCTGTATGTTATCACCAGAAATGATGGGTTGGGACACGAGTTTGAGAGAAGCAGGCTTTGTCTTCATTGCTCTTGATCTTGCAGTTTGCACTATTCAATATTAATCAGAAATGCTTACAGTGTCTGTATAAGTTCTAGTCATAAACAAAATTCATGTAAAACATGCTGTCCTGAACTTCAGTGTGTATGGGGTTTATTTTCAGCTTATAAAATCTCTGAAGGTTAAAATACAGAAATTAAATGAAACCCTGCTAGAAGTTAATGAAGGCTACAGAAAAATGGCAGAAGAGAACAGTCAACTGAAGCATACAATCATGCTCAAGGTTTGTCAGCAATTTAAAAGCAACTTTAATATGGCTTGTATCTATAGTTGTACTGGATGATTCTGCATCTTTGTACATGTAAAAACACTGTTCAGTCTTACTAATTTCTTTTGATGTTAGCATAATGTTTTTACTTAAGTTGATTTTTTGCTTTCTTGTTTTCTGTCCCTAACTTCCTGAATTATGAGCTCAGAACCTTTGTGTTTCACTCCTTGACTTTGCATCTTGTAAGACAAGACTAATTTTTCAATTTAAATGATAGACTTGGTCAATAGGGTAACTTTGTGCTAACAACTCTTGCTAATCTAAAGATGCCACAAATTATTGTCAAGCAAGGAAAAATACTACTCAGCACTCTAGTCATGAAGTGTTTTGCTGAGGGCAAGCAAGTTGTCAGTGCACAAACATTAGTGCAACAAGACCTAAGGTTCTATGGCTTTAAAGCTATACTGACACTCCGGAAGAGGTGGCCATGCTGCATAAGAGAGATGGGCAGCTAAACTACTTAATACTGAAATAGAAGAAATCTTTACTTCAAAAGCAGGGACTTCATAAAGTTGACTGCATCTGACCTCAGACATCAACTAGATTCCTAAATAAAAAAATGAAAATTTTGAACTCTTGACACTTTTCATTTATGCCTCATTTGTAACCTGCAAATGAAGCAAGGTAGGTATAAGACTGCTTAGCGATGTTTTTTCTTTGAACATTAAATTACCTTCTGCATGCCTTTTAGTCTAAGCCTGAGACTGAAAATTATTCATCTTGAGCTTTGTTTCTTAATCGGTTCCAAGATATGGGAAGGTGACTTTGTTAACCACAAGGATTAGTGAGCATCTTTAAGAGTCTGTATTCTGCCCACTCAAAGCATTTCTTCAGTCCTGGTTAGCAGACTTACAACTATGATAAGAGTTTTGATTTCACCAGTTTTGCTTTCATAATTGCAGCTTAAGGCAGGAAAGCTGCTTTTTTTTTGTTGTTCCTAGAACAACAGTGATTCTTTGCACTGTGTGGCTAAGGATTTTAGCATCAGTTTCTTCAGTCAGACTTAGTCTCTAACTAGATCTGATGGCCCTGTAGTTTGCTGTTCTCTAAATTACATAGAAGTCAGAAGAAATGGGTACTGAATAGCTATTTGGCATAGTAATAACAGGGGTGTTTACTGGTATAGTAAAATAATCTGAAACAGAAAATTTAGAACTAAAGACTTTGGAGTGTTCACATACCTAACACAGCCTTATCCTCATAGGATCAAGAAATGAATAGTCTTCAGAACTGGGCTAAACGTGTTCTTGAGCTTGAAGAAACAGTGTCTTCCCTGCAAAAGGAACTTGATGAACGGAAAAAGCATTTCTCTACAGAGGAGCCAAAACAACAAAAACCCAGGAGAGGTTTGTTGGCTAACCTGAAATCCACAGTAGCAGCTACTGCTAGTACACCTCTTGGTAAAGGCTGGGGGAAGTATGAAGATGCTTCATTCTCTTCAAGAAAACAATTGCTGTTGGCTCATAAAGCAAAAGAATAATATTTGGTTAATCAAATTGTTTATCCATCTTAAACTGTTGGTAGCTTTTTATCACTGTAGATGCCATCTTCACTGTCATGTTAACTAACAGAAAAATGTTTAATATGAACTTTTTAAATTGAATCAGGGTTGAATTTAGAGCTATGTAAGTATAGACCTAAACTTGTGCTTTTACTGTTGATATAGGGATGTCATTTGATATATATATAATTTTAATTCTTGAGTAACTGCTGTTACTTCTATACTGATAAATGTGATTCATGCGAAGTGGGATGTTCCTCATCTGCTGCTCTTGTTACCTTTTTCAATTAAGTATTTAATTTTCATTGTTGATTCCTAGAAATCAATGGCTTGTAAGCTGAGTCTTGAAGTAGTTAAAATAGCTTGGTTTTTCAGTTAGTATTCTGGCTTTGATCTGGAAAGTGCCATCTTGGGACCAAACTGAGCAAATTGCTAAACCTAAGGCCTCATAAAAGGGGCAACAAAATGAGGTCTTATCTGGCTCCTTGCTATTTTTCAGCTAACTTGGCTTTGTAAGTAACTTGTAATATCAATTGCATTTCTACTGAGAATATGCATTAAACCTTGAAAAAGTTATTTATAATAAAATTTTCCATTGCTGTATTAAGCTCTGACTGTTCATTTTATAAAGGTGAGAAAATCGGTGAAATCAAGATAAGGAAAGATCATAAACTTAAAGGCCAAATTATCATAGTGGTTGACATATGATGATCTTGAGTTGAAAGAATCATAGCCCTGATTGATTATATTACTTACCTTAACCTAGTAATTCAAGGGAGGAAGACTGGAGCATGAAAAAATTTGAAATAGCTTTCTTAGAGCTATTTCAGAAAAACTCTTATCCTCACTGACTAACTAACTACTGTGAAAGTACCATGCCTGTAAGTGCTGGAGGATTGCTTTAGAACAAGGCAGAATCCATAAGCAAACTGGATCGATCAGTCTGTAATGCTGTTTTTCATAGTGGAAGGGGACCCAGTTCAGAGTAAGAACCCCACCCTCCCTGTGGAGACAGTAGGTGGTGCAGCCTTTCTCTGAGAACAGCCCTTCCCTGGTGTGACTGTTCTTGCCAGGTCTTTTGAGTTTTGGGGTGGTCTGTGCAAATGCATAAGTAATCACTCTGACATGTCTTTAACCAGGCTGGAGATGTAGCACTTACTTAAGCCAGTACTCTTATGTTTGGAACTATTTCTGTTAAATATAGGTTATCTGGCGTCAGTAGTTCTAAAGGCCTGTAATCCCTCCAGGGTAGAACTTCTAAAATATTATTCTAGCTATTAAAAAATATTTTGGTGTAGTGATACAATACACTGAGTGTTGATTCCTTGAGTAATAAAGGTGTTACACACAAATTGCTCTAACAGCAGCAATATTCAAACAAAACTTTTTAAAAAAAGTTTTTAAAAAAATCATCACAACAGGCTAATGCTGGAAACTTTCTATAATACCATTTCAAACCATCTAGTGCTACACCTTGATAGTCTGTCACTTCTTGCTAACACACCAACTATAACCTCTTATTTCCTGAGCAACTGCTGTTTCCATGTTCCCAGAGCGCTTTGGTTGGCTACAGGAAATGGTTTGAAAGACAAGGTTACATTATCTTAAGCTATTTTTTTTCCTTAAAATGAAATGAAGCCTGTAGTGGAGTACTGACCAATTTTTAACTGTAATGTTTTCCAAATAGTTGCAATGGACTGTGTTGCTATTACATTAAAGACTTCTGAGAAGCAGTTTTAAAGGACAGCTGAGGACTGACTTCTCTCTTCCTGCCCTCCACATCAAAAAGAAACCCTACTAAGGATGCAGAAATGGCTGGTTCAGTTCTGTTCAGCTTCTCAAAGCTGATGTAAGGAAATGTAAGGAAAGCAGCATCCATTAATGTTTACCATTGCAAAATAATCTTGTTAGTGGTGATGTTCCCCTGTTCCACATGAAGCTACCACTCTGGATAGAACATCAGCCATTTGCTTTATCTCAAATTATTACCATACAACTTGCTTCAGATTAAGTGTTTATTAAAATTAAAAATCACCATACAATAGAAACTATTTACATATTTAACTGATAGTCTGCTTAAACTGTGCAGTTTGATTGAAGGAAGCCAATGGAAAAGAAAAGCAATTAATATTTATGCTGCTGAACTTCAACTGCAGGCACACTGAAGCTTTAGCAGAAAGATTTTAAGCTTCTGCAAAGTACCATTTGCCTAAATAATTGGGCAGAGGGGTGGCAAAGATGTGCTGGGTTTCAGTTGTAAGAACCAGTGTGACTTTAGGGAAAAAAAAAAGTAATCATCTATGTGGTAGTTACATTGCAATTGCACTAGCTCAGCTGTTTTGGTAAGTAATTTGATAGAACAATTCAATATGCACATCTTGGCAAACTGCATTCACTTTTATGAATTAGATTTATATACTGAGCAACAAACCTATAGTGTCGCTGCAGTGTAACTTGATATCCTATTGCATATTTCCAGATTGTTTTTGATAGTGCTAGAGCTAGTTTTAGCTTTAAAACAGATTTCAGGTTAGTTGATTAAAGCAGCAAAAATATAAGGAATATTCTTGAATAATTACAGAGGATTACAAATTAAGATTAAAATACTTTCACTGGTAACAGTCTCAGCAACTGCAATGAAAGTATTAACTTCCTTCAAAATCCTGTGCTTTCCTGTGGACTTCAGATGATGACCTTGGCTTTGTGGGAAACTGAACCGTTGAACAGAAAGCTAGGTGTGCTGCTGCTTCTGCCATCATGTGTGTTCATACTGCACTTCTGCATCTGTGATGGCTGTGCAATGCTTTGAAAATTATTTTAAATTTGAGTAATACAGCAGTAAAACAGAATAATCTTCAATGTAAAGAATTACATACATAACTCTTCCTTACAGGAAACCATGACGCCATTTAGAAAGTCTTACAAGAGGTGACAGTACTCCCATTACTACTGTGAAATAACAAGGATATAAAAAAAATTGTCACAATATGCTGTATTTCAAAAAAAAAAGATAATTTAAGAACACCACCATGTCTTAAATCTTTAAATTCGCCTTCATGACTTTTTCTTTTGGAAACAGCTGTTCATGCATCTTCTTGCCCCTTTTATAAAGATCTCCTTGTAATGTATGCCATGACTTAGATCCTCAGAAGGCTTTGTCAAACTCTACCAGTGCATGATCTCTTTCCTTCCTTCTCCCTCCCCAACCCAAAAAGCCTGCTTGGTTTGAGATGTTTCTGGAGATGCAAAACAGAGCATTTAAGGAGAACTTCAATCTTTAGAGGAACTGTTTTAACCAAATAAAAACATTATTATTTCTCTGTGGAATTACTCTTTCCTTCAGCATTTCAGCTTCCACACTTGGTTAAGACATCCAAACTCATGAAGTAATTGGTTTGAGCAATCTGTCCAAATAATAGTCTGTGACAATGATCCATGTCAATAGAAAAAATTGTTCTTTGTTCTATGGCTGTTGTTGATACTGCCCTTCTGTTGCTGTGTAGAAGTCATCAAGCACACTCTGTAGATAATCAAATGTTGGCCTCTCTTCTGCTTTGTCCTTCCAGCATGTTTTCATGATATCGTAAAGTTCAGCTGGACAGGTTTCCATGCGTGGCATTCGGTATCCACGCTGAAGGGCAACCATCACATCTGAATTGCTCATACCTTCAACAGAAAAAGAAAGTTTTGATCAAATTACCTCAATTCCTAAAGAAACAATTTTTTTCTTTTTATTTATTTACTTCACTTACTTTAAAGATCTTCACCCAATAATACAAGGCTATTACTACTTATTAATGATAGCTACTAATACAAGTTCAATAAAGAAGGCTGAGGTGTACACCGGCACCGAGGGACTTGCTTTGAAAATCCTGGGGGAAGATTTCTGTTTTCCCAGTTGAGTGTAGCAACCTCTTTAGTGCCAAGTCTAACAAAACTGTGAGAGAGGTCATAATTCTTGTCCCCCGAACCAGCTCCATTCTGTTCCTCTGACCAGTCTTGCCCCTGTTTGTTCTGCTTCCAGCGGTGGTGAGATTCACAGCAAAAGCCCACCCTGGCATCAGCCTTTGTCTCCACCTGCAGAGCTTCTAACCTGCTCGCTGTAGACCCCAGCCATACTGAGACAGAGAGCAGCCTACCTGTTTGACCATGCTGCTAGTCACCCTGCCCAATGTAGTAACACATTTTCAAATTTTCTTCTACATCAACTTTTGTGTAAGTAAGTGCTGTTGATTGCAAGATACTGGACGTGGTCACTCATGATACCATTTCTTGTAACAGGCAATTTCCCCTCCCTTCTTCCTCATCCTATTCCTATTGTGCAAAACCATCTTGCCAGCTGTGCTGAGCTTTGCTTTGTTTCCCCATTATGGTTTTCTTTCAGAGGGTAAGAACTCTTAACTACCAGAAGTGCATCCTGAGCCTCACGTGCCAACTAACGTCATGTGAAAGAGGCCTGCCCTGGACTCCATCCTCCTCCTCTCTTCCCCCTGTGCCCCTTCCCCCCCCCTTTTTTAAATCCTTGAGAGATTGGTTCACAGAACGATTTCAACACCTGCTCTCAGAAGGTCAGCTATGGCAGGGCCAACAAAAAGGCTCACCACTTCCTACCCAGAACCTGCCTTTCAGCTTGTCCCTTCCTCTGCAAATCTTATGCAACCCAGTGAAGTAATTGTGTCAGGATTACCTTCTCCAGGACACAGACTCTAAGCTTTCTGTACTCTAGTGAATGCTGTTTCTTCTGATGACTGGGCATGCAGGAAGCACCTGTGCTTCAGCCTAGATATTTGCTACCACCAGTGAAGATTTTCCCTCTATTGAGAAGGGTATTCCAGATCCCACAGCCACCGGCCACTCCTCGGGCTAAATGCTCCACATGGTGCAGTTCTGCCTGAGACTACAGTTTCTCAGGGCTTTTCTCAGGCAGCTCGGCCTCCAGTCAGGTGCGTGCCTGACATTCACTGCTCCTGCCTACATGAGTCCCCCAGAGGTGCAGGGAGAGCAGCTACACTCTGCTGAGAGGAGGCGGGACAGGTCCTGCTCCGAGCAAGGTCGGCAATGGAGATGCAGATGTGGTGCTCCCTGAGTACTTGGTGATTGTGCAGCTCCATCGCTGCAGACTGTGCAGATCGTTGTATGTGTTATCTGACTACTAAAGCTATGATTTAAGCCACTTGGTAGGTAAGGACACATGTGAATTACAACCAAATGACAACTTTATAACTACTTTGATTGTTCAAAATGACTGTAGTTCATAGGGTTGACTTCAGTTCAAGCTTTTTGGCTTTAACCAATTCTAGAACTACTGTCAGTCATGAAATCTGGGTCTGGATCAGAGTGCTTACTTTGGGCACATCTTTTGTATTTTCAGTTCCGCTTTGGAAGGATGAGTGAAGTTTTCCTGAGCTAACATTGCACACGTGTGTAGAAAAACAGCATTTTGAAGGTAGCAGTGGAATGGCATGTTGTCACAGAATAAGGAATTACTTCTATGTAACGACAAAATAAATACAGGAAGAAAGTCGATAAAGCATTTTATAGAGAACAGTGATCTGATTGCTTGAACTTAAAGAAATGGATTGTATATAATGTATGCAGTAAAACAGTTATTCATATTATGCAAAGTCTTAGTTAACTGTGTGTAACACTTGAAGACTGCTGCTACTGGTTTTGCGCAGAACAGGGCTGATTCTGTGTGTTTAAGTACGTTACAGGATTGTGCTTAGATCTAGTGTATGCAGGACTGATTTTTACATTCTGAATGCCAAGGTCAAAGCCTGTGTTTCAGCTAACCTGCAGCAAAACTATCTGTTAAATAACCATTTAAGTTCACAAGACAAAAAATGAAAATACTTTTATGAGTATTCCATAGTAAATACAATGTCATGAACATACTTGCATGTTTTGGGTTTTATTTAAAACAAAAAGCCTTACCTGTCTACCCCACAGTCCATGCAGTACTCTCAAAATAGCTACTTGTTCAACTTTTTTTGTGTGTGTGTCTAGAGAATTACCTGTCTTATCAAAACTACATCCTAATCAGTAAAAGAAATATATCCCATGTGCGTATTTGTTACACTTACACCCTCTTAAATGCTAGCAAAGGACATCATTAGCTCTAAAGGTTTGGTACATGTCTGTTAATTACACTGTGGTACCTGTTAACATACTATATAATCACCTGGAAAATAGTTTTAACAACCAATTCAACTTATTTGCCCAGAGATTCAGATACTTGTTTCATATTTCAGAGGTAGTTTCTGAAACTATAGTCCCACTAATTGCTTTGAGTTTCTCAAGAAGAGAAACAGCTGTTGGAATTTAAGAACAAATGTCACAAAAGCCCCAAGCTTCTTGGCTGGAAATGCTTCCTACCAAGTTGCCTGCCTAGGTTTTCTTCACAGGTATTAACTACTTGCCAGTTTCAACTTAAACTGTTTCATATGCAGCTTTATGCTGAATATTGTCTAGTTGCTGGAGCTGGTTAATAATTGAAAGTAATATTTTTAAGCATTCCTGTTAGAATTGAAAAATCAATTTACTGTTTCTCTCCAGTGGCTGCTGGTTACAACCTATCACTAGGTTACTCTTGCCATGCTGGGGTAATTTGCCCAAACCTGTCACATCTCTTCATGTAAAGTAAATCGGTCACCCATTTATTTTGCTGTCCTTCTGATTCTTCAGTCTAATAGGCTATTTCGATTTATACTTCTATTTAAAATAGACATATATCCCTCTTTCAGTTTAATGCAAGCAATGCCTGCAAACTATTAAAATCTTCCAGCATACAGTAAGAGGCTTCTGCTTCTAATTGCTGGTTGACAAATGAATCCACAGCGTATGGCCTATTTACAGTGCTCATAAAAATGCTCCCATATTAAAAAAAAATATTGCCCAGACTTCCCCAGAAGAGATATTTTCACACAGTAGTACAGCAGTACAGTGTCTGCTGTATGGATTGATTTTTTCCTTAAAATAAAAATATGATACGTTTTATGGAGGCAAAGAGAGAGCAGACTTAGCTGCGGAATTAAGTCTTGGATTGGGTTTTGTATTTTTGTAGTGCTGGTTTCCAGGTGAGCTCGTAGGTTTGCGCAGGGAAGGACAATTTTCAAGGCATCCAGAAATAACCTTGTGAGCCCAGCTCAGCGTAGGCAACTGTCTGGATATGCAGGCATGTGCTAACAAGGGAAAAAAGTATTCTGACTGTGGGAAGAACCATGCATTACTCAGCTGCATACAGCTCCCATCTGATCCTTCCTGGGGACATAAGCAGTGTTGAGAATAGCTTTAGGAGGACCTGCTACTCAGTCACATATTTTATAGCCCTTACCTAAAAACCAACCCGGAGCATATGTTTAAACACTTAGCTGTGCAAGCAGCCCTATCACCTCTTGAAGTTTAAGGGGGCTGCTCTTGAGCTTAAGTGCCTCCCTGGGCTGGAGCCTTACTGAGCAATGAGAATGTCTGGCTTGGCTCTGCCTCTTGTACGGAAAGTTGATATGTTCTTCCATAACGTGGTGTAAAGTTGGCCGCCAACACCCCTTCCCTGCTGCCTGAGTCTCGCGGGAGGTCTGGTCTCCCTGTGCCCAGAGGTGTTGAGCCTCCTGTCATTTCAGAACCCGGGACTCGGGTTGCCCAGGTCTGCCCCTTTGACATCTCTGGCAGTTCAGGATGCAGAATTCCAGCTGCTCAGGAAGTGGTGGTGAAAATGTTTTCACTGTTTAAACAGCAAGAGCTGCTGCACTGGAAGTGCTGCGAAAGCTTTGCTTGGATGAAATACCAGCTCTCCCTTTACTGCCTGTAAACTGCAGGATCCTAAGGGTTCTTCTCGTAAGTCACTCCATCTATGAGATGTGCAGTACAGACGAATATGACTGTACTTTCCCCATTTGCCCACAAGATAAGAGAATTTAGGTTAATTTTCCATAAGCTTAAATGAATGTGGTCTGCTACCCCGAGTTAATCAGCTATGCCTGAGATGTGACAATTTCGTGTGCAAAAATATCCTTCATACAAGTTGTTTCTGTGTGCTGGAAACATTAATATGTATTTTGTTTAACAGAAAGAAAAACGAAACATAAAGCACATAAACCTTTCCCAGCTACTTAATGCAGCTATGATTGATGTACTCCGCTGTGGTCTCGTACCTGAACCATATGGAATAATGAAGAGTAAATATCCCCAGCAGTACATCAACGCTGCTTTAGGGTCTGCTTTCGTATTCGTTTAGATTAGCTAACACTGACAAATTACTACAGCCTATTTGCTTGTGAAAACACACTTTCTTAGTACTTTCACATATTACAATATTAAAAAACCCCAGCAGCTTGCACAGCACCATTAGAGACTGTGCTGCTGACTGTAAAGCCGTGATCTGTGACAATTCAGCATTTGCTGCAGTTGCTAACACCTTTTGAATGTATGAAAATGACTACTTGTTCATGGTGCCATTAATCTGTTTGCTAAAATCTACCCCAAAGAAAGAGGCACGTGGTTTACACATACGGTGAATATAAGTTTTCAAAGCAATAACATTACCCGCAAGACATTTTCCAAATCACTGCTGTCACTACTGTCAGATGCCAGCTCTTTCCCTGGGTATTTTCCTTGCTTTTTAACACCAAAGTATAAATACAGAGTAATGATATAAACACATGCCCATACCTGGATAAGGAATCTTTCCATAAGTAACGATTTCATACAGGAGAATCCCAAATGACCACACATCAGACTTAATAGTGAAAGATCCATAGTTAATCGCCTCTGGTGCTGTCCATTTAATAGGGAATTTTGCACCTAAAAAAACATATAGTCTAAATCAATCACAGGAAAATTTAAACACTTGATATTAAGTCACTAAAAGGTCTTAAGCAACTTGCCTATGACACCTCTAGATTCGCAAAGTTACCAGCAACTCCTTCAGTCCAAGAGTTACCAGCAGAGATGTGCTGCCAGGACATGCCACACTGCATGTCCTGTGTTGGAGGTGCAAATAAGATGCCGAAAGTTACATAGCAGCTTTTAACTCTTCGGTATGGTGAATCACAGAATCACAGAATCATTAAGGTTGGAAAAGACCTGTAAGATCATCAAGTCCAACCATAATTTCTACTATAATTACAGTCACCATTTTCCCTTCTGTCCAGTGGTCAGGCAACAACCTTACAAGTCCCATCAGCTGGAACTTGTCAAGACTTTAACTAACTTTTCCTATTTTAAAGAAAGTCAGTCTAGCTTCAACATACACTGTAATGCATTTCACATTCAGCTATAGATGCAAAAGCAGTGGCAAGTCATATCTTAAAATACTGTCTTTCATGTCTAATTAACTGAGTCCAAAAAAACCCATATAAAAACAAGCTCCTTCCAGTTAAATAAGAAAAGTTCAAGCAGCCTTTGTTGGGGAATATTACATTAGCTCTTCAGGCAACGAATGGTAATACAAGCAGATTCTCTCTATGCCCTTTTTAGTCTGCTCTATCATTCTAGCACAAAATACCAGGTAAGCTAGGAAACTTTTCTGAATGGCAGAAAACACATCAAAGAAACTCGGCATAAAGAATTTATAACCTGAAAGGTTCATTTAATCAATACACAATGTCCAGAGCTAGCTAAAAACCACAGATACAGGTTCCGTACCTCTGAAAACTGCTTAATTGGACCCTTCCCTCTGATCTGTTGAATTACTGTTACCCAGTGACTGCTGAATAGCTCACCTTCCTTTAATCTCAACTGTAGTGCATTGTTCTCTTTCTTCCTCATACCTTAGTTTTTCCCCTCTCGTCCTACATTACCACAGTTTCCATCCAGACTGTGTGAAAATATGAGGTAGTGTCTTTAAAACGAGGGGGGGAAAGCCAGCCAACAAACCTGCTCAGAAAAGTTACCCTAACGCAATCTGTGCACGGAAGCATAAATAAAACCTTCTCACTACAGCAAACCGACTACAGACTTCTTGGAAGGATCCTTGGCAACATTAGCAAAACACACATGGCAAAACCCAGACAAATATCTTTAATAGTATGATTTCCCCTCTTGCCAGTCCGGACTCTGCTGTGATGTTATCTCCCATGCGTGTGCTGAACAGGGACATGGACCCAGCCTTCCCTACACGTAGCAGTAATGCTGCTGAACATGCAAATCAATGCTGCAGTTGCTAAAGCAAGTTCAAAGGTGATCAGTTCTGCTGAAGGTTTTCTTGTTACCAGCAACTACAACCCCTAGGGCTCCTTCCTTTCCCTAAGTGAAAGGAGGTGCATATGGCATTGAAGGATGTGAAAAGAAAATAACATAGTATTTTCTTGGTATTTAATTCCGTGGGATGGAAGCTGTGGGTGTGCAATTAATTTGTTCCATTTAGAAAAACTTGTGTGCAGTTAAGTACTCTCAATTTTCTTTGTTCTTCAAATTTATTTAAAATAAACTTTTCAAAAAGCCTAGGGAGCACAGAAAGGTTATTTGTTTCCTTATTCTTTTTTAAAGTTGTTGGCATTAGAATGCTGCCTCTAGGAAGTTGTTACGGCATTTTCTGTCCTTGGTGACCATATTATCGTTAGATACAGCCTCACTGCCTCCCAGAGGCTGAAGTTTTAAAGACAAAGATAAAAATACATACCTTCCCTTGCTGTATATTCGTTGTCTTCGATGACTCTTGCTAGTCCAAAATCAGCAATTTTGCACATCAGTAAGTCTGAAACCAGAACATTCGCTGCTCTCAAATCCCGATGGATGTAATTTTTTCTTTCTATGTATGCCATCCCTTCTGCAATCTGTAACAATGAAACAACTTTTTTCATATTTCAACACCACACAACACCACCAGCGGGTCTGACCTCTCTGTTCTTTCAAGGCATCAACAAAGCCGCATCCATTTATTCATTACCAGGAACTTCGGAACATTTTTTGAGATGGAAGCAAGGAAAGGGAGATTGCCATGGAAAACCTATGTGTAGATCCAGTCCTGCAAAACCTTAGTTACAGTAGCAGCCTCAAAAGAATTACCTGGGTGAATAACAGCTGGCAGGATTAGAGATATGTATTAGAGACATTTCCTGAAACAAAATCTTAATTAAAATGTTCCTGAGATTTCTACTAAAATATTCTCTTCCCCAAATTATTAACCAGTTTATTTTCCAAATACTAAGAAAATGGAAGGAATTAAGTTAAACAAGACACAGGTGTCATTTTAATGATTGATGAAGCAACAGTGCAGATAGAGTTAAAAAAAGCACAACTTTCTATTTACCCAGTATAGGCCTGGACAATCAGGAAACAATTACTAAGACAGGGCAAACAACTTTGTCTTTATTTTCTTCTACAACAACACGTACCTGTTCATACACGAGGAGTGTTTGGCAACAGCCTGCTCTCAGATACTATCATAAGTAAATTTAATTTGTATTTCAGCAGCCCAAATTAATTTCCAAACCAAATTAAAGATGATAAATGTCCTCAAAATACGCACTGAGGATGATTTTTTCAGTATTTACCCAGACTACTTTTTTTTTTCCCCTGAAGAAAAACATTTTACTCTTCAGAAAAACAGAAAGTGAAAGAATAGTTTCTAAAATCAGAGCAATAAAACTGATGTGTAGGTCGCATTCTGTCCAGAAGTTTAAAAGGAGCTAGGAAAAGAAGAAAAATAAACCCAGTGCTTGTGAGCTGTCAGTTTTTCTCTCCCTTGTAAGCCTCTGGTGATGGGTCATTCGCAGGCAGGGCCCACGGTCCTGGCTGTGCCGCAGGCACTGCTCCAGGACGTCTGTGGGTGGGTGACAGACAGGTCGCTCTCGGCCACATGGTTTGGGGAACGCACAAGCTCTCGGATTTGCTAATGAAGCGGCAGTAAAGCTGTAAGGGTCCTTCCCCAGTGCCAGTCCCCAGCACACTCATACGGGCTCTTTCCTCTCCACCTCAGGAGAATACAAGCGCGCGGATCTCTTCTCAGCGCCAGAGGTGCTCATTCCAGCCATGCAGTAAAGCAGGCGGGAACGCCTGAGCAAACTTGAAGAAAACAGTAACATCGCTTCCGCTTATCCATTTTTAAAAAGTCCCCGAGGGGTACTGCGAAGGCACGCACTGCCACCACTTACAACACAAAACCACACGGTCTTCGTTCCTCTTTTTCGGTTTAGGCAATGGAAAAATAGAGCCACTTGCCCTCCCACCTCCTCGCACTGCAAACCTCTTCTTACAAACTGATAGATTCTTCAGGGCAGGGTGTTACATTGCCCTTGTGCAATGCAGGCGGGTTCTCACACTAAACCAGAAAGAAACTCTGATGATGAAGAGAATGAAGAACACCTGCATTTCACATTTTCTAGAAATCAGTAAGATGTTTTATAATGAAGGAAGCAGCTACTAGTGAATAATTGCCACGGAGAACCTTACTCGAGACTTACAGACAAAACAGAAGAGTAGTATTTGATTAGAGCCTGCTCTGCCCCTCTTTCCTCCCTATGCGATTACTTGGGTTTGGAGAGGAATGAGAGATGAAAGGGAAGGTTTTGCTCTAAGATCAGTGCTGAGATTGGACTGGCCAGCTTGGAGGTTCCGGCCAAAATGCAGACAGGTCCACCAACGTCACCAAAACCACATCAACCATCACAAAGGAATCAACTTTCCTCCTGCTTCCCTGCACAGGTTTAACATTTGGGCAAACTGCTGGCTGCGGAATGAGGAACCACTTCACAAAAGAGACATTAGTGACAGCAATATTTAGTTTCCAAGCCCAACCAAGAGAAGCCATTGGAAAGACCATTTTATTTCCTCTTGTTTGTGCCAGACTCACTGAAGTAATCATCTGATTAGTCACAAACGAAGAATGTGACATCAAACAATCCACTATGTTTTCAGCAAATACAAACTACATTTCTGTGAAATTGCAGGATAATGGTTTTGACTGCATTGAATCAGAGAAATTCAAAGAAGCCACAGATGTGCAAGCATTTGGGCATGCAAAAAATTTCCAAGTAGGAAAGAATAATGGGCAAGGAATTCTGAATGGGAGAAGGAGGGGAGTCACAGCAACTGGACAACTGAATTCACACATCTGGTCACGTTAAACCTTTGCTTGTGGGAAAAGAAAAAAAAACAGAGCATTTTTTTATCAAGTGAATGGGTGTCAGAGCCCATGTGATAACTCTTTATGATAATTGTTGGGTTTTCATTGCCAAATAATATGTTAAAGGTAGAAAAATTCATCGGAACAAAAGAAAATTAAAGCCTTTTCCCCCCTCTTTTAATGATCATTGGTACCTGTCAAGACTGTTCGGCTACAAGTAACTACTACTCAGGAGCAGGATGGGAAAGCTAATTTGGGCTTCTGGAATATGTTTTGGGGCCTTTAAGAGAGGATTCTGCCTACACTGCACAAGTGTAACTACCAAGAAGGGAGCAGTTTCCCCTTCACCTTTAATGACCTACTGACATGCTTCTAGAAATACCCAGTTTAAATCCTTTTAAAAACAACAAACCAACAAATCTCTAAATACTAGGAATTATGCACCCAGGGTAAGCATGGAAGAAAAGTCTTCTGGAAGAAATAAATCACCCCTCAAGACAGCCTCTGTACTGTAAAGCTTCAGCTAAAAGTCACGCAATAAATGAATGACTTGGAGCCACAGTTCTACAGACAGCCCTGTCACCCAGTTGGGGTGTGATTTCAGCTGGCAGTGCTCTTTCCTCTCTGTTTCTGCTCTTTCTACCTGTAAAACAGGGTAACTATTTAACTTTCTGGAACACTTGTGGATCATTTCACAAGTAGGTATAAAACTCTCTCAAAATCCTGAAAGAAAATTGTAGCAAAAGTGTGACACATAGGATGTTGCTTTGAAAACTTCCCTACTTTCTGACCCATTCTTTTTGCTTCTGAAGGTGTTCGGGGAAAGAGGCAAAAGCAGCGGAGGACTTTGAAGTAGGGAGGAGAGAACCTACTGTCACAGAACAGCTACACCTTCTGAAAAGCAAAAGCACTTGGTCACAACTCAAAGGCTTCCTTGGTGAAACACCACAGCTGACGTTAAACAGCACGTAGAGGGATGGGCAGATCTGTGCTTTTTTCCAAAAGGTGAAACTCAGCTATTTTCATGTATTTTCTTTTCTGCAAAACCAGAGAACTTCTGGATTCCTTCATAGCTCTGTTTTTCAACTCAAAGACACGCTTGATTTAAACTTCCATTCCAAAGGTCTGTGATCCTCTTTTGCAAGAGTTATTTCAAACAAGGCATGTTTTACACATAGTTTGCAATGCTGTTTCTTCATGCAGAGAGGGGGTTACGGCAACACTGAATTCTGCTGTATGTACTGGATTCTGCTTGTGCATTCCCAGGCTCTATGTAAAAATGCGGAATACTAAAGAAGCCAGATGGGTTCGCTTAGGGTCAGCCTGATAGGACGTTTTTTACATCATGCTAAGAATGCATTATACCATGTTGAGAAGGAAAATTAAGTGACAGGGATCATGAAACAGAGTAGAATGAGTATGAAAGGGAATGAAAGAATAACAAAATATGAAGATTTTGTTTTTAATTAGAAAAGCAAGTTTTAAACAACCTGGAGGGCTGACAGGTACAACCTCAAGGGAAAAAAGTCTCAGGAACAACCCCACCATCAAAAAACTTCAGCAATTACAAGTGCAAGGGCAAATCACACTTATTGTAAAGACAGTGCCCGATGAGAAAAATTGAGACTAGAATAGACTATTTCAGTTGGAAGGGACCTACAACAATCATCTAGTCCAACTGCCTGACCACTTCAGGGCTGACCAAAAGGTAAAGCAAATTATTAAGAGCGTTGCCCAAATGCCTCTTAAACACTGACAGGCTTGGGGCATCAACCACCTCTCTAGGAAGCCTGTTCCAGTGTTTGACCACCCTCTCGGTAAAGAAAAGCTTTCTAATGTCCAGTCTGAACCTCCCCTGCCGCAGCTTTGAACCATTCCCATGCGTCCTATCACTGGATACCAGGGAGAAGAGATCAGCACCTCCCTCTCCACTTCTCCTCCTCAGGAGGCTGTAGAGAGCAATGAGGTCACCCCTCAGCCTCGTTTTCTCCAAACTAGACAAGCCCAAAGTCCTTAGCTGCTCCTCACAGGACATGCCTTCCAGCCCTTTCACCAGCTTTGCTGCCCTCCTCTGGATGCGTTCCAGGACCTTCACATCCTTCTTAAATTGTGGGGCCCAGAACTGCACACAGTACTCAAGGTGAGGCGGCCCCAAGGCTGAATACAGCGGGATAACCACCTCTTCTGACCGGCTGGTTATGCTGTGTTTGATGCACCCCAGGACACGGTTTGCCCTCTTGGCTGCCAGGGCACACTGCTGACTCACAGTGAGCCGGCTGTCGACCAGCACCCCCAGATCCCTTTCTGCAGGGCTGCTCTCCAGACACTCCTCTCCCAATTTATACTTGTGCTGATCATTACTCTGTCCTAGGTGCAGGATCTGGCATTTGGACTTGTTAAATTTCATCCCATTAATCATGGCCCAATGCTCCAATCTATCTAGATCCCTCTGCAAGGCCTCCTGTCCCTCAAGAAAGTCAACAGCACCTCCCAGTTTGGTATCATCAGCAAACTTGCTAATGGTGCATTCAACTCCTGCATCCAGAGCATTGATAAATATATTGAACAGAACTGGCCCTAGAATTTAACCCTGAGGAACACCGCTGGTGACTGGTCACCAGCCAGATGCAGTCCCATTCACTACAACACTTTAAGCTCTGCCCTTCAGCCAGTTCTTCACCCAGTGCACTGTGAAACCACTCATCCCACAGTTGTACTTGTCCAGAAGGATGCTGTGAAGGACAGTATCAAAAGCCTTACTAAAATCCAGAAAAACTACATCCACCGCCTTGCCTTCATCCACTAGGTGGGTGACATTATCATAGAAGGATATCAAATTAGTTGAACAGGACGCTCCCTTTGTGAATCCATGTTGACTGTACCTGATGATTGCATTATTCTTTAAATGCCTTTCAGTAGTACCCAGTATAATCTTCTCCATAATATTTCCAGGAACTGAGGTTAGACTAACAGGTCCGTAGTTCCCTGGGTCTTCCCTCATGCCCTTTTTGTAGATTGGAATAACACTGGCTGGCTTCCAGTCAGCAGGGACCTCCTCAGACTCCCAAGGCCTTTGCCAGATGATCAATGTGGCCAAATTGTACATGCTCAGAAACACACAAAAATTATAAAGTCAAATTAAAAAATATAAAAAAAAACCCAATATGACAAAAATCAGAAGAGCCCACCCACAAAAAGTGCTACAAATAGTAAGTATAAGCAGGGAAATGAAAGGTGCATTAGTAATAGGGTAAGACCTTAAATGATGGGGAAGACAACATGCAAATGCTACAGAGAAGTTTTTAAATGCCTGCCTTTGCTTCAGTCTCCACTGAAAGGACCAAGGATGCACATGTGGTTAATGTGAATGACAAAGGGGTAAGAACACAGGGTGGAAAAGGGGAAGAACTGGGTTAGGACAGTTTTCATGGATATAGGTGGCTTATGAGACACCTGAAAACTATCAGTAAATCCAAACTCACATATCCTCACTCGCCTGCAAAGCTGGCAAGCAAAACGGGGAAAAAAATATAAGTGATGAATCAGTATTCAAAGTTAAGCCTAGTTTTTATTTGGTTACAAATGAAGTAAACTCTGGGAAAAAAAGAAAAGGGTGTGACCTACAATTTCCAAAATAATGAGAAACAACTAGGCTAAGAACCTTCCCAATCCTCTCCAGCCCTATTTTATTGATGATTTTAAACCAAAATCATGTAGAAATGATTACATAGAGATGGTTTAGGTATACTTTTGAAAGATTTCCCTTTGTGTTGACATGTGGCTTTTTACTTTTTTCTGGATCCATACTATAATACTACACGTGAGACCGCAGGCAGCAGAAGGCAGGGATTTGTGCATAAAGGCAGCTTCGAAATTCCCTCTGTATTGCTGCTGCCTGCCAGACAAGTGGGGTTGAACCGCTGCGCTCGCTCCCCGGGGCTGGGATGCTACCCCTGAGGGTCCAGCTGTGAACAGGACATCCCGGCCACATCCCTCATCTTTTGCATGGCGGGTGGGGGACAGTGGCCTCAGAGCTGCTCTCGGCTGCCCACCAGCTCAGGCCCAGTGCTCGGTGGGATGCTCCTGCCAAAGCAGCCTGAAAACCAGACTGGAAATGAGTCCAAAGAACTTAGGGTGGGAGGGAGCATCCTCCTCCTGAAGTTTAAGCAGAGGAAATAATGGAGCATATCCTGAGGTTCACACTGCCTTAAATTTGGTAATTCTCAGTTTCTAGGGAAGAGCCTCGCTAAAAACAGCCTGCAGCTTTGAAAGGTTTGAAGCAAACACATGTTACTGATCTGGACAAGATTGTCTTTGATCTGGGATTAACCAAAACCAGGTTCCTTTCAATAATGTCCAGACGCATAATAAAGTAAAATACACTTCTTGATCACAGAGTTTTTAAAAAGAGAGTTCATCTTCACGGGACTCTCTGTCTGTGAAGAAGGTGTAGACCCTTTGTACCTGGCAATTGAAAACTGTTGCGAAACAGTCACATTTTAATCGTCAAGTGATATATCAGTTTGCAGCAGTGCTTATCCTAAAGGTGAAGTCAGGAAAGGCTGCAAAAACGTATTCCTCTCGCTCCAGTCAAGCAGCTATGTAGTCAAAGCAGACGCACGGGGAAAAAGAGAATTATTAAAGTAACATATATAATTATGCACTGGAACATTAGAAGGTATCATTAAAAATTAAAGAAACCTGAAAAGGAATATGGCGAGACTGCAGTGGCAATTTCCCAATGCCAAATAAGAGTTAAAATTAATTCTGATTTAGGACTTTCCCTTTTCCCCTTAAGAAAGAGAGGAGAGAGAGGGATTAAAGCACTGCATCAAAAATCTCTATTGATTTTATTCTAGGTTTATTATAATTTTAATTTGTAGCCTTAGAAGGCAGAAAGAAGAGAGTAAGAGTTGCCAATGAAGCTGTAGATCATAGAAGAATTAATGAAAGTATCAGCACTGCACGGGAAAGAAGAAAGACTGTTTTTGTGACAAAGCTTTGACCAGTTTGAAAGGTATGACGTGAGTATGTTCAGTAACAACTAATATCATTTTCCTAACCGCAGCCACCATGCATGTGTGTGCTACATGGCAGATCAACGGATTTGCGTAAGAAGCAGGAAGAGTTTACACATGCAAAAGGTCCACTGCATTTGCATCGTACGTTTTCAGCAGCTCTTATCAAACGGAAGCAAGTATGATTTCAAGAACTGTCAAACAAAGAATCAGGAGCTCTTTGGGTAAATTACCTCTCGGGCAAGATGAAAATCAATGAGTAAAATCCAGGGTTTGCCAGTTGCTTTAGTGCTGAAGGAGCTAGGCTGTTGCCTGTAGATGACCAAGAGGAATAGGGGCAATGTCCACAAACCAGAGTCATACCAAAAATACTAGACACATTTTATGTTCTCCTTCATATACAGCCTACATTCTGGAAAAGTGGGATCCACAGGTCTGCAGTAAAATTACCATTACCTTAGCAGCAGGCCAACAGAGTTTGAAAATATTTTTGCCTGTCTTTTGCTCTAAAGACTCACCAGTTAACATCAGACTGTCAGAGTGAGAGAAGACCAGTGCAACATCTGTGTTGGTCAGAGGGAAATCTCTGGTCTGAGAACCACACGCAGCCTGCAAGTGTATTCCACACAATCCTGTTATTATCCAGTGGCCTTAAGGGCTCTTTACAAACGTGCTCAAAAAACCTACAAATTCTTTCCAGAGGAAAAATCCTGGTATCTCTGTTCCAAAGTTTTGTTTGGGCTGCAGCTAAAAATCCTCAGAGAGGCATTCCTGAACATCCCTTTAAGATCACTCTGCAACCCAATGCATGGCTCGCTCTCAGGAATTTCTGTTGATAGTCTACTTCTTATGTGAAGAGAGAGAGGGGCTTCTCATATCACCTTTGCTGCACAAGGTCCTGGCCTCTGAGGCCAAGTGCAGGAACTGGCTCTGAGAGGTTGCTGTCAGATCAGGGTGACAAGCGATGTCCATTTCAAGTGACCCGACCTTCAAAGCTTTGTAAACGACAATTGCTGACCCCTGTCACCTTGGAAGTGATTTACCCACGTTGTACACAGTTAGAGTTGCTCTCTAGTTCATTAAGCTTTTTAAGCCTTAAATTTCTGAAAACACAATATTCGTTTAAAATGAATACAACATCCCTAACTTTAGTTAGGTCTGCTATAAAACCACATGTGCTTTCCTCTCCACACCCTGGGTCTCCTTTCATATTACTGCTCACAGATGTTCTTCTCTCCCTTGAATTTTACATGCTATTTTCAAAGCTACATTTTTTTTTTCTGCCCACTGTTACTCATCTCTCCAGATGATGACCTGGGATCCTGCAGGTTTTCCACATGTACAAAGCTTTTGCCCCACTAAATTCTTAAGGACAAGTTACCCAAAGAGTTCAGAAAACTTAGAAGGCCTATAGCTACACTGAACCAACAAGTACAGCAAAACCAGCTCCTGCATTCAATCTGTATTTGATATATTGAACATTCATATAATAATATGTGATATATAATATACCACAGAATAGAACAGTTCCAGTTGGAAAGGACCTCCAATGATCATCTAGTCCAACTGCTTGACCACTTTAGGTCACTTTAACCAAAAGTTAAAGCATGTTACCAAAGGCATTGTCCCAATACCTCTCAAACACTGACAGGCTTGGGGCATCAGCCACCGCTCTAGGAAGCCTGTTCCAGTGTTTGACCCCCCTCTCAGTAAAGAAATGTTTCCTAATATCTAATCTTCTATTTATTTATATGATATTCTTACAGTGAATTTTCAGTATAAATCCCTGATGTTTTATTACATGTTTTCAAAGTTTTCTCGTCTTTCCTCACGAATTGTAATGAGTTAGTATAACAGGGTACAACAGTCTGTAAACTCTAATGCATAATAAAAACCCAAAAAGATTGGTGAAACAATAACCTACCAGAAATGCCTTCACTACCTATTAGTAACATGAACTACAACTTGCAAAAGCGCGATTCTTACACTATTTTCTTATATGCCTCCCTCGACATCTAATGCTGGCAATTGTCCGAGACAATTCGTTTTTAATGCAAAAAACCTTAGGATAAAGTTGTCCAGCATGAGTTTCAGACTCAGAGAGAAATAAACCCCGTTAATATTTCTTAAAATTTACCTGAGCAGAGAAGTCGATTAGCTTTGGAAGCAACAATTTACTTCCTTCATCACTCTTCAGAAAATCCAGCAAACTTCCTGTTACAACAGAGAAAGATTAAGTCAGTGCAGCTTATTACCAAAATAAAGGTCACGTCAGGTCCCCAATTTTCTGGATCACAAATTTTTTGCAGTGAAATGTTTTGATGTATTTGCAAGTTAACTACAGTAAGGCAGTCTCTTTATGTGATTTAACAACAGTAACATCCAAGTCAGCATGTCAGGCATCCAAGCTTTGCCATTTTGCTGGGTGTAGAAAACTCCCATCAGACCATACCTGAGTTCAGTGGTGGCGAGTTTGATAAGTACCCTAGTCTACGGACTATCAGGAAAGCTGTCTAGGACAATCACACATATCAATCCCTTCCAAGTCATAAAGAATAAGTGGCTCAACACTTGTGTATGAAGTTATCAGCAGAATTGCTTGAAAACAGAACAAAACAAGAAAAACTACCACCCAAGACGATCTGAGAAGGAAACCGCACTTATTTTGTGTAGTAATGCTCTAATAAAGGTTGTCCTTTTCTAGTAGTGCAGCCATCCTTGCAGGACCACTCATCACTCACCTTATTACACACGTATTTATCAATTCAAGGGCCACATAAGGCAATTTCTAAGGTTTGTTTTAATTGCCTTGCTATGACACCCAACACAAAAGTTAGGTAGGGAGCCCAAAGGAACCAGAGCTATTTTGGGGGTTATGTTCTGCATCTGAAACAATTAAAAATGCTACATTTAAGAAAACGGTAAAAACAGTTTATTTCACAAATGCAGCAGTGAATCATAAAACTAAGGCCTCAGCCCTCCTCTAGGATAGGTGCTCCTTCAACTTTATATCAGAGCATTCAAAAGAATAATGCTAAAATCCCAAGTTTTCCTTTTCTTATTCCTTCCTTTTTAAAGAAAAAGGGGACTGATTTATGAGAAGCAGAAGAGTTTACTAAAACATTGCTTGCAGATCCAATGTTGTTCTCACCTTTAGCCATGAATTCTGTTATAATATAAATAGGTTCTTCTTTGGTCACTACAGCATAAAGCCTAACCAGCTTATCATGCTGAAGTGTTTTCATGAGGTTGGCTTCCTCCAGAAAGGCTTGCACAGACATTGTTCCAGGCTTCAGAGTCTTCACAGCCACTTTTGTACTGTTATGATAATAACCTAAAAGGAGGGAACATGATCAGTGCACTTGAAGTCACCCTGCACCGCACAGCACCCTGACTAGTAGGAATTTGTAAAGCAGGTGAGGTTGGATTCCAGTAATAGCTAAGAGCCTGAGAGCAAGTGCCAGATGTAGCACAAATATTTACACTAGAATTCCTTTTTATTTTTCAAGAGATACAACATTGCAGTGAAAAATAATCCATTCCCTATTTTTAGAAATCAGTTATCTGGAAAAAAAAATAAAGCAAGCAAATTATCTTACTTCATACCAAGTTTTCATTTACAAGTAGCCCATAAAATATTCAAACAGTCAAGAGATGTTTTAATGAATGTCCACATAAGTTGTCTCAGAATCTAATAGAGCCCATGGATTGCTTGCAAGATTCTGGAGCATCTTTAAATACCGTGATTATAACCATTTTATGCATGCCAGTCTTTCTGTAACCCTCAGTGCTCAAAACAGAGCATTACCGGAAAGTTCAATCAAATGAGGATTCTCATGACCAACAAAGATACGCTGCCAGGACTGCAATCCTCCAGCGTTCAGAGCAAGATTTAAAATGTGATAACTTCTTATCACACAGCCCATGCCAAGAGTGGAAGAGACTGTGGCTGTTTCATTTCTCTGTTTATCAAACCTTCTAATGTAATATTCTAATTATATAAAAAGCAACCATCAGTAATGACAGAAGCAGCAAATTATTTTCTGCTTTAATGTTTTCCAAACATAAAATAGATGTTAAAATAGCATTAAAAAAATAGAGTAGCAAGCACTGATCCTAAAGTTTATCTTGTGAAGTCATTTAATTTGAAAAATAAAGAAATAAAAGAAATAAAAGAAAAAAGAGAGAGAGAGAGAAAGAAAGAGAGATATAAATGCAATTCTCGTCCCCCACCATACCCATTTCAACACTGCAAAAATATTTCTCAGAAGAGGTAAAACTTCTCAATGACTCAATGAAATAGACTCATTTCCTTATTCAGCAACAATCCAGACACATGCTGTGTCATGGTATTCCTTGCCATATGATGTGAATGAACATACGGTTAGTTTGCTGCCTAAATATGAATTAAAAAAGATAGGTAAGCAATTAAATTCTTGCTTATATCTAGAACACCTGACATAAAATTCAGATTTTTTGCAACTAACATTCAGCTCATGTTTGTACTGTAAAAATCCATTTCTGATACTGATGAGATGTACCAGCAAGTTTTCATGGTTCATTTTAGGTGCCTTTTATTTTAATAACAGTATTTGTGCGGTATGATTTACTCTGATTTTTCTAACAGCTGCACAAGAAAATAAACATCCAAAATCCATATTACTTATATTGTAATTTGGGGGTTACTAAATGAATCTTTTACACCTGAGATGCAAGCAAAATGTGTCTCATTAATAAAATACACTATAATGGCTCCATTTGGCTTGTTAACTTTTCTCTTAGCCCTGCTTGAGAATTCTCTTCATGGATTATTAATACCACAGAGCTTCATGGTTCACATCGTATCAGTGCACACTAGGAACAAAAATGCATAAAACATAGACCCTGCTCTTGCAGTGCTGCTGTGGTTCATCACATCACTAAAGAAGCTGCCTAGATGCACTGAACTCCATGGTCAAAAAACCTTCCACACCATGGCAGGAAGTAAGTAGTCTCTCTGCAGTTTATACTTCTGTTAAGAATTAAATGCGATGCAAGCAACAGTACACAAGTCTGAGGAATGCGATGATGTCTTACACAGAGAGCCATGTTCTTCTCTACACCTTAGAACAGAATCCTCCAAAAATTGTTAGCGTTTCAGGTATTTATTTTGGAGTCGATTATGATTATTTTGACAGTAGTATCTTGGACAGCCAGGTTGCCCCCACATTCTTGCATGGGCTGAATCAGGCCAAGCTGTGATACGAACGTGTAACAGACAATAATGAGGCTGAGCCTACCATTTCTGACCAGATCTCCAGGACTGAAGATAAACGACTTTGTGATCAGGCCTACAAGACGCAGCTGTTTTCTTTCCTCTGCTTTCATAGTAATTCTCTGCAAGGTTATACTGGGAACAACTTCTCTGAGCTACGGAGGTATGACACTGTTAGAAACCAGATAATGTCTCAGGCTGTTACGATTGCAGAAGGTACTAAGACAGAGACTGAGGAACAGCAGCTTCTCTGCATCCTATTGCCTGTCAGCACATCACTCCTTCACCAACTACAGCCATCACTCAGCTGAAGAGCAGAGGAATGCAACAGTAGCTCCATCTCTAGCTCATCTCCATACAGCCCATTAAATGTGAAGGCAGAAAGCACAGGCTGCAGCTTTCTAACTGCTTCCATGGTGCAGTGCATAAAATGTGAACACAACTCTGCCGTGCTGTTTTCACCTATCATATCAGCACAGCTGATGCCCTTAACACACACATAAACACTAACTTGGTAGTCTAAAAACAGAACGTCTTTATAAAATGTGTGAAATTACACACAGCTGTAATGAAGAAAGAAATTAAATGCACTTGCAGTAATAGACAAAACTGGGAAATTGATGGTCCTTTATAGCAAGTTTCCTCTGTTTAGAGTTGTAGGAGATTCACCTGCCCACTTTGTAAGTGACAAAGATTCTCTGCACAGGTCATACAGGAGCACAGTCGAGTGCTTGGGACATATGGGTGTCTGCTTTTTGTTCCTTGGGTTTTCTTAGTCCTCCCATAACATAAGCTAACTCCCTCCAAAATGTGCAAGCGGAAAATGTTAACTTGGAAGCCCAAAGAGTACTTACGGACAAACTAAAAAGAGACGACTATAAAAGATATGCTGGCATACCTTCACGTTGCAGTAACAATATTATCTCTGTCTTTCCATATATCACAGAATAACAGAAGGGTTGAGGTTGGGAGGGACCTCTGGAAGGATATGGTCCAACCCCCCCGACCAAGCAGGGCCACCTACAGCCAGTTGTCCAGGACTGTGTCCAGTTGGCTTTTGAATATCTCCAAGGATGGAGACTCCACGACCTGTCTGGGGGCAACCTGTGCCAATGCTTGGCCATTCACACAGGGAAAAAGGGTTTCCTGATGTTCAGAATTAACCTCCTGTGTTTCAGTTTGTGCCCATTGCCTCCGGTCCTGTCACTAGGCACCACTGAGAAGAGGCTGGCTCCATCCTCGTTGCACCCTCCCTTCAGGTATTTACATAACATTGATGGTATCCCCCTGAGCCTTCTCTTCTCCAGGCGGAACAGCCCCAGCTCTCTCAGCCTTTCCTCACAGGAGAGATGCTCCAGTCCCTTAATCATCTCCGTGGCCCTTCACTGGACTCTCTCCAGTAGCTCTGTATCTCTCATTACTGGGGAGCCCAGTTCCTCCGAATGGGACACTGTTCCCTCTGAAACCACAGTTCTAAGTACCCTTTATCAAGAAGAAATTTATTTAGTAATTAAACCATGGAACAATATTTCTCTCTAATGCACACTATGGCTGAAAAATAATTTTGTTCTGTATGAGGAGAGAGCGTAACAACTAGCTCTCTCATCAGGAGAGCGTAACAACTAGGTTATTCCTCAGTACCTCTACACAACTCCTGATGCCGCTGGTTGATCATTACAATACACAGCGTTTGTTGATACCCTGCACCGCACAGCTGACCTAATAAGTCTTTTCCAGCTTGAACTTCCTTGGTTCTAAGATTAACCACGCTCCTGATTCGAGAGGACCCGCGCCATGCAAATCAGCTTCTCTCGCTTCAGAAAGGAAGCAGAGAAGAGGAAACACAGCGATCGCTTTCACAGTACATTAATTTTTCTCACAGTGCAGCAATTCAGATGCAGGGGTTAGGCCCAATTTAGATGTTAAAATAATGACACAAACAAGAGGAAACATCTTGAACCAGAAACACCCTTTTAAAGTTTGATGCCTTTGTGCGTGCATGTGCAGAAGTAGTCACTTCCCAAAATGATCTACATTTTCAAGCAGGTGATTACCTTCTGCCACAAAGTCTTTCATAGCGTTTCAGTGTCAGTTAAACATTTCTTGCCCTGGTTTATTAGACAGAAAAACACTGCACAATGGCTGATGCTTCTCTTAACTAGTATGTAAATTGTCGCTCATGTGTATCATAGCTAGAGGGTTTCTTAAGCCTTTTCTCATGAAGGCAGATAACAGGCTGAATTTGGCTATATTATATTATAGAGATGCGTTACTTATAGTTTTTCTATGATTTATACCAAAAGATTGCACCTATGACTGAATTAGAGCTTTCTGATTGACACTGTAGTTGTGTGTGGAATTTGCCACTCAAACAGCACCACTCTGTGCTTTACTTTTCTAAATGAGAGCATCTCTTCAAAGCAATGACATTCCTGTTAGCCTGCCACACTCCCGTGGGTCATCAGAGACCCCTTCATAGTTTTGCATCTTCTAATAAGTTTTGGGATACACTTTTAAGTTGCTCAGAAATGCCCTGCCTATAGAATCTTCTTTAAAAATAAATAATTAATAATAATAATAATAGTACACCGTTCTATTATAATAATAACAATTTTATTACTACTTAAATATAACCTCCAAAAAGGAGATTTGGGGAAGGGTTGAGACAATGATCTAGCCTGAAAAAACACCATAATGCAGACTTTGGGAGAAAGGTATACTTTACCTCAAATAAAATGGTAACCAGTAATAAGTGTGTAAGTAATGAGTAGCACACAGAAAACGCAATATGGAACTCAAAAGAATACTCAGATCCCTGAACAGACAGCATTTCAAAAGCAAGAGGATTAAATATTTTTGCAAAATGTGATTAGAGCGTGGTCATAGCCCCTTGCCACAGGAAGTCACTGAGGCTGAGAAAAAAAGGTTGTTTATAAGCAAAGCTAATTAAGGTTATAATAATTAACGCTCTCATTTTTTGCTGGCTATATATAAATATTTACAACTCTTGCATTACTGGGGACCTGCGTGATAGGTCAAGATAGGGGGTGATCAATCTCTAATCTTCTTACTACATAAGTCACCTACTTTCTCAGCAGCAGTCTGGCAGGCAATAATCTTGGATTAAGTATCCCCATTTTTCACCCAGTACGGCAGTCCCATGCATTATATGGCAGCCTCTTCTTTACCAAGAGACAATGAAAACTCTGTATGTAAATCACTAAAAGACACAATTTTTTTCTATTTCAGGTTCTTTACCACTTTCTGATCTGAAACAAAGTTCTGAGAAGCCCACTGATTTTGAGAATCAGGAGTCACATCTTACTATAACCATCTACTTCCCCCACAAAACGCAACCAAAAAAACCCTGTTGTCTTCAATCCCCTCAATTACAGTGTTTAATCACTTTTTTTTTTCCCTTTAAAAGACACCAAAGGATTTGTTCCATGATCTCAGATATCTTCCCCCTCTCAAATCCTCTCCTCCTCACGAGAAGGTATATTCTGGGCCTGACTGGGCTGTTTTACAAGTGTATCAGACCAGGTTTCAGGTCCACTATTATTCTGAAATTCTCTGAAATGACACTTCTTTCAGCAGACTTAAATACTCTTTCCAAAGGAATAAACTTACCCATCCAGACTTCTCCAAACTGACCAGCTCCAAGCTTCTTCACTAATTTAATTGATTCTCGTGGAATTTCCCATGCATCTTTATCCCATGGTTTTTGAGGCTTGGGACTAATACAAGCTTTTTCCAACTTTCTGCATAAGCCATCTGATTGCTCTGGTTTTCAAAGGAAAAACAAAATACAAAATCCGTTACACTTCTGTGCCTCACAGCTTGAGCAAACATTACTTAATTGCAGGTGTGCACTAACCAACTCAAAATAATGTTCAAAATAATCACATGCTTTGATGAAAATATAACCTTTCTGGTGCTTTCATATAACTTCAAGCACTTCTGAACTGAAATTTGGTATTCAGAGATGAATTTCGTAAAGAAGTGCCACATGCATCTGGTTACCATCAGATTATTAAGGTTTTTTAGTACAATTCGTACCAAATAAATACAATATAAGATTGATTACTGACAGTATGTTGAAGATGCACACTGGAGTCAGGCTTGGAACCTGTATTCTGAATTTGACATTAAATTTTCTTGCAGCATGGTTTCAGACGCATGTGCATGCAAGCATGAGTAGGTCACCATAATTTTTTTCTCCAGGCACTGACCAGCTATAACTTTAACACAAATGTAGAATAATTCTCAGGTTTTTCCAGCTGTACCAGAGAATTACCACACATGTCTAAGCACTCAGAGAAATCTCATGGCCAAGTCCTCAGTGTGGCTTTGAAAAATCACTATGTGATTTTCTGTCCTATGTTTTTTGTCTTCTCTGTATTCTCAGTTACAAGACTAAAAAAACCTGTGTTTTTGAGCTATCCACCAGGATAGCAATTTTCTTTCTTTGAAGTCAATGGAATTTTACTTCCTTCAAAATGCCATTCAAAATAAGAAGAAAAAAAAAATTGTATAGGAAAAATAAAAACAATTCCACACTCAACACCAGATACAAGAGGACATTCACAAGTCTATATGTATTTCTGCCAATTGTGAATACAAATCTACTCTCAAATTTATTTATTTACAGTGTAGTCAATTCTTACTATAGTTTCACATCATCATAACTTTGATAAAGTGTTTATAAAGCTATTCTTTCTTTTACAATGCTATGCCACAGAGCAAGCAGCATTAGGTCTGATTATGATAACAGTGTTACTTGGGTTCCAACCAGTTTTACTTTATCTTTGATAACATGCATGCCTGGGGTATTTAGGAAAAAAAAAAAAAAAAAAGATTAAAAGGTTTGAAACAAAACAAGAAAGCATTTATTTTCCTTCACAGGAAATAATGGCTGTATTCTATTAAGTAATCCACTAACCAATTTAACTTACTTTGATAATGTTTGATCATATCATTGATGTTGGGAAAAGTTATTCTTGGAGAAATGTAAAATCCTCCATTGTCTAGACTCCTAATTTTGTAGTGCTTAATAACATCGCCATGCTGTGGATCATAGTCTCTTATGGAGAGAGAATAGCTGCCTGTGGATAAAGAAAGAATGATCATTAACAGACAGCAAAAGTCTACTGTGTCCACGCGTATACAGTTGAGCCTAACAAAATCATTTTTTTGTCTGTTTTTCTTTTTACTCCCTTATTTCCTCAAAAAGCATTTTGCAATCAACAGGAGGAAGTTAGCCAATAGCCGGTCCTGAACTGGTCACCAAAACGCTTACAATCACATTTTCTTTTTCAGTCTTATTCAACAATCTTAGGAGTTCCAATAAGCCAGACAGCTCCACGTCCAACGCCCACTTCTGCAGAAAGTCCCCCGGCTTGAGGGGAACCGGCCGGCAAAGCAAGGCCAGGGCTGTCACACTCCTCAGGCAGAAGCTGAAATTCAGAGATCAGCGTTTTGGAAAAGGAACACGCTGGAAGTCATGGGCCAGCTAGCAAAAGCATAGCTTGGAGGCGGCTTGATGCACACAGAAGGGAGGGCAGATAGTTAGTCCTAGGGAACCTAACCTCAGCTGGGATTTAAGACGGGGCAGCAGACCATCTACCTAAACTACAGAGCTCTTTGTTTCTTCCACTCATACAACTCGTCATCCATTTTCAAAGGATCAGAAACCACCTCAGCCCCTTCTCTCACCCCACACACCAATCCAGTGACAGAAGGGGACAGAAAGAAATATTTTAGGGGTACTTTGCCTTACTACCAGCAGCCTGTGTTGAATTTAGGAGTCTTCATCTGAGAGCTCAGAAACAGCGATATGGGCCCATTACAGAGAGCTACCTAACCAAGAACCTGCGGTGTTAGGGCCAGAAAAACTACCCTGTGGAGAGGATAGACATATGATCTGCTGAAGGGATTCATGTATCTTCCTCTGGAGGATGGAGCGTTAGAGTATCCAGCTGGAGCATCCAGTCATGTCAGAGTCCAGAAGCTGGGGCAGAATCTCCTATGCTCTTCTCAAAGTCCCAGCTGAAGAGTCTGGAGACTTCACTAAGATTTTCAGTACAAAGACTTCTGTCTATAGCAGAAATCTTTATCAAAAAGCTTTTTGAAAAAAATCACACTGCAGTGCAGAAGTGTAAACCCTCATCCTGCACTAACTACCTTTTAAAACTTGTAGTGATGGATACAGATGCAGTAATGGAAGACTATAAAAGGCAGCATCTACTATTTACAGTGAAAAGTATCATTCAATAAAGGAATCACAAATGTTAGGAAAGGAAAAGATCTCTCCATACATTTCTGCTTCTTGTCAGTGTAATCACATACACACATGCTCCCCCCGGCATCTCAACTTTGGGTGTTAACCCGTAACTCTCTTCTCTCTTTTCCTGGTGATTTTCTCCTCCTTCTCACTCCTACATAACTGCAGAAAATTCACACAATAGGTCACACTGGGACTACTCCACACTCAGTGCCACTTGATGCCAATTTTTGTGAAGACAGACTGTATGTTTTTAACTCTACTATCAATTCCAAAGTAACCCACCCCAAAGCCTACCTTTTAATGTTTCACTTTCCCTGATAAGGAAAGCTCCAGGACTATTTCCAGGAGCCAGGAGTTGTCTTTCAGCATCTTTTCGGGTTATATCTTTGAAGAACCATCTGAAAAACATTTCAAAGAGTTGGAACCCTTTCTTTCCCTCACCCACAAAGGATACACCGCCAAGGTGAAGAAGTAGTTTGCCAGTATTTAGAGCCTGGGAGAACTTACTCTTCTGTTTCCAAGGTGTTTACTTTTGCTACGTAGTTGCTGGGAATGAAACCTTCCTTCCTTGTCGTGAGAGATTTTGCTCTCCACCATTCTCCTAGCCTGAAAAACAGAAACAACAGTAGTATTCACAGCAAAGGAAAATTCTAAGGTGTTATTTGGGTTCTACTGTGCTGAGAGCTTTGCCCGTGTGGGAGAGTGAAGAAGCATCTTTCCTCTGAGCTCAAGCCCCCTGAGAAGCCATTGGCTCCGTCGGATCAATGTTTGGTTGCTGCTACCAAGGGCAGCTGTCAGGTCCTACCAACAGCTCCACATGCATTTGTATTTTCACATATAAGGGAGCTCTCTTACCATTAATACCCTCATGCTATGAGTAGGATATCAAAAAATTATAAAGGGAATTAGATGAGTCCAAAGAAAAGCTACAATACAATCAGTACTGTCATACTTACTCCTCAATAACTTTCAATTTTTCTCCTTTTTTGAACGACAAGTCATCTTCATGAATGCCATCATAGGGATACAAAGCTACCACGATGACTCCATGCTCCTCTGTTTCTACAAAGGTAGAAAGCCAAAGGCATGTTTGCATTAGTTTGCAGGCTGACATGGGCACAGCACACAGCAGTAAGATTCCTACAAAAACGTACCTTCACTGACAAACCTCTGTCCTGGTAAAAGCTGGGCTTCTGGATTTGCCTACAATAAAATATGTCCTTAATTAAGCAGTTTTAGGTCTTTGTGACAATCTTGCATTACAACTACATATTATTCAGTTGCTTTGCTATCATCTTATATGTCTTAAAATAAAAGGAAGTGTTCCAATCTTTTCCCACCATTCTTCAAAAGCAAATTACAACTTAAAAATATAGTAAGTCCCCACTAGATTTTGAATTGAGCAGCTCAGACCTCGGGAAGGTGCAACACAAGCTGTAGGGAGGAAGGTCACAGTTTTGTGACTTCTGCTGAAGAGGTTTTATGCAGGGTACTTTAACAGGACAGTTATTAACATCTAGCTGTCATGCTAAAGAACTACTAGCACGGTTATGCTGCTAAGATTGTGCAAGAAAAAAAAAGAGTAATAAAAAAAAAAAAGAAAGAATGGTAGTTTGTGATGTGTGTACGTTGACCGAGAGCATGCCGAGTCCACCGTGTCAGCTGGTGAGAGGGGAGAGAAGGGTGTCATTCACACCCGCAGAGAGCACGGCCCCTGAATAAGTGCAGTCAGGAAATACGGTTTGCTCAGCACGGTAGAGAGGGTGGGGAAAAAAGGTACCAGTCAATCTGCAAAACAGCAAATCTACTTGGTACCTGACGGGATTCCCCTTCCCAGCACCCTTCCTTTCTAATGCCAGGCAGCACACATGGAACTGCCGTTAGCTTGTTCCTCCTGCAGCACAGCGCTGCTCCCTTCACCACCGCACCCTCCGCTCCCCTCCTGTCCTTACCTACGCACCTCATGCAAAGTCGAGTCGTGGCCTTCCGTGAGTAAAAGGAAAGTTGACTAGAGCTGGTAAAGAATCACCCGTGATTACCTCAGCCTTTTTGAATAGAATAATCAACACGTGGATCCCATAGCTATGAAAAACCCAACGCTGATGCTTTTAAAAACGGTTCTGAACTGCTTCAGGTTTTCTAAAGTCACCTAGCATTCTTCTACAGATGCAGCTATATCTAGATCAAGTGTTGCCAAGGATTACTGTTTTCATGCAGAAAACTATGACAAACATAAAGTAATTAAGTAACAAACCACCAATTTTTATTTTTTATTTCTTTAAGTACTTATTCATTGAGGGTGAACTGCACAACACTAAAGCCCAATCGTGGACTAATGAACATTTGAATTTCTTCACGCATGTGCTTTGGGTTGAAATTTAAGCTATGCCAGTCATGCTTTGATCTTGCTACTGGAATTCTCCCCTGAGACTATCTACTTACTGGCCTTTGCTGTTTATTGGACGTTGGATCCCTCACATAAATAGTTCGTTCAGTTTTACGTACTGGTTGATTCTTCAAATCTAGCCCATCTCCATGCAGATTCTCTTTCCTTTTTGATTTTATACATCCCATATTTCCTGTTGGAATAAAAAAGGTATTAAACAAAAAACATTATGCCATAAACCAAGCTGTTTCCCATGCAATCATCTGGGCTACACAGCAAAAACGTGTTTCCTTTTCATAGACAATAGTTCACGGGGAGAGCAACCAAAGGTTAGGAACACACACTGAAAGCTCTTTTCTGCTGCAAAGGACAGAAATGACTTCTTGTCTCAATCCACAGATGAAGTTATTATTTCAAAACAGTTATTTACCATTTCAACATTTTCAGATCTATCATTTTTTCTCCCCAGTCTCCCCCTTTCTGAAACCCCTTACATCTTTCTGATACTTCTGTGTATATCAGAATAGATATAAGAAAAATATAATTACTGCAGTGACAACTTATTTCTATATGTTTTAGAGAAAAGGCTGCTTTGGAAGATGTAGGAAAAAATTCCAGTCCAAATGATGAGAACTGCAGCTGGAGCTAGCAAGGCCTATATCTCCCCACTTCATTTTGCCAGTCTAACAGGGAGCTCAGTTAGATTCAAATCCCCGTCTCACATGAGGCTGATGACTTGTGCAGTCCCAGCTCCACAGCAGATACGCTGCTACTGTGACCTTCAGTAATGAATCTCCGTGTTCAATCAGGCCTGTTACAGCAGTCTAAAATAGCCGATGTGTGTATCAGTGACGGCAAATCACCACACAAGTATTCCTTCTTCAACACAATTTAGAAGGATAATCCTTCTCTCAGGATGTGCATCCGTGCTAAATCAGATGAGATACAGCTGTTAGCATCTACATGACTGGAACCTGACTGCTAATCCCATGATGTAATTACATAGTACTTCAGCAAGCACATATACAACATTATCTCTATATTCCTCCCTCAGAGAAGAGTAATTATACTTACTCTTCAAAGAATCCACTATGAATGCTTTTCAAACCTCTTCTTCCTTCCTCTCTCCATCCTTTCAGGTCAGTGCTCTAACGCTAGGTTCACAGTCACATTTCCCCTTGCAGGCACACACTCTCACTCCCCCCCTGCCCTAATTAATCTTTAAAGCCAGTTCTTTGAAGAACAATGTGAAACCTAAAATAAGAGCTCAGTGCATATACAGGCTCAAGTAAACCAGCACTGACAAAAACACAGCTGGAGAAGCTAAAGCAGATTGTAACACCCTATACTCCATCTCACGTTTACCTTCATCTCTAGGACAGAAAAGGTCATCACAGTAAACAGTTAAAGTAGTAGAGGTGTCCCACTTGCAGACAGAAGTGTTTCAGTGGGATGGCACCTTACACGCCTGACCCTTGTAGGTAGGAGAATTAGCCAGATTGGTCTGGGTCCATATTAAGACTTGTACTTTTGTAATAATACTGATAAAAACCATAATCTTAACTGACTATCATGCTAAACCAAGGCCACAAGCACTCCCACGTGGCAGCTCTCAACTTCCCACATCGCCTTCATTTAATCTCCCATCCTGCCGTTGAGGAAGCACCATATCATGACAGATGCGCTGTCCTATCCATGGGCCGAACGTTTTCTTCTAAACATGAGAGGAGGATGCCTCCTGTCCTACCATTTCTGCAAATTATCTGTCACCTATTGCCAACAAATCTTGGGTGTCCATAAAATTTCAGCAGTGATGCACTGACCTGTGATACTAGTTTAAAAGCAGCATGAGAACACATTGCTCACCTTCTCATCTTCTCTTAAAATAAAAATAAAAGGAATCATGCAGAAAATCAATAGGCACTGACCAGGCATCATTAATCCCTTAGAGGCAGAGAATACAGTTTCCTCTTCTTGTGTGTCAACATTTCAGTGTTCCCGTCCTCGTTTGAAGGCACTGGGGGGCACCTTCAAGCAGGATCTTCCCTTAGAAGCAAACATCTTTAATGCTTAATTTTAGTTTGTGAAAACACCCATTGGGAGATTTTTTCCAAATTCTCAGCTCTACATGAGTTGCATACTAGTTGTTTTGAAATACTGAGAAGGATTTTTTTTTTTTTAATTTTATTTATTTATAACTGTGGATATATAGATGACACTTGTTCTGTAGTTAATGGTTCATAGGAAATTTCTGTACACCCACAGGCAGGCTGGTGTTTGCACACTCACCCTAGACATCAGGAAGCCCAGTGTTTAATTACCTGCTGTATCTGCAAGATCGGGTATTTAGCCACCTAAGTGGTAACCTTTTTGCTCTTGGATAATTCTGCTTCTACAGAACAAACAGCTGAAGTGGAGGACATAAGGTAATTTGATCTAAGTTGTCAGCCAAAATCCCTTTCCCTATTGCTGTAAGAAAGCTGAAGATATCTTCAGAGACTGCAGCTTGTCCACTGCCGGTGTAAACTCAGAGAAAAGCATTTTTACTGAGATTTTTTTTCTGCAGCTTAAAGCACGTGAACAGCTGTAACTTAAGCCTGCTGTGAGGCTGTGCTGGTAAGCTCAAGGTTAGCATTTGTTCATGACAGTAACAACAACAGATCAGTAATGCCAATGTGCAGGTGCTCTGTAATCCCACAGAAGTCTACTCGGTGTCGGGTGAAATCACACAAATACAGTACGCGAGATAACACATGTGATGGCACCAAACAAAGAGAAGATCCTGACCCTCATCATGAAGCACTGGTTTTTGGTTTTTTCCTAATGGAGATGAAAGCCCGTGGTCCTCACAGGACTTAGGTACGTCTACATTAGCAAGTAGCCCCAACAGTTGGTGCTGAAGCCCATACCTGCTTCAAGGCGGGTTTTTGCCCCGTTCACTCCAGTGTAGCCCCCAGGACCGAACACTCAGTAGGAGCAAGACCATAGCAAGGGTTTACCTAAAGGTAAGCCCAGCACTGCATTTTCCTAAAGCAGTCCCGTTCTTGCACTCCAACTCTGCTCCACAACATGAACTACAGCCTAGCAAGTAGGGGCAACCGCTTCAGGAGCGGGATCCCGATCTAACTAAAATGCTAATGTAGACACATCCTGAGACTTTTAGCTTCTTTATAAAACAAGCCTCTTAGATCATGCAAAAGAAACATATGAAAAATATGCAATAACATAAAATGAATGTTTAGCACATAATATATATCAATATAGTTAAGTATATGATAGATAATTTAACATTTAATTTTCTGACCTTATGTTATTTCTAAACAACCATAGGCAGACAATGGAGACAAAGCATAAACAAAGTTGAAAAATAGTTTTTAAGTAGTAGAAAGTAGATCAATGAGCACATGTTCTTTTGATACTGTGAAACGAAAGATTTTTGAACTCTTCAAAGGACACAAGATCTTCTGTTTCTGTACACGCTAGCCCTCTAAAGCTGTGTGCACTGGGTTCCGGACTGCACATTTAAAATTCCGTAAGATCAGGCCTATGCCCAAAGCAAACGTAACTGTCTTGGTTTCAAAAGCTTCTGCTCAGTGACTGCTCAGTTCACCTGCAATGCCAGATATATTTGTTTCCAGAATGGTATTATACATTTTTACAGAAATCTGATCCGGATCTTTCCCAGGACTTTGAGAGTGGTATCAAAGTAAAGATTCATAGGGCCAAGATAAACAGCAGGCACTGACGGGAGAGTTTCAATCAATACACATTGTAATGGATTTCAAAATACAAAATGCTATGTCATTACCAAAGTTAACTTCACAAACGTTGACCCTAGCAAATTACCCATGCAAAAAAGAAGCTTTGAAATACAAAATGTGTAGGAAGTGTACATCTTTCTTAGTTTACGCAGTAGTCGTAAGGAATATCTGCAGAGGGGAAGTTCATTCATGCATAAATAAAATATTTCACTCAGTGTAAAATGTTTATCTGGATAGCTCTCTGTTGCTGTATCACAAGGAGCATCAAGGAAGCATTTTGTGCAGATACAAAGAGAAAGAGAATATGGTAAGCAAAGAGCAATCCAGAGAATGTAGCATCATGACAAACAAAACTATATTATTGTTCGTCAGAGATAAAAATAATTTAGACATCAGAGGAAATGCTGTCAGTCCCTACTCAGATGTTTCCCATTCCAACAGTTTTACAATAGAGGAGACACTACTTGTCATTTATTGTCCTGTCCACAACTCTAGACATGAAAGATAAACATTTAATTAAAAGAAAATCTATATAACTTAGCTGCTAACTTTTATAAACAGATATCTAAAAAAGTAACAGCTTCTCTTTTAACAAAGAGCATATTGTATTTCATGGCTAAAAGGTAAAGACAGGTACTTGAGTTAACATCTGCAGCACAGTGACAAGGATCTAAGTTCAGGCACCTGTCGAAAAGCCACAGGAATATACATAAAAACCATCACACAGAGCATCTGCAGCAGGTTGTTGCACAGACACTGATTTTGATGTCTACAGAGGCATTTGCCTTGAATTTTCCCTCTGAATCCCCTATTCCATCTGCTACAGCAGTACTTGGGTCTTAATTCCAAAATGGATTGAGGGGTGAGGGTCAGAAACTAGTGCAACATTTTTCCAGGGTTAAAAGCTGCTGTCTATCCCCAAAATACAATTGCTTTATCTGCCTTTTGCTACATCACTAGCAGAGTAATGTGTCTAAAGCCACAATACTTCCTACTGCAAGCAGTCAAGGTTTGTGTGACCATCATCTGTCCATCCACCATCAGCAGCATTTGAGGTTTCATTTCCTCCCATGCTTATCCTTTGCATCATCTACAAAGCCAATCTCACTTTTTGTTTTGTTCATGGTCACAACTATTCTCCTCTTGTGATCCTGTTACACACAATGTCTACAGTGCACATTTCCTAAAAACCCACCTGACATGTCTGGGCTTTTCTTGAACGAAGTCACGTCTTCACGAAAATGATTGTCAAATCCTCATAGATTTTTCAATAGCTTAGAGCAGTTTTATTTTAATCTTTGCAGAAAATGCAAACTTTTAAAAAATTACTAAAATAGATTATACTTTGGCTTTTCCAATAATAAAGTAACTTTTAAAATAATTAGAACTACAACAATTGCTATATTTATATTTTAATGGATATATACATGTGTATTTTAACAGGTACATAAATAAAACAAATTTGTATTCAATTACAGGTTTATAAGCAGTAAACTCTTCATTTAAGCCACAAGATTTCTTATGCATATATATATATATAAAAAAATGTTCCTTAGAGAGACAGTGCCTTAAGAAGTGTAAAGAAAAAAAAATTTAAAAAAATCAAGACCCCCAAATTATTCTGAGTCTTGAATGTTGCTCTATATTTAAGCTTCTGAATCAAAGAACAAGAAGCAATTGTTTACACCTATCTATAAAAAACCCAACTGGTTTTAAACCTGGACTTTTACAGCAACTTAGAGAGCAGAGGGGTAAATAATTTTATTTTTTAACACATCATTCAAAAATTGAAAAGAATATCTTTTCCCTCCTCCGTTTGAGATGTTTCATTCTGGCATTTAATGCCAGCTGGTTTGTTGCTACTTCACAAGTTATAAAGCCAGAGGTAACACAGTGATGCCTTCATCAGGTCTCATGAATAATCGAGAACATGAGACTTCTCTGCATTACCCTCAAGGTCAAGGCAGAAGTGTCTCAAAAAACAAACAAACTCGGAGTGATCAACTTAGATCTAAAACTGCCGGGGAGGAAGAATCTGCTCAAGGACACAAACACCTCCTTTCTCAGTACCCCATCCAACTTTCTACATCACTTCAATCAACTGCTCAAGTTTTCCATTCCGTGAAAAAAAAAAAATGGGAAAAATCTTAAATTTAAGGAATTTCTTTATCTTAACCTCTATTGCTGACTTCCACTCTATGTTGATCTGCTTCCACATCATCTGTGGTACCTGAGTGTTGCAATGATCTTCTATACCTCTGTTACTGGGACTATGAGGAGGACCATCTCTGAGGGGCCTGAGAAATCTGGATTCATTTCTGACCCATCATCACATGGTGCAGAATGGCAAAGCAGCCTCCAAGGAACACAGAGGAGGAGTTTAATTTGAGGTGGTAGAGCTCAGCAAAGCCTCATCAGTACTGCCCTATACATATTTGTGCCAGTGAAGAAGTGCTACTAGACCAGAGTGAGAACAAGAGTGACAAAAATAAATTACCTGTGGTTGGGAGTAATGTGAAAGAATTAAACTGGAGAGCAACTGAACAGAAGTGGACTCCTACTCCTTGCCCGTCTCAAAAATTATCCGTTTGGGTTTTGCTCAGCCTTGTTCTAATACTTGCAATTCATCACATATATAAAAAAATATTAAAAATATGTATATATATTTAATAATATAATACATATAATAATATATATACACACACATATTTAAATTTTACTGTAAGCCCTGACTGCCTGGTAACTTTCATCAGACTAGAATCTTGCAAACACAGAAATCCTGGGTCAGCTTTCATCTTGTTTCACTTCCTACATCTTGTTTTTGAACTGGAGACCAACTAGGGGAACTTAAGCAGTTTGTTCCCTTGCCTTTCTGCTGAAATGGTTATGTATGTCTCAGTCATTCCTCACCTCATGTATTTTAATTTCTTTTTTAATTTAGCTTATTTCTATAGGTCCAGATAACATCATCTCTATGCCTCCCAAACTGAATTTATCCCTTATATGATACACACATATGTGGGCATATATACGTATACACACATGGGCACAAATATACACACATGGGCACAAATCACCATGTGCTGCCTGCAATGCGTATAAAAAGGAGCATGGATAGCCTAAATCTACTCAGTGTTTATCTATGATAGACTTGCCCAGTGTAGACTCCCGTTGTTCCTGTGATGTGAGAAGCAGTAGTCCAGCTGACAGCATTTTTAAAAAAGGAGAAAATTGGGGGAATTCTTTAGCTGCTTCCATCTTTTTTGGGAAAAGGTGAGACAAACCTAAAATAATATTTTGACATATGTATCTATACAAACAGGCAAAGAAGAGAAACAAGTTAATCCCCAGTGTAACCATCAAAACCCAAATATTACTATAGTGGAAAAGTATGCAACGAGCATGTTATCGTGAGATTTCCTCAAACTTATTCTCATTTAAGTCAAACCCTCAAATTTTCCAAGGGTGCACGTCTATCAGAGCAAGATAACAGAGCTATCTAGTTTATCACCATGATTAGAGCACAGGACTAAAAATTACTTTCTGGGAAAGGCAGACCTGTTCTGAGCTGCACAATTGCATCGTACAAGCTCAGAAGCGAGTTTGCCATGATCCATTTTTTGAGAGGTTAATGGGTGGTGGTGGGGAAGAACAAGACATTATTGCTGAAAAGTTTCAGGACCTCACTCCGCTTAGCTTAGAAGCTGTCTTGTAATTCCCAGTCTTAAGCATGTTTTGAGGACAATAAAGGCATTTAGCCTTTCATCCTCTCGGGCTACTAGGGAGAAGTCACATCTCTTTCAGGTTATCCTAGAAGCCCTTCTCTCCACATCTGTTTCGGTTTTAACTCATCCCTCTAAAGGGCAGGAGGCTGGAGTCGGTCAGACGTTCCAAGATGATTTTCAGCAATGCCTTACAGCAAATAGTATTAGTATTTCTTCCACCTACAGAAATATGTCACCCAATAAATTCTAGAAATTAATTTATTATTTTCACAATTTCATCACACTAGCCTTTTATAATCATCTTGCGAGCCGTTAAGACGTCCAAGTTTGTCTCATTTTTCATAATGACAAACTGTTGTCACAGCAGACTTTCATATGTCCAGTGGCATGACCTTACACCCTGATATTAAATTTCTCCCCATTATTTTGCCAGACCATTCTTTCTGCATGATATTCTCAGCCACCTGTGTGTTTCTAATGCCTCCTAATATCACAAGGGCACTCCTTTTTTTTCATTGCAAATGAAAGTATTAAAAAAAAAAAGTCTCAAGGTAATGCTAATCTAACATTAGGCAACAGAAAGCGGTCTTGCCAAGAGCTTGGGGAAGCGCAGCAGACAGGCACCACAACCCCGTTCAGCTTCTTTCACAATTCCTTCCTTGGCAATTGTGACCAAGACAAATTCTACTTTGTCTGTGCTATCTCAGATTATTTTTTCTGGTTTTCCTATATCGGTTACAGGAAGTAACACCCTATCACCTTCATGCTCTCCAACACTTGCATTCCTACTACAGTTATAGATCTGTCACGTTTCTGCTTCCTCTGCAACATTCAGTTTTAAGCCCTGCACCAGTATTTCTGCTTCTCCTCTTCAGAGCCCACATTCCCAACATTAGCGCACAAATATCTCAGTCCAACTAAACCAATCTGGGTTGGCAGAAACCTTTCTTCAGCTCGTTACCAAGCTGACTACTGTTCTCATTGACATTCTCAACACCCATTCTTCTACCCTTTGGTGTTGTTTTCCTTTCCCACATTGGCCTGCATATTGAAATCAGGGGTAGGACTCTGCAACATTCATAACTCAAGACCACTTCCTAATTTAAACATTTTTTAAATCAAAAGGCAAGTTAGAACAGGGAAAAAAGGTGTGCTGCCATCTGACTATAGTGGAAGCGGACTGTGTATTACATCATACAGCAAAAATCCCCCAAAAGCTGACATAAGTACAGGGAACTTCTGGTGAGATAAAATACCTGGAGTTGCTGTATTGATGTGTTTCTGGGAAAGGCAGACCTGTCCTGACCAGCACTATTGCATTGTACAAGGAAAAACCTTTTCTCCTATACCACCTCCATTTTTAATTTTTTTTTTTTTTTTTACTTACTAGACCAGGCATTTTAGCTATGCAATAACCAACATTAATTAACACATTGCTATACTAAATGGAAAATAGGTGACTTAAGTTATCACATCTCAAACTTCCAAGTATGAAGTGATCCAATACAGTTATACAGAAATCAGGTGTGGTAGGGCGAGGTTTGAGGATTATGTACTTTCCTCCGCAGCCTTTGAAATAGAAGCGCTTTGGTAAATCTAACTGTATCAGTTCAGGTAAACAGTTATCTATATACAAATGATAGTAATCCACAGTCCAACCTTCACCTGTCTTGCCTTTTACTCTCTGGGGAGAGGGTAAGTTTATTCAGTGCTCAGCTAAATAATACATGATCTTTGTTGGAACTCATACATGACATATATAATAAATACCATCATAGTTGATGACATGAAAGGTAGCTCTAACAGGTATGGGGGGCCTTGACCAAGAAAGAAGCATCTTCTATTTTTCTACAAATCCACCACAGTTTTTGCCTAGATTTGTCAAAAGCTTGATTTCATGCAGGAAATTTGGCAGTGGTAAAAAAGAAAAAAAAAAAAAAATCAAAAAGAAACACTGAAAATAACTAATGTCATTGTGGTAGTATAATAATGTTATAATGCTTGCAAAAAGATTAAAATAATATTCTGAAACAAAACATTACATTGAAATGAAGCGGAATTTCATTTATACAAGCTACTGATCTTTGTTTATTCAACCGAAGAAAAACACCAAAACACAAGAAAGTTAATCCACACAAGATTGTAATTTTGTTACCATTGCATGATAGACTTTACATATTATGAAAATGTTCCAGATTCATGTAGTCAGTGTTTTTGGCACTAATTTTAAACCAAGTCTTACATTAAGCTAACATCTGTTTTCTGACCTTATAATACTCACTTCATTTTATTACAATCATTTGCCTCAACTGCATCCTCCAGAATTTTGAATCAATATCAACAATGAATTAATTCACTTTGCCAGCCCTCAGGCAACCACATCTTCCATTTCCTCAACTTTTTTTCTACTGTGCTATATCTTTTGAAGATAGGGGAAAAGGTCAAATAACATCTTAATTTGACATAACAGAATAAATACTTCTATCAAATTCTTCAAAAGGATCATATGAAATGGAACAGAGAAAAACTGTACCAACATGTTAACCAACTTAAAGGGAAGGTTCCCAAAATACTTTACAGACTTCAATGTCATGCAAACTGTAAGTAAAAGTGTCATTTTCTTTACTGGTAAAAAACCTCAGTAATGACTAACAGCAGCTCCATATAACCAGCTCTCCATTTCCAGATGAAAATTTGGCCAAACCACTACATTGAAGAGGACTGACATTTTTCCTAAGTATTAGGAAGTGTCCCACTCCAGCTAGCAAACCCTAAGGACTATGTCTACATTCCAAGCTGAGTGTATCTATGACTCACAATTTTTTTCAGCTTTAAATTGATGACTTTGGCCAATAATGGCAATGTGCTAAAGTTTCAGTAGTCTAATAATTGCCCTGAGCTTTATAGATGTCCACATCTGCCAGTAGTATAAGGATCATTCTCGCCTCCCTTTTTAATGACTAGAGCAGTCACTGTGGCATAGGAAAATGAGAAACTACCCATAAAAATGACAAGGTGTTGGATTGAGGTCCGGGAGTAGCCCAAATGATGTCATCCTCATAACAAGTGACACAAAGGAAGGGCAGAAGGACAAGCTTCACTCAGTTTCTTTGGAGAACACAGATCTGGGACCTATCCTTCTTCAGTCCCAACAGTACTTACCTAGCTCCTCACTCTCCCCTTCTTCACACACACACTTTGCCTCCCAAAACAAGGTGTAGTTGAGAGGCATGCAACAAGGGTTTCTACATCCGTCCAAAAGGCCTAGTTCATACACGCGGTGGCTTTACTCAGGTCTTGATTTCAATGTACCCATCAATGTACTTGAAACCAAAAGCACAGCCACACAAACAAATTACACTGAGTAACAAGTGGCCCTGCATGAGCTGTTCTGCGGTACCCAACATCTGCATTTACTACGCGATACATGAAAGAGAAATCAGACTTAGCTTCTCCCTGTTTCACCGAGCCTTGGAAGACAACATCGGACAAGGTGAGCAGCTTGCTAACATTTAGTGAGTTTGGAGAAAATTAAGGTGTCTTTTTAATATCATCACCAGGATGTACCCCAACTAGCTCTTCAACTGAAATTTGTCACTCTGTCTGCCCCCTCCAGAAGGTGCATAGGAAGGTATATTTGCAGGTAGCAGCTGATACCTGAAACCTTCATCTCATTCAAGTAAGGCAGCCTAATGCTCAACCTCCACATGCCCGAGCGAATGTATTGACAGGACATTTGTTAGGGAGAATCATTAATAGCTACTATGACAAAGGGGAGAAAATGGTTATTTATGAACGTGGCCTTCAACTAGTTAAAGATGTTTTTGGCAATAGAGTCTTTTGCAGATGTAATCTCTTGCTTTGAGATGTACCTATAATTCAAACCCATTGCTATACTGTAAATAGAGCTCAAAGATCATGAAATTATCACAACATGTCAATGAAAACATGATGGAGGACAGCAAATTCACAGCCAACAAGCCCTGATGAAGGTTTTGAGGGTGGCCTCATAGAAAGTATACCACTTCTCCTTTGGGTTTATCTTCTGCTTTCGGTGTGTTTAATAAAAGGGGGAAAAGGGGAGCAGATCATTAGTGCATATTAGCTTTTGTTCTCTCAAATTCAGGTAACCATATCCCCATAGAATATATCAATTATTATAAACCTCACCTGGTTTTATGCATTCTACAATCCACTTTCAACATGCATTAAGATAGTTATGACTAAATTAGTGCAGAATGACTTCTGTGTCAATGGATCCTAACTCTGTACAAGCCTGATCATTTTGTAACTCATATTACTTTGCACCACACTGCATTTACCATACTGCTCCGTTGGTCAGAGTTCATCTGCTGTCACGTCCATGTTTAAATGTTGATACGTACTCATGCCCAAACTTGCAAATTAACATAGCATCATATTGTGCCTTGGGCACCTGTCTAAAGCACTGCGTTTCACAAAAGAAAAACAGATTTTTTTTTTCACCCTCTTCAAATGCCAGCACATAGTTCAGTTGCAAAAAAAGAGATACTTCTCCACCAGACTATTTTGTGTTTCATTAGCTGTACACCATTAGATATACACAGAGGAACCCTCCTGAAACACAGCCCATTGTACTGGGGTATGTACTATGGATTTAAAAATGAACTCTAAGCTCAGATGAAAGTTTGGGGTTAAATCATTCATGCTGATGTGGGCTAACACTCTTACTCAGGCTCCAGTTCCTCCTGGAAGTTTGCAAACTTTGGACAAGTTTTCTTAAGTCGCAAGAGGAAGTTGCAAGAGTTCTCGAAAAAAATCAGACCGTGTCGAATCAGGTGTCAGTAAATTACACTAGCAGAAATGAAGCTGTGCACTATTTAGTCTTTCAATGGATACTAGAAAAACATCCAGCACTAACTATGTAAGTATTCCTGTGAGGAACCACCTCATCTTGCCCTCACTGATGTAAGTAGCAGATCCTCCCTTAACTTCAAGGGTGTAAGTTGTACTCCAGGTTCTGGCACTTCACGGAGTTCTATTTATAACTCCTTTATTTTACGTAGTTTTCAACTGTGTCAATTATATTCTTTTGAGGTCGTGAATCTAAAACAGGCATGTTCCAGTTGATTTCTCAGCCAGTTTAGTAAACTGTTCTAAGCAACTGTTGCAATTTGGGATGCATGCGGGGGCACCAAAGAATATTGTCTGAACCAACAGTTCGCTGCAAGTATGATTAACTAGAACTAAAAGAGCTATATGATGAGCAATTTTTGGAGGTTTTTAGATGAAGTGCTTGAGACCAGGGTTTTTTGAATAGATATGAGTACACTCTGCATAAGCCTACCGAACATATCCTGAAGGACTGCAAATTGCCACTGATTCAGGTCTGAAAGCCTGGCACGCAAAGACAGAAGCACACTTTAACTAAAGTCTTGTGAAACTACATGCTTAAACCGGGGTGACAGTAACAGTGTAAAAGGAAATACGTTACTGAATGAACACGGAGTAAGAATTCACATCCAAGTTTCTAAGCATGCTTTTCACATTTGTTGCACACATAAGCATGAATGAGAAGTTTCTCTAAAGTTAACCAAAATGAAAAATATTTCACATTCTTTCAATTGTCAGAGGAGTGAGAGTGGGAATCTGGAAAGTCTCTTTCAAGGAGGGTTCTGAATTGCTGGTGTGATGGTTCACTTGATTGCTCCTGCTTCAAACGTTCTAAGGAAGGACTGGAGACCTTGGATTTTAAACACATGTATGTCTTTGCAGATGATCTTTCTCAAGGGCAAGAACGAACACAGTGTTCTCCAAATCACTGGGACAGCAGCTATGCAAGAATATTAACTTGATCAAAGTTCTTTTGTATTTGAGAGAAGTTACTCTACACTAAATAGAAGTTCTGAGTGAAGGACTGACTTGAAGAAGCATGTTGCATTTGCTCAATATGTTAATTTATTTCATTTTCAGAAACCAATTAATACTTTGACTGCTGCTGCTATTTTGACTAAGCCTTGACATTTCTTGTTTTCTCTCTCTCAAAACAACCAACATTGCTGTATTCACAATGTATCATTACTGCACTGCACAGCATTTAGTATTTTCTGTTGTTTCTAGTCCTGCTTAATGGTCAAGAGCCTTGCAACTGATAACAGATAAAGACCTAGCAGTTACAACCACAGCCAGTTCCACTGAACCAGGTTCTGATACTGTGACTGCACACAACTTGCAGGAGGTCTACAGACTTTGAAAGACTCAGGCCAGGACTTTCTAAACAAACTGCAGGACATGGATCTTAAAGAGTAGGACAGCACGCATGATAATTTTGGCAGATTTAGACTCACAGTAAACTGGAGGTCCATGACAAGAATTTTTTTCACATTCATACCGCAGACTGCAAGAATTTCACAGAACTATTATTACAACCATACTGGCTGCTCATTAAAGTTTATAACCTATGTAACTTCAAAAATCAAATATATAGCTCATAGGCAGGCCACGTGATTACACGGTACCTAACAAAAACTTCTTAGACTGTGCACATGCCCCATTGTTTGTATGTGACTTCAGCACTCACAGCCCATGCAGCTAACTTTCCAAGCAAGAACTAAGAATAAATCACTGTTCATGATGGTTACCCGAGTTTGTTTCAGGAGAACTGTAATAAGTCCACAATGAACTTGCATTTAAATACCATAGAATTAAGCATTGTGTAAAGAAGATGCTTTAAAAACCAGTGAGGCTGCTTCATTGCTGGACGCACACGGGAAGTTTTCAGGACAACACAAACCATATGCGAAAAGGTATAAGAGAGGAGGCTGAACTCCCTGAGAAGTCAGAATTGGTATTGATGGTGAGAAATAAGTGAAGAGGGAAGACTGCAGAAGCAGAGAGAGAAAAGGAGAGAAACCAATCAAACAAGCATGCAAAGGCTGATAACTAATGGGGTAGAGACAATTACAGTTCCTAGGAAAGCACATTTTCTCAATCAGTATGACAAGATGCAGAACACGCAATAAACATCACTGAAACTGTATTCTGTGCTCAAAGGAAAAATTACTTTCCTGTGTCATATCATATCAAGCATCCTGATATTTTTGCTTTTATTGCAGGAGCAAGGAAAAGGACTTTTGACCCATCTAAACCTAGCAGGAGAAGACTGCCAAGGTACATAGTCAAATACATTACAGAAGAGAATACTGTTCTGACCTCTGATTCAAATAAGCTATTCAAATGCTGAATTTTGCGTTTTCTGACACTTGTCTCCAATGCCCTCAGACCTGCTTAAATGCTCCACTGAGAGCAGAAACATCTCACCTGAAGCACCTTTCTCCCACTTTTTCACTCCACCGGCCAAATCTCTTTTCTGCTGGTGCTGGCTCTGCTGAAGTAGATTCTTCAAAACTTGCACTGCTCAAAGCTATATTTCTTAAGTTTCACTTTCTGTGGGGACAGAGAGTATGGGGCATGTTGACACGGAGGAACACAGCACGGAAATCCTGGAAACAAGAGCTGTTGCCTTAGCACCACATCCCCACAACACCAAGCCTTGGTTTCTTCTTCACAGGCCAGCACACATGGCAGTAAGTCCACGCTCTGCTTCACTGAACCAGGTGGATTTACAAGGAGGGTCAATGTTGGCTCAAAAACCTTTTACATGTGCCACTACGCACCACAGAAAAACATCCTGCATACAAGGGAAATAAAACTTGACCGGAAAAGGCCGAAGCAATATTGCAGAATGGCAGACAAAGGGGTAGCAGGCAATCCATGCCGACCATTTTCAGAATAGAAACTAACCTGTTTCAAGTTAGGTTGAGGTCACCATTTTAAATCAGATGTGGTGAACAGTGGTAGTTGGCTCTAAAGATAGATTACACCTACACATAATACATACTCTAGATAGAAAAGTCTTGCTGGCCATCTAGAGAAGTACAAAGCTGCCTTTCAAGGAGGCACAGGCTTCTTAAAACACTGTAAAGACCACGTCAGTACTGCCAGGTTGGTACTCCATTGGACTTCACACCTCTTCAAGAGGCTGGGGGTACATAATTCTGGGTGCACATTCCCAGATAAGGTAGCACAAATAGATTACAAATGATAATTAAATTATGAAAGGTGCTGAGGCTTATTTTTCTGGAAGAGGAAAAAGAAAAGTTACTGCACAGAGATCTAAATCAAGAGATGAAATAAACAGCTTATACCACTGACAGTACTGAAGACAAAGCTGGAGAGAAAGAAACAACAGAGTGATGTCGGGGAAATAAAAGAATGATGGGAGACGAAAAAAGGAAATAGCGGTAGGAAGGGAGTACTGCTACAGCAGGATAAAGACTGAAACATGGCTTTTTCCAGGAAATTGGGGAGAAAAAGCCCCAAACAAACAGCCCAATATTACTAATGAAGACATTTGAAGCAGTGCGGCTCTAAGACTTTTTCAGACACACTGGTAAGTGTCATGGCAGAGGGATGGGAACTGCTACCAAGGAAATTTAGTGGGAGATTTTCAGAAGAGGCAAGCTCTCCTGGTCAGCCCTAGTGGGAGTAGTGCTGTCCCTCACCTGCCTAGCAGAAACCATCAATCAGGCCATCTACACCCCAAGAGAAACGGGCTTAGCATTCCCCTCAGTATGGCCCGGTGCTTATCCACCGGTGCCAGGACAGCCGCTGCAATCTCTCGCAGCTGGTGCTGGAAATCAGTGACAGAGCAAAGACCTTGCAAGACAGAAAAAGGAAGACAAAGTGCCACACCAGCAATACAGCAAGAGAGTTGCTTAAAAGGCAAGTTTTCCTACACCCCTCACAGGCTGCAATGCTTCTCTCTAGCCTTCGCATAGTTTAGCAGACCTTTTGCAATGGTAGGTCTGTAGTTACAGAAATGTGCTTTGAATCCCATTTGCGTGCTCTGCTATGCCATAACGGCACATTCAAATGACTCTTGCAATGTACTTTGAACAAGTTGAACCCAGAACATCCAACATAGGATTTCCTCTTTCTCCTGCCCATCCCCTTCCTGTGTGTTTACCAAAACTTTCACTTCCTCAGTGGCGCTGACACCAGCTCTGGCCATCACTTAACCCTGTTCTCCAGCTCCCATCCGCTGACACCTGAATCACAGCTACCCTAGGGCATTCAGCACTTACTGAAGGGTTTTAGAAATCCCACCAAGACACATGGTAAGGCTGGGGTTGCCCTGGAGAAAATCATTTTCTGTCCACTAGATCTAATGAACGTAAGCCTCACGATGCTGGCAAGGGACACTCAAGCAGGCAATTTCAATAAATGCAATAGATGCTCTACTATCCAGAACTTTTCCTACTGAGTTGATACTCCTGGGAAATATTTTCTTTGTCTGAATAAAGGAAAACTTAAGTCATAGGTCACACCTACTGATTTATAAACAAGTTATCATTATGTAGGAATTCACTCAAACATACTTTTTACCTTTTAATTTTGTTCTAAGCCCCTAGTACAGTCGTACATGGAAAGAACAAACCTGCTTGGCATCCAAATACACTTCTGCAGTAACTCCTGTAATACCATATTGTTTCAGTTTATGCCCAAGAAAAAGCTTGAGTAAGATTTCACTAAAAAATTGATCAAACAGGTTTCTATACACCTATCTGCACAAACTAATGAAGGAAACATGAGAAGCAAAGCAATATATGACAGATGCCACATCAGAAAACCCACTTAACAGACTACATTTTTGTTGACGAACTTCCTGAGACGGCTTTCTGTTAAACCAACAAAGGAGTAGTTAAGAACACATCCCAGAGGGAGTCCATGCTCTCCAAACTTTTATCACGTCCAGGCTTTCAGTAGCTGTCTAAAATACAGAAAACAGCAGAAAACGCCATTCCAGAAGAGTAGCTGCATCCTGTACTCCAACCCCTGTGGTGAGCTATCACATTTTCCAGTATAAGATTGCATAATTTGCTATTACAGGCACTTTCAAGAAATGGCTTGGTCACAAGAACGTGCACAGTAAAAAGCAGGCCTTTTCAAATTAAAGTAGCAAATTCTACAACACATCAACCACAATTTAGACAGGAAGAAGTAGCCTCACGTTACATGCAGCAGAGACCATAGAGGAAGAAGGACACACTGTTCAGACTGTTTATCGTTTTAGTCCTTTGAACTGAAGGAGTAAGATAGTATGCTGTGCAAACACAGGAACCAATTGTAGATACTTAAGATGCCAGCATTTTGAAAAAGATAGACTATGCTGACCTAAGAGATGCAAATACTGGCCTGAATGGTGCTAGTCTACCCTTTTTCCCCCAGAGAAATGAGAACTACCCATTCCCCCCTGCGCCTTTCCCTGGTCTCCTCCTCCTTCTGTCCCCAGCAAAGCGTTACTGTCAAAATACCGTCTCTCGTCTGATGTTTTGCTGACAAAAATAACTAATCTATTTACCTCTATGAGTACTTTCTTAGGGCATGCAACAAATACGAGTATCTCATAAATATTTCCTCATGCTTCCAACACAATATGAATTCTGCCTTTGCATTTTGTTCCATAAACCCACATTTTCAGGAAAGATGCTGAACACCACCGTGAATGATTCAGTCTCGGAAATTACAGCATTTAATGACAATGTCAACAGGAAATGTATTTGAATCAGGCAAAAATAAATACGAAAGCACAGGCCTTTCCATCCTTCCCTGAAGGACAATTAAGTTTAAACTAGGAACAGTCACACTAAGGACAGTTACATTGTATTTGCCTTTTATTAGTAGAAGCTCATTTCTTTGAGAAGGTACCGTTACTGTTTACAGTATGGCAGTCTCCTTCTCCTTGTATGCTTCACTAAAGACTGTTTTCATACCAATGTAATTTTACATTTTTTATCTACATAGTTTCCTGTGGCATGGCTCGACAAGTCTGGAAGTCTTTCTCTCTATAGCATCTCTAGCACTCCTACACTCTCATGAAAGAGGGGACACACATAAATGGGAGAAATAGGAGTAGGAATATGATCAGCAGGAGAAAAATTCTAATTCTCAGCTGGGTAACTGGTTCTTCTACAGAATGAAGCTGTTCTTCTTAGAGATAGAAATCCTCTGGGGTAAAAAACCAATAAATACTACTTAGCAGAGTCACGCGTTTTGGTGTAATTATTTACACACCCGGCTCCACAGCTTCGGAAGGAAGTATCACCTACTGCACACAAAGCTCACACAACCCTTGGGATCCCTGGCCAGTGGATTCTCCTCCCATCCCTTGCATCAGCACGTGACAGTTCACTTCCTCCAGGGACCACTGGTGCTGCAGAAATACACCTCTGTGTACAGCCATGCTACTAGAGCAGAGTGCTAGTAATCCTAGTCTACATCTAATGCCCACCCCATGCCTTTATTTATTTATTCGTCATCTGCTTGTTTTCTGTGTTCATTCAGTTTTGCAAAGGGCTCCCTGAACCCCAAGAGTAAAACTGGCTCTACAGTTCCCTGGACACAAGAAATAAAGTCAGTCAGTCACTCAGAATATCCACATATGGAAAGGAGGAAAGACCTCACCCCATCCCCAGATCACCTAGACCTTTGAGAAAAATAAAAATTGGTTCATGGTCAACACGTTTCCATCCAAAAACCTCGAAGATGCCCATAAAGAGTCCAAATAACATTCCAAGTATAGAGAGAAAAACGTCTCCTTTTTGTAACAGAAATGGAATCACATCTGAGATTAAATGCTGCAGTTCTTAAACTTTCCTGAATAGCTACAGAGAGGTCAAATGCTGCTTTCTGATGTGCAGCACAAAAAGGGCCAGATGTAGCATCTCTGTTCTCATGAGCCACACCACTGAAGATCAGCTACTAAGCTGAGCCAGGAAAACCTCGGCCCTTTTTCGTTGCCCGTTTTAGGAACTGCTTCCCACAACACTTGCTGTTCTGTGATGCCATTTATCTTAGAAGAGCCAACAAGGCCATAGGAAGATAGCTCACTTCAATTACATAGATAAAATGGGGGAGAAAAAGTATTATGAAAGTTACTTACACATTCATAAATACTTACATATTCATAAATACATGCAAGAAAGAATTTCACATTTATAGAAACTCTCTTGAAAGGGTAACATTAAAACCCAGAATATTAAACATCTTAAAGGCAATGCGGTTTAACTTTGTATGCGAACGCTTTATAATTCGTTGCATTGTCAGAGTCATTGTGCAACTCCACTGGTCAAGGAACTTATAAGGAAAGACCTAAGCCTTACTTTGTCGTCTCTACATTTATATAGGAAAAAACCCCTTATTTACTCAAAAAAACTACAGGAGAAAAGCAGAGTAACTTCAAGTCAGCCAGCTACTTTATAAACAAAGATGATCGTTCTACACCATTATGGTTAAAAAAAAATCTCAACAGCACACAACTAAAATAGATCTTTATGTTATTAAATCAAGAATTCTTTTCTAACTAGTCGGTAGCTCACAAAGCTGAAATGGAGACAGAAAAAAGTTATAAACCTCAGAAGAGATCCATAGAATGAGACATCTGTTGATCTCAGAGTTCATTAATTTCAATCCTTGCCCAAGGTTTCATAATGTCCTGTTAACAGCATTTAACTTATTTCTAGCCTGTTGCTACTTTTTTTTCTCTCATCCATACTTTTGGTGTTGTTGATGACACCTATTATAAAGATACAAAGTCCCAACACATAAAAGGTTAGGTAACACCTACTCTGCATTCAATACTGGGTTGGAAACAATTCACACAAACACAATTTGGCTATCCCTTTGGTAAAACTGAGCTACATTTTCCCAACATAGCTTTGCAATTTCCCAACAAAAACCTTCCTCTTTTTTTTTTTAGTAAGTCCTTAGTGATACTACAATGAGTGCAGCCTTATCTACCTGGCACTCATACTTTACAGACACTTGCAACTAACATTAAGATTTCTAAATTACAAAAGTCTTCCAGGTACTTTATGGGATCAAGCTATAAAATGTAATTTCTAATTTGTATTACGATGAGCTAAAATACGTTAAGATTGGTCAGAATGTTTCTTTTTTTCAAAGGTGGGAATGAAAGGCAATAGATAGGTTATTGATTTGGGGTTTCAGATGAAACAACAGAGTAAGAACTCAACCTTTGTGCTCCCTCTCCACAGTAATACGATCTGGCTAAACAAGTTTTAAGTGTTAATCTCTTTGGTCTTTGGTGCTGACAGAGGGGAGCGAAGCAGCAAGATGAGTTCTTGCAAACCCATTCACTGCAAACACACAAGAGAAACAATTTCAACAGAAGCTCTTAACTGCTTTACTGAAGGTACGGCATCAACTAGGGAGACCTGGCTTGACTTTCAGATCCTAAATTAAAACTGGAATGAGAAAACCCCTCCAGACCATTCCTTAGGCATACTGTACCATTACAATAGTAGTCAGCAAGAAACACCATGCACCAAACATCACAATACCGTTTTCTCATCTTTCTTTCAAGCTAAAGCACATTCGAACACACAATTAAGTAGAAGCGGCTTGAACTTGGAAGACGCTCCAGGAATTACTCTCCTAGAAAGAAAGCGGTGTAAGGAAGAATACCCAGAAGCCACAACGCCTCTCCTAAGTCAAGGCTATCGCCTGGGCTCGAAACCCCAACTGCAGACTTTGGTCAGCTAACTTTACGTGCTTTCCGGCACGAACCAGCCAGAAGGCACCCGAGCCCCCAAGACCATAGCAGAAGCCGGGCAAAGCGGCAAGAGGTAAATCATGCTTTTGAGAATGATTATTTTTTTTTTCAAATGCCGTATTTCCTTTAAGTCCCCCTCCAGTCCTACCGGGAAGGTCAGGCGGCAGCAGCACCTCCTCCGGGAGGCAGAAGCGAGGGCAAGCCGCCCCGGAAAGTACCTTGTACCCGCCGTGCCGTGCCGTGCCGTGCCGTGCCGCGGGTGTGGGGAGGGGCGGGCACGGAGGCAGCCCGGCCGCTGCCCACCCCGCTCCCGCCCGGTGCGCCCCCGTGGGAGAAGCCGGGAGAGCTGGGGCTGCCTCCCCCCGCCGCCGGCCGCTCCCGGCGCCGCTGCCGCCGCCCGGCGGGGCGACGGGCGCAGGCACTTACTTTCCCGGGTGCGAAAGTTGAGCGGCAGCGAGCGAACTCCACGGTTACCGCCGGGGCGGCGAGAGGGGTGTCCCGGGGGCGGCGGGGCTGGCCTCGGTGTGCGTGCGCTGCGGGGCGCGGCGCTGCTGCCCCGCCGGCCGGGAGAGGGGGGCAGCCGGCGGAGGAACCTCGCACGGCCGCCGGCGGTTGGCTCGCAGCCGCTGGCCTTACTTCCTGGTGCCGGGTTAGATTTGCATGCGGGGCTGCGAGGGGAGCGCGGGCGAGAGCGGGAGAGGCTGCCGGCGGGGAGCGGGCGGCTGCTGCCGGCGGGGAGCGGGCGGCTGCTGCCGCCGGCCCCCGCGGCTGCGGGCGGGAGGCGCGGCTCCTCCGGCTGAACCACGGCAGGCTGAGCGGAGGGAGGCTGCGGCGGGGACGAGGTGGGGCAGGAGCCGTGGAGGGGGTGCAGGGGCTGTGCCTCTGCCGGGCTGCCTCAGGGCCGGCGGAGCTGCTGCGCTCGAGGAGTGAGTGCCCCCGTGCCCCGGAGCAAACTTCATGAGGCGAACTGGCCTCCGTTAGAAGTTGTAACGGAATAAAACCGTGTTAGCCTGAGGGGGAAAACAGAAGAGGCTGTCTTGGTCCACCAACAGCCTTAAACCCATCATGAACGTCTCCAAAGCTCAACTGTAGCAACGCCTAAGGTCCATTGGAGGCTGGGTTGGAAGAAAACAAAGAGCAAGTAAGATTGTCTTTTAATTTTTTTGTTGATTTTTTTTTTAAAGGATTTTTTACTAGCCTGTTGAAAAGCGAAATAAGATCTCATAGGTCAGCAAAACAGGAAATATGAATGTGTGGACATGACACCCAGAGGATGCAGCTGAAAAGCTCTACGAGAACTGGAGTCCGGGTGTCGTATGTGTGCTGCCAGACCACCTGGATGAGTTCGGGTCATGGAGATTTCAAAGGCAGAATTTAAAAAACAAACAAACAAACAAAAAAAAGACATTTAAGCTTTCCAGGTAAAGTGTTGAAGACAGTGAAACAAGTTTGGGAAACAGTCAGAGTGGTACAAGATGCTGAAAGGTATCTCTGTACCCTTTCTTGAAGTCCACCAACAAGGCTGAATAACTGTGAGTTGGAGCAGAGTGAGGAGCTGGCGAGGACTTCCAGCAGACCATCCAAATAGCTGGAAATGGCTCAATGCAGCTCACACCCTATGGGTTTAAGAGAAGAACCTGATTCATGTCAGTAGGACTTACAGATCTTTGGCACTGATGTAAAGGTCTGCCACACATGGTCACCTGCAACTGGCACGATCGCTTCACTGTAGTAGGAGCTGCAGTCCTGTCTCAAGGCTGTGGCTCCAGCACACGGGCCACTACCTTGATCCCGCAGAAGACTCAGTCCGTAGAAGCAGTCAGACCATAATCTGCCACATTTCTAAATCAGTCCCAGATGTCCCTGGGCATCTGTAGAGCTCTGAAAAGCAGAGGGCAATAGTTGCTTGTCTTCTTTGAATTACATCATCAATGATTCAAATAATGCAATGTAGATGCAGATGTATAAGACCAGCCTCTAAAAATATTGTAGGGTAAGACAGTAAGGAATTCCTTCAAGATCTATTAATAAAAAGTTGGTAAATATTTTCTCCCTTCCCCAACTTATTTAAAGGTGTTTAAAAAGAAGGAAAAAAGACCACAAAACAACCTTCTCCCCTATGAAAAGTTTATACAAAAAGGAAACATCTGATTTAATTTACATTGTCTTTGGGTTTGGGGATTCTTTTTCTGTCAGAAATTTGGATTCCAAAAGTTTATGCAAAATGAGCAATTTCAGTATGGACGTGCTAACACAGAGGGTCAAGAGAATGTACTGGTAATGCCTCATGTTTGCACTTTCCTCTATAGCATAAGTACCTCCATCTTGTGTCTTTCTCCTGGAAGAGGAGAAATGGTGCACAGATCCCACATCTGTCTTGGCCTTCCTCCTTTCCTTCCTATTTCTTCTTTCCCTTATCAAGTATTCCAGCGGGTTTAGAATTCTCCTATCAAAGCATTAGTGTAAATAAACCAAAATTTAGTTTTATAAATGCATAATAGAGTCTAGCAGTCTGGTAAAATACAATCTTACCTATAATGTAAATAATTTGGAACAATAAAAAAGTGCTGAATTACCCTTAACAGGCTGCTGTGCAACATTAGATTGAGAAGGCATAGCACAAACTCACCAGTTCTGCCCCGAAAGAACTAATACGAAGAAGGGTTGGAGTAGAATAAATACACTGTGCTTTACAAGAAGAAAAAACAAAGACAGGTTGTTAGTATCATTTGAAATAAGTCATGGTTTTGTGCATCCTCGTTCCCACTGTTAAGAGGAATATGTACAAAATCTACCTTAGAAAGCGTAAGCAGGAAGGGAACTCTCTCGCTCATTATATATTCACCAAGAGGGAAAAAAAAAGCTGGTTCCAGCCTCCCTGTGTCTCTGGATCTGCTGTTAGTCACATGTTTTAAACGTCTTCGTGTATAGATCAAGAAAGAAAGTAGAAGCCTGTCACTGAAGTGGAGGTCCTTGTACGAAGGACTGTGAGCCATATTAGCCAGCTAGCATTCATGCTCAGCTATTGATTTTCCGCTTTGGGCCTACTTGACTCCCAGACTACGTCTCTACTGCTGAATTAAGCATGGCTGCAAGACAGTGCTCCAGTACCGAGGAGTCCATGCCCATGCTGTTAAATTCTCTTGGCATCCAGAACATGGGGACTACACCAAACTGGTGTTGGAGTAGTCCCTGGCCCAGGTTAACTTCCAGATCAGCTCTGGAAATTTTACGAGTGGTAAGTGGCCTGGGATCAATCTAGTAATTTGTCAGCAGACTCAGAAGAATGTCCAGGAAAGTTTCCTTGGGCACCATTAATTACTGGCCTATACGTAGTCCTATAGACTCCAGACCAACCCAACTACGCACCCGTGTAGGTAGCTGCCGATCATTGTTTGGATTGCGTCTGGGAGCATGAAGTGGCACAAACTGTAAGGGGCAGTGGCTCTGGGCAGTAAACTTTGTCACGGACAATGAAAACGGACAGCAGACTTCACTCTATGTTTTTATATATTCCTTAATCTCATTGTTGCTGAGCTCTTTCTACAGTATGCTGGAACCCAAAAGCAGTGCAGTAATAGAAGAATACTAGTAGTCATGAAAGCATAAGTGGCACAGCCAGAGCAGTAGTTTGAGAGAGATCCCAAGCAACACCTGGGTCCATTCAATAAAAAAAAAAAAGGCAGGGAAAAGATCACTTTGTTCAAAAATAAGTTTACAAGGATTTGAATTCTTCATAGAAGAACAGGGAAAGAGAGAGTGAAGATACCTGTAAAACTAAAACATTGAGACATTTGGCTTTTTTGAATGAGCCAGAGTTTTGGAAACTTGTTCTCAATTTGTTGACACAGTAAAATGTCTTTTCTCTAGAAATTCCAGCGTTTACATAGTCACTGCTTGCATTGTTTTTCTGTATTGTATTTCTTCCTCAAGGGATTATCATTAAGTAGTTAAAGTCCAAATTGTTAACCTGCTTTGTAGTAATGATGTGGTAATTTTTAAACAAGTAGCGAAGAGTGGATTATAAAAAATGAGATCCAAGTCACACAGTCATTCTTCACACAATGTTGTTGGAGGAAAAAAAACCACAAAACCCCAGAAAATAAAAGCAGTATGTTTTGGCATTCATTTTGCATTGTTTCCTTTCTTATTGTAACCTGTGATTTTAGAGAAGGCCATATTGACTTATGTAAGAAGAATATTTACAAATTTTATTCTAAGAAACATGCTCTTCATGTGATAAAGACGGTTTGCTTTTGTTTGTTTGTTCAAAGAAAAACAGTATAGGAAATAAATGTTACTTTCAAGTATGAAGCAACAAGTTAACGCACACTTATGTGTGGATATTCATCAATTCCTGTTCTTGTTTCCCGTTTGGAGCCTGGAAAAACAAGTTTTGCGATAGTAAAGAGAAACAAAACCAAAAAAAAATCTTAATTTTTAATGGGACTTCCATTGTGATTATTTGAAATGTATTCATTTACAATCTTGACTAATTTTATGGCTAAAATTTTGGAAATTATTTAAAAACACTTCAGGGAATAATGCACAGATCCCTCTATTGACTCAACCTGCATTTGACCTGTCATTCAGACTAACACTACAAATACTCAGTAAGTTAAATTAGGGACAGCTGGCATCTTTCCCATAGACAGGGGTGTGCCTAATGCACAGCTGCTTACATTTTATTGCACTGATATTTTCTGGCCATAAATCCTAAATTCACCCTTTTTTATTTCATCTTGTTACTTTTAATTCCCATGAATGACCCATAATAATACAGGACATAGAAAAAGTGCTTGCCTTGAGGTACTCTGAGAGTTAATAAAAGCTGCTTCTTCTGTGTCTTTGCTGATTTTAAATATTTTATTCACCTGCCCTTACCCTTTTTTATACACAGGAATCTTTCCCATTTTGTTTCCGCTTGTTTCATGGCTGTGAGCTTAAAAATTGCTAGTTAGCGAGTCAAAATGTTTCCAACACTGGAAGCTGGTTTGAGAACTGGTTGCAATGAGCTAGGTTGTGTTGGTGGCAGGGCACTGGTGAGTATCCTGAAAATGGCCTCTGAGTGCCCTACAGAATATCCCGATTGCCTTTCTGTAGAAATGACAGCTCAAATAAAGGGTCGTCCTGATTGTCATGAATATCATCTTACTCACAGAACCAAGAAAAGCAGCTGGACCGATGGGTTCTTCACAGCTCATTTGGCTACGCGATGATAAGGGTGAGCTGACAACAAGTGGTTCCAGGAGCCATCTGCTTTCAAAGATTTGTGGCCATTTGCAGATATTCTTATTGGTCTGAAGAGGCTGCTGACGCTATTAAAGAATGTGTTTAATTTATGCTTAATTTAATACACAGTTCTGTGATCACTAATATTTAATTACCTGAAAGAACAGATTTGAGCTAATTCAGGAGCAGGTGTATGATCATTTCAAATTAGCAGGATTACACAGTGGTGATATTTTTGTTTGTTTGTTTCCTGCCTTGTACTCTGGGCATTACACCTAGTATCACCAGCCTGGATGGGTGTCCGGCCTGCATCTTGCCTGTCCTGTGCCATGTGAATTGTTAGTTCAGAAGCAACATGGTGTTTCTGGAGGCAGCTTCCAGAGTGGGCTGCTGTCAAAGTGTAGCTTTCCTTTTCCAAGATCAGCCAGTTGCTACAGAAAATTTCCTTGTGGAGAGGCACTGGACCATCATTAGCATTGCCGCTGTGCAAGAGCAGTGCAGTATTCAAGCTGCTCTTGAACAGCTGCAGTAGCAGTAGGAAAGCAGTCCCATTCCCGGTCACAGCCATGCAGCAGTATGAGGCATCCCTGTACCAAGTACAGCTTTCATTTTCTTTTGGGACAGCACAGAGCATCAGGCAACATATGTGGATGTCGAGTTAATGAAGTCAGAGCTGGTAGCACTGATGAAAACATTTGGTACCAATTAAAGTTATCAGCCCCCTCCCCTTGTTGGACAGGGTTTGTGAGAAGTAGCTCTTATCTGGGACAGAAGATAGTTATCACTGGAGTACCACTGAGCATCAAGAAGAAGGTTGCCTTGGTTATATGAAACCTGGAAACACCTAACTTTTGCTGGTGCATTATCCATCAGCCTGGGCTTGGGAAGGTGACGGCTACTTGTGTGAGTTAGGAGGTGACACCTGCCACCCGTAAAGTTCTCAGCCTGCACCCTCTGTGGACGCGGAGGACGTGTTGGAAGGCTGTGCCACCTATAATGGCAACATGGTAGGGTGATGTCTTTATTTCCTGTCTCCTGACAACTTTCCATCAGCAGGAATGCCGAGAGGAGCTATCATGGATCATTACAGCTACTTCACTGCTGTCAGCTCAGGCTGGCTGGTCTGGCAAGGCATACGGCACTCACATCTTTCATATCTCCTGCCTGTCTGATGCTGTGCAGCCATGCCAAGTACAAACCTGCTGCTGAGCCCATTTGGAGCAATGGAGTTGCTGAATCACCCTAATACTGGATGAGCCTGCTGACCTCATTTTGCATTTATCAGCAACTTAGCTGTTGCTAGAACCTCTTTCAACCTCTTCCAGGAAAGCTCACCTCAGGGTAGGGCTTCAAAATGGCTGTGCAACATGTCCAAAAGGATGTTGGAGGGCTACTGAACTGCCCTTCCAAACCAGGCTCCCCTTTGCATGCTGTGTCCTCCACAAAAACTTAGAGAGCCGAAAGATCAGATGGTGGCAGGGTAGGAGCGTAACAAGTGGAACTACAGCCAGTCCCTCCACCAGCTGCAGCTTGCTCGTTTCCTGTGAAAACTGGGAGGGTGACATTGTCAGGGACAACCTGACTAATTGTTTTCTGCTGAGTGGTTAACAGCTGTTTGCTGTAACTTGAAATCAGGCATATGTCAGACATGAGCAGTAAATCAACTTTTCTCTGACTTTCCTGTTCCCAGTTGCTGTTTCCCCCTGAAGCCCTTTGTATCCCGTTCTTGGAGCCAGGCCCTACTGGCTTTGAAATCCCAGCTGCGCCATCCCATCCGTTGCAGCTCTGCAGCTCTTTGCCCCAGGCTTTGAAATGTTTGAAATTTCAACCCTTAACATCTCTGATGCCATCCAGCCCTGCTGTGAAAGCCCCCAAATAATGATCTCAGCTGGAAACAAATGAAAAGTAGGAAGTAATTAAAAAAAAAAAAAAAAAGCAAAAAGAAAATCAAATCTTGAACAAAACTGGACACAGCAACTATTTCCAGACATATTTAAATTGAAGTGTAGAAGATAGGCACTGCCCAAATTCTTGTCCAGGATCAGGTTGTAGCAAGAATCTCATACAGCATCTCCTGCAGGCAATGCCTGCTCTATTAGGAGTTGTTCCCTTAGCAGCTGCTGAGCCTTGGATAAGTTATCTGCTGTGGAGGTGTTTAGGAGAGGATATGAAGGGGTCAGGAAGGCTAAGTCTGAGGTAGCACGAGATTCTGGGGGAGTAGGAATAACTGATGTTCATTATGGTCACTACCAATCTACTCTGAGTCTATGCTAGCACTTGTGATCTCAACAGCAGCTGCATTTGTCAACTGGCTCCACTCTTTGGATGTCCTAGGATACTTTATTTAGTCCAAGACGGAGTCTGTTCTTATCATCACAACCACCTCTTTCCAGCATCCACACATTTGCTGCCACAGAACTGCCAAGCTTGCTGGCTATCATGTGGTGAACTCCCTGTGCTTGATGTTCTGTTTTCTGCCACAGTCAGCAGAATTGCGTTAGTAAGTGAATAAAAGTAATCCTTTTTCTTCCCTTAACTAGACAGGTTGTTAACCTTTCCAAAGGTTATTTGAAGCTCTACACCAGCAGCTTCTGCCCTGCCTGGATCGGCTCAACTGTTGGCAGCTTCCATGTGCATATTCTTTGGATAGGTTGCTCCTAAGCCATGAAGGGCTGTGGATTGGAGTCAGTGAGGGATGGCAAACCTACGTTGGTGTTAGACCTGGGGAAAAGGAGACCTCCTAGGATAAGTGGAAGAATATACATTTCTGAAGGATGCATGGCATGATCTACTGCCTTTGAGACAGAAAATAAGTGGACTTGCAACAAGGTGGAGGGCAGTGAAGACAGATTGCTCTGGTGGTGAAGCCTCTTCTACTTTACAGGCAAGCCTAACTCTTGGTAACATGTCAAGTGGCTCTTTCCAAGGGACAGGACTGCTGGGGATAAGAGAGCAATAGTGGGACATATTGGGACCACAGACCTGGAAGACTTGCATGAGTATGACATGCAATTCAATCTGACACAAAGTATGGTGGTGCAGGGGTCGGAGGGACACTCTGGGTAGTAATGGGGAGGTACCATATGGCACAAGCTTGGGGCAAACCAAGGCAGAAGCCTCTGGCACAGACTTAGGGGAAAGCAAGAGTTAGGGAGCAGAGTTAGGGAGCAGCATTCCTCATGTACTAGTTAGTTTGTTAGTAAAGTACTTGGGACCAGAATGAATGCCTAAAAAATGCTAAGATAACCCAGGAAAAGGAAAAAAAAAGCCATCTTGGAGCATTTGGGAATAGATGGGGCTTTTGGCTGCCAAGAGTACTTCATTTCTCCTTGGATGTCTTTTCCATGTGGGCAGGTTTTTGTGCTCAAATTTGTCCTCTACCTTAAAGTGAGTGACCTCAAGTACAACAAAGGGATACCCTAGATTCTTTGCCATGGAGTCCCTTTTCTTCTCTGAAAGTATGTGTATGTCCCCACTCAGGATATGGTCCACCACCGTAATGACAATAAACCTGTCAGCACCCATCTCACCCATCCTTTCCTTTCCACTGTTGCCCCTAACCACCAAACCACCTTGCAGAACTTTCCAGAGACATGTCTTTTTTCCTTAACTTTCCCAAGTCCATTTGATGTCCCCACTGAAGCATCTGTGGGAAATGGTGAACTGTATCTTGATATGTATCGCCCACAAAGGTCTGCACTGTGGTACAGCTTAAGGGCTTGTTTCTGAGGAACACCAGCTATATTTATGGCTTGCATAGGTTTATGGCTTGACTTTAGTTAGGTTGGCTGTGAGTCCGTGACAGTGCTGTATTGGCAGACTGGTTGTGCGAACTCTGATGCAAAGGCAAGGGTTAAGGAAGAGATCTGATGAAGAGATCTGATGCAAGGCAGGAATCTAGGATAAGATCTATGACAAAGAAGCCTGACTGGTGAGTGTCCATTAGAGATGGCCAACACATGTAAGATTGCAAGCTAGCAGGTGACATCCAAGGATCGTTATCTTTGAATAGAATGAGCAGGGCAGAGGCACGAGGGCATTGGGGCAGACCCTTGGGACGGTGCTAGCTGTGAGGGAGCCACTGAATTTATACTACGGCAAAGCCAACTTAAAATTAATTGATACGAATTTAATCCACCAAAACTTTCTCTTACATGTATCAGGGCAGTGCTTTGTATTAGATGGCCACTGCAATTTTGGTCCAGTAGTACTTAAAATGAAGCTTACTGTTGTATTGGACCACAGCCTTAGAGGCAAGGGTGGCACTATAAATACAACTCAAATATCAAAAGCAATTTAAGACTGAGCTCCGGGGGCATTAGGCTAATCTTGTAGATGCCATGCATGTTAGGAGATGTCTGATTAACTAAGTTAATTTTCATCCATATGAAGTAAACTGGCAAGCATATGGACATTTTTTTTCTGTTCCATTCTGTTTTTTGTTCTGTTCTGTTGTCCGCACTGTAACATAAAGTTATATTAAACAGCTTCCATGAACAAGACAAACAGTTCACACTACTAACACGAGGTTATTAGTGCTACCTGCAACTAGGTTCCACACATGTGCAAACACTGCTGTAACTAAGGCAGCCCTCTTACTCATAAAGGGTTACATTTAAGCGAGCTGGTACTCAGAAGTAAATCAGGTTTGCTCACAAAAAGAAACACAGAGGTGCACTGCATAGTCCCCCAAAGCATAGAAATGCATACATTACATTAGGCATGCAAATTGCCTAATGATAAGTGTGGCTAATTTGCTATTTGTGTGTATATATCAGCATTTCTTCAGGTGCAGCTGTGAGGGTGCTTGTGAAATATGCAAGCTCAGAGATAAACTGAATGAACCCAATCTTTAACGTTTAAAATATGTGATACGCAGTAGATTCTAATCTAATTCTAATCTACTAGCTAAAATACTGTAGACAGTTTTTCCAACCTTACGATTTGTGCTAAATAAAGCTGGTGAAAGTAGGTAGAAAAAACCCACTATTTTGGGCCTGAGAAATCAAAAGGATGATACTACTTTTCCAAGTGTTTCACCTCCCAGGAAGGCCACCAAATAGGGAGCTACAAAGAGAGTGGAGAGTATCGGAACCATCCAGAAGTGTAGCTGCTAAGAGACTCCCAGCACCTTGGATATCATCGCCAAAAGAGCTCAACTGGATTCCATATCTTTCAGGTTCTTAAATGGGCTCCGATGGGACACAGCTGACCATATCTGACTCTGCATGTTCTCCTACTTCTCTGACTTCTGATTTCCTCTTCAATTTGGCATTTAGACTTAATAGGAGTATATAGAGCTATGAAGATTTTCTCTCTTTCTGTAAATTTTCTAATGCTTTTGATAGGTAACATTATTATTTCAGTATAGATGACAGGTTTGGATAACTGTTAACATTTATTTAGATGATTAAGCAGATTGATTAGTCATAAAAATATTTTAAAAGTGGAAAAACCCCACCCACAGCCCAGATAGGTATCTGCTTCATAATTTGCAGGTATAGCTGAAAATTTAAAATATCTACTTAACCAAGTAATACACTAAATGAGAAAAAAAAACTATCAGACAATCCCTAAAACCATATATTGGATTAGATTTGTAGATAATTACACAAATGCTTTCTCTAAAAAGGCAAACGTGCACACATTTTAAACCATGATAGCTGTTGTCCCATTGCTTGGTGACATTACTCAAAATGCTGCTCTGCTTTGCCATCACTTCTGCACGAATGTAGTGCATTGTCAGGGACTGACATTACCCGGCCTCCAAAGTAGCTGCCTGCGCTGATGTGTCAAATCAATGTCTGCCAACTATGGTGATGAGGTCATTGAGCAACAGCCAGTTGATCTGTCAAGCTCATGATCAGAGGAATGGTTCACAGCAGTCCCAAAGCAGTAGAAGAAATTTCTATTAGTGACAGCACAGCCCTGACGACCATTTTGAGCAAAAACTGCCAAGTGGCTCTTATGCCACTAAGCTAGAGAGTGGCTTCCAGAGGATGAGGATGCTTCAAAACAAACGGGAATGTGGCTGCACAGCAAGATCATGGCCATGCCTGCTGCAATAAAATCAAGGAAGCAGAGCCTGGTCATCGCTATCTATCTGCCACGCCTGCATCTGTGTCTCAGAGTTGTCTGTCTTAGACATTCATGTTTGTGAGCGAATAAGTCTTAATGCAAAAACCAGTATCACTCACTTTTCTGAGTAACTGTCTTATGTGAATAACCTCCCATTTCATACTCTCCATAATTTATGCACACTACTGCAAAATGAATTAGATTTTTAGTAAGCCACTTTTGAAAGAAATCCACTTCAACACTAACCTTTAAAATGGATCAGTGGAACAACAGCTCTCTCAGATAAAAGCTTTTTGGGCTGAATTCTTGAGATGCTCTGGTAACAGAGCTACTACAGAGCACAGCTGGAACTATGTGGCTGCTTTCCTCATGCTATTTTTTTGCCTTCTTACCTTCCATTTTCTTTTGCATACAGTAACCTAATAGCTCTGGGCTTTGCTTTTTGAAGATTTTTCTCCTTATTGTCTTTTGTCTCCTACCTTTTCTTCTATCCTATTATCTTTTACCTCTTCCTCATCAGGGATCAATTTGCAAATTGGAGCAGGTTCAGCAGGGGGTCACAAAGATGATTAGAGAACTGAATTGCATGACCTATGAGGAGAAGCTGAGACCTGTGTTCATCATGGAGAAGAGATGGCTCAGTGAAGGTCTAATCGTAGTCTTCAGCTACTTGAAGATGTGTTATAGAGAAGAAGGTGCCAGATTCTTGGAGGTGCAGAGTGAAATGTCAAGAGGCAATGGCCAAAGACACAGCAATAAAAATTCCAGATGGATCTAAGGAAAAATATTTTCTCCATAAGAGTGGTTAAACCTGCAACAGATGCTTGGAGAGACTGTAGGATCTCCACCCTTGGAGATACTTAAAACTACTAGACAGGGTCCTCAGCAGCCTAATCTAACTTTGAAGCTAGCCCTGATTTGAGTGGGAAGTTGAACTCCAACATAAATTATTCTGCGATTCTGTCTTCAAATCACTTTGGTCTGCTAATCTCCATTTTCTTAAGGCCTTTTTCTCAAATAAGCTTCCCTTTAACCCACCCCACTCAAGCCTTCTGCCCTACCTGGTCAGCCATCAGCAACACTGGCCCCGAAGTGAGATCATGCTTTTGATTCATGTGCACACCTTCCACTCTGCAATTTTTCATCATACTCTCCCATCCCTGGTTGTCTTTGAACTGGAAGAAGTTACTTTAGCTCTCAGCTGCTCTGCAGGTAGCGTCTGGAAGAAATCTATTGAGCAATAAGAAAACTGCTGAGAGAGTCACACCTGGCTTGTTGCGTACGAGGTTGAGCCCACCCATCCAGATTGCATCCAGATGCTGTATGCGGTGTTTGCATAGGACAGCACTGTCTTACACTGTGTGCAGCTATTTCACTGCTTGATATTTGAAAGCCAGATTTAGAAATATGGCTTTTAACGTCCAATTTAGTATTATGACAACAATAGCAAAATCCTGATGAAAAAACATAAAAATGTAACAAAGATATTAAGACACATTTGTTCTCATCCAAGTTTATCCCTAAGGCAAAGCGTATGAAAGAAAAGACTATTAATTAATTGTATAGGTTTAACCTTGCCTGCCGGAGCAAAATTTCTGTGCTCCATTAATATTAATAATATTAATTAATAAAAATATTAAATTATAGCACTTAGAAATGTCATTGGCCAGACAGATCCCTCAGGCATGGCAGGTAAATTCTTCAAGGACTAAGTAGCCCATTTACTTTTGACTTTGTGGCTTCCCCCTCATCTATGCAGCGGGGAATATGAACAAAGAGAAACAGGAGCCAGTGTGGGCTACTTCTTTAAAAGGAGAAACACCAAAAATCTCTGTGAAGGAGTCCCACGGGACTCCCACTGCTCGAAGAAACCCTCAGGTTGAATGCGACAGCCAGAGGAAAGAGGGACTCGGTGGTGTAGAGGACTCCTCCACCAAGGAGCCACACTTTGGTGTCATGTGCCAGGAGGGAGCTGACAAGGAGTTCCCAAGACTTTGTGGACCCTCAGATGGGGAGCGTGTGAATGCGATGAGGCCTGGGGGGAAGCCAGAGCCCCCAGCTATGGGGGAAGCTTCAGCCAGGTTCCCAGGACTGCTTTCCTGGGTGTCACACTCGGGAGGGGGAGCACGTCTGCCACACTGTACTGTGGCAGGATATGAAGGCAAAGGAAGGCAGAGGCAGATGTTCGTGAAGCCCAGAGATGTCTGTAGGACAGTCCGATGATTATCGTTCAGCTGGCTGTGTGGGTGAAAGGAAGGCTAGGCAGAGGAGGGGTGTTCGACCCAGCCTCGGCTCCAAGGTGGTCAGGAAGCACCTGCACAGAACAGCCACACTGTGCACCCACCTCTGCCAGCAGCTGCCGACAGCCTTCTGAGGCTGAGGGCATCAGCCGGGATCAAACTCCTGTGCAGAGGGGTCACACAGCGTCTGCCAGAGCCTCAGCAACTGCAGGCACAGGCCACAGCTTCTGGGGGGCAACACCGCATCACCTCCCCGGACACTGCCGTTCTGCAGCTACAGGCTCCGTCACCGAGACTGTCCAACCCCGGGAGACTGGGGCGATGCCAAACCATGAAAGGACTTTGTTTCCTTATCATTCTCCTGCATTACATGCAAACGACGATGTGAACCCTGAGGATGGTTTGTGCTGTATTTAAGGAAGGGGACAGTGGTGACCTCCATATAAGCCATGCACCAGTTCTCTGACAGAGATGCATTTTGGCTAGACTGAAGTAGGCTAGATATGGACAGCGGGCAGAGAATTACCCACTCTTTCATGCAAAAACCAGCATGCCGCTTTTGAACACGCTGCTGCGTATGCTTTGTGAGTATTACGCTTCTTGACATTATCCAGTACGTGGGCTGCGTTGAAACAGGCTTTACAAAAAAAAAGACAGACAATGATAAATGTAAAAACTAACAGCAGCATAACACAAACTCTCTTTCCCTTCCAGGCTTCACTATTTATTTTCTGTGACAATTTATAAAAACTTTTCAATTAACTACTCAGAAAATACTCATTATTTTTGTGAACTGGCTCAGCTGTGTCAATTGTCAAAGACAAAAGAAACAAGTACGACCCTAAACTGGTGTATTATGTGTGCTCTGAAGCACAAAGAGAAGTAAAGGATTACAGTGATTACACCAGACGAGGTGATGAGAACGTAATAGAAAAGCGATACCACAATAACCAACAACAAACACTGAAAGCAGGTTAGTGGGTAAACTAAAGAGAGTTCCCAGCTCTTACAGAAATAAAAATACCATCTGGAACAAAGCAACGCTTTCTTTCCTGGGGCATTTTTCATAGCATGTTTTACTAAGCCAACTAAATCAAAGGTTTTGGAAAACAATAATGTGAGAACAATTAGGAGTGGAAGATAATGTTCAGGTAATATTTGAAGAAAAGCAGGGAAACCCCAAATTATTCAGGAAGGCTATCGCACTTAAAAAGGATAAAAAGAAAAGTCTCTACACTACTAATGTTGAACAGCCTCAACAGAGGCTGCAGAGCCTGAAGCTGGATGAAAGAAGAGCTCAAGGGTTAGGAGGGCCATCAATAAATTGATAGTAACCTTTACCTTTTGGTCAAGGCTAGAAAGTAGTGTTTAGAGTGGTTCCTGGAATGAATAGGTTAAAGCTTTTTCACCCACACCAGCATTAGTTACTGTAATAGGACTTTGAGGTTTGGAGCTGGGGCTTTTTGAGGAGAGGTAAACATACATACATGTCAATCCAGAGACAGTCCCTGCCCCAGAGACTTCCCAGTCTGGATGTAAGGCATGAATCCCGATGTGGAAAGCAGATAGGGAGTGGAAGATGTTTTGTTGACAAAAACAGTTGTGAAATAGATGGCACTGGGAGAGAGCAGGAGAATTGGTGATTGAAATGTGGAAAAAAACCTGTTTGCCAATATAAAGAAGAAAATGCCTGCTGCCAATATACCTGTGACCAGATCAGGAAAAGACTCAAAGAATGAGGGAGTGGGAGAAGTGTGTATGAAAAGTGTGTAAAAGAACTACAGGGAACTTCTCAATCTGGAGAAAATGTTGATGTAAATAGTAACCAAAACCACGGAGCCTCATCTTTACTGTTCTGCCTCCTGAGGCTATATCTGTATGGGAGAGAGAGGAAGAACAGTGCCAGAAGTAAACATGCATGATAGGAGTTGGACACTGACTTCTCCTCATTTCACTGTCAGATCATAAAGTTATGAGACTTGTTTATTGACGGATTTCATTCCTGGTAATTATTAATGGTGTTTATTGAAACCACCACCACAACTGAAGCCTACTGTGCTACATACTGTGTAAACATGGAAAGGCATTTCCTGACACTGAGTAAAGGGCAATAATAATAATAATAATTAAAAATACAGTAAGTGGCGATGAAAAATGAAATAAAATCCTCTGTACCTCAATAACACATGACCATTCAAGTTTCATCAGCTAACTGCTTCTGAGTGTCACAGTAGGGACAAATCTTGAAAAGGGATTTTGAGAAGGAAGATGAATTTCAGGAGATTCCAGCTGTTTAATGTGAAGTCATGCCTCCAAAATTCTGTCAGGAATTATTACTGAAAGTTAGGCTTTATTTATTTGTTACCTCTCTATTAATTCCCTTTCACTTGGTCTGTCACCGTAAATTTGTCTGTTTAATTTTTGGTGATTATATATGTATACACACACACATGCAAACTGTCTCTCAGGCTTACTCTAAGATTTCTGGCTAGATGTTTATCTACCTGATATCAGATTTTTTTTTTTCCAAGGCCTTTGGGTAAGATCAGATCGACTTTTGATAGATCCAAGGTTCAAAGCTCTTTGTACTTGCAGATAGAGTAGAAAGAGGAAAGCATATATTGTTTTGCCAGTTTTTCAACTTTTCCTCCTTTCTGTGTTACCTTTAAATATGCCAACTCTATGACCAGAATTATTATGTTCTGATTTATTGTTGGGAGCCGGATTTGTTTGACTTGAGTTATGCCACTCTCACTGGTATTTTGGTCAGCTGTATCCATTTGTCTGCATCCAAAAGAAAGAAGAGAAATCTCTTAGGAATTCTTCTACTGGCATGCAAGAGCTAAAAAAATGGTTGGGGGACATTAGTCTTGAAACTGTGGGCAAGAGAAAGGACTGCTGGCACAGAAACTCCCCTTCCAGGTCTTTTCCAGGAAACCTCTGGTGAAGACTCATAGCTACGCTCTCCCTCTGATGCTAGTAACTCCTGAAACTCCTCCACGAAGCAAAAGGCTCAGGAAAGTAACATGAGCTTCTCTAGCCTCCCTCAGGAGGCTTTGCCTCTGAATTGCCTGCCGCTGGCCAGGAGACCACAATTTGTCTGTATATCTCAGTACTGAGGTGGGTAGTCACCGCAAGAGGCAACTTGTGACTTCCCTCTCCTGATATGGGAGAGGATCCAGGCATAGAGGAGTGCCTGGAGAGGACTCCATTGCCACTTTCTTCCCTATTTATGTTGTAGGGGAAAAAAAAGTAGAAGTTAAAGAAACTGCACAACGGTTACAGGATGTCCTGTTGCATTTATCTAGCGATGCAGGCGAATGACTCACCCAAAATATTTGATGATCGGAAACTATTATGTTTTTCTTTCTCTCTCACATTTCTTCCTGAAAATATCAAGCATTCAAACTCTGAAACATGGCTAAAGGCGACATCTTAAAGCTATATGAATTTAAGGAAAGAATAAGGAAACTAAGTCTCTCTTTGGAAGCTTATCGTAGTCCAGAAAAAATCATGTGACAAAAATGTGCCTGCCAATCGCTGAAAGCTGTGTTACAAGAAAGCAAACGGTATCATCCAGATCACTGGAAAAAGTCCTGCCCCAAGCATACTCTTTGACCTGTATTATATACTGAGTTTATTATCCTGATCTTTTTTTTCTAACAAAGCGACATCCATGAGTGTTTAGTCATGCCAGCCGCAATTCACACCTGCATTAACAACCTTAAACTGTTCCCAGTTCATGTTTTATGGAACCCAGTGCAAGGTTACTCACCTATGAGTGTCCAGGCTGTAGATCGCTGGTGCGGGGCCTGTGCACAGCTGTGGGGATGCTTGGTGTCTGCTTCCTCCCTTTGTCATATCTCCTCTGGACCAGCCTGGGAGGGGGAAACCTGAATCCCAGTCCCTGCTCCAAGGGACATATAAAGTAAACAGAGATCGGTTATAAAGCCTGCTTGAGTATGGTCCTGTACGTACCTGTGCTAAGAAACAACCTGTCCAAAAGAGTCTGCAGTCCAGGAAAGGAAATACGATTATCGTCATTTCATACAGAAAAAATGGAGGAACTATTACGGTGACTTTCCCAAAGTCATGCGGGAAGTCTGCAAGAATGGAGCCTATTTCCATTGACTACCAGTGTAATAGCCTGAGCACACAGCATTTAAGGAAGAAGAAGAGCACATGAGCCCTTTATTAAGACTACAGAGAGAACAAGCCATGTGTAAGTTGTGAGAATATCCAATGCACATTGCTGTAGGCTGACTGTCAGCACACACTTTTCGACCTGTAAAGGAGAAAAAGAATCATAAAGGTGGCTGACTGGGGGTGAGAGCAAAGACTGTTACAGGATATTTCACGATGAACCAATTTGTCGTATGGTCATGTCTAAGAAGCAGCCAAGAAACATTAGGCATGTTAACCCAGGAGGAGTGAATAAAGGGTCAGAATGACCATCAGATGATTTTATTTACCTTCAGGATTTAAGACTGTCTTGCTTCATATTTCCTCAGTAACCACAAAGCTAGAAATTTACATGTGATTTTTTCATTGTTTTAATGAAGCCAAGATTATCATGTGGCTCCTTGATTACCATCAGTCGGAGAATTAAGAAAGCTTCAGATCCCATGACATTCACAAGACTGTGAGAGTTGATAGGACTGGCTCTAAGCACACAGAATTATCTCTAGATGCTATGCTTATTTTCGGTCTTGAGCATTCAGCTATTTCTGGGTAAACTTTCTACCTCTCTCTTTTGCCTATAAGAAAGAATTTTTCGGTGCTATGCAATAGAGGAACAGATAGGAAATGGCAGTTCCTGTCCCAGGGACAAGGCAGAAAAAAAGGTGGGAGGCAGAAGAAGAACAATTTAAGCAGCTCAACAGCTTGGCCAGACACTGAAGTCTGTTCCGGCTTTCAGTTCAGAGCTTTGGACTCCAGCACCATTTACATAGAAGATATTGTTTTATAAAAGTCCAATGGGTTATGCAAAGCAAGGCACAACTAAAGGCAGTCTAAGAATATTATACTTAAAACTCACAAAGTTTGTGTCTTAAAAAGTCCTTTTATGGGCCTTTTCCAAAATAATAGCTCCCTCAGGCTCAAATGCCTCATACCCAAGTAAAGATTTTGTTTAATTCATAAAGAAGTTGATTTGTCTGCTAGATTGTTTCCCATGGATCAGCCTGTTCACAAACACAAAACATACCGGCATCCAGCTGGGTGTTCCTGCTGCCAATTTCAAGACAATAAATGGTTCAGTACAGAGCAAAATTCAAAACTTTTATTCCACAGAGCAATAAAAGCAGTAGACATTGCCTACTGACACACTGCCAGAGTAAATATTACCTACTGTATAAGTTTCCATTCAGAGCTTTCATCAGGTCAAAGTACAACCGCAGACATTATCAAGCTTTACAAGGCATTAAAAGAGTTTTCATGAATGATCGAAAAACATTTTAATTACATTTTCAAACATATTACTCATTGCATCTTAACGAGCTACAATCTCCCTCAACAGCAGTGTATAACAGGTTGGCACTGTTCTCCTGAAGATAGGGGGTTTTTTTGGGATGAAGCTTTCAGGGAAGAGTTAAATGGCTTCCATGGCATTTCTGGCACCCCAAGACAGGTGTCCCCAGCACATAAAAACCAAGGACAAGTGTCTGACTTCAGCACATCTACAACATGGTCCCTGGCAGCAGCCAAGCCAGGAGCAGGGGTTTGGAGCTCACCGATATTATTTGGTTGTTGTTTGCTTTATTAATACACCCAATTACCACAGAAGGGAGGATGTGTTGGTTGTATGCAGTAAGTGGACCATTGGTAGTTTGGGTTAGGGACCTGTCTCCTAGTGTTGGTGGAAACACTTGCTACAAATAGACCTGCTAGAAATCAAATAAATGTGCTAGAAATAGGAGCATTTGTATATTTTTTCCTTAAAAATAAACCCAGTATGTTCTAACCTTGTCACATTTAACAAAAAGTCAGTTTGGCTCTTTCTGCACCTTCAGTGAAGCCATGTACCAGTTCACAGCTTCACCTTGCAGTCGGAGTGAGACGTCCTGTGTGCAAATACACCCAGGCAGTGATCAACAGACCTGATTCTGTCCTGAGCTCCAGCATGGCTATTTCATCTCTCCCCATGTTGGCGGGTAAATGGAAGATGCATTTGCTATTTGAGGAATTTGAGCTGTTGCACAGATAGAAACCCCCATATCAGCTGTGAGAAAATCCCAGGCTTTGTAGTGGGTCTGAAAGGTGAAGGGACTTGGCTGATGGCAAACTCAAGGTGTGAAGAGAGTTTCAAACCTGATGACTTGTCATAATGAATATCTGCCAGCAGCTCCTTTACTTTCATACTGTAAGAAAACCAGCTGAGATGCTTCATCTGGCAATAAGAGAGCAGCAAACCTACCTGGGTAGGTAACAAGGTAAACAGGCTTTAGCTTCTGAATAATATGCCTGTGTAGTCTGGTGAGGAAGACAACAGTTTACCTAATGAAATACAGTCGACTGTACCACAGTTTGAGGGCTCTAGGTATCTCCCAATCATTACAAAGGCAGATTTTGATTCTCTCCGAGAAAATTACATTCCCCAGCCAGCAGATGGACCATAAAATGCGTATGGAGCCTCCTAACAAGGCTTTAAAAGAAATTAATCTGGTCATTTTTATTAGATAATCCAGTCTCTTTTCCTTGGTTCAATGCAAGTCCTTGTGGCCCATCTTCCACGGTTTCGCTAGTCTGGATTTTTTTTTCTCTTTGGTGGTTCTTCCTTTGAAAGGTCACTTTAGAGCTTTCTCCAGGAAAACATTTTTCTGGTTTAATAACATACCTTAAGCTGTTGTTGCACCCAACAGTGCCACACTACTGAATCCTCCCCTGTCTTTGCTTTTACTGACTTGCTTCGCTACTTTGCTTCTTTTTAGGTCAGACTCAGATTGGTTTTTTAAGGCAGTTTTTAAAATCAAGGCTTTTCTCTGCTCTACCCACTGCTCACCAGCTTTGTTTTCAGGCTGCTCCATGCTGTAGCCTGGCAATGATCTGAAGTGTCCCCTCCCAGGGCTGGGGAATGCGTGCACAATTGGTAGGAAACGTAAGAGCCGCCCAGGAGGGTCTAATACAGAAGCTGTTCATTAGGGCCGCTTCAAGCAAATGTGCTCTACAGCACCATCGCAAGGGATGGGAATTGCTTAGGGACTGTGTTTTTATGTTGGTCAAAAAGAGGCACTCCTTTGCAAGACATACCATTTGGTGGGAGAGAAACTCCGAAGAAATGACAGGAATGAAGACGAAGAGACAGAGGCAGGAGGGATGGTCTTTGGGACATCAAGAGTTAAAACTAGGAGGTTGTAATCTATTTATGGAAAAGAGCTAAGAGCTTTGCATATGTGGTAACCAGTCCCAGCTCTTGGAGCAATCGAGGTGGCAGAATCAAACTCAGAATACTAATTACTGTAACTGAAGAATGAGTATACTTATTATCTGATATAAAACAATTTTAGAAACACCCACAGTTTTAAAATAATAGTAATAACAGTAATTGCAAACATGAACTGACAAGTCACTAACAACCCATTATATCACAGCAGTGTGGAAAGGCCTCGTATCTTTACAAAGCACCCTTCTGTCAATCCTTGACAAATATACACACCCCAACGTGGTCTAAAGAGCTGCTGCACAGAAGATGTTAAAATATGTCACAGCCCAACACCCAAATCGTGGTGTTTCTGCTAGGTCTTTTTGTTACTGGAGTAAGGTGGAACTCAAAAAATGGATCAATATCTGCCTTCAAAAAGACATATCTGTTTGTCCAAACAGGTTTGTGCCTTGGTGTAAATCAAACTAAGTTTTCTGAGCTACCTGTTTTCACTTGGACCCAGACAGGGGTCTCAGACTTCCCTTACTTGAGTTCATATGGGATAAGAATAAAACACCAGAAGAACACCAGAAGCTAGAAGACTGGACCTATTGACCACACTGAGGAGCAATTCACAAAGTGTGTCACACAGAGACTCACTCGCTTGAGCCAGAAGTCTCAGGTAAGCACCCTCTCCCCAGGGAGCTGCAGCTCGTCCTTGCCTGCATATCTTCTGAGTCGAGGCAGGCGAGGCGAGGGAGGAGGACATGAGTCCCATGTTTCTCTCCGTTTCCTCAGCCTGCCTTGAAAGGGAAAAAAGACAAAAAGGTTTGCAAAGAAGCAAGAAACTTAGTCAAATACAGACTGGATGCAGTAGGAGAAAAAGAAAAAAAAAAAAGCTTTCTTTTCTTCCAGCCATTCTTGTCTACATTTCATGGAATTCAATTTTTGGAAGTAGTAGCATAACACAACTGAGAAAAAAAGCTACATAACAATTCCCCCTCCCTATTCCACATGGGCATTCAGCAGCTCTAGGACACCTTATCCTGTGGCTGCCCATGGAGAGTGACAAGCAAAGGAACCAGGAGGAGGAAGAGGGAACATATTTGCCTTCCTTGTGCTTTTTGATTTTGGAATTTTAATCTGATATAATCTACAGGATGATCCAGTCTTTAGTTAGCCCCAGATCTAATGAGCTACAAGAGCACTGTGAGTCAGTTTGTCTTCCTACAGCCCTTCTGCGTGCCCTACACCAAGAGCAGCTCAGCCACATCCAGGCTTGCCATTTCCTCCAGATTTGTGCAACCTTAGAAGATGAGATCGAGCCAGACCCTCGTCCTGATTTTTCAGTTACGCAGAGGAGGCTGGGGAACTGGGGTCTGACTTTGTCAGTGTTTTCCTGTGAGCTCACACGAGGGCTGTGATTTGCAAGTTTCCATCTGTGGACAGACCCAGCCTGCTTACTGCCATGCACAATGCCGTTACGCTTTGCTCTCTCCCTGTGTCTTTCCGGATGTCTGCCATCTGGCAGACCCCGCTCACATTTACAGTACTCTCCGAAGAGGGTGATGGATTCGCTTGCCACCAGCCGCACAAACACATGCATTGTATGGGGCTGGCTGTGTGCCTGGCTTCTCCCAGCTATAGTGTAGCCCAGGCATTCTATACATCTCAACCCAGCTGCATAATCAGCTTAGTATACAATAATAATTCATTCTTATTTCAAAACAATCTTGCTCTACTTGCTACCACTTCATTAATTTCTTAGACTGAGTTGCATCATTTCTTCTCTGAGTTACATCCAGCAGCTCCACATCTGCATCACGGCTCCAGAGCGGCACTGTCCTGAGCACCCCCGGGAGTATGGACAGACAGCATCCGTGCGCACTTGGTGCCTAACAAGATGGAGACGAATGGGAAAGAGGTGGAGGCAGTGTGTGAGATAACCTATCGAGATAACTGTGGTGTTTACATAGCAGCATCTGATACTTTAGGAAAACCCACAGTAGATACATAATTAACAGAATAATATTTATTATTAAATTAATCTCTGAGCCAGCACCTGTAAGGGTGGTGCATATCTGCAGCCCTCACAGGAGATGACACAGTTTTAGTCCATAGACAATGCTACGGAAGGGAAAGAATGATAATTTTGGAGAGGCAGCCAGGATTAGGGTGTCCCCTGTCCTGTGCTATGCCAGTGATATTCCAGTTCCCCACTGCCTTTCGCTGCTTCAGACCAGCCCTCGCGGCTCGGAGCAGGAACAGGCCTGTGCCCCCACGTTCAGAGGGACCTTGCCTGCAGCTGGTGCGCCCTGCTTTCACAGTCCCAGCCGCGACTGCTCTTCCCTAGAGAATGAGACACTGGTAGTTTGCCAGCCAGCCTGAAATCACTCAGCTCAAACTGAAATGAATTTTAAGTGAAGGCAAAGTGAAATTATATTGACATGCAAAGCAGAAGCGTTCGGTTGCTGTCTGTAGAGACAGACAGACATAGAGATAAGGAGAAGAAGCACAGATGGCTAGCAGTGATTTTATTTTTTTTAGCTCCAGTTGGCCCTCCAGTTCTTCCAGCTAGAGAGTGTTGGGATGCTGAGCTGGGGTTCAGTCCCTGGGTAAGGCACCCGTTGTCTCTAGATATCTTTAGACTGGTAGTTTAATTTGGATCAAGAACACATTTTTTAAAATAATTTTGAGGTTGCCCCCCTTACTGTGGCTCATATTGCAGTGTAGTCCTGGAGAGTGCAAGCTGAATTCCCGCCAGGGAAAACTTAGCCAGAAGATCACTTCAACCACCGATGCACACTCACCCCACAGGATCGGATTAGAGCTGCTCTGTAATAAAATCCCAGCGATGTGTGCTGCACGGGGCCTCTGCACCGGCTGTTTTCGTCTGTTGCTCCCTTCCCAGGGTGCTGCGTGGCTTGCTTATGTGGACCTAGCTGTAGGAACCTCTCCTGCATGGCTGGACACTGATCTTGGGATTGGAATCTGGGTTGCCCTGGTAGGAAGGCAATATGACAGGAAGAAAACAGGGAATCTCTCCTCAGCTACACTGAAGGGGTTTGGGGCTCACGGCATCCGTGGTACCAAGTAAGCGTTCAGCTAGAATAACCAGGCATTAGCAAGCAGTCATGACTGTTGCTTCTTCTTCTGTATACTGTGTACTTTTAGATATGTTTGTTCACAGCTCTTTGTGTTAACTCCCCAATGGTCTTAGCAAATACATTTTATAGTGCAAGCAGCAAACTGCAGCCTTGCTAATTTTTCTTACGGCCAGAAAACTAACAGTTATCACACCTCAGCAGCTAAGTGTCACTGCCTCAGGCCACTGACTCATTTTGACCTGTTTTTAATGAAAAACTAACCAGGAAAGGACAGCGCAGGTGCTAGCCCACATAGATGGGGGCTGGCAGCTGGTTGCATTGCCTCCTGCCCCTGGCTTTCTTCAGAGACCCGTGGGGAGCTTGAAGTGTTTCAGATGCTGTCAAGAGGGTACCTGGTACCACCCTGCTGCCTGTTCGGATCATATTGGCCAGTTATTCTTTACCCCCAGCACAGGACAGCTGGCTCCCAGGCCTACCAGCTGAAGAACCTGTGGTATTTTTCCCAAAAGCGCAGTTTGCCTGGTGTGCTACAGCGCTTGGGAGTCCTGCTGTGGCCAGCACGGAGCAGCTCGTCTATTTACTTCCTCCGCAATAAGCCGTGGAAAATGATACTGCTGGTGGGGACCCTAGCATTGCCGCTTGGCGTGTGGTCTCAAAAAAATGACTTGACATCTGTCACCAAGATCAGCTGATCACTCTTCTCGTGTAAATGAAAAATAAAGTTCCCTGCATGGCCCAAAAGGCAATACAAAACTCACATTGCAGACGAAGAGAGGAAAGGAAGGGGCAATGTTTGCTTAATACAACCCGGACTCCAGCAGGAATTTGAGCTTTTCTTTATATTCCTTTATCTAAGTTACTGCGAATTGCCGTGCATTTTGCCATTCCTCACGATGGCCTGCTGCGAAAGGCAGCAGCATCTTTAGCATCAGCAAACCTGTGTAGTAATCCAGCTCTGCTCCCGGGCATTTCCTCAAACACCTGCACTAGCCTGGGCACCACAATCTGCTTTTTCTTAAACTCATGAACTTTCTGCAAGACCGAATACCTATAAACCATGACCTATAAATTCTGATTCTTTTTATTTCTCACCCAAGCAGTTGACTTCCAAGCTGGGACCCACTGCTCCTTGGAATTTCTTCTTCTGGCAATTTTCCCAGGTCCCTAATCCCCACCGCTTACCATGTCTGTCCACATGCTCTGAGTTGGCCAAATACTCAGGTTCACTTACCTCATGGTTCGTAGCTGTCAAACAGCTGCTCCTCGCTGGTTCCTCCTCTGGGTTTTCTGAGTCTTCTGTGCTGGCAGAGCTCATTTTTTTAGCTAATTCGACAGTGTTAATTTTGCCAAATCAGCCAAATTGGATTTCTTCTTGGCAGACCTTGATTCTGCAGCCACCGCATCTGTTTGTGAACTGGTTTTCTACTTGCAAAGAGATTAAATGATTTCTCCGCTTCGAATTTTTATAACAAGTGGCAATAATTTTGGATTAGGTCATTCTTCTCATTAACAGAGAAAATAAATGTGCAAGAAGTCAGACTGTTTCTTTCTTTAACTTGTTTGTAATAAATTCCCCCAGTTCTTTAAACAAAGCTGATAAATCAGAGTAACAGACAAGCAGCATGGTCAATCCCAACTGCCGAAAAATCATCTCAGCCTTTCTTCATCTCTGTGCCTCAGGCTAAAACATGAAGTGGACCTGCCGACAATGCAATTGCAAAATAGTTACATTTCAGACATTTTTATCTGTTTTCTGAACTATTATACTGCATCCAGGTCTTGTTTTTGTGTCAGCTGTTTTTGTTCATTTTTTTTTTAACTGCAAGAACTACAGATTTATTTTTAGACGAAAGCTCTTCTTTTTTTTTCAGACAATGCTCTTTACAAGCTGCCTAAAAAAATCAAGAGACTGCCAGTAAAGTCACAAAACTTGGCAGCAAGAGCAGAAGTGGACACAAGCAGTGTCTCTTGCAGAAGCTGCAATCCAGGCACCACGGCGTTCAGCTCTGCAGCCTGAACACGGCTCCGCTGGCCCTGCACTCTGTCCTGCTCCCAGTACTCAGCTCATTCCTGAGCCATCGGGAGCACTTGCTTGCAGAAGACATCCTGCTTTATGTTACATGACCACAAAGGTTGTTCTCAAACCTGACTCTTAACAGCACCTCTTCTAGACAGGATTAATGAACACCCTGGCTGGTAATTTCTGTCTTAGGTGAAGAACCTTCATGAGACTCACTTTCCTTGGGAGAACTGGGCTTCTCGGCGTCAAACCCCAGCACTAAAAGCACTTCTCAGAGTGCGGTTTCTCCTGCAGCGGGAGCCGCAGCCCAGGGTTCCCACGCAGCCACTTTCTGGGGAACTCCAGCTTCCCGTTTGGGGGCAGTTGCTTTCCAAAAGTACAGGTCTGAGCCTGAGCTGCAGATAACATCATTGCATCTGCTGGGAACATCCAAACGCTCTGAGGTCTGAGGGAACCTCTTGGATAAGCCCAGCTGCAACCTGCATCCATGGAAATCATTCCCGCACCAGCACGGACGTTTGGCACGGGCAGTCCTCCCTGCACAACTCTCCGGGGCGATGGGCTCTGCCAGTCTGGAGTTTTCTTGGGCAAAACTGTCCGTGTTTAACCTTCCTAGGCAGACTTGCAGATTAACTTCGCGTATACCGGGAAAGCAGAGCGTACAATTTGCTCCTGTTTGAGATAATCATAGGCTGTCCCAGCACCTGGAACAATTTAATGAATACCCTAGGATGGGTTTTGCTGTCAGATCATAATACCGCCTTTCACAAAAGCTCTTGCCACTGTCTGACACTGTGACAATGTGATGAACCCCCAGAGCTCTAGGTAGCAGTGCACTGGTATGATAAATGTATTTATTCAACCCGCAGTAACTATGCAGAGGAATATCCTCTCTGATGCCCATTCTCTGGCCACATTTTTAGGACAAAAGATTGGGGAAAGGTATTTCATTACTCCCAACACAACAAAGGCACACTGTAAGCCTCTTTACCCATGTTGATGCAGTGCTAAAGCTCTGGTGATGCCATTGCACTCCCCTAATAAACCACAGGGGTTTCACAAGAAGGTTGCAGCACAGCCTTGAGAAAAAGGAAGAAAATGAGTTGAGCCACAGAGAGAGACAGAAAGCTCATGCTGTTGTCAAACCCAGACTGCCTCCAACAGCACTTTTTTTTCCTCAGCGGTCTGAGAACCCAGAAACCCAGAGCAACGTTTCGGGTTTTCAGTGAAGCCCGTGCTGCTGGCAAGCGCTTTGAAACTTGCTCCGGTTTTAGAACTTCACGAGGTGATGGGCCGAGACCCCAGAGACCTGCCAAAAGGAAGAGCTCAAAAAACACATTTGCATGAGACTTGAAGAAGGGTACACAAGGGGCTGATGGCAAAACCACGTTCCCTGACACCCAGAGCTACCCCTGTTGTGATATGTGCTAAAAAGACACCGATCCTTTCGTTCTTTATATGGCGAAATCCAGGGCTCACTCTTAGGTTGGTAGGAGAGGGAGAAGGTAAATGGTGAGACCCTGCCATACGGTGCAGGGGGTGTTTGCCAGGCTGGGGGCCGGGGAATTCCCCAGCACAGGGAAACCCTCCAGCAGAGCCCAGCCACTGTCGAGGCTCCCAGGGGGGCTGCTGCCCTCCCCTCCTCTGCCCCGGGCAACAGCCTTGCTCACAGCATCGCTCAGGCACTACCAAAGCCTCGGGCACCTTTAGGAGACACCACAGGACCATGCTAAGGAGAGGTGGAAGCCAAACCCTGGGGTGGACAAGCCCTGTTTGCAGACTCAGCCTTTTCTCCTGCCTCCTCCCTGCATGGCTGCAGCTAGGGTCTTCACTGCTTGGGTCAATCTCCAACCTCGCATCATTCTTACAAGTACTTCCCCGGAGTGTGTGAATGGGTAATACGCTGATGGAGCAGGCTGGACCACTTGACAGCTTCACCATCTGACAGCTGAAACAGGAGAGGGTCTGAATCGATTTTGAGTCTGGTTTTAGAGCGTTTATTCCTTCCCCACTGCACCACACACTTGCAAAAATATCTCTGTTCTGTTTTCATACAGAAATCTAAAACTTCCTCGCCACTGAAAATCCATTTTTTTTAAGTACTCTGGACCACACCAAGATATTCCAGTGGTAGGAATACCAAGATTTTTTGTGTTGGAAAAGCTAAACTATCTATGCTAAATTAGTTCATGCCAAGAAGGACTACCCTCCTTCTTTGGTATTTGGAGGTGGGAAGATTCATGGCAGGAGGGGGAAGGACAACAATCAGTGAGTATAAGGCATATGAAAGCAGAGAGAGTAAACCAAGTGAAAATGACCCAATTTTCTACTGATTTGTTCAATGAGTTACTGCAAGTAATTTTTCCCTTGTGCTATTTATGGGGTTTCCCTCTTCTAAATGTTACCACGGTCACTGCGGTGTAACATTAATTTGTTTATATAACTCTTGAGTTACACATATAGACCCAGATGTTACTTCGGAACCACTACGCTTGGGGAAGATTTTCTAAAACCTGCACATTAAAACTTCATGGAACAGTGATTTTTCACCATAACACTAACGGGGCCTCCCTCCGAGAAGGGCACAACATTAACTGTCCTGCCCTGAAGAGGCAGTTGCTCGGCCCCACTGATGCTCTGCTGCCCTTGAATCTGCAATTAGGCTTCAGCCTTGCAACACGCTTGTTTTAACTCTATGTTCCATAGCTGCTCTTCATACCATGCACCAGAAAAAGAAACTGATGGGTTTGGTTTAATACTGGATTTAATGAAGATAAACCTAAGAGATTAGGAGCTCAGGCGCACAGTGGAAAGTATAAAGCAATATGCATTTATTGCATTTAGTCCAAATATTAGTTAACTTCAAAAAAAAAAAAAATCTGCATTTTTCCTGCAGCTTATTTTGTGGCTTAAAATTGGTAAACGACCAAACCTCTATGAGTATTTACTTTACAGGAGCAACATAACTTCTTTGTAGCCTAACATGTCATATGCAAAATACTACTGGAATCCCAAAAGGGTATTAAAACTCCGGGCATCAGATGTCTGGAAATTTAACTGCGTCTCAGCCCACGTTAACTTTCTTTCTACAATATAAAGCAGAATAACATTTTACAGAAACTCGTATCATGAACGAAGCTGTCCTCCATGAAGTGTTTGTTCATTGAAATTACTAACAACAAAGTAAAAATACTTGTAGATGTATTTTAGGCTTAACAGATTAACTGATTCACAGCCTTGGGGACCTTCACATGTTCTGTCCGAGTGGGAAGCTGAGGGCAAACATTTAAGGGTATTCTGACTTCAAGTTGTATTTAAACAAGAAAATAGAAAGACTACGTTTTGTACTTGTTGGTTATGGAGAGGAACAGCCATGAACAAGGATATTCTTCCACTTTTGGTGTTTCATGTGCTTGCAAAGCTCAGCAGAGACCTTTGATAAATCATTCCTTTTAACCAGTAAGTTCATTATATTGGAAGTAAACATTTAAACAGTAAATGTTGTACCTTTTATGTCATATTTCAGCTTCCACATTTTGCATACTGGGCACTGAACAAAATCTGACTGCATTCCTGAAGGTAAAAGTAATTCACTGGTATTTCCCTCATAGAGCTTCCTTTTACAGAAGCAGCATCAGTGAGATCTCAAAATGCGTCTAAAGCTACTCCTTAACTTTAGGGAGGAAAAAGAGGACCAAAGAATAAGACAACAGTATTTCTGTAAGCAGCCATAAGCTCAATAGAGTCAAATTTTAACGTACAGAGTACTGTGACATACACAGTATAAATTAATTTATTCCTTATTTGGCCTCATAACTCTTTCTTGGATTTTTTTTTTTTTTTTGTAGCTTGTAGCAAAAATTTAACAGCATCATTACATTCACGTGCCACTGCTGCAGTAGGTTTGGACCTCCTGTAATACTAGCACTCTTGCCAACCTCCCCTGCCTCCTAGTAGCAAACTTCTAAGGAATATTGAAGACCAGATAATTTCTTCTCCAATTCCCTTTAAATATTGGCACAGAGGTTGCCACTATCACAGCACTTCTTCCTCCCTGTAATACAGTGGCAAAATGCAGTGATACAAATTAGTCAAATTATCTTCAAAGTACTCTAAAATACCTTACATGAAGCATGGATGTAACACTCATTAACAGTTTAGCACTTGCCTGGTACTAGATGGACAGTAAAGTTAGAAAAAGAATGATGTCCCAAGTGCTATTTACTGCACTGCGCTTGCACCGAGTCAGGTTGCGTATGTGTTTTTTAACATCCCATACACACACACACACAAACACTTTGGTCTCCTAACTGATTTCAAGAGTTAGATTTCATTCCTTACGGGGGAAAAAAAAATCCTCCTATTTGGTTATTTTACACAGTTATTCTATAGAGGTTTTTTTGTCAGCACTAATGCAGGATTAGTCTCTGCTGCCTTCAGTGTCCTGCTGCACTCCAAGCAAAGTAAAAGCAGCACCAATTTATTGTCTTAGAAACTATATTCCTACACTCTTACCTCAAAAACAGGCTCAAAATTGATCTTGTGTACTTACTGTAAGTGTGTTTCAGTGAGAGCGCCATACCCGTGCCCTAGACACTTTCTGACTGCCTCCTTTTCTGCTTGGAGAAGTGCCCAAAAGCCACTCTTCCCCGCCAGACCCCGAGTGGGAGCGGAGCCCTCACCAGGGAAAGGTGGGCTTCCTCTGCCCTCCCTGAAGCCTGTGCAAGGATCCAAAAGGCCTCAAAAAGAGGGGGGACACATACACCTTTGGTTACTGAGACAAACCTCCATTCAGGTTTCTTCAAAATATCTTTGTAATGAAGAGGGCTGGCAAGGAGTAAAAAAATAAATAACAAAAACCAGAGGGTAGAGCCCTGCCACCAGCTAGAAACATGCCCTGCTCTCTCCCTGTGCCGCAACAAGCCCGAGTACTCACTGTAAGAAATGTGTGGCCCTTCATCCTACAAAGAACAGCTGAAAAGGTTTCCCAGTGAGCATGGAGCCAGAGACGTGAAGTACGGTTAACCTCTGCTGGTGTACCTGACTTTCTGGTTCCACCTGATGTTCAGATGCTTTTGTTTCTCAAGCACAGACAGCAGTTCTTGACACACGGCAGCTTTCAAGCTATTCTTTTTGACCCTCTGAATGCTCAAAACCAGAGCAAGTACAGAAGTAGCACGCACGAGAGTTGCAAAGAAATCCTGAACTCTCTTTCAGCTGGTTGGACTTGAACCTTGCAAGACTGCATTTTATAAACATCTTTTTTCCTACATTGACAGCTACTCTACATTTAGAATGTTGTCAAAATTATTATAAGACATTTATTGACAGTAGCAATAAACAGAACAATTTTTTCGTAAGCAGAAATTAAAGCAGAAACTGGCTTTAAGTCATTTTTGACCAGCCAGCTGTACAAAAGCTTAAGCAAAGCAGCTGTCAGGGAGGCTGGGTTTGGAAGAATCCACACCGAGTTCAGGAGATGTCATGCCTTATTAGATCACCAAAATAAGCTGTTATTGTCTTCAGTTTGTTATTGAGAAAATTTTGTTCTATTTCAACTTTCCCTCCTGGCCCTGCTAAGGAAGCCACCTGAAAAACAAGTAACAAGAAGCAAATCAATCAATGCACAGGAAAAGAGGTAAAACCCCAAACCTTTTATTCACATGAAATATCATGTAAAACACATCTTTGGCTCTGTTAATACTGGTGACAATATTCCTTGTCACTTAATGCCTCTGGTCCTCTTTCAGTGTCTCCTTTTACTCACAGAAGTGGTTTATGGCTTTCTTGTGAATGAAAAATCCCCCTCACCCCAAGCCGTGAAAATAAGAGGACTTCAGAACTAGAGATACATAGTCATCGTTTCACATGCCGTGCTGAGGCGAGAGAAGCTAGACTCTGGTTTGCAGGGTACTTGGCCTTTGAGACACCCAGTTGCAGCAAAAAGCAAGCTGTATATTAGCTGTAAACTGTGCTCTGAAGGTGTCAAAATCCCAAGTTGGGGGGGAAGAGTAAAACCAAATCCTGGAATTAGGAAGCATAAAGGTTGTACTGAAAGGTGGGGGGGAACAACCCAAACAAAAGCAATCCCAAAACCCCAAACAGGCAGAGAAGCTCACAAAAAACAGTTACAGTTTTTTGTTGCTGCTATTGCAACCAAAAAAAAAAAAAAAAAGCTGTTGTGTGCATTGGAGTCTTAGGCAGTGTTGAGCGCAAGGCTGCGGGCAGCGGAGTAACTGCAGGCAGGAGAGCCCGTCGGGCAGCACTGGTCCTAGCTCTCCTGTTTACAGTCACTGGAGTGAGAATTTCACCGTTCATGCTCTGTTGACTGAGCCCAGCGCACACCTTTAATGCTTAACGATGACAGACAGACAACGTTTTGCAGCAGACTTTGCATTTTGGACTGTGGCATGCAATACTAGCTCCTCTCCTGTTCCTACTCGTGATGCCCAGTACCCCTTTGAGGGATGACAGCCATACAGGCTACCCATTTCTCACCAGGACAGACTGCCCAGACAGAAGGAGGAGAACACCACCAAAATTGAGTGTTGACTGCTTTCCCCACACCCCATCATGGACCCTGAGGACCTGTGCTGTGGTGGGGGTCCCTGTTCCACAGCCAGTTCTGCTCCGTGCAGCTGTTTCCCCTGCCTGCTGCAGGAGAACTATTCCTATAGTTCCCTATGCAGGGAAACTTCCTGGGCAGACATAAAGTGATTAAGGTCTACAAGCCTGCAGTAGATTTTGACTGATCTTTAAAGCAAGCAGTCTGTGATGTTAGCAGCTGAAACTTAAAAGTTCAGGTTGCGTTATTAACACTTCTAAACTCCTTTGAGACTTGACCCTGTAGTGCAGGTTTAAATATAAACATGCTGAACTTCCTCTATTTTACTGTAAGTAAAAAACCAGCCTACTATCAGGAGGAAATAACAGATTCTTCTAAATTATACTTTGAACCTTTATTGACTTGCCCAGAAAATTACCACACTTATCTAAACCAAGCATTTACTTCTCTGTTTTTTTCCCCCCTTTTCATTTTGTTGTTTCTGCAGACAAAAACAAAAAAGCGTGAGCTGTTTCTTCATCCTTCAGTTTAATGGTAATAGGAAGAAAATCTCCACGTTCTTGTCAAAGAGGAACCTGCCACTTAAGTAAAAAAGCAGAAGCTGGCTGACTTATAAATAGCACAAGAATCTGAAATTGGCAAGTGATCAGGAATGTTAATTTTACGATTTATCTTTTCTTACTTGAAATCCTAAAAGCAGTTAACATTGTGGGGTGATCCACAATTTTTTTTTCTAGGAAGACATTACATTTGTACTTCTCACTTACTACGAACAAAAGCTGGAATGTCCCTTCCAAAAAGCATTAGAGGCTTTGCACTTACAGCTAATGTTGTTTAAGTATTCTAAAATACTAATTGGATTAGTCAACTTCATATAAGAATACTGAAATCTCTGTCTCAGGGTTATGTACTCCTGCTTTCAGGGCACAATTTGTGTCATTAGCATACCTACATATGACTAATGCATTGATGTTAAACACAAGTGTTTACTAAGTATTTCTCTTAGAAGACCAAGTAGAACAAACTACTTTATCTGTAAACCAGGCAAATGCTGTTCCTCTGCTGGGGGTGGCATCCACCGAAGGGCACCCGAGAAGTTACATACGCTGTGTCTAGTCTAAGTGTTAAATCCAGGATAACTAAGACTAATTTCAAATGACTACTAAAAGTATTTGATAAACCCAAAGGTGACAAAAATCTAAATAAGCACATGGGCCTAAGCTTCACAGGGACGGATCTGGCACCGCACACTCCTCACCCCCTCCAATATTCAGAGAGGAGAAACTCAAATCCTCTGCGACGATGCTTATTTGTAAATTGCTGGAGGTTGCAAATTTAATTACGTAGGAGTTGCCAAGTTTTTCTCAGAAGGGCTCAGTCAACCCTGACAGCGTAACAAGGGAAAGCTGCCACACACCAAGCTTCAGAAAGGTGCCAGCTTGCCGGAGAGATGCCCTCTAAAAATAATAGCAGATTGAGGAACGATGCTTTGAGAACAACAAAGGTGCTCACCTATTTTTAGAAATACCAACGTGCATCTCCTGTTTTTGCAGTGAACTACAATGGCGAGTACGGAAAGGCTTCTTAATTTCTTTTAAAAATTGGACTAGTCCAAAATTCGTTTATTTTGCATTTTCCTGTGCAAATACTATTCCCTGCTGGCAATTCTCCTCACCCTGGTTTGTTCTTCAGCCCAAACCCACGTACTCAGGGGGGCAGATATTGCCTCCTTTGCTGCATTGGGCGATTCTGCACGTGCCACACGCCTCCCCAGGCAGAGGCAAAGGATACAGCTTCAGTTAATGCCTTCCTGCATCCCTCTCACTTGGATGCTTCATCCTTCAGTTCAGCGACTGCTGATGGAAATAGTCCACAGCTACAAACACAGCCACAGAGCATTAGAAAAAAGTAGCCCGCAGGTTTGGTCTCATGTTTAAAATAGGAGACATCAGAAAAGAAATATGAAAAGGGAAATGAATATGGAAGATTATTTCAGGAGCACAAGTTGCTTAAGGTGCAGACTTGCTTTTTATTGTTCAGGTGTCCTTTTGAACTTGAAGGTTTTCCTGCTGGCCTTGCAGGTTCTTTTTTATCGTGCCAAAATTCCTTTAGTAAAGTAACTTCCTATTTGTTCCAGTCACCAACATAAGGTAACTGGATAAAAAGTTTATCATCATTTTTAATCCCCTCCAAGAAACTTTTCTGGGGTATGAGGAATACAAGCTTTTTGGCTTGATAGGCAGTCACACAAGGACAGTGTGATTCATTTCATTTTAAAGAACACTGGTGAAAAGAGGAACCCCCTCCCCCCACAACCAACCTAAAGGCTAGGGGGGAAAAAAAATCCCAACCCACTTGGAAAAAAAGGCAATGGTACTCTTTACACTGAGTGTAATAAAACAAAATGCTCTCAGGCAGCATTTTTCAAAATGTACAGGTCTGCAGGTGAATTATGCCACTGCCACGCTTTGACAGGCCAGAGTTTTATTATTTTTTTTTTAAACTTGAGGTGGGCAAACCTCAGTATTCAAGTGCTACGAGCTTTAGGAATACTGAAGTCCAAAAGTGCCACTCTAGCTTGGTGTATGCTGGGAGTAACTTCTGGCTTTATTTTTTATCAAGGACAGAGAACAGACGTGAGTTTAAAGCGGGTTGCTTAAAAGCTGCCGTTATTAACATGATAGTCACAGCTGAAGCATATGCAATTACGTTCACTTAGAAATGATCAGCCTGCAAGACACATCAACCCACAGTCTTTTACCTGCCAACTCCCCTAATACCCAAGCATCTTAAAAATACAATCAAATTTGTCTGAATTCATCTCCTGGCCTCTCACTCCCTGCTTTGCTCATTGTTATATTTACTCCTAAATAAACATGCTTGGCAGGTCCCATTTGGCTAGGTCTCCAGTCTAAAATCACAGCTAAATGGATGGAGCCAGTGGTAGTTTTACTAGTCAGCCTCCCATCAAATTTCTTAATTCACAGAGGTTACCATATATTCTTTTATTAAACTGATCTCTCTGGTATGATTTTCTGTTCTTTGAATGACACCAGATAGAATTAAAATAAATAAATGAGTTTTACCCATCTTTACACTCCCTTCATTGACCAGTCATTTGTAACATCTGGATTTTCAAAACCCGAAACACAGCAAACATCTTCCCATCCAGGCACTACACTTGCATACAGAACAGGCTTCGGTGTCAAACTCAAAATGTACGACAAAGATGAGGTGGGAAAAAAGGCAAGAAAAAAATAAAGGGACCTGCACGATGTCTATTCTTTGTATGACTATCAAGGTCAAGAGCACTTTGCTTTAATTCTGGGCTCAGGGAATCACTCTAAACACTAGACAAGGAACAAAAGGTAATTCGTATCTTCTGGCAGTATTTGGAATATAAGCCAGGCCTGAGACAACAACATTTAGGACAGCAAAAGCTCCAACAACAGTGAACTTTCACTAAATTAGGCATAGCTATCACAAACAACCAAACACCTGCCTACAAAACCCAAAAAACCCCAAACCCAGGAATCTACCCAATTTACAAAGTTTTGCACCAGTCATCAAATCTTCAAATAGTAAAGACGCGCACAAAGTTTTCACTACAGAAACAGGAAGAGGTCTGAAAAGTGACTGGTAAAAAAAAGAATTATCAACCATGCATAAAGACTAACGTAAACCTTTCCCTGCCCCCACCCTGCTTCAGTTTTCAAAAACACAGTATCTTGAGTGAATAAATGCAGCCCATATCTTCCTAGTGGGGACTGTGTTACAAACCTATGCAGCACCAAGCAGATTGCCAGTAGATCAGCTCATGATGGACAGAACTACAACTGGCTGGTAACAAATAAATCACTAGCTAGTTTAAGCGGAGAGAAGCTGCCAATTTGCATTACGATCCCAGTTTATATAGTTCCAGTCAACCAGTAGGAATCCCGTGGGAGAATACCATAAATAATATAGATAGAAGAGCATATGCCAGTGAACACTTGCTGGTGCACAGCGTTTTATCACTTCTGACCAGATCTCCCACACATCATGGAGGTGTCGCACCACATCCACCACACAGCTGCTCTCATGCAGTGCATCCTCCCAGTGCCGCTGCTGTTGCATCCCCAAGTAATACACCCACTGTCCCGTGCTCCTCCAACGGACCCATACTCCTCAAAAGCTGGATGGCTTCCCCTCTCAGCAAAGTTCAAAGAACACAGACATTTTTGAAAATTCTTTCATCCATCAGAGTGATGTGGTCATGGAGAACACAGGCTGCACTGCTACAGTCTTGACTAATGTTCGGAAAAGAACAGTCTTGACTGAAAGTTAAAAGACAGAACTGGATTTTCCTTTGCACAGGCTTAAGTCAAAACCCTTGAGGTGCTCTCTAAAGTTTTAAGGACAGGGAAAAACTCCTCCTGCAGATACTGAGCAGTAAGTTATCTGCAGCCATCTAAAAAAACCCCCCCCCATCAACCTGACAATGTTTTGCCTGTTATGCCTTTCTGCTCCTAATTTTAAACACAAGTTACTTGTTTGGTCTGTCAAATTTACAGAATTATGGTTGACATGGACAGCAATCAACAGTTCTCTTAACCATAAAGTTTATGTTAGGAATTTACTCCAATACTTTATGAAGTGTAAAACTTCATATATGGTTTGATGAAGAAATACTACTCAAAAATGGTTAAAAGAAAGAATATTACTATTTGACATAGATTACCCAAAAAAGCAGCATTGCTCCTCTCCCTCTGTTACCCTACACTATTATAAGGGCCAAAAATAGCTGGCTGAAAAAGGGGACATTTTGCAGAAGTTGAATAGCAGCTATAACAGGAAAAGCATTATTTTCAAGAAATAAAACCAGCTCCTGTTTATGAAACTGGAATATATTAACATTAGATTGCGAAGTAGATTCAAATTTTGAAGAGGGGCTGCTTTTTCAGTCATTCCACTTTTTAAAAGTTCTTGACACTTTTTTTTTTTTTAATTAGATCTTTTCTCATACCCCACACCACCAAGAAGCCTGCTAATGCAAAAACTGTAGAGCAAGTTAATAAGGTCCATGATAGGACTTCACAACATGGTGGCTATAATGCTCTGAGCAGAGCCACAGTGCCATATCCCTTCTAGGGATCTATATTTAAGCTTCAAGCCACCTACACAGATAGAAAGGCTCTGGACACTGGCAAATCTTTCTCAAATTGTGTTGTTTTTTTCTTTTGTCACAGGCTGGATCTTGGATAGACCAAAACTTTTTTAAGTCAGAAAGATAGCTATCAAGTTGAATAATAATAAGGCATTTTACTCTCAGAATGATCTTCAATTAGCAAAGTCACTCGTATTCTGTCTTAAGAGTAGACCAATATTATTCTAATAAGATTTGTTGCTCTGCTATAAGGGTCATAAAGATTGAAATGTTACCTGAAAATTGGCCTCAATTATCCTTCTGTTTTAACATACTAACACATGAGCCAAAATTAAAACTTGCACTACTGTATGCTTGAGATGTTAAATATGCAACATTTCCAGCAGCTAAAAATCAGAAATTCTTAATGATAATCCCATGGTAAACAGATAAACGTGTAAGATTCTCTTTTATCAAAGAGACAAAATCTGTTTCTGATTTAAACCGACATCTGCAAATTTGTACAGTATGACTGTCTTCAAACAACTGTGAAGAAGTTTAGGATAATCACTAAGGCACAATACGGTATCTGAGCAGTTAACCATCCACGGTCGGGATAAGTAATAAACTCCCAATTACTCGGTACTCTGTCTCTCAAACTTGGCTCGGCTGGTAAAGATGCTGATGCCATCATCTGTCCCACAACACAGCAGGTCACCAACATTTTAGGCCCGTCTCTTTATTGGGGGGACCATTCTGACCACCAGTGAGAGAACAATACTTCAACGGCAGCACTCACACTGCTTATGAGAAGAGTCAGGAGCATCATGACGTTAGTTTGCGAACACTTGGGAGGGTATGTTTTGGTATCTTAGGTAGCTGACTGTGCCTTCTGCAATGAGGTGAAAAGAAGCTATCCCACCATTAGGAAGACAGTCCTACAGCAACAAATCCCAGGTTCCTCCTCCTTTGCGGCAAATATTAAGATACAGAAGTATTATCTGGTATGGAAAACAGTCCATGCAAGAGATTGGGCCACTTGGGATGCGTCCTGGTCCCTAAGGCGAGTACTCACTTCCCACTCTGCACAAGGAGGCAGAGCACAGCTTGCTTAACACTTCATAAACAACATTTAATCATTCTGTCTCAACAAGCTTGCTTCTTAAGTCACTCGTGGAGGTCTATGTTACATTTTGCTGGAGTATTAAGACCTAAATGTAGTATCTCCTGCAGATACCACCTTTCTTCCCCTTGATCTTGTGGAAATGAACCAGCCAAGAAGGGGACAGACGCTGGGGAAGGTTGAGCATTCCCTGACTGCAGGTTCCCTGCTGCCACTACAGTCAATCAACAGCAGAGCAAGGGGAAGAAATTTATTTTCATCCAAATTTTGCCAAGGCATGCATATTCACTCTTTTTTTAATAATATCAGCTTAAGTTAGTACCATTAATTCTTCTCGTAGAAGGCAAGAACAGTTTTCAACTACCCAAGTTTTTATCAAGTGTTTTCATTTCATTTTGCTGGGGTGTAATTTTGATTTAAATACACAAGCCTATCGAAACAGTGATTTCTAATTCTTTCCTACTTTGCGGGAATTCTAAGTAGGTCAAACTTTTTGTTTTGCTTTTCAAAAACACCACTGGCAGCCAAATACAAGTTTAGCTCCCCAGAACTGCAGCAGTATTAATATACTTTTGACTGGTAGTCTCCACAACTCCCCCCCTCCCCCCTTTTTTTTTTAAGGGATGTGAAAAAAACTTACAGAAAAGACTCAGATGTAAAGATGCTGCAAAGGGATGGGTATCACCAAGGGTGTCACACATGAGCTACGTAATAGGCACTATTAATAAAACAATGTATTTTTTATGTATGTGCACATACATACACATAATAATTCCTGATTATTCCTTAATTAGAGAGAGTATTCTGAAAGATTGATTTGACCTAAAAAAGGACCTGCATACATTACAAATTTTGTAACAAGTACATCCTTGTAAACAAGAAGATTTGATGCAATTAAGGGAAATGTTTCACATTTCTTGTAAACACACCAACCATATTCCACTGGTTCGCTGCTCCCTCTTGAGGCAGAAGTACTGAAGTTCGTTTCTCCTCTTCCAGCTGAACTCAGTGTATTTTGTAAGGGAATTCAAAGAACCCTATCTCTCTCTACAAGACTAACTCTACACAGAAAAGGCCATGTCTGCAGACATAATAAGCACTGTTTTTGCAATCAAATCATGTGGAACAAGGTTGGATGTCTTGTTTACCAGTAAGGCAATGAACACCGAGTCCTCCGATACAGCTAGGTCAAGGTCAGCTACCACCTGCTTTCACACCAGCAGCAGGATCCCTATTCTATGTCAGCTATCTAACTGTAAAAAGTATCACAGAATTACAGAATCACATAATCACTGAAGTTGGAAAAGACCTGTAAGATCATCAAGTCCAAACATCAACCCAACACCACCATGCCCGCTAAACCATGTCCTGCACATATGTTCCATTAAATTTGCACCACCTTAACTAAAGCTTGAACAGTGTTTTTATTGTAGGGTTGCTTCTAACTGCTGAGCATTTATTTCCATTTCTGCTTGAGATCCACTGTCAGACAAGCAAACTTGCACGGATACACTGGCTTACTGTCAGTATAAGTATCTTCATGGAGGTTTGCAATGGCAATTAAGTCAGCTTCTAAATCAATTTTAATTGACAAAGCACACAAGCACACCTCAGTTGTAGATTCAAGCCAGTTAATGAGGGGCAAGAGGCAGAATACTTAAGTTTTAACAACTGCCACCTTACATGTTAAGCATGTTAGCTCCTAGAATAGGTGGTCTAAGCGATTTCTGAAAGCCTTTACGTATGTGTATGAGCGTACAGAGTTAATTTTTGAAGACACAGAAGAGGAAAATCTTACATGCCTGAGCAACGTCATCACAAATCAAACTTCGGTTTTTAAGCTTCCATTCAAATCTAAGGCATCAGATAATCTGTTCAGCAAATACTGCCTTATCCAAGTTACTCAGTTTTCAGGTACTAATCTCCTGCAAAAAATGTTTAAGATTTACTTCATCAAGCTTTCATAGGCCCCTAGAGTTTATGGACTACATTCACAAGCCAAGCTACATCACTACACCCTAGCCGTGGTGTCCACAGGCCCTTGCCAAGGCAGTTGCTGTGGCAGAAGCCACCCTATCTGGTCCATGAGAAAAGTAAGATGGACGAGGATTGTGGGCAAAACCATGCGCAAACTGAGAAGACAACTGTCTACACTAACCATTAAGGATCTTCAATGATAAATCTTTTCTTCTGGAGATTCACAGCCCTGGAAGCATAGTGGCAGTAAATTCAGAAACTTCATTCTTAAATAGAGCTGAAGATAATGGCAGCCAAACCCATAACCAGCCTCCTGTGGACCAGAGCATCCACTAAGGTCACGTTTGGGACAGTCATATTTGACACACCCCTGTCCACACAGGATTGAGACTACTATATTTCCCTAAACAGTGGGCTAGATTCACATTCTCTTTCCCTGCTCTCAGATCATCAACCTTTAGGGTTTTTTTTTTTCTTATACTGGCACAATCTCTAGAGAAAGGCATGAGGAGCTGATTTCTTTTTCTGAGAGTACCCTGAACTGAACCCAGGCCTCCAGCCACGTGCTTTTAACAACAAAGCTGTGACCACAAAGCCATGTTTTTGAGCAACAGCAGTTACTCTTCAGCCGTTTATGTAAAGACAAACACGTGGATGTACATCAAGGAACACTTAGAGCACAACGACAACATTTAGAGCCAACCGGACCAAGAAGTAGAGGTGGCAAGACACCTAACCCAACCATGTAGAGGTGCTGAACTCTTCTGTAGGAATAGGTGAAAGCCTGTGGATAGTACTCTTAGATACTTTTGTGGAAACGTAAGTGAAATGCAGATGCCTTTGCCCATTTAGAAATCCAGTAAAAAGTGCTTATGAGCAGAGCAGAAACCTAGTAAGGTCATGCTTCATCATGGGAATGAAGCATTTGATAAAATGCAGCGGTTAGAAGTTGGAACTAGAGAAACTCTGCCTAAAATTAAGGTCCCTGTTCAAAGATTCATAAGCCACTTTGACATTTCACCAGCCTGAAATGCAAGACGCAACTGAATCATCACCTGCCGTACAAATAGTACTGTGCATAGTGCAGGCTCATAGCGTGCTTAATATTCAGGCCATGTGAACTTCAGCCTGTTCCTCAAGCCAGCTGTTTGCCACCAACAATTCTGCAGGCCATCATGCGGCTTGAGACCTTGCCTGCTCTAAGTCAGACGCAGCTTTTGGAAAAGCAGGAAATAATTCTGGGAAGTTCTGCAGCATGTGGCAGGTGAGGAGAACAACTCGTTGCTCCCTTCTTTGCAAAAAGCTGCAAGATGTAATTAACATAGAAAATACAAAGAGGAAACTAAACCAGACACTCAGGGGAATTGTTAGTCATCTAATTACTTAAAAAAAAAAAAAACACTAACAAAAACCTCTAATACAAAAAAAAACCCACACCAGTGAAACAATATCGAGTCAGTGATGCATCTAACTATCTCATCACTGCAATGCAAGCAGCCCGTATGGAACCACACACTTGTATGGACAGCATCAATACCACCTCTGGTGGCATGACATTTGTCTCTGATCTACTGATCAGTGATAGCAGTGATTACAGGCTGTACAGTGATTTCCTGCAACTCTTTCATAAACTGAAAGCCATGAAAGTTTAGGACTCAGCAACTTAGCAGATAGTAAGAGCTGGTTAAAATTTTTTTTTTTTTCTTTTATACTGGTGTATCTGTCTGGCACTCAAGAAATCTGCTGTCTTTGGACCTTCTATAAGAACCTCTAATCTGTTGCTTTATGAAGGAACAGTATCAAGATTGTGGAAGTAATCTACGACTCCCATTTCTAAATATATCAAAAGTACTGCAAACACAATATAAGGTTCAAACTTAGAACAAAAAACCCCCCACATTCAACTGAACAGACTTAAAAGTCTTAAGTTCATGCTTATAATAACTATGTTTTAAGCCAGGTGAGCTTTTTGTAATTACCAAGCTCTTATCCAATAACACACCTGGTCAATGTCAGCATTCCGAGGTAGAAAATACACAATATTGTTGGTGATCTTCTTGGAGAGCCTGAAAATTTCAAATGTAGAAGCCAGTAAAGGAAAAAACAAGAACGGGGAAGGAGAAGTTGCTTTATTTATCCATTTTGAAAGTACGTCCCAAATTCAGTTATAATACAATTAAATTAGTCTTCTGGGTGTGCAAGTTAGATACTCCTCTGAAATGCAGAAATTAGTATTATCTAAATGCAGAAACTCTATTTCACCATTATTGCCCTACAAAGGAGAAAAAAACCCACCTCCTCACTTTTTAAGAAAATTTAACTGAACTACAGAGAAGTATTTGAGAAATTTGAATGTAGTGTATAGCTACTACATTGGCTTGATACTTGTTTTCTAATCCATTTCGTGGAATCTCTCTCACACATGTATACAAAGATTTCTTTACTCCTACAAATATGGCTACATTTTAGCCAAAAAGTAAACAACTGAGATTATTGGGGGGGCGGGAACCCACCACACTTCATATTTGATGAAACTATTATGCTAATACCTTCCCAGAATGAGTGCTCAATACCACTGTTAGTAAGTTAGTAAGAAATTTTATACATTAATTAAAAGGGTTAATATTTTGCTTGCACTCTTCTGTGATTTTTCCAAGTAACAGGCAGGTGCTATGATTTAGAATAGTTTGAATAAGATATTTTAAATAAGATATACCCTTTATAAATCAATTAAAAAGTGGTATTAATGACAAAGTCATAGCTCACGTAACTAATTATTACCTATATATACACACA